>NC_080747.1:53245000-53870000 GCF_020826845.1 Diceros bicornis minor
TCAAATATATATGTAATACACACACATACCACATGTGTGTGTATGTTTACATAGGACACATCCACAACATGTATATGCATAAAACAAAAGCTTGCTAATTTTAAATTGCTCTGGATATACATCTAGAAGAATATTTTGTTGCATTTGGCATTGAGGCTCTCAAATTATTAATACTAGATTTACATAAAGATACAATAACTAACTTTCAAAAGGAAAAAAATATTACAGCTCCCATAAATGGTGTGTTAACAATTATAAAAAGCCATAAATGTTTTTATAAGTAGCAAATTGCAATTAGAACACTAAATGATGATGAAATCCTTGTAGGAGAAACCCAGGCATTTAAGCAGTGATGAGCTAAACGTAGCTCCATATTTAAAAGCAGCCAACAGGAAAAATTATTTTAAATAACTTTAGGTAAAATTTTCCCAGTGCTTTCTATGAGCCACACATTTTACGTATATTGCCTTTCTTTTAATTCTCACAGTTCTATGATGTAAATACCATTATTTTCTTTATTTTTCCTGGTAAGAAAACTGAGGCAGTATTGTGAAATGCTTACACTTCCAGCACCTGATTCAGACTGTCTCAGCTTAAATCATGGCCCCACCACCTACTAACTGTGTCATCTTAAGCAAGTTACTCACCCTTTCTGTACTCCAAGTTTCTCATTGGTGAAATGAGATAATATCTGAAACTGTCTCAGAGGACTGTCATTAAAGATAAAATTAGATAGAAAGATAAAATGGTGAAATAATTAGTAGAACATCTGACAGATTATACATACTCAGGAGATGTTTGATATTATTAGAAAAGTTAGGTAACACTCGTGAAGTCACAAAACCTGCAAGTTACAGGAACAAGACTAGGACCTGGGTCCATTTCATTCAAAAGCCCGTGCTCTTAATCACTACACTCTGAGACATCTGTTTACTGAACAACTGATGAAGCTATGCTAGATGATTTCTAAGACCCCTGAAAGTCTATTACTCTTCTTCAAAGATCTCAAGATGGTTTTCGATTTTTTTTCTCACCACCCACAACCAAAAGAAATCAGTGTCTAGAAGAGGAGGAGGAAAGTATTTTAAATTCACTTTCTCCCTTCTATGTAGATGCCAGCTCCTCCAAGGTGATTTCTTCTGCTTCCCCTGGCTCTAGCATACTGGCCTTCCCTCTAATATTTTTTTTAACGGCTTTATTTTTTCAATACATTTCACCTATTTAAAGCGTACAATGCACGTTTTTTAGTATACACACAGAGTTGTGCAACCGTCACCCAATTTAATTTTAGAATATTTTCATTCTTCCAAAAAGAAATCCCATGCCTATTAGCAGTCACTTCCCGTTCTCCCCTACTCCCCGCTTCTGGAAAATACTAATCTACTTTCTGTCTCTATAGATTTACCTATTCTAGACATTTCATATAAATGAAGTCACACAACATATGGTCTTTTGCAATTGGCTTCTTTCACTTAGCAGTGTTTTCAGGATTCATCCATGTTGTAGCATCTATCAATACTTCATTCCCTTTTTCAACTGATATACATATGTGTTGTGAAATGATCACCACCATAAAGTTAGTTAACACATCCATCACTTCACATAATTACTGTTGTGTGTGTGTGTGTGTGTGTGTGAGTGTGTGTTGAGAACATTTAAGAGCTACTCCCTTGGCAAATTTCAAGTATGCAATACAGTATTGTTAACTATAGTCTTCATGCTGTACATTAGATCCCAGAACTTATTCATCTTATAACTGGAAGTTTGTGCCTTTTTTCTTTTACATTAATACAATCATATTTATTACAGTTTTCAGACTCCCATACAACACATATCTAAAGCAGAACATTGCAAACTGACATTACTAGCACCCCCCAGCCCCTGGCAACCACCATTCTACTCTCCGTTTTTATGAGCTCAACTTTTTTAAGATTCCACATATAAGTAAGATCATACAGTGTTTGTCTTTCTCCATCTGACCTATTTCACTTAGCATAGTGCTTTCAAGGTTCATCCATGTTGTTGCAAATGGCAGGATTTCCTTCTTTTTTATGGCTGAATAATACTTTGGTGTGTGTGTGTGTGTGTATACATATGTTACATTTTCTTTATCCATCATCTCTTAACGGACAATTAGGTTGTTTCCAAGTCTTGGCTATTGCGAATAATGCTGCAATGAACATTGGAGTAGAGATATCTCTTTAAGATAATACTCCATTCTATTTTATTGCCAAATAATATTCCATTGAATGGAATACCACATTTTATTTGTCCATTCATCAGTGGATGGACATTTGAGTTGTTTCCATTTTTTGACTATTATGAATAATGCTGATATAAACTTTCAAGTACAATTTTGTGTAGACAAATGTCTTTATTTCTTTTGGGTAGATATCTAGAAGTGGAATTTCCAAGTCATATGGTAATTCTGTTTCATATTTTGAGTAACTTCCAAACTGTTTTCCAGTGCAGCTGCACCATTTTAAATTCCCACAAGCAATGTATGCGAGTTCCAATTTCTCTACATCCTCACCAACACTTATTATTATCTATCTTTTTTATTATAGCCATCTTACTGACTGTGAAGTAGTATCTTATTGGGGTTTTGATTTGCATTTCCCTGTTGACCTATGATGCTGAGTAGCTTTTGAGGTGCCTATTGACCATCTCTATATCTTTTTTGGAGAAATGTCTATTCAAATCTTTTATCCATTTTTCACCTGGGTTATTTGTCCTTTTATTATTGAGTTGTAAGAGTATTTTATATACTCTAGATATAAGTCCCTTATCCAGATATATGATTCGAAAATATTTTTTCCCATTCTGTTGTATTTTCACTTTCTCGAAGATATCATTTGCAGCACAAAACTTTTTAATTTTGAAGTAGTCCAATTTATCTATTTTTTTTTTTGTCACTTGTGCTTTTGGCATCATATCTAGGACACAATTGCCTAATTCAAGGTCAAGAACATTTACTCCTAAGAGTTTTATAGTCTTAGGAGTTACCTTTAGGTCTATGAAACATTTTGAGTTAATTTTTGTACATTGTGAGGTAGGTGTACAAATTCATTCTTTTTTATGTGGATATCCAGTTGCCCCAGCACCATTTTTTGAAAAGATTATTCTCTCACCCTTTCAGTTGTCTTGCCACCATTGTTGAAAATCAATTGATCATAAATATATGAGTTTATTTCTGGACTCTCAATTCCATGTCATTGAACCATATGTCTATTCTTACGACAATATCACACTGCCTTGATGACTGTAGCTTTGTAATAAGTTTTGAAATTGGGAAATGTGAATCCTCCAACTTTGTTCTTTTCCAAGATTGTTTCGGCTATTCTGAGTCCCTTGCATTAACATATGAATTTTAAGATCAGCTTGTCAATTTCTGCAAAAAAGCCAGCTGAGATTTTGATATTACATTGCATCTGCAGCTCAATTTTGAGAGTATTGCCATCTAAAAAAATATTGTCTCCCAATCGAAAAACATAAAATGTCTTTCCTTTTAGTTAGATCATTTCTTTCAATAATATTTTGTAGTTTTTAGTGTACAAGACTTGTACTTCTTTTGTTAAATTCATACCTAAGTATTTTATTCTTTTTAAATGCTATTGTAGATGGAATTGTTTTCTTAATTTCTTGTTTGGAATGTTCATTGATAGTGTATAAAAATATAATTAATATTGTATATTGATCTTGTATACTGCAACCTTTCTAAACTTGATTATTGGTTCTAATAGTTGTTAGTGGATTCCTTACAATTTTCTCTATACAAGATCATGTCATCTGCAAATAGAGAGAGTTTTGCTTCTTCCTTTCCAATCTGGGCGTCTTTTATTTCATTTTCTTGCCTAATTGCTCTAGCACCTCCAGAATATGGTTGAATAAAAGTGGCAATAGACATCCTTGTCTTGTTCTTGATCTTGGGAAAATTTTCAGTCTTTCACCATAAGGTATACTATAAACTGTGCATTTTTCATAAAAGTCCTTTATCTGTTTGGGAGATTCTCTTCTTTTCTGGTTTTTTCAGTGTTTTTATGATGAAAGGATAGTGGAATTTATTGAATACTTTTCTTTGTCTATTGAGATGGTCATATGGTTTTTGCCCTCTATTCTATTGAAATGGTATATCAAAGCAACCTTGCATTGCTGGGATAAATCACATTTGGTTGTGGTAAATAACCCTTTTTCTATGTCGTTAGACTAGGTTTGCTACTATTTTGTTGTGGATTTTGTGTTTATATTCATAAGAGATATTGGTCTGTAGTTTACTTGTGATGTGTTTGTCTGGTTTTGGTATCAGGGTAATACTGATCACGTAGAATGAATTGAGAAGTGTTTCCTTCCATTTTTTTTTTTTTTCTTTTGAAGAGTTTGTGAAGGATTGGTATTAATTCTTCTTTAAATTTTCTGTAGAATTCACCAGTGAAGATTTCTGGACTGTTATATCTTCTCGATCGATTGACCCTTTTATCGTTATGAAATATTCCTCTTTATCTGTAGCAATTGTTTTTGTTTAAAGTTTATTATGTCTGATATTCCTATAGTCATTCTAGCTCTTTCATGGTTGTTGCTTGCATAATACACTTTTCCTTTTCTTCTACTTTCAATTGTTTTTATCTTTACCACTATGTCTGTCTCCTGTAGACAGCACACAGTTGGATCTTGCTTTTTGTCCAAACTGACAACCTCTGCCCTTTGATGGGATTGTTTAATCCATTCTCATTAATGTTACTATCAATATGGTTGGTTTCACATCTACCACTTTTGTTTTCTATATATCTCATGTCCTTTTGTTCTTCTATTCCTCCTTCATTGCCATTTTTCTAGTAAGTGGATATTTTCGATGAATAACATTTTGATTTCTTCAACGATTTTCAGGGTTTTTTTAAAGTTGTTTTCTTAGTTTACAGCTACTTAGTTACATTTAGGGTTTACAGTATACATCTTAACATCAGAATCCACTTAAAATTTATACTGACTTAGTTCAAGGATGCATAGAAACTGTACTCCTATATATTTCCATTCTCTCTCCTGCTTTTTTGTGCAATTATTGTTATATCATTGTGTCTATATATGTTACAAATCTAACATTACTTTGTTACACATTACTTTTCACAATTTTATGTGTTTGTAAAAAGCTGAGGAAAGAAAGAAGAGCCAAGTATATATTTGCAGAGTTTGTTATGTTAACCTTATTTACCCTTTCTGGTTCTCTACATTTCTTTCTATGGATTTGAATTACCATCTGGTGTCACTTCCTCACTCACAGCTTTGTTCTCACCCACCTTCTTGCATCGTTATTGTCAGATATAGTCTATTTCTATGTGCTATAGGCCCAACGATATAAGTTTATACATGTTTTATGCAATTTCTCTTTAAATCAACTAAGAGAAAAAAGGAAAAGAAATATGCAATTATGCTGTCTTTAGTAATTACCTATATTTCCTCTTTATCTTTGGCTTTTAATCTTTGACTATGATGTGTCTGAGAGCAGATCACTTTGAGTTTATCCTACTTGGAGTTCATTTAGCTTTATTAATTGTAGATTAATGTTTTCATCAAATTTTGGATTTTTTAATCACTACTTCTTCTGTTCCTTTCTATTCTTTTCTCCTTCCCATTGCTCATATTTGAGGCACTTAACAATGCCCCACATTTCTTTGAAGCTCTGTTCATTTTTCTTCTATCTGTCCTTCAGATTGAATAATCTCTGTTGATCTATTTTCAAGTTTGCTAATACTTTCCTCTGCCAGCTCAGATTTACCATTGAACTCCTCTAGTGAATTTTTCCTTTTAATTATTATATTTTTAAACTCTAGAATTTCCATTTGTTTCTTTTTTAGAATTTTGATTTCTTTATTGATCTTCTCTATTTGATGAGACATTGTCATCACACCTTTCTTTAAGTCTTCACATGTGGTTTCCTTTTGGTCTTTGAACATGTTTAAAATAGCTGCTTTAAAGTCTTTGTTAAGTGGCATCTTGGGCCCTTCAAAGGCAGTTTCTATTACCTGCTTTTTTGTGTGTATGGGTCACATTTTCCTGTTTGCTTGTTGGCATGTGTTGTAATTTTCTGTTGAAAACTGGAAATTTTAGATAATATATTGTAGCAACTCTGACTACTGATTCCCCAGGGTCTGTTGTTGTTTTCTTGGTCATTTATTTGTTTAGTAATGTTTGAACGGATTCTGTAAAGTCTATTTCCTCCACAGTGTACAGCCACTGATGTCTCTTGTCAGATATTTTTCCATATGTATCTTTTTTTTTATATAATTTTATTTATTTTTCCCCCAAAGCCCCAGTAGATAGTTGTATGTCATAGCTGCACATCCTTCTAGTTGCTGTATGTGGGACGCGGCCTCAGCATGGCCAGAGAAGCGGTGCGTCGGTGCGCGCCCGGGATCCAAACCCGGGCCGCCAGCAGCGGGGCACGCGCACTTAACCGCTAAGCCACAGGGCTGGCCCTCCATATTTATCTTTTTGCCTGGCTACCTGTAGGTCACCCCCAGGTAGACATAAGCCACTTGTTGGTTAAAGGTTGTGCTGAAGCCTTCTTAGCCAGTTAGATTTTTACCCTTTACCACTCAATGTATGTGTGGTTTGATGGCTGCTGTCACAGCTGAGGGAGTTTACATTTTTTGCCCCACATTCAGCCAAGGACTAACAGCTTGGATATTCCCTTTTTGATCACTCCTGAGTGGGTGCAGCGTAGTGCATGTACATAGCCTTCTCAACCCTTAGAATTGACTGAGCTCCCAGGTGAGCCCTTCTTGGCTGTCTCTTTCCCTGTTTCTTTCTATTAATCTACTGCTACTTCTGCCATTTTTCTTGTATCATGGAGCTACCAGTTTCCTCTTAATTCCTCTCCACCAAAGTTAGGCATGGAGTTCTCCACTCCTTGTTTCAAATAAATTCAGTTCCCTCGGGCAGAGCTGTGGACTTCTTTGTCCTATGGCCTGCCTTTCTCCTGGAATGAACCCCTGTGCCACTGCACCAGAGCTAGAGGCAGAAACATTTTTCCCAGAGTGACATCACCTGGCACTATGAGTGGGCATAGGGGTGGGCAACCTCTGCTCTTCTCTGCTCCTAATGTGGAACCTCTGCCTTGTGAGCAAGCTGTGGCCTGGCTATTCAGGCCTCAGTCTTCTCTGCCTGCCACCTGGAGTAGAGCTTCTGACCTACACACGGGGGCTGTGTAGGGGAAGTGATACTGGTCCTCTCTACCTGGAATCGAGCTTCTGCAACATAAGGAATGCCAGCAGCCTGTCTCTCTCAGAGTGAAACTGTAGCTGAGAGAAAAAGGAGCCCTGGGCCACCCCAGGTAAAGCTGCCAGAACATGAAGCTGAGGGTCAGAGGGGGGTAAGGGAGCAGTTCATGATCCAGATGCCACAGACACTCTGGGTTCTTACTGACATTTGTAGATTTTCTTGAATGATTGTTTAGTACAATTTCCAGAGACTTTAAATGATTGTTTTTCATAATTTTCACCAGTTACATGGTTGTTTTACTGCAGAGGCTGTCCACCGAGCTCTTTACTCTGTCATTCCAGAAGTCCCTCTATTCTTTTACAGAGCCAATCCTTTTCTTGCCTTGAGGCCTCTCTCATACTGTTTCCTCTGACTGAGGAAACAGCACTGACTATTCTTAACCTGAACTCCTGGCCATCCTTCAGGTCTCTACTTAAATGTTAATTCCTTAGGGACACCCCTCCTAATGCACCTTTCCATTCCACCCCAGTCTGGATGAAGTCATCTTGTTATAAACCCTCAGAGCATCCTAAACTTTCTTTCATAGTACATATTGTAATTTTAGTTGTAGCAGGATACTAAAGAGGAGCTTTCCTGTCTCTCATAATTGCAGCTAAAGCTCCAATGTTGAGAAAAATAGGCATGAAGTACCCTCACATTCTTCATGAGACTGCCAAGCACAGTCCATGAGATCTACTAGTACAGAACCAGCCCTGCTGTGATCACCCAGAATCAAGCCATATAACAGATTATTAGTAATTTGAAAGAGGATTTATTAGAAGTTATAGGGAGTTTTTGGAAAGGTATATTCCCCCAAGCCAAATGGCAGGTTAAGAGAATCATTCATGGAGGTTGAGAGGGGATCTACGAAAAGGGAATATTGACTCCTTTACAGGGTTCAGGCAGCAGACTTCATGATCTTTCTTCGGCTATCTAAGCAAAGAAATGAAGAACTAGAAAGAGAATGGGGCAGAGAGCAGGGCAGCAGGGGACTCTGGCCCTCCCACCAGCTCTGTGACAAGGACACATGTATTTTCCATGGGCAGAGCAAACACTGCAAAAGGTAGCCTGGCTTGAGGCAACTGGATGTACCCTGCCCAAGAGAGTGAGTGGCCTTATGAGTGAGGGGGCCCTAGCAACAGGCAATTATCAGATGCACCATTGGAGGTAGGGGCAGGAGATGAAGGGCAGTTGCCACAGTGACTATCAGGAGTCAAGAGAGGACCACACATAGCACTGGTTGATAAAAAATAAAAAAAAAAAACTTTTTATCCTTTTTCTGTAGTTTGTCCCAGCCCTCTCCCCACCCCCGCCCCCAGCACTCTCCCAACCCCACACACCACTTAGGGGGCCCAAAGCTACAGACTGAGTCAGGAAAAAGGAATGGAATTACAGACCATGCCCCCTCCCCAGTGCATGTCCCACCAGAGGTCAGGCCAGGGCTGGGAGAGGGAAGCAAACGGTGAGTCAGACAAGAGAGTGGACTTCTAAATTAGCCTGGATTGGAATTTTTATACCTTAAAGTGGCTGGAAAGTTATGGAATCCCCCCAAAAGTCATGAAGGAGTGAAAAATGGAAAATCCACAAGTGTAGAGGAAGGCACTAACTGGAGAAAAACAAAACTGTTTCATGTTTGCATCCCACCAGATTCAGGCAGTTTAATTAACTGATGAGATAGTTATTTGATTTTATAAACTTATCAGTGTGTTTGTTTGCTTAATGTTCACGTCTCCCACTCGACTACAAGCTCCATGGGACAGAGGTCACTTCCCAGTAGCTGCTCAGCACTGACACACAGTGTGCCTCACATCAATATTTGTTAAATTAATAAGTGAATGTTTACAGAAGTTAACTCTCCTGAATTTTCATTTAAAAATTCTCAATAGGGCCGGCCCTGTGGCTTAGCGGTTAAGTACGTGCGCTCCACTGCCAGCAGCCCAGGTTCAGATCCTGGGCGCTCACCGACGCACCACTTCTCCGGCCATGCTGAGGCCGCGTCCCACATACAGCAACTAGAAGGATGTGCAACTATGACATACAACTATCTATTGGGCCTTTGGGGGAAAAAAATAAATAAAAATTTAAAAAAATAAAAAATAAATAAAAATAAAAATTCAATAGTTTAGAATAAAAATCAAAAATGTGCTTTGTTGCGTCCACATACGAAAGATATCCTAATCATCAGACTAATCAATTAAAAAATTAGACTTTGACGCATGAAAAGGAATTTGAAAAAAAAAAAAAAGGAAAGAGAAACTTCTGCCCAAGGATTCTTTTCCTCTGGAAATGCTATTTTAAGTATAATTTTGATATTTCTTGGAAGGAGAGAACTGTGGAGAAATAGCACAGGATCCATCTGATGAAAAAAAAGCCTCTAATAAGTAGCTGTTGCTTGTTCCAGAAAAAAAGGTAGATGGGGTGGGAGGTGGAGGGAGTTACTTTTTCCTGTACTTTCCTCTTTTCCTTATAATGTCTCTCAAGGTGATATTTCATCTCAGAGTGATCGAAGTCCCTGAAATTTCAAGAACAGGCAGGCCTTCTTTTACAAGCAACAGTAAAAAATTTTGAGCAGCTAAGCATGTTACTAGGGAATTAATAATAAATCTGTACAGATTGATATTCCCCTGAGATAAAAGGAAAGAGAAAATATTAAAAAACCGATGCTTCTGGCAAATGAAAAACTAATGGAGTGTGTCTCTCTCAAGGGAGGGAGGGATGCAGTGCGTGCTCTCACTCCCAGGACCGAAGGCTGCCATTTGGGCTAACGAGCAGGGTGCTGGTCTCTCGCCATGCAATGCTGTGAGAGTAGTAACACTGACCCAACCAAGTAGCACGGTGCTGAGGAAAGGGCACAACAGGCTTAGGTTCGAATGCCAGTTTTACTGCTTATTAGCTGTGTGACCTCAAACGAGTAACTTAATGTCCTTGAGCCTCAGTCTTTGCAACAGAAATGGGGATAATATCTACTTCATAATGTAAGGAGAATTAAACAGGATCATGTGCACATTGCCTAGGATCTAGTAAGGACTCTAAGCTTTTTACTCTTTTCCCATAATGTGGTACATTTTTCTAGTTAAGTTTATCTTTATCCAAAAGAGCCTCTTTACTCCACATAATCTACCCACTAACTCACATACTACTCTATTGTAATAACAATTCAAGGTTCATAACCTCAGGAAATCTTTCTTTTCCAATTTTATCATATCAGACTTGATAAACATCAATTCGTTGAAAGTGTTGATTGTGCTTCTTTGGATTTCATCTCCTTCCACAAACCCTCCATCTCACTGTCATTAGTCACCAGTAGTAGATTATAAGAGCCGTGAAGCCAAGGTCTCTATTTTCCTCACTATTTTACCCCAGCATCTAAAACAGAATCTAGCACTTTGTAGGTACTCAGTAAATATCTGTTACCTGAATGAATGAATGAATGAATGTGAGATATTTTCATCAAGATAAACTGCTGAATCAAATAACCTCAATATCCCAGTGTCTTAGGCCAATAAATGTGTATTTGTCATATATCCACAGTTGAATGTGGGTCAGCGTGGGGCTGTGCCATGCACAAGCATTCAGACACTGGCATCTTTTCTTCTAGTGTTTCCACTTCCTCCAGGGCTTCTGAATCCTCCACTGAATCTTCTATATCCAATCAGCAATTAAAGAAAATGGGATCAGATAAGAAGGATTTTCAGGGAGATTTTAGGGGCCAGGTCCAGAAGTGATGTCCATCACTTCCTTTCACATTCCATTGGCCAGAACTCAGGCATATTGGCCCACCTGCCTGCAGAGGAAGCTGGAAAATGTAATACAACTGTGTCCCCAGAAGGAAGGGGGGGATTCTAGCCAGACTCTCTCACTTAATAGGTCAGTCCATACGTGTCGAGTGCCTAAGTGACCAGCATTAGGAACTGAGCAGAGAGTTGTCATTCAGCAATAACAGCCAAGGTTTGGGAATAAGATTTTGGGAATCAGGGAGGCTTGGAAGGAAAGGGAACAAACAGGGGAGAAGAAACCAAAATCCAAAATAAAAGACCAGGACTAAAAATCAAGGCAAAATTTCTACAACTCCAAAGACTGTGGCCAATACTATAGCTCAATGTCATCAAATATCAACACCAAACCAATGGCAGCAAAGGTAGCTGTCTAAATGGAATACTACTCATCCATAAAAAGATGAAATCTTGCCATTTGCAACAACATGGATGGATCTTGAGAGTAGTATGCTAAGTGAAATAAGTCAATGGAGAAAGACAATTACCGTATGATTTCACTCACATGTGGAAGATAAAAAACAAAACAAAACAAAACAAATGAACAAACAAAACAAACTCAAAGAAGCAGACAACAGATTGGTGGTTACCAGAGAGGAAGGGTGTGGGGGAGGGTGAAAAGGGCAAAGGGGGTCAATTATATGGTGACAGATGGAAACTAGACTTTTGGTGGTGAGCACACTGAAGATGATGAGTTGTAATGTTGTACATCTGAAATCTATACAATGTTATAAACCAATGTTACCCCAATTAAAAAAAATTTTTTTTAATGTAGCTAAGTTATACCTTCTTCAATTCTATCATATTCTGGAAAGTGAAGCAGGTTGGGTTTCATGTGAGATCAATGTGCTTCAGTATGCAGGATTAGGAATTCAGAGGCAGGGACTATCAGTAATAAACACAACCAAAGCCATAAAGTAGCCTACCTGAAAGCTGCTATTGGCTGTCTACAAGCCCTACTCACTGGATATGATAGGGAGAGATATAGATCCTCCAGAACCTTAATCCTCTGCATTCCTTATACCCTGTTACACACATGCAGACCAAGGGGCCGGTCCTAGAAAGGTTATGCTTTTCTGGAAGGAACAGGCCTTATCTTAGTCAATTCAGGCTGCTATAACAAGATACTGTAGATTGTATGGCTTAAACAACAAACATTTATTTCTCACAGTTCTGGAGGCTGGAAGTCTGAGATCAGGGTGCCAGCATGGTTGGGCTCTGGTGAGAACCCTATTCCTGATTACAGATGGCCATCTTCTTGCTGTATCCTCACATGGTGGAGAGCAGAGAGAGAAACAAGCTGTCTCCTCTCTCTTCTTATAATGGCAAAATTCCACCATGAGAGCTCCACCCTGACAACCTGATCACCCCTCGAAGGCCCCACCTCCAAATATCATCACATTGGGGATTAGGCTTCAACATATGAATTTAGGGGGGACACAAACATTCAGTCCATAGCAGGCCTTGTCCTGAGGACAGGTACAAGGTCCCCTGCATTTACCCAGGAGGCAGGGGCCTGCATCTCCTTGATGAGGCATCCTTCCCTGACCAAGAGAAAGGTCCCCAGTGCTCCCTATGCAATTGCCCTGCAGTATTGCCCTTGACAGGCCAACGAGGGGACCATTCTCCCTTCTCACTTCCAGGTTTCCCATTTCAGCACATTTTTCCCCCTGCCAAGCGTAGTAATTAGTGCTTCTTTGTGGGCTTAATTGTAAATTTGTTTTGATTAATTAGCGTCAGAGCTGATTTGGCAGTTATTGAGACGTTAGAGCTAGTTGTGGATTTAGTGTTCAGACCCCTGTACTCTCTGGGATTCCTCTCTGTCAGCAGCAAAACTTCAAGTTCAAAACTGTCTATGTTAGAAAATGTTTTATGTGTCTAATTAACTATTTGTCACTTTGAGGTAAGTACAAAGATAAAATCTCACCATGCTGTGTAAGGTGATGGATGTGTATCTTTTTATAGTGCCATGGACCAGGGAACTCAAGAATCAATTTCTAGACTTGGGAACAACGACAAAATTGTCTAATATATTAATTTGTCCTGTGACACATTACTCACAATGTAACCTTCCAAATAGTTTCTCAAAATCTTAAAGCCTCCTCCCCTCACCAAAGTTTTTGTAGGTCTCTACCTCCAGAGATCAATGTGAAAAGTGAAGCTGGTAATATTTAGCCCAGCAGAGCAAAGCCAAGAGTCACAATAAGATTTGTGGGAAGAGAGTCCAACCAAGAGATTGAAGACCTGGAATCAGATCTTATCCCTGCCACTAACTAGCTGATTAGGACTCTCACACAGCCAACTGAAATGAGCATAAGTAGAACAGGGAATGTTTTAGCTCATGTAACAGAAAAATCCAGGGTTGATCTTCAGACACAGCTAAAACCAGGAGAGCAAATCATGTTGCCAAGGCTCTGTGTCTCTCTTTCTCCTGTCCTTGGGTTCTCTTTCCTCTCTATATTGGCTTTATTCTGCAGACAGTATGTTCCAGGTGGCTAGGGCAGACACCACCAGCAGCTCCAGGTACACACAGGCCTTACAACTCTCAGTCCCAATAAAAGTGAGTGCCTCTCTCTCTGAGCATCCATAAGCAAAATTTTATATTAGTCTCTGATTATCTCATTTGGGTCATGGGCCCACCCTGAACCAATCACCATAGCAAAGGGATAAAATAATCTGGACCATGCTGGCTGTGTCTCATACCCCTTCCTATGGTAAGATAGAGGGAAGGGAGGGGATCAAAACGCAGTGATAGCATCATCATAACCACATGCCATGGGGAAACATGGCCCAAGAAATGAAAGACCAGGTGTTATTACTCGATGCAAAGGAAGGATAGGATAGACAAACAAAAACACCAGGAATGGGGGCCAGCCGGGTGGCACAGCGGTTAAGTGCGCGCTCTGCTTCGGCGGCCCTAAGTTCGCAGGTTCAGATCTCGGGTGCGCACCGAAGCACAGCTTGTCAAGCCATGCTGTGGCGGCGTCCATATAAAGTAGAGGAAGACGAGCACAGATGTTAGCCCAGGGTCTTCTTTCTCGGCAAAAAGAGGAGGATTGGCATCAGATGTTAGCTCAGGGCTGATCTTCGTTACAAAAAAAAAAAACACCAGAAATTTGCTACATCACTTGTTTAAACTAATCACTTATTTTATCTGAAAAATAGGCATAAGGATATCTCTATTCACTTTACATGGAAGTACAAAGATAAAGCACAAGAAAATGCCTCAAAAAAGACTTTGGGGAGAAAATATTTGTTAGGTGCTTTAAAAAATAAATTACATCTCTTGTACACTACTATTGAAAGTATAAATTTACATCAACACTTTGGAAAACAACTTGGCATTATCTTATCAAAATGAATATTCATAAGCCCTACAACCAGGAATTTCACTCCTAAATGGTGGAGACAGGTGATCACAAACATTCCATCTGCTCCCCTGCAGTTCTCCCCTCCCTCTCTTGCATTGACTTTGGCCATATGACTACTTCAGGTGGAGGAAATGTGGATAGAAGTCACCTGGCCCTTCTGGGATAAGGCACTAGAAAGCCCTGTGCAGTTCTGTGCCCTGTGCAGACCCTGTGCAGGGTCCCTCTCCCTCTCCAAGGAGGCGAAAGAGGGCTCATGTTCTAGAAGACACAGCTAATGATGGTGTAGCCTCTGTCAGCCTGGGTCCCTGAGACTTCCCCACCAAGAAATCATCTTTGTTGTGTTAAGCCGTCTATGTCTAGGGGTTAATTTGTTATCACTGCATAATCTGCTTATCCTGTCTGACACAATCCTCAGGAGAAACATTTACACGTGTACGAGATGATCGTAGCAGCATTGTTCATAATAGTAAAAACATTTATGCAACCCAAATGCCCATTGACAAATATGATGCATAAAAAAAAAATCACGATATATTTACACAGTAAAATATTACAGTGATAAAATATATTGCTACTAGCAACATTACGTATGAATTTTAACATAATGTCAAGTGAAAAACGCAAGTCCCAGGAGACAACATATAGTTTGATGCTCTTTTTAAAAGTTTAAAAATAAGCAAAGGAAAATATATTATTTAAGCATATAGATATATGTGAGTTTTTTTAAAGCAAGAAAATAATAATCACAAAAATCAGTATAGTAGTAACTTCAGGAGATGACACAGGAGATAGGAGAGGGAGGAGTTACATAAGTAAACACAGTTCTTGGTAATTGCAATGGACTGAATATTTGTGTCCTCTCCGAACTCAAATTGGTTTGGTTTGGTTTAAGTTGGCTTGATTTTGTTTTAGGAGGAGGAAGATATAGCTGAAGCATGAGACTGGAAGCCACATAATCGTATCAAGGGAACTAATTCCTCCAACTTGCAGTTTTCAAACTTTACTCCTCTATGCAGAAGGCTAGTCATTGGCAAAACTGGGAAGCTGTTGGAGCCTGTCTACATCGCCTAAATTTGTGCCCTTTTCCCCTTCTATTTGTCCCCTCAACCCCTTGCTTATGATACCTTCTAGCTTCATATTCTCTCCAGTCTCTCATCTACCAAAACACGGTTTTAATAACAAGCTTGAACTCTTTTTCTCTGTAATGTATTCCTCTCCTCTCCACTCTCTGTATACTTTCCCAGGGCAGTCTCAACAAATATGGCTTTGACAGCCCTTATATGCTGATAAATCCCAAATTTACACAGTTCTCTCCTAAGTAACAGAATGGTAACTCCACTCATTTGTCATCTCCATTTGATGTCTGACAGACACCTTTAATGCAAAACATACAATATTCACTTTTTAACTTCCCCCAAAAATCTGTTCCTCCCTTTTCCCCCTTTTTGACTAATGCTACCACTAGTTACTCAGTTTCCAGAACCGTGGTTCTGGAGTTAATCCTAGACAATTTCCTATCTTTAGATACCTGGGAGAATGTTGTTACCTTTCCCTTGGGACACCAGCAGCCGTTGCCAGGGCAACAATGAATGACTAGCGAAGACTTGAAGACTATTCTTGAAGACACGTGAATCACTCCCAGGAATCCCATAAATAAGTGGAGGGGACTGGGGGGGGGGCGGCGTGGGGGGTAAGGGGGCGGATTTTAAAGAGACCAGGTTCTATGTTATCAGGTAGAACTATAAAGCAGAGGAATTTAAGTCACTCAATTTTATTGAGAGACTGGTAAGAGCTAAAAATAGTCAAACTACATAGTTTGGAAGTCTGTTTCTTCCACTATATTGTAAACCTCTAGAAATTATGGGCTGTGTTTTATTAATGCTTGATTTCTCAGTGCCAACCATGGTACCCAACATATAGTAGTTACTTAATACTATTTACTATTAAAATGAATAAATCAGTATAAAATGTAACTTTGCCAGAACTACTGACATTCATATGACTGAGGAAATTTGGTGGCTTCCTCTGAGTCCCTGATCACAGAAGAAGCCACTCCTCGGAGATCCCATATATCAGACCGTTCCCAATGAGGGAAGCGTTTCGGAGCAGGGCTTCCTGATTGCTTGTCAGTGAGTCATTTTATCTTGTACTTAACATATTTTCTAGCTCCACATAAATAAGCAAACAGCATGAGAAGGAAGGAAAGAGGCAAGACTTCAGGAACAAACAGCTTCCTATGTTTTGGAACCATTAGCCTCAAAGGACTCAGCAGCATGATTCGTAATAATTTTGTCTTTGTTTTTTTTTTGAAGCATCAACAAATAATATCATAAAAAGAATCACAACTTTCATAGAATGTAAATGAGATGAAATAAAGAGGATGTTATTTCTACTAGCATAAATATTTACCAGTCTGGTTAAACTTTATAAAAATCACGATGAATGGGTGCCTTCTTACGGTCAGGGGAGCACTGGATATTTGTTATAAGCGATCCATTGGAAACTGATTATTTTCTCTCTTCCATAATTTTAGTGTTGTTTTTTAAAGCATGTCTTTTTATTTATCTTGTAGGATTCCACATTTTTGTCAGGTCATTTCCTTTATGTTATAAGAACCAATGTCAGATGTTCATTGTGGTGACACTTGTAAAGCCACCCAGTGGAATATAATGAGGCCTGCAGTCAATAAATAAATAATGTTGCCCTGAAAAGAATAGCGAAAGCACCACATCTACCCACTAGTCACTACTGACTGTTAAGTGCTCTACAAACACCATGAAAAGAACACCGTGCCCATGGCAACTCAGCAGTTGAACTCTGATGGTGGGGTTTTTTTTAAATCTTGGAAGGGGGGCGGATGTGCTTTCACACGCCTACCATGGTTAATAATAACTTCTAAATCTGGCATTTCCTGATAATGCAACAAGCTTATAAAACGGCTTTTATCCAAGACCTAAAAAGGCCTAAAATCGAGCAAGTATTATCAGCATTTGAAAGATAAGAAAACCCCAAAAGATTATGCAATTTTGCCCAAGGTCAGACAGAAAAACTTACTAAAGCAAAAATACAGCTCAAGGTAACCAGCTCCCAATCTGTTGTTCTAATTAGACCAACCTGTCCTGTCTTGGGCTTGAAGCTCTGCCTCAGGTTCTCAAAAACCTCCGACGGGTCGCTGAAGTCCAGGGAGTGTTCCCAAAGGGCAGCTGTTGTTAATTGAACATCTTGCAACTTGCAAGATTCTGTTATTAGCCTCATTAATTAGTTTAAAGCATTTCTCACAAAACAAATTCTCAAAACACATGAAAATTAAGGATTTCCCCCTTGTTTTATAATCTCATAAATTAAGATGTTAAAAACAAATTATAATTAAGATGAATGTATCTCATTTTCACTTACAACTCAATAGAAAACAAAGCTACCAATTGTACTGAGTTAGGGTAACTGCAAAGAGGCTGGAGGCACAAAGGCCATCCACAAACACTCCCTTCATGGTGCAGAGCATTCTGAATCCAGCAGCAAAAAAATAATAGGAATCAATTGCCTAAAATAGGCAAAGCACTCAAAAATACTAAGTGATAATGTCTAAGACATTTTCGCTTTCATCTTTGTGCTGCTGCGTTTGCTATTCCCTAAACCCTGGCCACCTTTCCTCTCTCATCTCTCCTTCATCGTGTTAACGCCCATAAGACCCAACTTAGGTATCACCTCTTTCCTGAATCCTTGACTGCCCACTCTATTTTCTACCCCTTCCTTCCTAACTCGACTATAGCCCTCCTCTGTGCTCCTTTGACCTCCTTGGCTTCTCTCTATCAACCACCTATCTTCCAGAGTTTAAATGGTCTTTCTTGTGCATTAGACTGAGTTCCAAGAAGGCAGAAAGTGTTTCCATTTTGCATAGGTGGGAGATTATGATTATTTCTCATTCTCTCAGTGATTATTTTTCATCTCCTGTGATGTAGCTTGATACATAGAAAAGTTTAGGAAAATTGTCCAAAACTGGAAAAAGGGATTTTCCTATTTCAGCTCCAATATGTAAAGAACTTGGAAGTTGTCGCTCTAATTATCCTTACAACAAGAAGAAAGCTAAACAAACTAAAAATCAATGACTTTTCTTGGATCTGTCAGAGAACTGAGGTTGCAGGGAAAACTGTCATCCCAAAATCTGGAGAGACAGGTGAATCCAGAGAGGTTGTAGCTGAGATCTGCTTACCTGGAGGAGAAGCTGCTGGAGCCATAAAGTGGCAGGAATACTTAAAGGGCAATTTTGATGAATTGCTGGAGGCTGAGTATGGACTAGTGTGAGACTGATAAACTCCTGGGAGCTGCAGTCTTAAGGAGCCCCCACACTTTTGTGAGTTTTATCTCCAGGAACCCTGCCAGGTTCTCATGGTGAAGAGCCAAGAAAGATCTTGTGGCTCTGGCAGGGGCAAGGGGAAAGTAACAGTTGTGAAATACTCAGAGCATTCCCCATAACAAAGGCCTAATTTACAGGGGAAAAGACTTTACAAGAGCCTTATCCCACCTGGGGATGGGCTTTTTCCTGACTTCAACTCTTTTTAGCCTCGCTATATCACATAAGAGGTGAAAGTAAAACTAAGAGGCACTTTTGAAGATCCTAACACAAGGCCACTAAAAGACTGAAATTTAATCATCAGATTGTATTACCCTTCCCTTGCCCACACCTCACCACCACACCAACAGGGCTCCAGTATACTAGTAATGGATTACAGCTGAAAGGGCTGCAAGATGAGGACTCTAAGGAGAAGTTCTTAGGGAAGACCAAAGACAACGGGGGGTTGTAAAACAAGGACACGCAAGGAATTTGAAGCCTCTGACACCTACAGCTACAGCAAACATGAAACACAGCCCAACTCCTAGTAATATTAAAGAAAAAATGTCACACTAAAGGACAATTTACTTCAATACTATTTACTTCAATTACTCCTATAACTCAATACAACATATACAACTTTGAACAAAAAATTATAAGGCATGCCAAAAGGCAGGAGAAAACACAGTCTGAGGAGATAAAGCAAACATTAAAATCAGAGTCAGATTATGACACAGAGTTTGGAATTAGACAGAGCATTTAAAATGACTATGATCAATATGTTAAGGGCTGTAACGGAAAAAGTAAATATGCAAGAGCAATACAGGTAATGTAAGCAGAGAGATGGAAACTCTAAAAAAGTATCAAAGGGAAAATGCTAAAAATCAAAAACACTGCAGAATGAAGAACGTCTTTGATGAGCTCACCAGTAGACTGGTCACAGCCAAGAAAGAATCAGTAAGCTTAAAGGTAGGTAAATAAAAACTTCTCAAACTAAAGTTCAAAGAGAAAAAAAAACTTAAAAAAAAAAGAACATTCAAGAACTATAGGATAATTTTAAAGGGTATAACATATGTGTAATTAGAATACCAGAAGGCAAAGAAAAAGAGAACAGAGCAGAAGAAATAAGTAAAAATAGCTAAGAATTTTCCAAAATTAAAGACACATACCCAACCATATATCCAGGAAGCTCAGAAAACACCAAAGAGGATAAATACCCCCAAAATTTATACTGAGGCATATAGAAAACAAAAAACAAATAAGTCTTAAAAGAAGCCAAAGGAAAAAAAATCTTACCTATAGAGTATCAAGGATAGGAATTATAGCAGACTTCTCATCGGAAATCATGAAAGCAAGGGAGAGTGGAGTGAAATATTTACCATTGAAAGAAGAAAACCAAAGCTGGAAAATAAGATTTTTTTTTTTAATTTATGAATTTTATGGAGGGGGTGTTCTTTTTAACAACTTTCTTGATGTATAATTGATATATAATACATGGCACATGTCCAAATTGTACAATTCAATAAGTTTCAACATATGTATATGCCAGTTAAAACCACTGCCACAACCAAGATAATGAATATATCCATCACCCTCCCAAAGTGTTTCTGTGTCCCTCTGTAATTCCTCCCTCATGGGCTACCTTGCCCCTCCTTCCCAGGCAATCTGTGATCTGCTTTCTGTCACTATAGATTAGTTTGCATTTTCTGTAATTTCATGTAAATGGAATCATACAGTATATTCTTTTAGGTCTGGCTTCTTTCATTCAGCAAAATTATTTTAAGAATTATTCACATTGCAGTATGTATCAACACTTCATTCCTCTTTATTGCTGAGCATGGATTCCATTTATGGATATTTCACCTGTTTATCTGCTCACCTGTTATTTGGCTATTTGGGTTATATCTAGTTTGGGGCTATTACAAATAAAGCAGCTGTGAACATTCATGTAAAAGTCTTTTTGTACATACATATTTTTATTTCTCTTGGGTAAATACCTAGTGGTAAAATAGATGGATTATATGGTATGTGCATGTTCAACTATTTAAGAAACTGCCAAACTGTTTTACAAATTGGTTATACCATTTTTCATTCCCACAAGCAATGTATGAAAGTTGAATTCCTCCACATCCTCACCAACATTTGATATGGTCAGTGTCATTAATTTAAGCCATTTTAATAGGTGTGTAGTGGTATCTCATGGTTTTAATGTGTATTTCTCTGACGACTAATAATGTTAAACATCTTTTCATGTGCTTATTTACCACCATAAGTCTTCTTTGGTGACGTATTTACTCGAATCCTCTGCCTATTTTTCAATTGAGGTTTTTGTTTTCTAATTGAGTTTAGAGTTCTTTATATAGTCTTAATACAAGTCTTTTATCAGATATATGATTTGCAAATATTTTCTCCCAGTCTGTGGCTTCTCTTTTCATTCTCTTAAGAGTGTCTTTCAAAGAGAAGTCTTTAATTTTGATAAAGTCCAATTTATCAATTTTGTCTTTTATCGATCATGCTTTTGATGTCATAGCTAAGAAATCTTTGCCTAACCCAAGGTCACAAAAGTTCTCTCCTAAGTTTTTTTTCCTAGAAGTGTTATAGTTGTAGATTTTGCATTTAGTTTTATGATCCATTTTGAGTTAATTTTTGTATATGATACAAGGTATGGTTTGAAGTTTTTTGTTTTGTTTTGTTTTGTTTTTTGCACACGCCTATCCTGCTGTGCCAGTGCCATTTATTGAAAAGGCTATCCTTTCTCCACTGGATTGTCTTTACACCTTTGTCAAAAATCAGTTGCCTATATATATGTGCCATATATGTGTGGGTTTATTTCTGGACTATCTATTTTATTCCACTGATCTATTTGTCTATATTTGCACCCAATACCACACTTTCTTGATTACTGTAGCTTTATAAGAAGCCCTGAAATCAGGTGATGTTAGCCCTTCAACTTTGATTTCCTTTTTAATTTTCATATATGACTTTGGCTATTCTAGGTCGTTTGCATTCCCGTATGAATTTTAGAATCAGATTATAAATTCCTATCAAAAAAAAAGCTTGCTGGAGTTTTATTGGAATTGCGTTAAATCTGTAGATCAATTTTGGAAAAATTTACGTCTTAACAATATTGAGTCTTCCAACCCTCAAACACAGTATATTTATTTAGATCTTTAATTTATTTAATTTGTAAATTTCAATGTACAGATATTGTATATCTTTTGATAGATTTATTCCTAGGTGTCTTATATTTTTGATGCTATGGTAAACAGTACTGCTTACTTAATTTCAATTTCCAATTGTTTGTTGCCTATATATAGGAATACAATTGATTTTTGCATATTAATCTTTTATCTTGCATTCTTGGTAGACTTACATAATAGTTTTACCTTTTATTTATTTATTTATTTATTTGTTTGTTTATTTATTTATTTTGTGAGGAAGATCAGCCCTGAGCTAACCCATGCTAATCCTCCTCTTTTTGCTGAGGAAGACCGGCTCTGAGCTAACATCTATTGCCTATCCTCCTCCTTTTTTTTTATTTCCCCAAAGCCCCAGTAGATAGTTGTATGTCATAGTTGCACATCCTTATAGTTGCTGTATGTGGGACGTGGCCTCAGCATGGCGGGAGAAACGGTGCGTAGGTGCGCGCCCGGGATCTGAACCCAGGCTGCCAGTAGCGGAGCGCACGCACTTAACCGCTAAGCTACGGGGCCGGCCCCTAGTTTTACGTTTTTTTTAAGTTTCCATCAAATTTTTTTTACATAGATGATCACGTTGTCTCAGAATAAAGCGAGTTTTACTTCTTCTTTGCCATTAGGATGCTTTTTCCCTCTTGCTTTATTGCACTAGCTAG
This sequence comes from Diceros bicornis minor, assembly GCF_020826845.1. Lineage (NCBI taxonomy): Eukaryota > Metazoa > Chordata > Mammalia > Perissodactyla > Rhinocerotidae > Diceros > Diceros bicornis. The sequence continues at coordinate 53,267,582 of NC_080747.1, forward strand.
AACCTCCGCTATAATGTTGAATAGAAGTGGTGAGAGCAGAACTCCTTGTCCTATCTCTGTCTTAAGGAGAAAGCATTCACCATTATGTTTGATGTTACACGTAGGGTTTTGGTAGATGCCCTTTATCAGGTTAAGGAAATCCTATTTATTCCTGTTTTGCTGAGTATTTTTATTAGCAGAAATGTTAACTTTTATCAAATAATTTTTCTGCATATATTGAGATGATCATATGGATTTACTTTTCAAGTTTGTTAATATGGTAATTTGATTGATTTTAGAATGTTAAACCGACCTTGCATTACTGGGATAAACTCACTTGATCATGATGTACATGCTTATGTTATATTTTTGTATTTAATTTGTTTTTGTTTAGAATTTTTGCACCTATGTTAATAAGGTATATTAGCCTATAGTTTTCTTTTTTTGCAATTTCCTTGTTTGGGTATGTAGTCATGATGACTTCATAGAATGAGTTGAGAAGTACTATCTCCGTTTCAATTTTCTGCATGAGTTTGTGTAGAATCAGTATTATTTCTTCCTTAGATGTTTTGTAGAATGCATCCATAGAAAAGCAGACAAGTAGAAATAAAAATTACTCCAAATCTGCCACCCAGAGATAATTGCTGTGTGTATGCCTGTGTAATATTTTGAGATTACCCACTATACTGGGTTAAGAAAATGGAAAATTACAAGTAATCTAAATTTGCAGCAATAGAGAAATGGTTCCATAAATGTGGTTTATCTATACAGTGGAATATTAAAAATGTTTAGATAAGATGGGAATAAGACGGTGGGCTTTTTGACTGTTATTTTGGGGGATTTGTTTTGTTTTGCCATTGTTACTTTGCTTTTCTTTAATAAAACCGTATAGTCTAGTAAAATGCCTTTTGAAGGTATGATAGTGTTCTGTCTCCCCAGGATTGAGAACTCAATTTACCTTTGGGTTAAATTTGTTTTTTTTTTAGTGTTAAATATAACGAGTATCCACTGATACCCTTGAAGAAAACTGTGCCACTGTAACATCACCTGAATTCAGCTGTTTTTGACTTAGAACCAAGATTTTATTTATTTATTTATTTATTTTTTGGGGTTTATAATTGAACCACAGCTGTATCTATCTCTTGATTGAGTTTATACAAGGAGTGAGGGAAAATATTTATCTCTGTACAGCTTATGTCTTCTCTTTGTATGTATACCTCACGTGCTGCAAATTGTTAGCTGCTTTTGTAAGGATGTGTATTGTACAGTTTCCTATAAGTGATGTAGGGTAAAAACCACAGGACTGCAGATAGGACATATAGGAATATTTTATGCAAGAAAAGCAGAAAACTAAAGTGGACTTTTGATACAAGCAAAACAGAAACTAAACTGGACTTTTGATGTCTTCTTTGCACTGTTAGTTAAGATTGAATAACCCTAGATTAGCCGATGTTTGATATCATGTTCTAATGTAATTTTCCCACCCTTGTGGGTAGAAATAGAGTCTCCTCTAAATGAAGCAGATAGTTACCCTCTAGTCATGCTGGAAAAAGGCCATTTAGGACGGAAAATGAAAATTAGGGACTTAGCTTAGGCTGAGACAAGTAGCTAAACTCAAAGACATGGAAATTCTTGAAGTTGACGCCTGTGCAATGGAGACAAGCAGTGGAATAGGTAGGGAGGGAGCCTTCTGCAGGGCGCTGAGGCTGGGCTGGCACACGAGCTTCGAAAGCAGCCTCAATTAGGAGCAGTTTTAAGTCCGCCCCTGTGTTAGACTTCCCTTAAATTATTCCATGGTGTTTAGCAAACTCTTGCTCCAGGTGGCAGCCTGGTTTATACTGTGAGAAATGAAGGGAAAGGTCTGGGAGTGAGAAACAAAATGAGGAGCACCAGTGGCTGCCTCTGAGAGGCCTGAGTTGAGGGAGCAATAGCAGAAACTAACAGAGAAAGTCATGCCCAGAGGAAGAGCAATTGATAACAGAGGCAGTGACATGCTGGGCCCAAGTAGCTGGAGGCGAAGGTGAGGAACCTGTTACCAAACGTGTGTAGAATCCTTAGAGTGTTGGTGGTTTAAAGAGAAAGAATAAAGTGTGAGATCATTTTAGGGGAGAATAGAAAAGAGAATTTAGTGGGGAAACATAGTTGTGTTCAAATCCTGACTCTGCCACATAACCACCTGAATGACCTGGGGCAAGTAGTTTAGCCTCTCTGTCCCTTAGTTTCCTCACCTGTAATATGGGTATAATAGTAATGCTACTGTAAATGGATTGTTTTGAGGACAACATGAGTTAATATACATAAAGCTCTTAGAATATTGTGGGAAAAATAAAGATTATTGTTGACATAGACTGGTGAGGGCTCATCATAGCATTTATTGATGGAAATATAGTCAAGATGTATTTAATGAAAAACTCACAAAATAATGTGTATATATTAATCATACTTTGTCAATATATACAGATATACAAAAAGAAATTATGGAAAAATGCACTCCAATATCTCTAGATTGGGAGATCACAGGCCCTTTTAATTTTTTCCTTTTTATATCTCTACTTCTGAAATTAGCTACAGCGAACTTTTGTAATTAAAAAAAATGAAAATATATTTTAATATATAATGAAAGAGTAGTATAAAAATTCTGGAAAGTTGATTGATAAAAATCAAGTTCTTTAATCTATATGCCCCAAGAAATTAACTTTAAGTTTAAAATGCCCTAAGAATTCACAGACGAGGCGTCTCCATTTGATTGTTTACAGTGCAATGTTTAAAAGTTAGAGTGCCTGCTGTTTTCCAGCTATCCCTTTTAAAATGATTCCATCCTTGTCAGCAAAGGACTCCCCACTAGAATCGATCTTAGTGAGTAGGTAGAGAATGGACAGGCCTTTAAAGACGATCGCCTGTTGGCGCAAAAGTAGCTATATGTTAACCTCACCGAAACACTGGATAACACTGAGCACTTAGTATTAGAAAAAAATAGAGATGATCTATATACAGTAACTGCCTAAATTTTCACCACAATCTTATAAGGAAAGTACTTCTGCTATTAGCCAGATTTTTCACAAGAGCCCAGAAAGTTTAAATAATTGGCCCCAAATCACACAGCCAGGAAAAACTCAAACCAAAATCCAAACGAAAGCCTGGCCATAGAGCCAGACACCACAGCTGCTCTCAGACTCTCAGCTACAGGAACTCAGAGCACGTGTGCACACACACTCTACATGGAAGTGGAGAGAATCCCCAGCATACATTATAACCAATTGTTCCCAAGGTTTTTCTAGCACTGAGCCTGCTGACTTTAGAATTCTATATTAGCTTACAACTTTGAAGGAAAATGGAAAAGGATGGAATACTATCACTAAAAACATTGAAACATAAGACCAGCAATCACCCCCCTACACAAAACATCTAAAACAGTACATTGTAAGTTTGGGAACTAAGTATTACAGCAGACCCTTTTTTCCTGTTGTTAAAAACAAGACAACAGGCCCAAAATGGAGTCACGTATGCTAAGGCCCACCTCAATAAACCAAGACTTAATTACAGTTTTGGATCTCCCAGAAATGGAATCTGAAACCAGTCAATCAGGAATCCCCTGACCAGCCCTAGTGAGGTCATCTGCCTGACAGACCCATGCCAGCCCCTGAAGGAAAGTGACCGTACCACAACCTGTCCACTTCTTTGTCTAGTAGAACTGCATGTTCACGCTCCCTTCTGCCTATAAGTCTTTCATTTTGTACAGCTCCTCGGAGCTCCTTTGTATCTGCTAGATTGGATGCTGCCCAATTCATGAACTGTTGAATAGAGCCAATAAGATCTTTATAATTTACTCAGTTGAATTCTGGTTTTTAACATTGTCATTACAGAACATAGGTTCTGTAATTCATTCATTCATTCATTTGTTCCTTTATTCCACAAATAATATTCCAGGCACTATACAGTAGGCATTGACACTGGTCTCAACAGTCCACTTAGAAGTGATTTATTTTTTATTTCAAACTTCTCAGACCATCGCTCACTGAGACTCAGCATTAACAGAAAGAAAAACACACCTGCCTCCCAGCACATGCACACGCCTGCACGTACATTCACATAGCCCACGGGTTTCTCTCATGTTCCTAAAACAAGGCACAGATTTTGTATTCTCTCTTATTAACATTAAATTAAAATTTTATAACTCTCTCTAGGAATTATGATGAAATAAGTATTCGGGGCATGCTACCCCAAAATACGGCACCTTGGCATATGGAATATTTTAGGTGAAGGAGTTTGAGAACAGCAGAAGCAAGAAGGTCTCTTTGACCTCACCTCACAACCTTCTCCCCTGAAACAGGTCTTAAAGCCCTCATGCAGAGGTGCCCTTCTGTAACCGGAGGAAGGAGCATCCTTACCTCCAAAGACAAAGGGACCCTGAGAAGAATCCGAACAACTGAAGAATCTGAACAACAGGCCTAGCACAGTTTCCCTTTTACTACACTTATGTCATACTCTACCGACCTCTCTTATTTCTACACGACTGCCCAACTCTCCATCAAGCCGAGTGTTAATGCAAATGATCCATAATCAATCTATAAATCAAAATTAGGGTGAGTTTATTATATGAGCGAGTTTTGAGGACTATAGCCATGGAGAGAACCTTCACCAAGGAAGGAAGTACTCCAAAGAAGTGGGGTGTACAGAGTGGTTATATACCATCGTGGAACAAGGAACATACATCAAATATGACAGGAATGTCTCTTTTACTACAGTCACAAGATGTTTTGCTGGCACAGCAGGTCAGGGGTCACAAGAAGAGCATAGCAGGTCGATGGTCAGCAGGTCAGTGGTCACAAAATGAGCACAGTAGGTGAATAATTAATCCTCAGTTTCTGGGGAGAAATGCTTATCTTTAAAGAAATGCTGATACGGGGGAGGCATACATTCCTACCTTTAAAGGCATCATTCTTTGCTTTGGGACGTTGTAAATGTTTAAAGCAGATGTACAATGCATGCTGGACAGGCCATGTCAGGCCTTTCTGGAAAAACAAGGTCAGGCCAAATTAGTTTTAAACCAAATGGCTTCCTCACATACGTCAATATTTATTAACTTTTCTTATTGCTTTTCATTTATTCATCACGAGCATAAAATACTCAGGTGTATTTCTTTGGGTCTTCGTTTCCTTAATGAAGGCTCCCGTGTCACATAAAACTTATATAAATTTGCGTGCTTTTCCCCTGTTAATCTGTCTTCATCAGTTTAATTTTCAGACCCAGCCAGAGATGCTAAGAGGGTCAAGGAAAACTTTTGCCTCTCCTACAATATACAAATAAAGGTGAGTACAATTGAAAGGCATTGATACCCAGCAGGTATCTGTAACTGAGGGCTCATTTATCCTCAATGATTAAAAAGAAAAAAATATAAAGTCTGTGAAAATGACCATCCTCTGTGAATGGTGACTAAATCTAAGAATAATTTGACACATTCAGGGCACTTTGTTCTGATGGTGATAGTGTCTTTTTCCTTCTTCAAATGCAGGGAAATCTCTCCATGGGCTCTGCCCGCAGCCTTTATTATGGAAGGCCTGCTTTGTAATGGAGTCATTATCTTGCTGAGGACTGAGTAAGAGAAAGTGGTCCTTCTTTCCTGTATTAAAGTGCCTGCTCCTTGACTCAGTTATTAAAATGAGAGAGCAAATAGCTCCTTGTTCTAATTTGCCTTATCAGCCTCCACAGGGCCCATTTCAGGCTGTCTGTGAAGTGTTAGAATGCAATTGTGTGCTTGAATAAAAAAGAGAAACTGAATTAGAGCCTCTTAAGACCATTATATTGTCTTACTTAGTGACACTGTTTGCCTCACCATAAGCAATGAGCTAAGTGTTCTTCCTGAGTAATAATAATAATACCCACATTTAACCAGCACTTTATACTTTGCAAAGCACTTTTGCATACGTGATCCCTTTTGATCCAGGCAACAACGCTGGGGCAGATCAGGTAGGTGTTATGATCATCAATTTACAAAGGAAGGCACTGAATTGTGGTTAAGTTATAGCTTTAAAACTTCAAAGCTCGGATTGGAAAGCAGATAAGCCCAGTATTGGAGCAGAGCTTGTCCCACCTTCGGTGGGTGCCACAGACCGCCTTCCAGTTCCTCTGGGACTCAACACTGAGCCTCCTGACCACCTCTGGGTAGAGGCCTCTGGGTCCCAACTTAAATGATTAGTCTTTGAGAGGACAGAAATGAGGCAAATAGAAGCACTTCATATTAGCCAGCATACACATGAGTATTTGCTATTAATCCATACATTATGAAGAACAGGTCATTTTCAAGGGTTTAAGCTTTTGAACAGCTGTATTAACTATGTATTTATGTGAATATTTTCATAATCTGTTTAGATATTCTCTCATATGTCAAGAAAATTCCAAAGACAAAGTAACATTTTATAGAACATTTCATTGTCACAAGTGATCTTTGATTGTGAACGACTCTGTTACCACGCAAAAAGGGGGGTCACCTGCTCACCGCAAGACATGCCAATAGTCAAGAGGCAAGGTGGTAGGAAAGAAAGAACTTTTTATTACAGCTTGCTAGCAAGAGGGAAGATGGCCCACTAATGTCCAAAAAAACCATCTTAAGGGGGCACAAAATCTTACAGCAGTTATATAGGCCAGCAGGTTACAGGGCAGGGGGTTAGGAATGTTGACCCACGGGTGTTACAGACTGAGAGTGCCACACCAGATCTTTCAGTTTTCATTGATGATGGCTATCAGCATAGACTCTCTGTTCGGGGGGTCATTACATTCCTAAGGAACTCAAAAGAACAAAGTTATCATCTTATCGCAGCTGGGAGGTACATGCACAAGCAGGGGTCGTAAAATCTATAGATCAGTTAGGTCTCCTGGAGGGTGCATATCCAGCTGGGTGAGTTTGTCAGAGGTCATTCAAATTTACAATAAGGTTTTTTCTTTTCTACAATATGGCTTCCCTTATGTCAACTTTGTCTTGAGCCGGTATCAACTCTAGCAGGTATATAAGCAGGTTTGCTTCTTTTAGAAATAAATATGATCCTTAGATATCTTGTATAAACCAATTTTCTGACAAACTAAATATTATGAGGGGTTGTTCTCATTTTATATAATTCTCTGAAGATGCTATTTTAATGCGCAATAGCTACTTGACTAACTTCCTTGATCAATTTATATTTTGAGCAAGTATAAGATTTTCTTCAAGCAGACTCACATACATAAATTTTAGACATTTCCGTTGCCTAGTTTAAAACAGCTACAGCATTTACTGAGCCCCTACCGGATGCCAGAACTCTGCTAGAGACTGGGAATTCAAAGACAAAAAGACAAACCCTGTGCTCAGGTTGCTCACAACTCTAGGTGGGAAAGAAACTAACTAGGAAAACGTTCTAATTCCCTATTTGATGGCTTGCAAATCCCCAGAGATTTCTAAAAGTATTTGTGTCATTATCAAAAATGGGTTGGCTTATTACCAAAAATAGCATCCTATTTTAGCCCCAGGGGCCACTAGCAAGTAGAGCCTTGGCAACGGTCAAGATGATAATACTTTGTGAGAGGTTGAAAGGCAAAGGCAGAGGGTGAGCGAAAAGGGGAGGGAAGCAGGGAAAGACCTGATGTGATACAGTAATGCCCCACTGTGTGGCTCTCCCTTCACAGAGAGCAGGCAAGTTGTTGAGCAGGTGTTAAAAGAAAAAATGAAGCATATTAAAAAATTTAAGAGTTTATTTGAGCAGAAATTGATTCGAATCAGCCAGCACCAAACTGGAAGTGGTTATGACTGCCTCACTGAGAGATCCAGGGGAAAGACTTTTATAGAGAAGTGGAAGTAAAGCAACGAAATTATTTGACTTGCTACAGCTTAAGTGGCTGCACTGTTTGGGAAGCCTCATTGGCTGTTCGTGATTGATTGTCCTAGGTTTTGATTTCTTAACCTGGATGCATTACAGGCTGAGGTTTTGGTTTGCTTACCTAGGTTGCTAAGGTATTAGAACCACCTCAGTCTAATGACCCCATTGTTTCATTAATTTGACACAGGGATGTTTATTCTATATGAGAACTTCTCTGGAAAGCCTATAAGAAGGGGCTACTACTCAGAGTAGTCCCTGGAAGAGAGAACAAGAGGGACTTTATATGCTAGACTCCCATTCTTTTTATTGATCAAAGTTCACCCACACGGAAAGCTAGATTGTGCAAATCAGCCCCTTCTGTTCACACAGGAAGCTGGTTACCACTCCCAGCGGATGTTTTGTTCAAGTCCAAGCATGTAGGGAATACCTGGTGAGGCACCAATGGAAGGCAGGAAGGTGGGAGGGAGGGAGGGTGGGAGCGAGGGAGGGAAAAGAAAGAGAGAGGAGAGAGAGGCACTTTGAGATAGCACACATATCTTTGATCCCAATGCAGCATCCTTTCTCATTTCTGTGTGTTAGACTCAATACATAAAATAGTTATATGATTTTTTCCCTCCAGAACATGCTGAGTGGAGATTATAGGTGAGGTTGCTTTTTTATACTGGCTTGAAGAATCATGTTTCTCTCCTCAGAACACTTTCCAGTTTACAGTCATTGGTGTTACTTGATTAATATCTGTAGCTTCCGCCAAATAGTTCTGGTAACAAGAATTGTGTCTGATATTTATCTCCATTACATCTCCGGTAGCTGCCACCTAGTAGGAGCTCAGCAGATATTGGATGAATGAATAAACAAATGGATGAGGTGAGTGTGCTTAAGACTCAACCACTGAGTTGTTGGCTCAGCTACACCTTGGCTAGCTTCTCTGGTGGTGTTGTTATATAGAGTCAAAATATTCTCATTCTTTGTCATATTTTTTGAATAGTCTGTTCTCAATGATGTATAAACATTGAACGGTCTTACTTTTTTCTCTTTGTGTATTCTGTAAGTCCTTCTCTCCTCCTCTTCTGTTTCTAGCACTTGGGTTTTTCAAACAAGGGAAAAGAATTAGGGAAAAGCTGTCTTTTTATTTACAGATGGTGCTGTGGCCTCTCTAAGACACGGATGCCCTCTGGGTGGCAGGTGTCCAAATGCTGGGTCTCTTGTGCACAGCCTGTGTGCATCCTTTTGGGGGGTTGGGGAGTGGTGGAGGGAGTTTCTGCCAAGGCCTCTACTCTGCAGAGTTCCTTGATGTGGGAGATCTGCTCCAGCTCAACCTCCCCCAATGCTCCCCTAGCTCCCACTTCTGGTGGCCCACCCCTCAGGCGTTTGCTCCTGGCATCCCCTCACCTGGCAACCAGCCCTCTTAGGCAGCTAAGGGGAGAGTATGGGCAAGATGGCTCAAGCCAAACTACCTCTGAAGCATCCACTTGTCAAGGAGGATTTCTTCACACTGTTACGGCAGTGTGAAGGCGTCAGTGATTCTGCTCCATAAAAAGGAAGAGAAGAGAAGAGAGAGAAAAGAAGAGAAGAGAAGAAAAAGTATAAAACTGGACAAAATTATCAAAAGCAACTATTTCAGGGCACTAGACATCCTCATTCCAAGCTATCGATCTTTCCTAATCTTCTCCTCCTCCATCCGATTTTCTGGCCTTTGTCTTCTGCACTCAAATCACTACCGGGTGATTAGATGACTAAAGCTAATCTAATTCCCATTGTGGTGGTATTGATAAGTACACATGATGTGATGATTTAGCCTATCCAGATAACACATTTGCAGTTTACTGGGTCCCCCAAAGCTTCACCTGAAAGGAAGAGGAAAGAATGATAATTTCGAGCACTATTGCAAACCACTGAGGGAGATGGGAAAGGGAATGATTCTTTCAGTCCTTCTTAAATCCACCATTTATCTAAGTTGCTGGCTCCTTTCCTTCCTAAAAGCATTAAAATCTATATTTGTACTTAAAAAGAATTATAATAATTTTATAAGATTTTGTGACACATTTTGAGATAACTGGAGACCTCCTGACATGCCATAAAACCAGTGGTTGAAATTCCCTGCACTAAATGATTCGGTAGTTTGGGGAATGCTTATGCATTAGGGTACTTCCAAAACGAGACGAAATACCCAAATTCTCCCTCCAGAGCCTTGGTTCTAATCCTTAAATTATTTTGATATGCTTTCACAGGAGCTACATGTGACAACTGAGCCAGAATTGCTAGAGGTACTATAAATTAGATGGTGTGTTCTGTCTTTTTCTTTGATAAAGTTAAACTCTTACCGTTAGTCAGAAATTGATTTCGAAGTGTTTAAACAGAGTGCAGGTTCAGAGCGCCACCTGCTGGTATAATAAAAAAATCACAGAACTCAGAGCTAGAAAACCTGACTTGGCTCTACCAATTTCAAGATAGGAGACCATGAATAAGTTTTTAACGTCAAGCCTCAGGCTTCTAATCTGTAAAATTTGGGTCAAAAAAACTGTTCTAGATGAAATAAGATACCATAGCATGCTGAGGAAAGATGAAAAAGTGCTGAGAGTTGAGAAGTGGATGCAGAATGAGGAATTTACTTACTTGATCCCAAGTCCTATAAGAGGAGAGTTGCAGTTTGGTGGAATAATAGGAAAAGAAGGTGCTGGTAAGAGAATAAAAGAATTGTACGAGGGATTTATACTGGTAGGAAAAAAAACCTAGGCTCGGAAAAAAATGAAAAGGCGAGACACTAGAGATCCTAATGAGGTGAGTGAAAAGGTAAACTGTAAAGGAAGTGAGATGTCCAGAGGAATAGGAGATGACGGTAAGAGATTTATTCCAGAACCTTCCAGATGATGACAATGTCACAAGTATGGATAAGGGGTAGAGGTACCACAAGGTTGGGTGTTGGCTAAGTTGTCCAATGGACACTTAGAGATGACAGCAGAGAGAAAAGACCATCAGCAGAAGTCAAAGTCCTCATGGAATATGAAGGAGAGACCAATACAACAAGAAGGAGGAATAGAGGATGGTATGGCAAGTGGCATCAGTGCCAAAGCAGGTGGAATTTTTGCTTAAGAATGGTAGTTTCTTCAATCGGTCTCTCACTCCATCTTTCTCTTTCTCTCTGTCCCTTTCTGTCTCTCCATATATATACATGTCTCTCCATAATGTCTGCCGACAGTCTTGGTGTAGTTTTAAGCTTTAATAACTCCAAAATTACAAATAGTACCAACTTGCAAAACATATCATTTCAGAGTTTAACTATTTAAATTTTATTCACTCTTATTTAGTTTTGTGGCTTTTTACATATAAATTTCTAATTTTAATTTGTAGTTTCATTCAACATTTGCCATCTTCAGTCAGAGAGACTGAATATATCTATTCAGTCAAGATTGATTAAGACCATCCAATCTACTAAGATTCACAGGCACCCCTCCCCCAACCCCAGCAACAGTGGAGGCGACTTTGATGACAACTTCATAGAAATAACTGTTGATACAGGAAGATTGTCTCCTTTCCTTCTCACTATGACCAACTTCACTCAGATACACATATTCACATATTCACATAGACACATGTATATACAGAGACCAATTCAAAAGCTTGAACTTGGGAAAGCTTCCAAGCTTGTTCCTGGAGGTGCACAAAACAGCTGGCCAACTAGTAAGACGTAGCACCATTTCAATGTCAAAAAATAGAGTCATACTCTTGGGAAAATTTTGCTTAATGGCCCGGGTAATAGCTTAGATACCCTGGCTTTTAACTTGTTCTTTCTGCCTTGTAAAAAGAAGTCAACTACATTAAAAACATATTTTAATAAAACTGCAGTCAGTTTTACTATATATATGATTGTGTCAGTACATTGTTTATTATACATTATGCTATGTATGAAACACATTTTCTTTTAAAAATACAAGAACACGCTATGCTCTTTTTATCATGTGTTCAGGAGTGGTGGAGTAGAATAGCTAAAAGCAAGGACTCTGGACTCAGGTTACCTGGTTCAAAATGTGACTCTTCTTCTTACTAGCCAGGTAATCTTTGGTTAGCAATCACTTTGAGCCTCAATTTCTTCTACTATAAAATGGGGGTGGAAATACTACTACTCATCTCATGAGACCATAGAGAGGACTTGAAGAGATAACGTGTGGAAAGCTATAGCAATGCATCAAAAAGGTTGTCCTTTATTTTATCATTAGCTCAAGCTTCTTTCCACCATCCCTCTCCTCTTCCTTTCCTCCTTCTCCACATATTCACCTGGCTTGCCTCTGCAATACTTTGAAGTGGGAAGTTAAACTTAACTAACTAGATACTCTGAATCTTCTTTTTCCAAATTCACTGTAGAAAAGGGTGCTCCCTTTTCCCTGATCTTCTCTCCCTATGTAAGAATTTAGGACCAAAATGTAAATCAATTAACTTCATCTTAATTTCAGGCAGATCTTAGCATATTTGAGCTGTGTGTCTAATCACTGTAATTGACTTTAAATGTTAGATTCTAATTCTTAAACCAAAAACAAATGTGGATTTATTTATTCTTGGCAAGCCAAATTCTCATTCCTTGGTGTTCCCTAGACACAAATGAAACAGAGATTTTAAAAGGTTAAAATATTTTTGGAAATCATAACTATTATGCCTAGCTTTAACTAATTAACCCTTCCATTGAATTAATGACAGGGTTAATTAGCTCAAACACGATACATCATTTAGTTTGGAGGAAAAAAGCCATGGAGATTAGAGTCATTCTCTTGCCATCTTGTGGTTTCACTCCCACACTGCAATGTGTTAACTAGACTTCTATAAAAGCTGCATAGATACATTGTTCATCTATATAATTTTAGTATATCTTGGCATGGTATTTAAAGCTGCCACTTAAAACTACCAGATGATTGCATTTGGTCCTTTTTTTTCAAAATGCTGGTTACTCAAATGTTTGGTCTTGATATCCTTCTAAAAGGAAGAATGTTTTCATATATAGTTGGCAATAAATGAGACAAGAAGATATGAGGAACAGCTGAGTTTACAAAGAAAGGTTGAAACTTGCACAGTTCTGTGGGTTTCTTACTTAGAAGCTACATTCTCTGCAAGGGTATCATTCCTAGTTTTCATCAGGACAACTAATGATGTCTTTGGAAGACGAGATCAACACAATTTAGACTACTTAACTTGAAGACAGTGTTGTTGTTGTGTTATGCAGTTGTTTTTGTTAACTTTCCATTCTTACGTCTGGATGGCCATTTCCTTCACTTTCCTCATTTCGTTCAAACTGCTGACAAGGAGAGAGCCTGAAAGTTACCCTCATCTGCAGAGCTCTCTGCACTGGCTAGGCAGACACAGCCTCAGGGTATCAGTGGCAAGACCAAGAAAAACTTTAAGTTCTCTAATTCCTTGTCCACTTTATTTCCATCTCAGATGTAAAACATAATATTATTTACATAGCACATATCGAACAAAATTCTCCTATGTTTTCATGGCTCCAAAAAAGGATTACCAGGCACTGGCCTGGTGGCGTTGTGGTTCAGTTCACACGCTCTGCTTTGGCAGCCTAGGGTTTATGGGTTTGGATCCCAGGCACGGACCTACACACTATTCATCAAGCCATGCTGTGGTGGCATGCCACATACAAAGTACAGGAAGATGAGCACAGATGTTAGCTCAGGGACCATCTTCCTCAAGCAAAAAGAGGAAAATTGGCAATAGATGTTGGCTCAGGGCCAATCTTCCTCAAAAAAAAAAAAAGATTACCAGAGATAACCTTTGAAGCTAAAACAGAACCCACAGCTAAAACAAGCAAGTCTATAACAGTCCAACTAAAACTCTAACTGAAGTTTAGACTAATTGGACTACAGACACATCCATGCTTAAATAATGCTGTGTGTTGTCTGAGAGAGAGCATTACAAATGAATTCACTAGAAAAGACTTCCTAATCTGGATCAGTTAGCTATTATAGAAAATGGTTAGCTGAGTAATCTGTATCAGTTAGGTGCATAACAAACCATGCCAAAATTTAGTGGCTTAAAACAATAAATCTGCAGGTCAACAATTGGGCTGGGCTCAACTGAGTGATTCCTCTGGTCTTCACTGGGCTCACATATGCATCTGTGGTCATTGGCTAGGTTGGCCAGAAGGTGGTTGGTCCGGGATCGCCTGAGCTGGCACAACTAGTCTATGTTATCCATGGTCTCTCATCCCCCCAGCAGGCTAGCTCAGGCTTATTCACATGGTGTCAGAGCAAGTTTTCAAGGCCGTTTAAGGCTGAAACTTGAACTTGCCTGAGAAGCATTCAAGGACTCTCGAGGCCTAGGCTCAGATTGGGCGCACTGTCACTTCTGCTGCATTCTATTAGCCAAAGCAAGTCACAAGGCCAGCACAATCACCTTGCAAAGGGCATATATCCAGAAGGGGTGAAGGATAATTGTAGCCTTTTTTTTTTTCTTTGCAATCTGTCATTTTTATAGCCAACGTATGTAATTGCATCACTCTTATTTGAATACCTTCAAATTTGTTCTCATTCAGTTTAGAACAGTGATGTAATACAGTAGACTCCCAATGTTATGAAGAAGCTAATAGTATTGCCATGGAGACCTATTCAAGTCATTTTTACAAATTTTCTATACAATAACTAACTATGTTTTTCATTAACTCCATAGGTTGTAACCAGGAATTGATAATTAACTTCAATGCCACACAGAAAAATAATGCATTCCGGTGGGAAAAGTAGTGGACTAGAAATCAGAAAAAACAGTTGCATTTTGGTTCCACCTATGGCTTCCTAAGATGTTGTCTTCACGATTAAACCTAAGGACCATGTAGTTATCTGAATTCATCAACTCCACTCAATCAAAATAAAAGAAACTAATGAAGAAAGGAGAGATAGAGGTGGTGATGGAAAGAAAGAAGGCAAATGATTGTCCTGAAATATTCTTATTGGGAGGTAGCCTGATAGAATAGAAAGTGTATTGGCTTGCGAAATAGAAAACCTGGGCTCTACTCCCAGCTCTACCACCTATTTGCCGGTGACTGTGGGAAAGAACTTGTTATCTGTAGGACTATGTTTGCTCCTTTCCATAACCTAAGGCAATGGATCTCAAAACTCCCTGCCAGCTCTTTAAAAAAAAGTGTGCTCACTCTGGAGGGTTCTCTGTTCACCATACAATTACTATGCCTAATTCCCAACCTTCCTCACCCTCCCACACCCTCTACTTCCCACCCATCCTGGAAAAAAAATTCCAAATACGTGTCTTCTACAACGGCCTCAGTCCTAGTTGGGTGAAGAGTACTTGCAATGTAAATGAGAGGATTCAATATGCTAACACTGATAGTGAGTGAAACTTGTTTGACTGTCAGATTACATGACAGACAAGACAAGACAAGGCTGCCAACAGCATCCTGGATGTGTGACTGGGGGTGGGGGGCTGTGAAGAATGACAGTGACAGGAAGGAAATAAAGGCTTTTCTCAGAAAACAGATGATCTAACACAGAGTAAAAATGAAGCTGTTTTGAAGAAGGTAGATAAGACTTCTAGATAAACTCTTTGAATAGCTACAGGGATTGGTGATTAGAAAAGGTTTGAAAGCCAAAGGTCAGAATGGGAGAACAAAGTGTCACTCAGGGGAGCTGAGTGGGGCTGTGTGCCAGAAAAGAGAAGATTCAGAGAGATTTCTAGAAATAGAGTTCCAGGAAGGAACCTGTATAAAGTCAACTCAATAAATTCAACAAATGTGTATTGACAGCCTACTTTATGCCAAGTAATATTCTGGCAGTAAAAGAAATTTTTTGAATACATATCCTTGTCCTCATGGAACATTTTAGTAAAGTAAGACAAACCATAAGCAATATGAATAAACAAATGCTAAATTGCATATTTAGCAAGTGCTAAGTGCTATGGGATAAATAACGGAGGAAAGGAATTTCTGGGTGGGGTTGTGTAGGTTGCAATTTTAAAGAGGACAGTCAGGGAAGGTTTCCGAAAGAAGGTGGCACTTGAACAAACACTAGAAGGAGGTGACGGGGATTATATGGGTGGACATCTAGGGAAAGATGTTCAAAGCAGAGCATCCTCACATATTCTAGGACCTGCAAAGAGTCCAGTGTAGCTGGAATGGAGTGAGTAGAGGGGAGAGATGTAGGAGATCAAAGAGAGGAGCTGGTGTGGAGAATGTTGGAAGGCCATTGTAAGGACTTGGGCTTTTATTTGGATTGTTCCAAGAAGAAAGGAATGGCTTTGAGCAGAAGTCTGACTTGACTACCTTGGGGTTTTGGGCTCGGTCTGGCCTGGTTGGTTACATCAACTTATTTGTATGTAAGAAGGGCAAATATAAAACAGAACCAAGATCTCCAAATCAGGGTATTCTTCATTCAGCTAACAAATATTGATCCAATGACCAAACATAAATTCTAGGGATACAACAGTGAGTATAGCACAGACCTACCACAGGGACTAAGACTTAGAGGGAGAGAGAAATAAGAAAAGAGTCACAACTCAGATGTAACTTTCTTTATTCTTTTATAAATAAACATAACTTGCTCATAGGCCTCCATGTCCACTCAATAGCAAAAAAAAAAAAAAAAAAAAAAATAGGTTACCTAGTCACAGTAACTTATTCACTTCTGTATTTTAAAAAAAAAACCCTCTCTTCCAATTTAGTTCAGTCTTTTTGGTTCTCCCAGGTTTTGGGAACGTAGGGGAAATTTTATGTAACAAGACATGCATCTCTTCGCAGGTTGATCTGCTGTGCCAGCACCTCACTTTGGTCTTGCTTGTAAGCATCTCTGTCTTAGCCTTTTTCAGCTGAAGTGTCTGAGCGCTGGCTGTTCTTCTAGTATCATCAACATCAGTGACCTCCCCACCACTGATGACTTGGCTTTGCCCTGGCCCTCACTGATGGTGCTGGCTCTCTGTGACATTCCCATGACCCCCAACTGGCTCCTAGCTTTGGACTATTTACCTGCAAGCAAGTGAGACCCAAACTTTCAGCCACATTCCAGATACCCCAAAAGGACACACAAACACATCTGCATCTTCTTCCTGCCACTCACAGGTGTCAGGGAATCAAGGAGGGTAAACTACAACCACTTCACACTGGAGGGAAGCACTGCAGGACATCTCCACACAGCTTCTCTGGTTGAAAACCAAGCACAAAGGCGATCCTCCAGACCTCTCTGACTTATCTCTATTTCCCGAAACCAAGGTGCAAACCCCGAGGTAGTGACAAGGTGTAGGCCCTACACCAATCTCCATTCTGCAACTCTCCCCTCTCTCCCCCACCCAGGCTCCTACCTCAGCTGAAGAAAGGGCACTTATCTCCCTCTGGGTGATAAATGCCCTAGTATAGCCTGCATTCTCTCTACTCAATACCTTGGTCTCAGGATCCCTTCACACTATTAAAAAATTTGAGGACCCCAAAGAGCTTTTGTGTGGGTTGTATCTATTAACACAATGTATTAGAAATTAAAACAGATAAGTTAAAAATATTTATTTCCCAATTACTTCTAAAATAACAATAAACCCATTACATGTTAACATACATATTTCATAGAGAAAAAAACTAAATTTATCAAAAAAAAAACATTTAGTGAAAAGAGTGGCATCGTTTTACATTTTTGCAAATCTCTCTAATATCTGCATGCTAGATTTCTTAGTCTGGGCTGCTATAACAAAAAAATGCCATAAACTGTGTGACTTAACAAATATTTACTCCTCATAGTTCTGGAGGCTGAAAAGTCCAAGATTACAGCATCAGCAGATTCAGTGTCTAGGGACCTAGTCCTGGTTTGCAGATGGACACCTGCTTGCTTGTCCTCACATGGCAGGGAGGGAGGGAGGTGGGGGGAGAGAGAGAGAGAGAGAGAGGAAGCATGCTCTCTCCTGTCTCTTCTTATAAGGGCACTAATCCCATCATGAGGGCTCCACCTTCATAAATTATCTCCCCAAGACTTCATCTCCATATACCATCACAATGGGGATTAGGGTTTCAACAAAGGAATTTTGAGGGGACACAAACATGCAGTCTATAACAATAGAAGACAACTAGATTCTCATCTCTGCTTCTTCATTCGATGTGTTGCGATATGTTGTTTTGGTTGAAATACAGGAAGAAAATCTGGTCACACAGATATGTAGTTGGAAAAGGGAGGAGTATTTTAATAGCCTTTTCAGATTGTATATTCTTTGATACTATGCCAAAACTTGATAAATTGTAGTGTCTTAAAGGTTAGTTGCAATGTTACATCTGAAAAATGTATTAGTGGACTTTTTGAACTCCATTATGTTAAAATCCATTGGTCTCTCTTACACTTCGAATGGATTTTTTACCCATACATGATTTTGTATCATACAAGGCTCATTTGAAAATATTGGTTCAATGAGTTATGCAGATCTTCCAAATGTTGACACATTTCACTATATCATATCAAAAACTCACATTTATTAATATCTTATCAACAATGTCTTTATGTATTGGGAAGCAGTGACGTTCAAGGTGGCAGACACAAGTCTTCAAAGAAAATTCTAATTTTCACTTGAAGGCTCAAATTTATCATTGGAAACAAATACTGTCTGTTGTTTCCCCTGATGTTACAGGCTCATTTAATTCATTTTCAAAAAAAAAAGTCAGACAAATACCCAAGTCTGAATAACAATAGCTTGTCTGTTAGTCAGTCACTCAAGTAAAAATTATGTTCCATGAAAAAGGTGGCTGGTTCAGCTCACAACTCAAACATAAATGCTTTTCCTCCAGACAGCTATGGTACTTTTTAAGAAATAGTTTTATTGAGGTATAATTCACATACCATACAGCTCATCCATTTAGAGTGCAAAACTCAATGGTTCTTAGTATATTCACAGAGTTGTGCATCAGGCATCATCACCACAATCAATTTTAGAACATTTTCAGTCACTGCCAAAAGAAACTCCACACCCCTTAGCCATCATTCTCCAATTCCTCCATCCTCCCCAGCCCTCGGTAACCACTAATTTACTTTCTGTCTCTACAGATTTACCTGTTCTAGACTTTTCATATGAATAAAATTATGTTGTCTTTTGTGACAGGTTTCCTTCACTTAACATAATGTCTTCAAGGTTTATCCAAGTTGTAGTATGTATCAGTACTGTACTCATTTTTATGGCCAAATAATATACCATTGTATGGATATCACAGATTTTACATATCCATTCATTAGTTGATGGAATTGGGGTTTTTTCCACTTTGGAGCTATTATGAATAATGCTGCTACAAACATCTGTGTACAAGTTTTTGCATGGACATATATTTTAATTTTTTCTTGGGTAAATAACCAGAAGTGGTATTGCTAGATCACATGGTAACATAGGTTCAACTATGTAAGGACGTGTTAGACTGTGTTCCAAGCAGCTGCACTATTTTACATTCCCCTCAGTAGTGCATGAGCGTTCCAATTTCTCTACACCCTCTCCAACATCCTCTCCTCTAAATCCTCTTTATCTGTGGTTTTTATATAAGCCATCCTAGTGGGTATGAAGTGGTATCTCACTATGGTTTCAATTTATATTTCCCTGATGGTTAATGATGATGAGCATCTTTTCATGTGATTATTGGCCATTTGTATATCATCTTTGGAGAAATATCTTTTCAAATTCTTTGCCTCTTTTTAATTGGGTTTTTTTTTCTCTTTGTTATTCAAATGTAGAAGTACTTTATATATTAAAGATACAAGTCTCTTATCAGATTTACAGATTGCAAATATTTTCTCCCATTCTATGAGTGTCTTTTCTCTTTAGTAATGGTGTTTGTCAAAGCACAAGTTTTTAGTCTTGATGATGTGCACTTTTGCTGTAGACTAAATGTTTGTATCCCTCCAAAATTCATATGTGGAAATCCTAATGCCCAGTGTGTTGGTATTTGGAGGCGAGGCTTTTGGAAAGTAATTAAGTCATGAGGGTGGAGCCCTTATGATGGAATTAGTGCTCTTATAAAAAAAGACAGGAGAGAACTTCTTTCCCCTTCCTCACTCTCCTTCCGTGGGAGGACACAGTAAGCAGATGTCTATCTGCAAACCAGGAAGTGGGCCCTCACCAGATACCGAATCTTCTGGTGTGTTGATCTTGGATTTCCCTACCTCCAGAACTGTGAGGAATAAATTTCAGTTGTTTAAGCCACACAGCCTATGGTCTTTTTATTATAGTGGCCTGAAAAGAGTAAGGCAACTTTAATCCAAGTATTACTCTCTCCCTACTGACTGTTTCTTGCACACTATTTGCATTAGTCAGCGTTCTACAGAGAAACAGAACGAAGAGATATAGATAAGAGATTTACTACAGGAATAGGCTCTTGCAGTTATGGAGGCTGAGAAGTCCCACGATCTGCTGCCTGCAAGCTGAAAGAAAGTCAGTGGTGTGTCATTCTAAGTCCGAAGGCCTGAGAATTGGGGGGCTGATAGTGTAAGTCATGATCTGAGTCCAAAAGCCTGAGAACCAGAAGCACCAATGTCCAAGGGCAGGAGAAGATGGATGTCTCAGCTCAAGCAGAGAGTAAATTTGCCCTTCTTTAGCCTTTTTGTTCTAGTCAGATCCTCAACAGATTGGAGGGTACCCACCCACATTGGGGAAAGCCATCTGTTTTACTCAGTTCATCAACTCCAATGCTAATCTCTTCTGGAAACATCCTCACAGACACACCAGAAATAATGTTTTACCAGCTATCTAGGCATTCCTTAGCCTAGTCAAGTTGACGCATAAAACTAACCATCTCGCTATTACTCAAAGTCATCCTCCATCACAGCACTGAGGGGTCACAGGGATTGAGATGAATCAGAGTAATCTCCAGGACTTTTCTGACAGAGATACTGAGAGAAATAGTCTTTTGCTTCACAGCATGTGAAAGAATATAAAACTAGAACTGCTTGTGGCCATCTACCTATTTTGTAGTAGGAGAAAATGAAAGCCACACACAGAAAGAGATGAAGGAAAGACCCAAATTGATACTGGCTTGATACAAGGTTAACATAAGGGAAGCCATATTGTAGGAAAGAAACCATATTGTAACTTTGAATGACCTCTGATTAACTGACATGCTCTGTGGATTAAATGGCCCCTCCCAGTTTCAATATGTTGATAATTTTGCTCTTTTGAGTCCCTTAGGAATGTGATGACCCCCAGGCAGAGAGTCTATGCTGAGAGCCATCATCAAGGACAACTAAAAGATCAGGGTAGAGGGTGTTGCTCTGGTCTCTGATGCATATCCTATAAAACAAAAGACTATCAGGAACTAAGACAAGATGTCTGCCTCCACCTGGAGATCAGATGCCTTCCCCACCTGGAGACCAGTCCCCGTATGACTGGCCTGTAGTCTTTGTTCTGTAAGATGGTTCTTTCGGACATTTGTCAGCCATCTTCCCTCCACTAGCAAGCTGTAATAAATAGTCCTTTCTCTCCTACCTCCTTGCCTCCTGACTATTGGTGTGTCTTTCAGTGAGCAGAAGACCCCCCTTGAGCGGTAACAATTGTGCTCGCTGCCAGAGTTGAATCTCAATTTCTAATCCTGACTCTCTGCTCCTACAGCTTTTCCTTCTCGTAAACTGCTGCAATATCTTTCCCAATAACATCAGCCAGTAAGTTATTTTTTTCTTTTTGTTCTTAGTTCCATTGATTCCAACTCCTAGCGACCTTGTGTACAGTAGAACGGAACCCTGCCCGGTCTTTTTGTGCCATCCTCTCACCTTCCAGGGCTATATCAGACAATGCTCTGCAGCTATTAATAGGGTTTTCATGGCCAATTTTTCAGAAGTGGGTGGCCAGGTCCTTCTTCCTAGTCTTAGTCTGGAAGCTCCACTGAAACCTGTCCACTATGGGTGACCCTGCTCATATTTGAAATACCGGTGGCATAGCTTTCAGCATCACAGCAACACTGAGCCACCACAGTATGACAACTGACAGATGGATGGTGTGGGTCCCTAATGAGGAAACAAACCCAGGCCCTGGTGATGAGAGCATCAAATCTTAACCACTAGACCACCAGGGCTACTACTTTTCTTACTCTACTAGAATTGGGTTGTGGTCACCTGGAAGTAAAAGTGATTGGACATTTTGGTGCTTTCTTGTTATTGAGGAGCCCTGTGGAATTAGAGGTATAGCAGCATCAGAGTGATTATAGTGTACCACCACTGGGAGAACACATTTCTAACATGATGGAGAGGTTGGATGTATGATTTCTCAGTGAGTCAACAGAGATGCAGAAGCTAATATTTTTAAAGATTTTATTATTTATTTATTTCCACCCCCCAAAGCCCCAGTAGATAGTTGTATGTCATAGCTGCACATCCTTCTAGTTGCTGTATGTGGGACGTGGCCTCAGCATGGCCGGAGAAGCGGTGCGTCGATGCGCGCCCGGGATCCGAACCCCGGCCGCCAGCAACGGAGCACGCGCACTTAACCGCTAAGCCACGGGGCGGGCCCAAAAGCTAATATTTTGATGAACAAAGTTATCTTACGAACTTTGGTCATAAGAAATCCATTGGTTTCCAAAAAGTTACTTTAACTTTCTTGCCCAACTGCAATTCATTAATTGTTTTGATGCAAAAACACAACTAGGAAAACAACAATGAGATACCACTCCATACCTACTTGGATGGTTATAATTTTTAAAAAATACAGAAAATAACAAGTGTTGGCGAGGAAGTAAACAAATTGGAAACTAGTGCTTTGCTGATGGGGATGTAAAAATGTAAAATGGTGCATCTGCTGTGGAAAACAGTTTGGTGGTTCCTCAAAATGTCAAACATAAAATTACCAGATAACGCAGCAATTCCCCTCTTGTGTATATAACCAAAAGAATTGAAAGCAGGACTCAAACAGATACTTGTACATCAATGTTCATAGCAGAATTATTCACAGTAACCAAAAAAAGGAAACAGTAAGCATCAACAAAGGGATAAATACAGTGTAGTATATACATACAATGGAATATTATTCATCTATAAAAAGGAAGGAAGTTTTGATACATGCCACAACATGAATGAATTCTGAAAATATTATGCTAAGTGAAATAAGCCAGAAACAGAAGGACATATTTTGTATGATTCCAGTTTTATAAAGTATCTAGAATAGGAAAATTCATAGACACAGAAAGTAGATTAGAGGTTACCAAGGACTAGGGAAAGTGGGAGTGAGGAGATATTGCTTTTATGGGTACAAAGTTTCTGTTTGGGGTGATGAACATGTTTTGGAAATAGACAGTGGTGATGATTGCACAACATTGTGAATATAATTAATGCTACTGAGTTGTCCACTTAAAAGTGGTTAAAATGCCAAATTTTATGCCACATATGTATTTTACCACAATAAAAAAAATGATAAAACACACACACGACTAAGGAGACAGTACTGTATGTGTGGTGATTAAGAACTGTTGAAATAGGGGCCGGCCCATGGCTCAGCGGTTAAGCACACACGCTCTGCTTTGGCAGCCCAGGGTTTGCAGGTTCGGATCCCAGGTGTGCACCAACGCATCACTTGTCAAGCCATGCTGTGGCAGCATCCCATATAAAGTAGAGGAAGATGGGCACAGATATTAGCCCAGGACCAATCTTCCTCAGCAAAAAGAGGAGGATTGGCATCGGATGTTAGCTCAGGGCTGATCTTCCTCACAAAAAAAAAAAAAAGAACTGTTGAAATAAATTTCTAGGCCCAAGATGGAGCCACCCCTGCCTGGGGTGCCATGTCAGCAAACTGAAACTTAGTTGTCCTTGTAAATGCCCCGCTTGATCAGAAATGCAGTATATCCAGTCAGCCAACCCCAAATGCCAAGCCAGCTCTGGGCTCTACTTATTTCCTTGTTCCTTATTAATTTTCTATTTTTTTCCTTTTTACTTATTCTTTACCTTACAAAAGCTTCCTGCTTTCCACCGGATTTTGCAGTTCTCTTGACTCTTGCGAATGGTGACTGCCTGTTTCATGAAATATCAAATAAAGTTTGTTTGTATCGCTAGATTGTCTCCTTTAATCATTTTTAAAAGAACAAGAGACGAAAGCTGTGGGTCAAACAACCTGAGGTTCAAATTGGGAACCTTGAGAATGCTTTAAACTCGTTTGTATCTCAGTCTCTTTATCTATAGAATTAGGAATTAGAATTAGAATTAGAGTTAGAATTAGAGTTAGAATTAGAATTAGAATTAGAATTAGAATTAGAATTAGAATTAGAACTAGAAAGTATCTAGTTCATGGGTTGAAGGAAAGACATGATTCATATAAAATACTAATTTAGCACAGTAAACATGATAGGTGGCTATTAAAGATCAGCTATCATTATCATTATTATTCAGTTCACCTTCTACTTCAGTAACCCCAAAGTACTGAAAACTCTACTCTTTATGATTTTTTTGGTACATCATCCTTTATTTAACTTCATATAGAATAATTTTTAAATTATATTTTCAACCAGGAGCAGGAATAAGTGGTTAAAAACTTCAATTTTGAAGCATATGCTGAGAACTTTAGAAACTAAGGTGAGGGAAATTCAGAATAGTCTGAAAATCTTGAGAGTTCCTAACCATGACTGTGCAGAGATGAATCCTACTGCTCCACAACCAATGATTACATAGTAAGACTGAGCAGCAGTGGACATCTCAAAATCACAGGATGTACTTGGGAACTCTTCTAAAAGTTGGGACATGTAATTGTTGCGGAGATAAAAATTAGGGGAAATCAGCTATATAGTGGTATATGTTGTTCAAGAAATCCTGAAGGATGATTGCATGAAATTATTATTTAAACTCCAAAAGTAAATTATTTTAATATTCTATTGTCTATGAAAATTCAACTCTTGGCAGAAAAATTTATGAAAACTACAATTAAACAAGAAAATAAAATATAGTTTGAAACTCACTTCAATCGAAGATGAAATGAAAATAATAGAAGGACTAGTCTAAGGAAGTCCAGCTATCTTAGCTCAGAAAATGACTGACCTATGAAAATGGCTAAATGATGTGTGAGGTGATGGGGAGAGCTCATGCCAGTTCCTCATATAAACAACTGAATTGTTTCTTACCATATTTTCATGTTATTATAGTTTCTTAATATGTTGTACCAAAACTTATCTTTAAAAGCAGAAAAAGTAAATTGTATCCTTTGGGAAGTTGGTGAGGTATAACTCAATCTTGCCCACCAGAGGTCAAAATTTCTTTGAAGAGTTAAGTTTTGTCTCAACAATTTACTTTAATTTTGCCTTATAGATTATATCTCTATGTAAATCTTTAAATAATGTTCTAAATTAATAGGGAGCAATTCTGATTTATCACATTGGCTACCAAGCAAGATGATGTTGCATTTGTTTATCAGTTCTGAAAAAATCAGTATAAAATAAAGGGAGTGGACAGTACACATTCAGGTATTTTCTCTATCTTGGTTTAGCAATAGTTGTTGGGTTTTGAGTTTTTTTAAGGAGACATTAACGTGGCAAAAGTATTTGCCATGTCAGGGTAATCACTACACAGAAACACTCAGATAGTCTGGGTGTGGTGCCAGACAGCATTTTCAGGCATACTAATATTGTTAGGGCTGCTATAACAAATTACTACAAACTTGGTGACTTAAAACAACTGAAATTTATTCTCTCAGTGTTCTTGAAGCTAGGAGTCCAAAATCAAGGTGTCAGCAGGGCTACACTCCCATGGAAGGCTGTAGGGGAGGATCTTTCCTTGCTTATTCCAGTTTCTGGTGGTTGCTAGCATCCCTTCCCTGACTTGTGGCAGCATCACTCCAATCTCGCCTCTGTCTTCACATGGTCTTCTTCTCTGTGTGTCCCTGGGTCTTCTTCTCTGTCTCTTAGAAGGACACTCTCATTGGATTTAGGGCCCACTCTAATCCAGTATGATCTCATCTGATCCTTACTTAATTGGATCTGCAAAGACCTTATTTCCAAATAAGGTCACATTCTGAGGCTCCAAGTGGACATGAATTTAGGGGACACTATTCAACTCAATACACTAATGAAGGGAATGGGCCTTAGCATCAGACAGATTTGGATTTAAAGTCCCAACTCTGCCCCTTTCTAACTCTACGACCTTAGCAAATCATGCATCTCTGCGTCTCAATGTGTGTCCTCATAGATAAAATGCAATTAAGTTGCCTTCAACACTGGAAATATTAATTATATTCTGTTGATGTATTTGAATATGGTTTTAAAAATGTCTAATAACACACCTAAAGAATGAGGAAAATCAAGTAGTGGGAAAAGGACAACTCTTCATGCTTGATTCTTTTTCAGATATTCTGAACAATTTAATATTAAAAATTGTGAAATTTTGGTCCTGAGGTAACATAGATAGGCTAATAAAGAAAATGAATATATTATTGAAATACAGCACTTGAAGGAGTCAATTGGAATAACAAAATAAAATTAAAAAGAATTAATGGCATTATCAGGGTCATCAAAACTCTTTTCAGCTCATCTCTCACTTCAAATCCTGCTGTGAATACATTTCCTCTAAATAATAACCAGTGTGGAACAACAGTATCTTATAATCAATTTTGTGAGTTGAATTGTGTCTCCACAAAATTCATGTTGAACTCTAATCCCCTGTACATAAGAATGTCACTGTACTTGGAGATAGAGACTTTAAAGAGGTAATTAAGTTAAAATGAGGTCATTAGGGTGGGCTCTAATCTAATATAACTGGTATCGTTATTAGAAAAGGAAATATGGACACAGACACACAGCGGAAACACCAAGTGAAGACACAGTGAGAAGACGGCCAACTACAAGCCAAGGAGAGATTCCTCAGAAGAAATCAACCCTGCTGACACTTTGATCTCAAACTCCCAGCCTCAAAAACTATGAGAAAATTAATTTCTCTTGTTTAACCCACCCAATTTGTGTTACTTTGTTATGGCAGCCCTAACAAACTAATACATTCACAATTCATTTTTTTGTACATCACACTGAAATCTGGTCATATTCAGAATTTTCTCTTTCCTTAAGATCAAGAAGCATATAATTGTCCATCAACTACTCTCTGTGAATAAACACTGTGTGGATTGTAATGTAAGCACAATCTGCATACACAGCTGTGCTTCACTGAGCCCAACTTGCTTTCTAGAACAAAGGGAACTTTGCCTTCGAGATAAATCTAAGCCTGTGCCTTTTAGGACGTAGAACGCTAGCCTTCACTTTACGTTTTCTCAGTCTTTGTTCACTAAATTCCAAAAAATCCCTAGGTCTAATCTCATGCAGGGTCCCCCTATTATGTTACTATGGGGGTTCAGAGAAAGGAGAAAGCTCACATCTGGTCAAGGGATGGGGAATATTCCATTAAGGGGTTGGCATTCAAACCAGACCCCTAAAGATGAGAGGGACAGGCAGTAATTAATAAGCAGTGTACTCTAGTTGGAAATAAAATATTAATAAAATCAATGAAGTCTGGAAAATGTGGTGGTTAGAGAACCCAGGATGATCTCATTTATTAAAGCAAGTATATGTGTAGGAAGGTGGTGAGTAAAAACTTTTTAAAAAAAAATTCTAGAAACCAATTATTGAAGATTATTATAAAGCTAAAGAATTTGGATATTAGCCCAAAAGACAAGCGCATTGCAACAACTCACCTGGGGCATTTGTTAAAAACACCATTTTTGGGCCGCCCTGTGGCTTAGCTGTTAAGTGCCCGCGCTCCACTACTGGCGGCCCAGGTTCGGATCCCAGGCGCACACCAACGCACCGCTTCTCCGGCCATGCTGAGGCCACGTCCCACATACAGCAACTAGAAGGATGTGCAGCTATGACACACAACTATCTACTGGGGCTTTGGCGGAAAAAGTAAATAAAATAAAATTATTAAAAAAAAAAAAAAAAACACCATTTTTAACCAAGCCCTATTCACAAATAAATCAATCAGAATCTCTGCCAAGTGAGCCTCCAGAATGTGCATTTGTAGCTAGCTCCCCACAGGTTGTTTATCACTAAAATTTGAAAACCACTGCAATAGGTGGTAGGAGGCAATTAAATGGCCCTGAAAATTTTTGAGCAAGGGAACGACCAAATCATGTTTATACTTTAGGATGATTAATCTAATAACAATAGGTGGTATGAATATAATAAATGCAATATCATAGACAAGATAGGAAATAGGTTTAGGGGGCTGATGCAAGAAAGATAGGAAATAGGTTTAGGGGGCTGATGCAAGAAAAAGGCAAGAAACAATGAAGGTTGGATAAGGGTGAATATAAAGGGCTCCATCTTGTCATGTAAAATACATGACAAAAGTAGGCATATACGCAGGCCGGCTCCGTGGCTTAGCGGTTAGGTGAGCGTGCTCCACTACTGGCGGCCTGGGTTCGGATCCCGGGCGCACACCGACGCACTGCTTCTCCAGCCATGCTGCGGCCGCATCCCACATACAGCAACTAGAAGGATGAGCAACTATGACATACAACTATCTACTGGGGCTTTGGGGAAGACAGAGCAAGACATTCAACTGACAGCCTGAAATATAGACTGGAGTCCCAGAGTGAAGTAAGAGCTCAAAATACAGATTCAACATTTGTCTGGATAGGGATGATGGTTGAAGCAGTCCGCGTGGATAACACTTGGCTGTTGTCTAGCCAACATAGGCCCTAGGGGAAAGGCACACAGAACCAGTGAATTTAATAAGAATTTAGCAGCTATAAATTGAAATTGTATTGTTAATGATATCATTTCTTGCATTGTTAAGTTTATGATAGTTTACATTGGGATCTGTAACTAAAATTACATCTGTGGGCCTTCAACATAGATTGATTTTAAAACTAAAAACAAACAGCCCTTACAATGTAATTGTAATGAACATTACAGTTTTCAGTGTAGAATCAAGTAGAGTAATAGCCAAAGAACTGTGTGACCTGAGACATACTGATCCTTACCATTTCCATTATCTTCTGTGTTCATCTTTGCATATTCTTTTTTTTGTTGTTCTGGAGTACATTCTGAATTTTCTTTATACAATGTCCATTGGTCATAAACTTTTTTTTTATTGATGTCATAATAGTTTATAACATTGTGAGATTCCAGGGGCCGGCCCCGTGGCTTAGCAGTTAAGTGCGTGCACTCCACTGCTGGCGGCCCAGGTTCGGATCCCGGGCGCACACCAACCTCCACCAAAAAGGAGGAGGATGGGCAGTAGATGTTGGCTCGGAGCCGGTCTTCCTCAGCAAAAAAAAAAAGAGGAGGATTAGCACGGATGTTCGCTCAGGGCTGATCTTCCTCACAAAAAAAAAAAAAACATTGTGAGATTCCAGTTGTATATTATTATTTGTCAGTCACCATATAAATGCACCCCTTCACCCCTTGTGCCCGCTCCCTAACTCCCTTCCTCCTGGTAACCACCAAACTGTTCTCTCTGTCCATGTGTTAGTTTATATTCCACATGGTCATAAACTTTTTGAATGTTTTCATTTTGACAATCCATCTTACTTTCACTTGCTTGTGTAGCTGGGTATGGATTCTAGTTTGAAATCATTTTAGCTCAAACTTGGAAGAAGTTTTCTTTGTCTTACACAGCCCAGGATTGTCAATGAGCCATGTGAAGCTGATTCTTGTTCCTTTGTAAAGATCTTGTTCTATTTCTCTCTGAAAGCTTTTAGGATTTCCTTTTTATCATTAGTTCAGAAAGTGTTATCAAAATGTTTCTAGATATGCCTTTTTAAATTTTTCCTTCTTGGTTCTTAGGGGATTTTTTCAATCTAAAGACTTTTCTTTCATCAGCTCAAGAAAATTGTCTTTCATTATTTCTTTTCTCATTTCCACTGTCTCTGTTCCTTCTTTATGGAATTTCTATGAATTCTGTACCTACTAAATCTACCATTTCCTTTTACTTTTCTATCATATTTCCATCTGTTTGTTTTACTTATTCTCTCTGTCTTTCAATGCCAGTTGGTTTTTCAACCATGTCCTTTCCAGTATTTAGTATGCCTATTGAATATTTAAATTTCTAACAACTTTTCTTACTCCCTAATTGCTTCTTTTTTTTCCCAGCAATAGGCATGCTTGTTTTATGGATCCAATTTCTTCTTTAACACTTCTGAAGACACTAACAAGAATTTTTATTTTTTTACATTTTCTTCTCTTACCTGACTTGTTTCTTTCTCTTCCAAGAGTTGGTCATTGTGCCAGTTCACTCTCATCTGTCTTTTTCATGCTGCTCTTCTTCCTCCTGTGTGGGTTTCCTCTGCAGTTTGGTTGTTTTGTTTCCCAAATAATCCTTTCATTTGAAGAGGAAGGTGGGTTTCATGTAAGGGCATGACACTTGTCAATAGGCAGGCTTCCCTGTAGGGTGGGTAGCCTGGGAACCCGCCAATAGGCAGACAGGGCTGCCATTTGACAAAATAAGGACACAAAGTACTTTAGCATTTTAAACCCACGGATGCAACTGCTTATCCTTTTATTTTTCCCCTGTATCTATTTCTGAGGACCCAAAGCTCTGTTCTAGTTCTTTTTCAAGATCCAATTCTCAAGCCAGGAAACTGCTCAAGAATTTGCTCCATTTCTTTGGAAAATATGATGCTTAGTCTACTATCTTGAAACCTCTGGGTTAGTTTCTTAAATCTTATCAATCTTCTTTTAGCTAGCAGGCAAGATTAAAGTTAAATAATATTGAGATTCTGAGCCTTGCATTCAATAGCAACAACAAAATTACCTTTAGGCTGCTGCTTATTATTATTATTATTATTATTATTATTAAGAAACTTCATTTTATAGAGTAGTTTTACATTCACAGAAAAACTGAGTGAAAAGTACAGAGAATTCTCATATGCCCCTCTCCTCCTGACACACCACAGTTTTCTCCATTATTAACATCTTGCATTAGTGTGGTACATTTGATATGACTGGTGAACCATTACCTTGCATTTTTTATTGAAGTATAATTGACATTATAACATTATATTAGTTTCAGGCGTACAACATAATGATTTGACATTTGTAAGTATTGTGAAAAGATCACCACAATAAGTCTAGTTAACATTCATCACCACACATAGTTATAAAATATTTCTTTCTTGTGATCAGAACTTTTAAGATTTATTCTCTTAGCAACTTTCAAATATGCAATACAGTATTATTAATTATACCACACTCTACCTTACATCCCCAGGACTTATTTATCTTATAACTGAAAGTTTGTACCTTTTGACCCTCTTCACCCATTTCCTCCACTCCCTGCCCCCGGCCTCTGGCAGCCGCCAATCTAGTCTCTGTATCTATGAGCTCAGTTTTGGGGTTTTTTAGGTTCAATATATAAGTGAGATCATACAGTATTTGTCTTTCTCTGTTTGACTTATTACACATAGCATAAAACCCTCTAGGTCCTCACATGTTGTTGCAAATGGCAAGATTTCCTTCTTTTTATGGCTGAATAATATTCCATTGTATAGATATACCACATTATCCATTCACCCATCGATGGATACTTAGGTTGTTTCCATATCTTAGCTATTGTAAATAGTCCTGCAATGAACATGGGGATACAGATATCTTTTCAAGTTAATGTTTTCATTTTCTTCAGATAAACAACCAGAGGTGGAATTGCTGGATCATATGGTAGATCTATTTTCAATTTTTTGAAGAACCTCCATATTGTTTTCCATAGTGGCTGCACCAATTTACATTCCCACCAACAGTGCACAAGTGTTCCCTTCTCTCCACATCCTTGCCAACACTTGTTATTTCTTGTGTTTTTGATAATAGCCATTCTAAGAGCCGTGAGGTGATATCTCATTGTGATTTTGATTTGCACTTCCCTAAAGATTAGTGATGTTGCACACCTTTTCATGTACCTGTTGGCCATTTGTATGTCTTCTTTGGAAAAATATATATTCAGATCCTTTGACCATTTTTTAATCAGATTTTTTTTTTGCTATTGAGTCATATATCATTACCTTGCATTTTTTTTTTTTTGTGAGGAGATCAGTCCTGTGCTAATATCTGCCAATCCTCCTCTTTTTTTGCTGAGGAAGACTGGCCCTGGGCTAACATCCGTGCCCATCTTCCTCCAGTTTATATGGGACGCCGCCACAGCATGGCTTGCCAAGCAGTGTCTCAGTGCACGCCCAGGATCCGAACCAGCGAACCCCGGGCCACTGCAGCAGACCGCGCGCACTTAACCGCTTGCGCCATGGGCCGGCCCCCATTACCTTGCATTTTTACAGCACTTCATTGTTTACAAAACTTTTAGTTATATCACTTAATCATCAGATAGTAGGTGTCCAGAAAATGTTTTTGGATCATTGAATGAATTAAACAGCTGCATATGAGCTACAATTGGCTTGTAATTAAATACAGATGTCAGGACAAAATATTAAAATAACTATACTTTTTAAGTTCAGCATCTATCATTTGCTAAATTACATCTTCCAGACTACTAATAATTCCTTGGTATCTTGATGGGGTTGATCTGCTTCACTGGAATGAGCATTTGGTATCTAGAATTTTTCCTCCCTCTGGCTCATCAAGCAACATGACTATCTAAACTAAGCAAATAACCACAATAAAACAAACACTTTCATACTTTATCAAAATATTGTTTTTACATTCCCATAAAAATGCCACTATAGTAACCTTCCAGCACAACATATTAAAATTGATTTTACTAAAAATATGTTCTTCATATTACCCACGTTTGAATCATGTGTAACATTGCTTTTGAAGGCCTACCCTGTGCTAAGAAGAAAGTGTATTCTAACTAGCAAATATTTGTGCTAAGACTTTAGGAAGTTGCCAGAGGAAGAAAATGCTCAAATATTAAAAGACTAGTAAGATATCTTATACTACATAAATCCTCCATATAAATAGCATCAGTGATTTGTAGCCTGAAGGATTCTCTGAGGCCAAAAAAAGTGTATTCACTATTATGGGTCTAATCTAAAAACTGATCTTTCACTGGGTAGAATCCAACTGCAATGACAGCTCAGAGTTTCATAGCCTAACCCTGTCATAACTATTATTTGCCTGAGACCCTAACTCTGACCGACTTTACACACCAATGTGGAGAGGAAGGGTCTGCTCCTGATTGCTGAGGAAAAAAAAAAACATATGTTGTGTTGTGTCCTATTCACAAGAGGCCTCTGGAGGAAAAATATGGCAATAGTCAAATAAGGGAACTATCATTCTTTCCTTTTCAAATATGTTCTACATGTTATGTCCTAAATACAGAGTAATCAGGATGCCCAAAACATAACCACCTGAGTTCCAGAAGAGCAAGTAACATCAGGATAATATGAAGCCTGGAAAGACTGAAGTAGTAAGAGTGTGCATGAAGAAGCCCACTAAAGAAGTCTTAGAGATTTTTCTCACCTTCATCCATCATAAACTTGGCAAAGGAATGTAAAAAGATTTGTGGGAAGGAAATGAGTTTGTCAACTGCATACACAACTACTGTCCTAATGTTGTTATACAGGAATTTTTTACTTATTAAACATCTTAATATAAGCCAAGAACCCTGACATGATATAATGTTTAGACCCATTTCCCTAATAAATCTTTTAAAAAGGAGAATAATAATTCCTTAACACTATAAAGAACATTAAGAATATTTGTCTTAAATGAGTATCCTACTTAACAATGTAAAACTAGATACATTACTTTTAAAATCAGTAAAAGTTGCCCCCCACCTCTGACAACCACCAATCTGTTCTCTATATCTACGAGTTACATTTTTTTAGATTCCACATATATGTGAGATTACACAGTATTTGTCCTTCTCTGACTGAGTTATTTCACTTAGCATAAAAATAATCTGTCTTCATAGTAGCAACAAAAAAAAATTAAATATCATGTGGTAGGTTGCTAAAGGCTCCAATTATTTACCCCTCCTTGTATCCATGCCCTTTGCCATGTGACTTCGCAGTTCCTCTAAATGAAGAGGTGGAGGGAATCTATTTTTCCTGCATAAAATCTGGACTGCCCTTGGTGAATTGCTTTGGCCAATAGAATAATTCTAGGGTTTTAGAAACCTGGAATATTTTTGCTTGCTTGCTCTTTTCCTTTTGCCACTGCCTAAAGAACATGCCTGGGATAGCTAGCTATCCTAATAGAGGAGGAAAGATTTACGGAATGGCCAAGTTGCCCCAGTCATCCAGACAAAGCCATCCTAGATCAGATAATGGCCAGCTGACCCCCAGCTGCGTGTGAGCCCAGCCAAGACTGGCAGTCACCTAGCCAAGCAACAGCTGACCATAAACAAGTAAGCAAATCCAGTCAAGATCATTCAAGCAAAACCCAAATTAGCCAACTACCACAGACTCATAAGTTACGTAAATATTTAATGTTAAGTGGCACTGAAGCTTTGTAGTTGTTACACAGCATTATGGTCACAATAGGAAACTAATACATACTATTTGAAACTATTACTAACATGAAAGCAAAGCAGCTAGTTATTCTATAATCTGACTCTCTTGAGACTCTGACTACATGTAAGTATTTAGAGTATTCTTGCCTCTTGGAAGAGAGCTGCCAAGGAGAGCCATCCCAAAAAGAATATCTTCTTTGGACTTTGCATGACTGAAAAATAAACTTTTACTGTATTAAGTTATTGATATTTTAGAATTGCTTGTTATAGCAGATAGCCTATCCTAAATAAGATATCTAAGACAACACTGACATTCCACAGTCTTTTGCCTGTTTCACTTAAATTCCATAACAAAGCGCTCAGAACTTAATTACTCCCTGATTTGCATTTATTCATCATGCCTCCCCTGATTCAGACCTTCAATACATGAAGAGTATATATTACATATTATAATATAGATACATAGAGATTATATCTATATATATCATATATAAATCTTTTAAAATAATAATTTATGCTGAATTTATATTACTTCATTATAAATATAAATTCAGTATATAATGTTGATAATAATATAATAATAATAATACGATCATCAATAATGTGTCCTTGAGTTCCTATATTCTAATGTGTTGTCTACCTACAATAAAAAAGAGTTAGTAAATCACTAAGTCCCTTGGTCAAGGAGCTTGATACATACCAATTTAAGCTACAAGAGTGCATCTAATAGGCAATAGGCTAAACTAAAGAAAATTTCACTGAACAAGTGGTTATTGTGCACTTATTAGATGCCAAGTCAAAAGATGGACATTATTGGAAAATACAAAGAATTATAAGGATTAGATCTTATGTTGGCACATGTATAGATTATTTTCCTAATTAAATTTAAGCTTCTTATAGGAGGTGACTGAGTTTTATATATTATTGGCATTTTGTAGTTCTAAGCATTAGGCAATAAAACACTAAGCACCTGTGTCTGTACATAGTTCTCCATTAGAAATGGTATCTTCTACAAGTCCTCAGAATGGCTTTCACTAATTGTGAATCAACTGCAAATAATCACGACACATTTGAAATTTAAACTAATTAGGGCCACCTAATTAGTTTAGAAAGAAAGGAAATTTGTATAGCAATTTATAATGTGCAAAATTCAAAATCAAAGTAAGCAGAAAAAAAGAATCTGTTACTTTCTTGACATTGGATACGACACCAAAAGCATGCATAATAAAAGCAAAAATAAACAAGCGGAACTACATCAAGCTAAACAGCTTTGGGAGAAAATATTTGCAAGCCATGTATCTAATAAGATGTTAATATTTGAAATACATAAGGAACTCATACAACTCAATAGCAAAAAAAAAAAAAACGGTCAA
This sequence comes from Diceros bicornis minor, assembly GCF_020826845.1. Taxonomy (NCBI): domain Eukaryota; kingdom Metazoa; phylum Chordata; class Mammalia; order Perissodactyla; family Rhinocerotidae; genus Diceros; species Diceros bicornis. The sequence goes on from NC_080747.1 coordinate 53,303,081, forward strand.
AGGACTTGAATGGACGTTTCTCCAAAAAAACATACAAATGTCCAACAAATATATGAAAAGATGTTCAACACTACTAATCATTAGGGAAATAACAATCAAAACCACAATGAAATATTACCTCTCACCTGTTAGGATGGCTATTATCAAAAAAACAAGAGACAACAAGTGTTGACAAGAATGTGGAGAAATTGGAACCCTTGTACATTATTGGTAGGAATGTAAAATGGTACAACTGCTATGGAAAACAATATACAGGTTCCTCAAAAAATTAAAAATAGGAGCCAGCCCTGAAGGCCTAGTGGTTAAAGTTCAGCACGCTCTGCTTTGGTGGCCTGGGTTTGGTTCCTAGGCACAGAACCACACCACTCGTCTGTCAGTAGCCAAGCTGTGGTGGTGGCTCATATAGAAGAACTAGAAGGGCCTAGAACTAGAATATACAACTATGCACTGGGGCTTTGGGGAGGGAAAAAACAAAAAGAGAGAGGAAGATTGGCAACAGATGTTAGCTCAGGGCGAATCTTTCCTGGGGGAGGAAAAGGATTTAGATTTTTTTTTAAAAATTAAAAATGGAACTACCATATGATCCAGCAATCCCACTTCTGGGTACATATCCTAAGGAAACTAAATCAGGATCTCAAAGACATATCTACACTCCTATGTTCATTGCAGCATTATTTACAATAGCCAAGACATGGAAACAGTGTAAATAGTCATCAATGGATGAATGGATAAAGAAGATATAGTATATACATACAATGAAATATTATTCAGCCTTTAAAAAGAAGAAAGTTATGCCATATGCAACAATATGGATGAATCTGGAAGACATTATGCTAAGTGAAATGTTACAAAAGGACAAATACTGCATGATTCCACTCATATGAGGTATCTAAAATAGTCAAATTCATAGAACTAAAGAATGGAATGGTGGTTGCCAAGGGCTTGGGGGTGGGGGAAATAGGGAGTTGCTGTTTGATGGGTACAAAGTTTCAGTTATGCAACACAAATATGTTCTAGAGATCTGCTGTACAACATAATGCCTACAGTTAATAATATTTACACTGTGCACTTAAAAATTTGTGAGGAGGGTAGATCTCACATCAAATGTTGTTACCAAAGAAAAATGGGGCACAAGGAAACTTTCGGAGGTGATGGATGTGTTTATTATCTTCACCGTTGTGATGATTTCATGGGTATCTGCATACATCCAAACTCATAAAATTGTATACATTAAATAGGTGCAGTTTTTTGCATATCGATTATACCTCAATAAAGCTACTAAAAAGTGAAAAAGAATTTGTTATGTTAAGAATATTAAGAAATGAATTCTCCTGTCATCCAAATTAACTTAGAGTGTCTTATCAATCCATGGTGGTTCAAACTTAGAAGGCAGGGCACTGCAACATCTGATTAGTGCTAGGTACTTTAAAGAGGCTCAGATTAATCAATTTACCTAAAAAATTCTTATAACTTACTGTCATGTGGCAGAAAAATAATACTGAGGAAAAACAAAATAACAAATGTAAAAGACTGTAAAGGTTATAAGACAGAGCCAAAGAAGAATATATTTGCATGGGAGTGACAGCAACATTAAGAGAAAAGGGGTTGAAAAGATAAACGGAAAAATAAGGGCAAGTTGTTTTTTCATTACAAATTGTTCTAGGGCATGGTTTTATAAAACAATGTTTGGCAGTTTTACCAAGTAACTATAGTCCTACCATACAATCCAGGAATCGCACTCCTAAGTATTTGCCCAATTGAGTTGAAAATTTATGTCCACACGAACACCTGCATACAAATGTTTATACTAGGTTTATTCATAATTGCCAAAACTAGCAGCAACCAAATGTCCTTCAGTAGATGAATGGATAAACAAACAGTGATACATCCAGACAATGGAATTTTATTTACCAATAAAAAAGAAATTATCAAGCCACCAAAAGGCACGTAGGAAGCTTAAATGCCTATTGCTAAGTGAAATAAGCCAGACTAAAAGGTTATATACTGTATGGTTCCAACTACATGACACTCTGAAAAATGGAAAACCATAAAGAGACCATAAAAAGATCAGTCTTTGCCAGGGGTTCAGGCAAAGGAGGAGGCAGTTAAATAGGCAAAGCACAGGGAATTTTTAGCGTGGTGAGTCTATTCTGTATGATACCGTAATGACGGGTACACGACACGATGCGTTTATCAAAACCCATAGAAATTTACAGCACAGTGAATTTTAATTCATGTAAATACTTACAGAATTATTTAGGAGGTCAGGGTATTCCAGGATAGAATGTAGAAAAGGACAAAATAATCTAAGTATCTTACAAATGTATGAAACAACTTCAGTGAAGGGGGTGGGAAGATAAGGGTGCTGACCTAAGTAACTTTGAAAATGAGTGGAGTCTGTAAGACTGAAGGCAAAAGAAACTGTACATAAGCACTATACTCTAGTTGACAAAGTTGTTCCTTATGGGAGTATAGGTCAACAACTCTGAAACTGCTACACATGTTTACTGAAATCAAATAATTAAATGAATGGTGCATGTGTGAGAGCTAGGTTCTTCATTGTTCAAATGGGAACTTACAGATAAGCAAGGAAAGAAGGCTAGAATGACTCATGTGGTAATAGATTAGAACTGGAGACATTAGTATAAACTTACATTTAGCTTAATACAGATAAAAATGGTTATACACAGAAATATTTATAGATATGTGTACATACACAGGTTAGTATACACACATATATTACCTTGCTCTGTAAGCTGAGAGGGCCTACAAGCAACAGCATCTGGTAGTAATGAGTACATCTAGAATCCAGATTTTGTCCTCTAATACCATTCTCTAATAAAAAGAATCAGGGTTCTGTGGAGAAATGGCTAATACTAGGACTGGGACAAAAAATATACAAGATGAACCTGGAGCATCTTGTAGTGCCAAAAAGTAAGGCAGTGCTAAAAAAATATATATATATATAAGCTCACAACGATGTCAAAGGGACACAGGAACCAATAGCCAAAGCTAGAGTAATTTGAAGTAACGAAATAAATTGCCAAAGTGACAGTAATTTGAGCAACAAAGTAGTATTGGGTTATAACCCAAAGTATTAAAATAAATATCCACAAGTCCATACTGATATAAATAACTGAATAAATAAACATGGGAGAAAGGACAAATCTCTCATGGAGAAGAATCTCAATTTACGTGGATATTCCACCCTCAAGGAGGTGGAGCATAACCCCACTTCTTAAGTGTGGGCTGCATAGTTAATTCATTCCAAAGACTACCATATGGAAAATAAGGGGTGAAAAAAGTAACTTTATCTTGGAGATGTATGACAAACACCATTCCAGCCAGGTGATTAGGTCAACATCAACAGTGGGCAGTCATGTCGACAGTATGTACCCTTGAAATGTGATGAAAATGGCACTGTACCTCTGTGATCTTCCTCTCCAAAACCCATAACCTCAGTATAATCATTAGAAAAATATCAGACAAGAAGCATTCTACAAAGTACCTTACTAGTACTCCTCCCAACTCTCAGGTTCATCAAAAACAAGGAAATTCTGGGGCCGGCCCCGTGGCTTAGCAGTTAAGTGCGTGCACTCTGCTACTGGTGGCCCGGGTTGGGATTCCGGGCGCGCACCGATGCACCGCTTCTCCGGCCATGCTGTGGCCGCGTCCCACATACAGCAACTAGAAGGATGTGCAACTATGATATACAGCTATCTACTGGGGTTTTGGGGGCAAAAAGGAGGAGGATTGGCAATAGATGTTAGCTCAGAGCTGGTCTTCCTCAGCAAAAAGAGGAAGATTAGCATGGATGTTAGCTCAGGGCTGAACTTCCTCACAAAAAAAAAAAAAAAAACAAGGAAATTCTGAGAAACTACCACTGTTATGAGGAGCCTAATGAAATCCAATAACTAAATGTAATGTGATATCCTGGATGGGATCTTTGAACAGAAAAATGACATTAGGTAAAAACTAAGGAAATCTAAATAAAGTTTCAATGTTAGTTAATAATAATGTATCGATATTTCTTTATTAATTGTAACAAATGTGCCAAAATAATAAAAGAAACTCAGTGTGAGGTACATGGAATTCTGTACTATCTTCACAACTTTCCTGTAAATCAAAAACTGTTCTAAAATTTTAAGTTTATTGAAAAACAGTTAATAGAAGATATTTCAAATTCCATCAGGCTATAATACAAAGGGCTCTTATTCTTCTCATATGAAAGTTTAATTCCTTAAACAAAGAATTCTGAACTTCTGAGAGACTGAAGGCAAAGAGAATATAGAACAGCTAGTGGAGGAGGAAAGTCAAAAACTCAGTCATATCCTAATCTCCACTTGCAAAAGCAACAACAGTAGAAGATTTCTTCCTTAATGTATCATTCATGAATTTCATTTTAACTGACATCCCCTCTCTTTGCACTCTTTACCTTCACAGTACATATATTTGGTGCCCTATTGGTAGTTAACATTACCATTTAATCCTTGAATCGCAGAATACTGAGATACGGTCATTAGAGCACTGAAGGAAGAAAACTAGATTGTGTTCCTTTGGATAGTGTTATGAGAGGTTCGGGGATTCGATCGGAGACGTGAAAGACACTTTCCACTCCAAACAAATGGACTGAAGGTATATTTTATTATATAGAGGATAGTAAAGGCGATAGTCTGCAAACAGATCCAAATAGGTCAAATATTAAGAGGGAAAAAAACATCAGCCCGACTGGAAAGGGAAAACACCCACATCGGCTGAAGAGAAATGACACAAATCAACCAGAAAGAGAAACACCAGGTTGACCGAAAAGAGAACACATCAAATCAATTACTTCATATCAAATCAATTACTTCACATCAAATCAGTTACTCACAACATCCACGCCCCACTGCCGGGAGAGCCCTGTCAATCGACGCGGCTGGGCAAGGATCACACGTCCTGGGCAAGGTGTCCCTTCCACAGGTGGAACTCTCTCTGGGTCTCAGTTTCCAGCAGTTTTTATACCATCAGTAATTTTCAGAGTAAGCAATTACAGAGTTTGCAGAGCAAGCATTTAGTGTTCCCATGTACAAAATGGTTATCAGTGGCGTACGTGCACTGAGCCCCCTGGCTAACGTCCCAGCCCAGTAGTTGTGTACGTGCATTGTTCTCTTTGGTTATCGTCCCAGCCCGGCATAGATGGCCAGTCCATCCCGTGCTACGACGCTCCAAGAGCCTTGAAATGTTACAACCTGCAACTCCCTCCGTGAGAGAAGGGCCAGTTCCCACCACGCAGAAAGCAGCTTTTATATTTCTTTTTGTGCTGGTGGCTGTAGGTCAATGGAGCGGCCAAACATGGCTGCACTCATGTCAAGACATATTCGGCCGTGGCCGTCTCCATTAACCATAAGACACCATACGCACAGACAATGAACTTCGTACACAAGTACATAAGGCACATCCAATAATCCAAAATCCAATGACTACAATAATTATAAAACTATCTCGCAATAAAGGACCCAAACCCCAAGGTAACCAATCAAATAACCCCTTAGAATATGAAATGTTATTAACTTGATCTTGCAAATCATGTACAGCATCAAAGATAACATTAGATAAGGTAAGACTTAGGCCTAACAAACTAGCTGGTAGAAGTCCAGATCAGCCCCCATTACAGAGGGTAGCAGAAGGCAGGGTAATAAAGAAATTATCTGATATTGTGAAGTTTCGTGCTGTTTCTGAGACCAAATTTCTCGGCCATTCATAGTCCAGGTTATAGGTCCCACTGGTGTAGAGCAGTTGGTCTAACAGTGCAGGGTCAAAGGTTGTCCTACAGAGGCAACTAATGCCTCTGTGTGTAGGTCTGCAGCAGACATGGAGGTGCAGCACAGCATAGCGAATACAGCAGGAGTATCTATTCACGCAAAGAAACAGAATTTTTAGGAACATGATATAACTGTTTATTTCCTGGATACATAACTATGAGTGTTGCAGTGGGCCCTTGGGCCACTACTTCTGCGGCACGGGGAGCTGCATTGGATGGATGTGTCACCCACACTTTTGCTCCAGGTTTCCATCCATCTGTAGACCCAAATCCTTGCATTCCTCTTTTAGTTAATTTACTTGGAGGTTGTCCTTGTGACACATTTGGAGTCAAGAGGGGAAGCACCAATAATTGTCCCACTCGTTCTCCAGACTCTACAGTTAGTACTGTGTCACTACCATTATATAATATAAATTTTATTTTTCCTTGGTAATCTGGATCAATGACTCCTCCCAGTACATCAATACCTTTTGCTGCCAGTCCAGAGCGTCCTTTTAACAAACCAAAGGTATTTTTGGGAAATTGTACCCCTATCCCAGTAGGGACTATAGACTGCTTCCTAGGGGGAAATTGAATAGAATGAACAGTAGATAAATCCAATCCAGCCGCTTCGGCCGTGGCACGAAAAGGCGGTTTAGCAGACTGAGTCAGGGGCCAATAGGTTAAGGTCATAAGCTCATGGGTGGCAGCTGCCACTTCTGTAATCTTTGCTGGTAACAACCTTGACAGAGGAGTCTCATTAGGGCCTAGTGGCCTGTTATTTAACATATTTAGAGCAGTACTTAGATGGTTGTGCCACCCCTTTAATGAGCCATGACCAAGTTTCCTCAATTGTTGTTTAAGCAATCCATTCATTCGTTCTATGAGGCCTGCAGCTTGGGGTAATAAGGTATATGATAAATCCATTCTATATAATTTTCCTTGGTATAGGTTTGAATCAACTTACCTGTAAAGTGGGAACCGTTGTCACTCTGAATTTGCCTTGGTGTTCCATAATATAACTTAATTATATCTAATAATTTTATGGCACTCTGTTGGGTGGCCACTTTAGCTGGCATAGCCAATAAATAACCAGAATATGTATCAACAGCAGTGCAGGCATAAGTATATCCACAAGAATTTGGCAATGGTCCAATAAAATCTATTTGCCAGGTATGAGTGGGAAATAATCCCTTTTGGATATGACCTTGGTAGGGGTGTGGAACTCCCCGTTTATTTAACTGTTGGCATAACTGACATTGTTGTACTGCAGTGGCAATATCATCGTGAGTGACAAGGATTCCCCTTTGTTGTGCCCACCTGTATGAAGCTTGTTCTTCCAAGTGTCCACTCTTTTTGTGGACCCATTGTGCTAAGCCTGGGTTGTGCGTTGCACGAATCTGCACCAGCTGATTAGCATGAGAATTATGCTTTCATTCTGCAGAAATTAAAGAACTGTGAGCATCAACATGAAATACAGTAACAATTGTGTTTTGACACCATAACCATATGTCTTCCCATAATTTCCTTTCCCATATTTTTTTATCATTAATTTTCCAATCATGTTTTTTCCATTGTGGCATCCACGTTGCCAAACCTTGTGCCACTGCCAATGAATCAGTATATATATGACGTTGTTGCCCCTGTTCTTGTTGAAGTGCCTGATACACCGCATAAAGTTCAGCATATTGGCTACTCATCTCCAGTGGTGACAATTGTTTGTTGGGTGGATGGGTTATAGGCAACTGCTTTCCATTTCTGTGAGCCTGATATCATTTTGGCAGAATCATCCGTAAACCAGGTATGTTTTTGTTGTTCTTCAGTCAATTGGTCATATGAGATACCCCATTTAACAGGAGATTCTGTTATATCAGTAATCAAATCAGGGACGGCCGCTTGAATTGCCAGAGTCACTTTGTTTAGCTCTCTGTAATCTGCAGTCATTCTCCATGTCCCATCACCTTTTTTAACAGGCCAGATAGGATTATTCCAGGCTGTAGTTACTCTGCGAAGGACTTTTACAGCCAAATAATCTTCTATGGTCTCAGATATTTCTTGTTGTCCTCCAGGGATGCGATATTGTCTTTGATTGACCACTTGCGTGGCAGGTGGAATTTCTACTTCATGATGCAAACATCCCACAATTACGGCATTAATATGGAAAGACAATGCTCTAATAGCAAATTGGTATCGTCTATCAGCCAAATTTAATGTCAATCCTTTTAGAATATCAATCCCAATTATATATTCTGGTATTGGCACAATCATAACTAGATATGTGCGCCGGGGTAGTTGCCCAATTTGCATAGAAAGATTAGTGGTAACTGCCTGGATTTCTTTTCCTCCCAATCCAGTTATCAAAATTGATGTACCTTGAAACTTAGTTGGATTCCCATAGATAAGGGTGGCCTCCGCCCCTGTATCTACAAGTGCCTTCACACTAGTTGTAGATCCATTCTTCCAAAATATTTTAATTGGTACATGTGGTCTAATATCTTTTCTTATAGTGGCACTAATCGATACAGAGGTTTGGCCTTCCCCTCAATCACATAAGTCAGCAAGAAGAGGATCCAAGGGAGGAGGTGGTGCACTAGGTGCAGTAGGCACTGGGTTGGAAGCATCCTCTATACTGTCCCTTCTATTCACTTGTTTTACATTCAGCCCTTTTTCTTTATATAATTTCCATAATTCTCTAGTGTCAACTCCATCAATCTGGTCTTTAGGTACTCCTGCCTGGAGTAGAGCCAAAAACATATCACCTCGAGTCATTCTATCTTTTTTAAAGAATGTTTCTCTTTTTTCCCTTCTTGGAGAGTTTTCAGTTGTCTGCCAGTCTCCCAAGTCTGCTAGCTGCATAATCTTATCTGCAAGTGTTGATATAGGGCTTTCAGTTTCATTCATCAGAAGGGTTGTAATTATTTGTTTGTATGCTGGAGGTGCAGTTTTTATCAACTTGTTTCGCACCTGGACACTTAAAGTCATTTCATTTAAAGCTTCACCACACCCCAGAAACACAGCCCGTTTCATGGTTTCTTCTCTCATCTATTGGACACAATCTTTTAAAGTATACCATGGTCTATTAGTGTCTGGCCACATATCATCCGTGGGGTATTTATCTTGAGCTCCTTTTACTGCAAGAGCCAATAAAGTTGTACCATCAGTGTCTTGTCCACGATCATTTGGGGGGTGAGCATTCATGCTCCAGTCTCTGAAAGCTCCCCGTATTACTGGATCATTGGACAAAACTACAAATTTAAAAGCATCTCCTGCATCCAGATTAATTCCTGTAGCGCCCATATCATATAGGCGAACAAGCCAGGTTATAATGGCTTCTCCAGGCTTTTGTGTAGCCCGGGCTAAAATATCAGAAATTTCTTGTTGGTTAAAATCCTCAATCACATCTTTCCTTACAGGATGATTACCATCCATTTCCATCCGCCGTCGGCGAAGAGGATGTGCCTCTGTGCGTTTGGGCGGTTTTTCCTCTTCCTCATAATCAGTTTCAGAATCATCATCCCAGATATCACCATCCCATGTGTCCGGGTCCCACTTAGGACCGGCCGATGCTATGGCCATATGAACTTTTCGTTCGTTTACCTTTCCTCTTCTCTTTCTATATTTATATTTGGCAACTCTTACAGCAGCCTTTTCTGCTATAGTTTGGTAGTTACGAGCCTGATCTCCCAGTGCAAGATATTGACATTGAATCATAGCCAAGCGAGACTGCAAATCTAAATTTTCTTTTTCCGAGAGTGCCTTCTCTGTCTGTATCTTATCCCTATCTTCTATAGCCCGGCGATAAGCAGTCAACAAACACCAACCTCGCCGTGCCAAAAAAGAAACATCATCTTTCGCTTTCCTTTCCACCGTCTGCAAAGCTTTGGTCACATCCAACGGTTCAAATCGTCGCAGACGAGCATCCCAAGCTTCACATAACCCTGACCTGCGAGCCCACTCCCCAGCCAGAGTGCAAAAGGGAGGGTCCTCCCATCCTGGAATTTCTTCCACCTTGGCTTCAGGCAACTGTAAATCTGAATATTCTTTTTCCAAGAGTGCCTTCTCTATCTGTATCTTATCCCTATCTTCTATAGCCCGGCGATACTCCGTTTCCAAGAGTGCCTTCTCTGTCTGTATCTTATCCCTATCTTCTATAGCCCGGCGACATTCCGTTTCCAAGAGTGCCTTCTCTGTCTGTATCTTATCCCTATCTTCTATAGCCCGGCGACATTCCGTTTCCAAGAGTGCCTTTTCTGTCTGTATCATATCCCTATCTTTTTCCAAGAGTGCCTTCTCTGTCTGTATCTTATCCCTATCTTCTATAGCCCGGCGATAAGCAGTCAACAAACACCAACCTCGCCGTGCCAAAAAAGAAACATCATCTTTCTCTTTCCTTTCCACCGTCTGCAAAGCTTTGGTCACATCCAACGGTTCAAATCGTCGCAGACGAGCATCCCAAGCTTCACATAACCCTGACCTATGAGCCCACTCCCCAGCCAGAGTGCAAAAGGGAGGGTCCTCCCATCCTGGAATTTCTTCCACCTTGGCTTCAGTTACCTTTCGTTTGAATAGGAAAGGCATCTCCTTAATCGAATCCTGCTCACAGCGCCAATTATGTTATGAGAGGTTCGGGGATTCGATCGGAGACGTGAAAGACACTTTCCACTCCAAACAAATGGACTGAAGGTATATTTTATTATATAGAGGATAGTAAAGGCGATAGTCTGCAAACAGATCCAAATAGGTCAAATATTAAGAGGGAAAAAAACATCAGCCCGACTGGAAAGGGAAAACACCCACATCGGCTGAAGAGAAATGACACAAATCAACCAGAAAGAGAAACACCAGGTTGACCGAAAAGAGAACACATCAAATCAATTACTTCATATCAAATCAATTACTTCACATCAAATCAGTTACTCACAACATCCACGCCCCACTGCCGGGAGAGCCCTGTCAATCGACGCGGCTGGGCAAGGATCACACGTCCTGGGCAAGGTGTCCCTTCCACAGGTGGAACTCTCTCTGGGTCTCAGTTTCCAGCAGTTTTTATACCATCAGTAATTTTCAGAGTAAGCAATTACAGAGTTTGCAGAGCAAGCATTTAGTGTTCCCATGTACAAAATGGTTATCAGTGGCGAACGTGCACTGAGCCCCCTGGCTAACGTCCCAGCCCAGTAGTTGTGTACGTGCATTGTTCTCTTTGGTTATCGTCCCAGCCCGGCATAGATGGCCAGTCCATCCCGTGCTACGACGCTCCAAGAGCCTTGAAATGTTACAACCTGCAACTCCCTCCGTGAGAGAAGGGCCAGTTCCCACCACGCAGAAAGCAGCTTTTATATTTCTTTTTGTGCTGGTGGCTGTAGGTCAATGGAGCGGCCAAACATGGCTGCACTCATGTCAAGACAGATAGGAAGAGTGTATTTATAATATTATGAATAATTACATTAACTGGAATAATTTTGGAAGTTTACATCTGGGAAGATGGATGAATGTGCCTATCAGGCAGCCAAAATTTTGGTTGTAGTGCACATATATTTGAGTTTTAGCAGGCTGACTATTTCCTTGATTCCCAAAAGCCCAAATAATTGTGATCCCTCTGCCACTGGGTGTGGTCTTGGCAGTTTGGAGCATTCAATGCAAGGTTATGAGAGAGTGGAAGGCAAGATCAAGGGAGCAGCAGCCGTGGAGGCAGTGGTGATGGCAGTAGTAGAAGCTCAGCAGTGGCAGAGATTTTACTGTTTAGCTTCATATCTAGATCAGGTATTATCCTTTGCTGAGCCTAGTTCACCAACTCTCTATTATTTCAAGCACTATCTTCTATCCACTACTCTTCTAATCAATTCCTCTTCTGCTTTATGAGAGTTTCTGCTTAGCAAAAAAAATTTACTCTGTTGTAAAATAAATGAAGATAGATGATACAGATGTATATTACATGTATCATATATACATACATGGAATATATATAGATGGAAAACTAATGCATGCCATGCACAACAAACATCAAGGAAAGTTGTTTAGCTACAATATGAGTTTCACATGCGAGTATCTTGTATTTTTTTCTAAACTCTAAATATATGTGCTTGTCACATAGCACATCTCTTTTTCTCTTTATCCATCCAGTCTCACTTGTCTATATGGATTGTGTGCCAGTGCTCCACAGCCCATCCCTGCCAGAAAGACATTTGCAGAGATACAAGCTGTCAACTCTGGGTGCCCCTGAGTATGTGGCTTTACTTTAAAAATTCTATTTTCAGTTGACAGTATAGCACTTTCATCTTGTTTCCTTTTTAAATTAAAGGGAAAAAAGACCTAGATAATCTCAGTTTACATAACCTGTGCTGTTTGACAAATTAGCTCTCAGGAAAATTAATGATCCCTCCAGCCATAGGCAAGCTATATGATTCCCCTTCTTCTACAATGATAAAATAAATGAACAATGGATGTTTTCTAAGCAGTAGTTGACAAATTTGTGTTTGCAGAACACAGACTTTAAAACACTTACTCATGAGGTCCCATTTCCAATGTTAGTACCCATATCAATGTAGATTGATCCAGGTTCAAGTAAATTTTAATATTCATGGAGGAGACAGCTCATTCACATACACTCATGATAGCTGTTAACACCAAGGAATTAGTTACAATCTCTTACGTCTAAAACTAGCATCATATCCTCTCAAGTGAAGCACAGCACTGGTGGTAGTGTCTTTTACAGACCAATCCAATAAAAATAGAAAAAAACTGAAAGTGAAAATTAAGAATCAATATCTTTCTTTCTAATTTCTTTCCTTTCCTTTCTTCTTTATATTAGAGTTAAGGTATTATATTGTTTTTAAATTTATTCATATTATAGACTATATTATGAATTTTATTTCAGGGTACTAAAGGAACATAACAAAATATTTGTCATAAAAAGGGGGCCTTGGATATTCTATAGCTTTTTTCTGCTTTACTGAGATATAATTGACAAATAAAAATTGTATATAAAGTGTACAACTGGATGTTTTGTTATATGTAATACATTGTGAAATGATTACCACAATCAACTAATATATCCATCATCTCATACAGTTACTATTTTTTGTGTGTGTGAGAACATTTAAGATCTACTCTCTCAGCAAATTTCAAGTATACAATACAGTATTGTTAACTATAGTCACCATACTGTACATTAGATCTCCAGAAAGAAAAAAGAGGAAGAAGGGAAGGAGGGAGGAGGAAGGGGTGGAGAGAGGAAGGCAGAGAGAAGAAGCAATAGAGACTGTGTGTGTCCCACAAAGCCTAAAATATGTACCATCTGGCCCTTTACAGAAAAAGATTGCCTACCCTGTCCTTGTTACAAAGTTTTCTGATTTCCGTTAATAAAGCTGTTTCTAGACTACTTCTGCTTTCACTCCTACTTAGAAGCTTCAATTTACAATCTTGGAATTTCTTGAAGCTATTTATTTTAATTTATTCTAGTGCATACCATGAAAGTTATGAGTAAGAATTGGTAGAACATATTCTGTCATCAAAGAGATAAGATTCTTTTATTATTGTAAAATCTTAAAGAGAAGGAAAAGCTAAATGTTGAAAAAATAAATCACAGAACATATAATGTACATAAAAAATACAACACCATTAACAGTTGTTCAAAAAATGAAATACTTAGATGAAAATCTAACAAAACACGTACATGACTTATATACTGAAAATACACAATGCTGATGAAAGAAATCAAAGAATATCTAAATAGGTAGAGATACAGTATTCATGGACTGGAAGACTCAATATAGTAAAGATGTTAATTTTCCCCAAAATGATATAAATCTTAACACAATTCTCATCAAAATCCCAGATAGATTCTTTGTATATATAGACAAGATTATTCTAAATTTATACAAAAAGGCAAAGGAAGTAGAATAGCTAAAATAATTCTGAAAAAGAACAAAATGGGAAGAACCACTCTAGCTGATCTCAAGACTTATTATATAGATACATTAATCAAGACTGTATGGTATTAGCAGAGGAGTGGACACATGGATCAATGCAACAGAATAGATCCATACAAATATGCTAAACTGATTTTTGACAAAGGTGCAAAAGCAATTCAACAGAAGAAAGCCCTTTCAAAAATAACACGGGAGCAACTGGACGCCCACAATCAAAATATGAATTTTGACCTAAGCCTTAAATATAAAATGTAAAACTATAAAACTTTTAGAAGATAACATAGGAGAGAAATCTTTGGGACCTAGGGATTGGTCAAGAGTTTGCATGAGGAGCGATAAAAGCAAGATGGTGGAATAGGAGGTCCCTGCCCATAGTTCCCCTCAGCAACAATAATTTGGCAGCCATCCACAGGAAAAAGTGCCTTTGTGAGAGTTTTGTGGTCCAGGTAAGAGATTATGAAACCCCACTGGAACCCAAGACTAAGAAGGGCCATTTTGAGAAGGCAGACCCCTGTCCGGGTAGTAGACTCACCCGCCATGGTTCTGGCTACAGATCCAAACAGCCCTGTCCCCCTGTAGACCCAGCTATAGCTCTGTCTGGCCTTGGACCTGACACCATCACCATCTGCCAAGGGACCCAGCAGGAGTCATGCCCACCCATGCCCTGGGTATCAGGACCACTGATCTCGGTCCCGGTTGTGGACCCTTTAGTGAGTGGACACTAAAAAGGCCAGGGGCTGGGCTCCAGCCCCTCTTAGCCATGGTCTTGCCCAGGGACCAGGTGGGAGTCAAGCCTATCCGGGCCCCAAGGCAGGCCCTCCAACCTTGGTCCAACTGCAGATCCTGAAACAGTGCTGTAACCCAGCTCCAGCCCCTCTCAGCCACAGGATGAAAGAAATTGAGGAAGACACAAATAAATGGAAAAACATCTCCTGTTCATGGATTGAAAGAATTAATATTGTTACAATGTCCATACTACCCAAAGCAATCTAGAGTTTCAATGCAATCCCTATCAATGAAAAATTCCAATGGCAGTTTTCACAGAAAAAGAAAAAAAATCCTAAAATTCATATGGAATCACAAAAGACCCCAAATAGCCAAAACAATGTTGCAAAAGGAGAACAAAGCCAGAGGCATCACACTTTCTGATTTCAAACTGTCTTACAAAGCAATATTAATCAACAGTATCATATTGGCTTAAAAAGGAACAGAATAATCCAATGGAACAGAATACAGAGCCAAGAAACAAACACATGCGTATACACTCAACTAATCTTTAACAAGAGCACCAAGAATACACAATGGAGAAAAAGTAGTCTCTTCAATAAATGGTGTTAGGAAAATTGTATATCCATATGGAAAAGAATGAAATTGGAAGCTTATCTTACACCATACACAAAAATTAACTCAAAATGAATTAAAGCCTTAAATGTAAGACCTGAAACTCTATAGCTTTTAGAAGAAAACATAGAGAAAAAGCTCCTTGACATTGGTCTTGGCAATAATTTTTTGGGTTTGACACCAAAAGCACATGCAACAAAAGCAAAAATAAACAAATGGGACATCAACCTGACAAGCTTCTGTACAGCAGGGGAAAAATTGAACAAAATAAAAAGGCACTCTACAGAAAGGGAAAAAAATATTTGCAAACCATATATCTTAAAAGGGGTTAATATCCAAAATATATAAAGAACTCATACAACTCACTAGCAAAATAAATAAATCAAATTTAGATAAAAAAAATAACCCAATAGGCAAAGGATCTGAATAGACATTTTTCTAAAGACATACAAATGGCCAACAGGCATAGGAAAATGTTCTCAATATTACTCATCATCAGGGAAATGCAAATCAACACCACAATATCACTTCACATCTGTTAGGAAGGCTCTTATCAAAGAGACAGAAGATAAGTGTTGGTGAGGGTGTGGAGAAAAGGAAATCCTTGTACGCTGTTGGTGGGAATGTAAAGTAGTATAGCCTTTATGGAAACAGTATGGAGGCTCCTCAAGAAATTAAAAATAGGGGTCAGCCCGATGGCCAAGTGGTTAGAGGTTCAGTGTGCTCTGCTTCAGCAGCCTGAGTTCACAGGTTCAGATCCCAGGTGCGGACCTACACCACTCGTCAGCCATGCTGTGGCAGCATCCCACATACAAAGTAGAGGAAGATTGGCACAGATGTTAGCTCAGGGCTAATCTTCCCCAAGCAAAAAAAAAAAAAAAAAAAAGAGGAAGATTGGCAACAGATGTTAGCTCAGGGTGAATCTTCCTCAGCGAAAAAAAAAGGAAAAGAAAAGAAATTAAAAATAGAACTACTGTACAATTCAGTAATCCTTTTTCTGGGTATATATTCATAGGAAATGAAATCAGGATCTCAAAGTAACATCTGCACTCCCATGTTCCCTGAAGCATAATTCACAATAGCCAATATACTGAAACAACCGAAGTGTCCATTGATGGATGAATGGACAAAGAAACTGGTATATAGAGACAACAGAATATTATTCAGCCATAAAAAAAGAGATCTTGCCATCTGCCATGACATGAATGAACCTGAAGGACTTTATGCTAAGGGAAATAAACTAGACAGAAAGACAAATACTGTATGATCTCACTCATATGTGGAATCTAAAAAATTGAACTCATAGAACTAGAGAGTAGAATGGTGGTTGCCAGAGGTTGGGGAGTGGGGGAAACAGAGAGATGATGGTCAATGAGTAAAAATTGTGTTATAAGATGAATAAGTTCTGGGGATCCCATGTACAGCATGGTGATTATAGTTAATAACATCGTATTGTATACTTCAAATTTGCTACAAGAGTAGATTTTTAGTGTTCTAACCACACACACAAAAAAATGGTAACTATGTGAGGTAATGGATGTGTTAATTAACTTGATTGTGGTAATAATTTTACAATGTATACATATATTAAATTATCATATTGTATACCTTAAAAAATAAAAGTTTTCTTGACATCAAAATCATGATCTATAAAAGAAAAAATCCATAAATTAGACTTCATCAAAATTTAAAACTTTGCTCTCCAAAAGACCCTGTTAAGATGATGAAAAGGCATGCCACAGACTAGGAGAAAATATTTGCAAACCACATATCCAACATATGACTCATATCTAAAATACATTATTTTTTCCAGTTTTATTGAGACATAATTGACATATTGTATTAGTTTTAGGTGTGTATATTTTTCAAATGATCAAAATTCAACATTAAAAAAATCCAAATATGTTAGCTCAGGGCTGATCTTCCTCACAAAAATAAATAAATAAAAATAAAAAATCCAAATAAAAAATGGTCAAAAGACATGAAGAGATATTTCATTGAAGAGGATATATGAATGGCAAATAAGCATATGAAAAGATACCAACATCACTAGAGAAATGCAAATAAATATTATGATGAGATATCACTACTTACCTATTACAACAGCTAAAAAGAAAGTGACAATAGCAAATGCTGGTAAGTATGCAAAGAAACTGAGTATCTCATATATTGATTCCAGTCACTCTGGAAAACAGCAGTTTCTTAAAAAACTAAACACACACTTACCATATGTATTTCTGCAACTTTATCCCAAAGAAATGAAAACTTACACAAAAACCTGTATACAATGTTCATACCATCTTTCTTCGTGGTACATCCGTCCCAAGAAATACTACTCAGCAATAAAAAGTAATGAACTATTGATATATACAACAACTTGGATTGATTGCAAGGGCCAAGTGAAAAAAAGTCAAAGGTCATATACTATGATTCCATTGATATAACAATCTCTAAGTGACAATATTATAGAGATGGAGGATAAATTAATAGTTGCCAGAGGTTAAGATGGGGGGAAGTCAATGTGACTATTAAGAGGCAGCAGGAAGGAGAGCTTTGTAGTGACAGTTCTGTATCTTGATAGCATTGGTGGTTACACAAATTTACACACCATAAAATGACATGGAACCATACATGCACATTGTATCCATGCAAATTTCCCATTTGGGGCATTGTACTATAGTTACATAATATGTAACCATTGAGGGAAATTTGATGAAAGGTACATGCATTCAGCAAGTGAATGGCTAACAAAACTGTGGAATACTGCTAAACAATAAAAAAAAAATGATTCCGAGCATCATGAAACTTCATTGAGTGAGGGCCATGATGGATTAATGGATATTGAATTCGTTCTCTCTCAACTATAAACTAGTAAAATATAAAGAGTAACTATGTGTGGGCATTAGACAACAGTGCAGTGCTGCAATCCTTGAAAGGCACATGGTTAGCTCGCCAGTCACCTGATTTTACGCCTAGGGGTACTTTCCAAAACTGGGCACAGGGAGTGGAGTTCAAACAGGGCAGTGGTCTCACTGGGCAGAGAAAATAGATTATAATTTGGGGCTGTTGAGAGGGCTGAAATTGTCAAACAAGATATCACAAAATAGGAAACTACATTGAAAATAGAGCTCCAGCAACCTGCATGGGGTGCCCAAGAGCAGTGCTGTGCAATAGAACTTTCTGCAATAATGGAAATATTTATATCTGTCCTGTTCAACATGGTAACCACCAGCACCATGTGCCTATTGAGCACTTGAAATAGGGCAAGTGCAACTAGGGAACTAGATATTTTATTTTAAAGGGCTACAACATGTGGTTTGTGGCTATTGTATTAGCCATCACAGCCCTACAGTTCAGGTTGCAAACATACAGAGCAAAATTCCATGAGGCCTTTCTGAAATCTAGCTTATTTCACTTACCATAATATAGCCCAAGTTCATCCATATTTTCACAAATGGCAGAATCTCCTTCTCTTTAAGACTGAACAATATTCCATTGTATGTAAATGCCACAATTTCTTTATCCATTCATCTGTTGACACTTAGGTTGTTCCCAAATCTTGGCTATTGTGAATTATGCTGCAATGAACATGGGAGTGAAGACATCTCTTCCAGGTACTGATTTGATTTCCTTTGGATATGAACCCAAAGAGGGATTACTGAATTATACGGTAGTTCTATTTTTAGTTTTTGGAGGAACTTCCACACTGTTTTCCATAAAGGCTGTACCACTTTACATTCCCACCAACACTGTACAGATTTCCCTTTTCTCCACATCCTCACCAACACTTGTTATCGTTTATCTTTTTCTTTTTGGTGAGGAAGATCAGCCCCGAGTTAACATCCATGCTAATCCTCCTCTTTTTCTGAGGAAGACCGGCTCTGAGCTAACATCTATTGCCAATCCTCCTCCTTTTTTTTCCCCCCAAAGCCCCAGTAGATAGTTGTATGTCATAGTTGCACATCCTTCTAGCTGCTGTACGTGGGACACGGACTCAACGTGGCCGGAGAAGTGGGACGTCTTTTATCTTTTTGATAATAGCCATCCCAACAGATGTGAGGTGATAACTGACTGTGGTTTTCATTTGCATTTCCCCGATGATGAGTGACAAGTGTATACCTGTTGGCCATTTGTATGTCTTCTCTAGAAAAGGACCTCACTTACATGTGGAATCTTTAAAAAAATCAACTTCATAGAAGCAGAGGGTAGAACAGTGGTTACCAGGGGTGAGGAGGTGGAGGAAATGGGGAGATGTTTGTTCAAAGGGTACAAAGTTGCAGTTACGTAGGATGAAAAAGTTCTAGACATCTAATGTATAGCATGATAACTATACAGTATTAACTATATAATACTGTATTTATAACTTAGATTTAAGGTGCTCTCATCACACACACAAAATGGGAACTATGTGAAGAAATGGATATGCTAATTAGCTTGACTGTAGTAATCATTTCACTATGTATATTAAAACATCATGCCGTACACGTTAAATATATAGAATTTTTATTTAAAAACAAAAAACAATCCTGTGAGACGTGACAGAGAATTACGAGGAGCTGTGAGCTGACAGAGAATACAGAAGAGGCAAAATGTGGGAGGTGTAGATCTGACCAACCAGAGTAAAGAGCTCTTAGTGTAGAGCTTTTAGTGTAGACACAGAAAGGCCACACTTTAGAAATCAGGCTTCTCTAGCTCCAGAGCAGTTTCTCAACCTCAGCATTATTGACATTTTTTATCAGGTAACTATTTGTTGTGTGTGTGTGTGTATGGGGACATGGGGTTATGTACACTGCAGGATGTTTAGCAGCCTCCCTGGCCTCTACACACTGGGTACCAGTAGCACCAACACAGATACCTGTTGTAACAATCAAAAATGTCTCCTGACATTGCCAGGTGTCTATTCAGTATTAAAATCACCCCTGGTTGAGAATCACTGCTCTAGAGTGATTGATCTAAAACTATCCTAACAAAGGCTAAAACAAATTATCAACAAGATCAAGCTAATCACTAATAAACTAACCTTATAAAGAATGAAATTCTTTAAAAGAAGAAAAAAACCTCAATAAAACAAATGAAAGGTTTTTTCCAGTAATAGAAGTATGAAGAAGTCAGCAGTTCTCCTATTTCAAAAAAAAAATCATAAATCTAGACAAAATAGTCAAAAACTACTATTTTAAGGCACTGGAAATCAACTAAAGGCAAATAGTAAGCTGAGAACTATTTATTCTTGAAAAATTGCTAGAGCTTTAGAAAAGAATCATTGGATCCTGTCATATTCTTGAGTGAGGTTCCCACCTTTTCCTAAGTTAGTAAAGAACATGGCTCTATAAGGCTGTGGCTGACTGCAAAAAACAGCAACCGTGCCCTCGGAGGAGATGGATTTGAATCACAGTAGGTGTGTAAACCTACAGTTTTGTCAGTTAAAAGTGGAGGAAATCAGTTAGGAATGGAGAGGGAAAACCTGTAGTTGCTAGCCAAAAGCGACAGTCCCAGCAGCAGAGCAGCCAGAAATTTAACGAGATGATCCTGGAAAGAGGACAGCCATAGAAGGGCTAAGATGAGTTCTCCAAACACCCCTGTCTAATTCAGAAATGATGCATGCACAGGGGAGACCCAAGAGAGCATGGCAAAAAGTAAAAACCAAGGGAAACTTGAGAACTGGCTGTAAGGTTGAATGTATCCCCTATCCCACACAGGGAACAATTAGCAGAGGGTAGAAGGCTTACAGACTCAAAATGTTTGATGTTAACCTCTGTCCAAATCATTGGCTGATTACTAAGCTATGCAGAGACAGATGCTAACTCTAGGGAATGAGGATAAAAACTAAAAGAGTTTAAAAAACCAAGCAGAAGGGAGTGATGTCAGCAACATGGCAGAGTGAGCTGTTCCCTTTGTCTCTCCCCCTTCAAACTACAACTAAATGGACATTCATTGATCAGCAGAGGATACCCACATAACACATCAGGACACCTGAGAGACCCATGTAGTTATACATCTGAAGGTGGATGGACTACCCCCCAAGGAGGTGGTGGAGATAGGTGAGCACCATCTGGCCCTCAGGCTGCCCAGCACACACGTGTGACTACTTTCCCAGCTGGAGCACTCACAGCACTGCTGCAGCCCAGAGTGGGGGAGCATGCCTTGGCACAACTGTAGAAACAGGTGACGGCAAGCCTGAACCCCCATGTGATCACTTCCGTGTCTGGTGGGAGAGTCCTCAGGGCTGAGCAGCCCACAGAGAGCCACTCAGGCTCAGACTCAGTGGGGAAGCCCTGCCCACCAAGCAACAAAGCCTGGTGTGATCCAGCAGTAGAGGGCGGCTGAGGTGCAGCCCAGGCAAACAAGCTCTCAGCTGCTATGAACACCCATAATACTGTTGCCACCCTGAAGGGGGTAAATGAGACTCAGTGGGACTGTGGGAGCAGGCGGCAGCAGCCCTGAACCGCCATGTGATCACTCTCTTGTCCAGTGGGAGAACCCACAGTCCCACCTGGGTCCCAGGGAGTGGCTGTGGCTCATTCCCAGACGGGAGGTCCCACCCACCAAGCACAATGGCTGGTGCAACCTAGAAGCAGATGGTGACCTAGGAGCAGATGGCATCTGAGTTCCAAGTCCAGGCAAACCAAACAAGCTCTCGGCTGCTGTGAAGACCCATAAAACTGCTGTGGCCCCAAAGCGGGAAGCACAACTTGGTGGGACTGTGGGAGCAGGCAGCAGCAGCCCTGAGCCCCCATGTGATTGCTTTCCCCTTCAGTGGGAGACCCCACAGGGCCGCTGCGATCCCAAGAAGTGGCCCAAGCTCGAACAGGCACCGCTGAGAGGGATCACAGCGACAGGCTCAGATTACACAGCTCCTGCCCCACCCAGTGGCAGCAGTTGGAACCTGTGACCAGATTCTATCACTATGCTCCAGCACAAATCTGCTCCATCAAATGGTATAAAGAAATATATTAACACTCTAAACCAAAAGGAAAAAGACAAACATGCGGAAATCAATACTGAAGGAAGAGAAATCTACAATCTAAATGATGGAGAATTCAAAACAGCCATCATAAAAAAATTCAACAAGTTAGAAAAGAATTCTGAAAGACACTTCAATTAAATCAGGAACCAAATTAATGAACAGAGGGAATTCTTCACAAAAGAGATTGAAACTATAAAGAAAAACCAATCAGAATCATTGGAGATGAAAAACACAATGGATGAGATAAAGAAAAATCTGGAGTCCTTAAATAACAGAGCTGACAATATAGAGGATAGCAATACAGAAATGCTTCAGATGGAGGAGGAGAGAGAACTTAGACTAAAAAGAAATGAAGAAATTCTCTGAGAAATATCCAATTCAATTAGGAAACGCAACATAAGGATTATAGGTATTCCAGAGGGAGAAGAGGGAGAAAAAGGAGCAGAGAGCTTGTTCAAAGAAATAATAGCAGAGAACTTCCCAATCCTGGAGAAGGAACAGGAATTGCATGTAAAAGAAGCCAACAGAACTCCTGATTACATCAATATAAAAAGACCTTCTCCAAGGCATATATTAGTAAAGCTGGCAAAAGTCAATGACAATGAAAAACTGTTAAGGGTAGCAAGGCAGAAGAAAATAACTTACAAAGGAACTGCAATCGGGCTTTCAGCGGATTTCTCAGCCGAAACTTTACAGGCTAGGAGAGAGTGGAAGGATATATTCAAAATTCTGAAAGACAAAAACTTTCAGCCAAGAACACTGTATCCATTGAAAATGTCTTTCAGATATGATGGAGAAATAAAAACTTTCCCAGATAAACAAAAGCTGAGGGAGTTCATTGCCACAAGACACCCCCTACAAGATTTTATCAAGAAGGCCCTCATACCTGGAAAAAAAAAAAGAAGAAAAGGTTTACAAAGCAGTGAGCAAGGAGAAAAACAGGCAGACAAAATCAGAAAATTGCAACTCTCTATCAGAATAGATTAGCAAACACTTAATTATAACTCCAAAGATGAAGGGAAGGAAAACATCAAAAATAAACATAATCACTTCATTTAAACTACAAATTCACAACACATAACGGAATAAGTTGCGACAACAACTTAGAAGAGGAAGAGGAAAGGGATGAAACCTGCTTCGACTAAGGGAATAAGAGGCTATCAGGGAATGGACTATCTCATCTACGAGACCTTTTATATAAACCTCAAGATAACCACTAAACAAAAAATAAGAACACAGACACAAATGAGAAAACCATCATAGAGAGTTACCAAACGGAATTGGCAGTCCAAAGTACACAAAATGAGAAACAAGGGAAATACCTAAGAACTGAAAAACAAGCAATAAAATGGCAGCATTAAACCCTCATATAACAATAATCACTCTAAATGTAAATGGATTGAATTCTCCAATCAAAAGACACAAAGTGGCTGGATGGATTAAAAAACAAGATCCAACAATTTCCTGCCTCCAGGAAACACATCTCAGCTCTAAAGACAAACACAGGCTTAGAGTGAAGGGATGGAAGACGATACTCCAAGCTAATGGCAAACAAAAGAAAGCAGAAGTTGCCATACTTATATCAGACAAAGTAGACTTCAAGATTAAAAAAACAATGAGAGACAAAGAGGGGCAGTGTATAATGATAAAAGGGACACTCCAACAAGAGGACATAACACTTATAAATATATATGCACCTAACACAGGAGCATTAAAGTACATAAAACAAATATTAATTGACCTAAAATGAGAAATTAACAGCAACACAATAATTGTAGGGGATCTTAACACCCCACTGTCATCAATGGGTAGATCAACCAGACAGAAAGTCAACAAGGAAATAATGGAACTAAATGAAAAACTAGAGCAGATGGACTTAATAGATATATATAGAACACTCCATCCAAAGTCAGCAGAATACACACTCTTCTCAAGTGAACATGGAATATTGTCAACGATAGACCATATGTTGGGAAACAAGGCAAGCCTTAATAAATTTAAGAAAATCGAAATCATAACAAGCATATTTTCTGATCATAATGCTATGAAACTAGAAATCAACTACAAGAAAAAAGCTAGGAAAGTGACAAACATGTGGAGACTAAATAGCATGCTACTGAACAACCAGTGGATCATTGAAGAAATTAAAGGAGAAACCAAAATATATCTGGAGACAAATGAAAATGAAAATATACCATACCAACTCATAGGGGATGCAGCAAAGAGGTCCTAAGAGGGAAATTCATAGCAATACAAGCCCACCTTAACAAACAAGAAAAACCTCAAATAAGCAATCTTAAACTGCAACTAAAAGAACTAGAAAAAGAGGGACAAACCAAGCCCAAAGTCAGTAGAAGAAGGGAAATAACAAAAATTAGAGCAGAAATAAATGAAATTGAAACCAAAAAAACAGTAGAAAGAATCAATGAAACAAAGAGCTGGTTCTTTGAGAAGATAAACAAAAGTGACACCCATAGCCAGACTCACCAAGAAAAAAAGAGAGAAGCCTCAAATAAATAAAATTAGAAATGAAAGAGGAGAAATTACAACAGATACCACAGAAGAACAAAGGATTATAAGAGAATATTATGAAAAACTATATGCAAACAAATTGGACAATCTAGAAGAAATGGATAAATTCTTTGACTCATACAACCTTCCAAAACTGAACCAAGAAGAAATAGAGAATCTAAATAAACCAATCACAAGTAAAGAGATTGAAACAGTAATCAAAAATCTCCCAAGAAATAAAAGTCCAGGACCAGATGGCTTCTCTGGAGAATTCTACCAAACATTCAAAGATTTAGTACCTATCTTCCTCAAACTATTGCGAAAAATTGAAGAAGATAGAATACTTCCTAACATTTTGCATGAGGCCAACATCACCTTGATCCCAAAGCCAGACAAAGACAACACAAACAAGGAAAGCTATAAGCCAATATCGCTAATGAACATAGATGCAAAAATCCTCAACAAAATATTGGCAAACTGAACACAGAAATGCATTGAGAGAATCAGACACCATGATCAAGTGGGATTTATACCAGGGACACAGGAATGGTTCAACATCTGCAAATCAATCAATGTGATACACCACATTAACAAAATGGGAATAAAAACCACATGATCATCTCAATAGATGCTGAGAAAGCATTTGATAAGATCCAACATCCATTTATGATAAAAACTCTCAATAAAACAGGTATAGAAGGAAAGTACCTCAACATAATAAAGGCCACATATGAAAAATCCACAGCCAAGATCATACTCAGTGGGGAAAAACAAAGCCATCCCTCTGAGTTTAGGAACAAGACAAGGGTACCCATTCTCACCACTCTTATTCAATGTAGTACTGGAGGTTTTGGCCAGAGCAATTAGGTAAGAAAAAGAAATAAGAGGTATCAAAATAGGCAAGGAAGAAGTGAAACTCTTGCTGTTTGCAGACAATATAATTTTATATATAGAAAACCCTGAAAAATCCACTGGAAAACTATTAGAAATAATCAACAGCTACAGCAAAAGTTGCAGGGTAAAAAATAAACTTACAAAATCAGTTGCATATCTATACTTGAATAATGAACTCACAGAAAGAAAACTCAAGAATACAATCCCAGGGCCGGCCCCGTGGCTTAGTGGTTGGGTGCGCGCGCTCCGCTGCTGGCGGCCCAGGTTCGGATCCCGGGCGCGCGCCGACGCGCCACTTCTCCCACCGTGCTGGGGCCGGGTCCCACATGCAGCAGCTGGAGGGATGTGCAACTATGACATACGTCTGTCTACTGGGGCTTTGGGGGAATAAATAAATAAATAAATAAAATTATAAAAAAAAAAAAGAATACAATCCCATTTACAATCACAACAAAAAGCATAACATATCTAGGAATAAATTTAACCAAGGAGGTGAAAGACCTATACAATGAAAACTAGAAGACATTATTGAAAGAAATCAATGATGACATAAAGAAATGGAAAGATATTCCATGCACGTGGATTGGAAGAATAAACACAGTTAAAATGTCCATACTACCTAAAGCAATCTACAGATTCAACGCAATCCCAATCAGAATCCCAATGACATTCTTCATGGAAATAGAACAAAAAAATCCTAAAATACGTATGGGGCAACAAAAGACCCCAAATAGCTAAAGCAATCCTGAAAAAAAGAACAAAGCTGGAGGCATCACAGTCCCTGACCTCAAACTATACTACAAATCTATAGTAATCAAAACAGCATGGTACTGGTACAAAAACAGACACATAGATCAATGGAACAGAATTGAAAGCCTGGAAATAAAACTACACATATACAGACAGCTAATCTTTGACAAAAGAGCTAAGAACATACAAGGGAGAAAGGAAAGTCTCTTCAATAAATGGCGTTAGGAAAACTGGACAGCCGCATGCAACAGAATGAAGGTAGACCATTATCTTTCACCAAACACAAAAATTAACTCAAAATGGATGAAAGATTTGAAGGTAAGACATGAAACCATAAAACTCCTAGAAGAAAATATAGGCAGTACACTCATTGACATTGGTCTTAGAAGGATCTTTTTCAATGCCATATCTACTCGGGCAAGGAAAACAAAAGAAAAAATAAACAAGTGGGACTTCACCAGACTAAAGAGCTTCTGCAAGGCAAAAGAAACTATGAACAAAACGAAGGACAACCTACCAACTGGGAGAAAATATTTGCAAATCATATATCCAACAAGCAGTTAATCTCCAAAATATATAAAGAACCCATACAACTCAACAAGAAAAAAACAAACAACCCAATCAAAAAATGGGCAGAGGATATGAACAGTTTTCCAAAGAAGATATATGGATGGACAACAGCCACATGAAAAGATGTTCAACATCACTAATCATCAGGGAAATTCAAATCAAAACTACAATGAGATATCACCTTACACCTGTTAGAATGGCTACAATTACCAAGACAAAAAACAACAAATTTTGGAGAGGATGTGGAGAAAAGGAAACCCTCATCCACTGGTGGTGGGAATGCAAACTGGTGCAGCCACTATGGAAAAGAGTATGGAGATTTCTCAAAAAATTAAAAATCAAAATACCATATGACCCAGCTATTCCACTACTGGGAATCTATCCAAAGAACTTGAAATAATTCAAAGAGACTTATGCACTCCTATGTTCACTGCAGCGTTACTCACAATAGCCAAGACATGGAAGCAACCCAGTGCCCAACAACTGATGTATGGATAAAGAAGATGTGGTATATATATATATAATGGAATACTACTCAGTCATAAAAAAGACAAAATCGTCCCATTTGCAACAACATGGATGGAACTTGAGGGTATTATGTTAAGTGAGATAAGCCAGACAGAAAAAGACAAACACCGTATGACTTCACTCATATGTGGAAGATAAACAAATACACGGACAGAGAGAATAGATTAGTGGTTACCAGAGGGGAAGGGGTTTGGGGTTGGGCGTAAGGAGTAAAGGGGCACATATATATTGTGACTAACAAATAATAATGTTCAACTGAAATTTCACAATGTTATAAACTATTATGACACCAATAAAAAAAATACAAAAAAGCAAGCAGAGATAGCAATAGCTCCACACCACAGGGGCACCAGATTCCACAGTTTGAGTCCAGCCAAGATGATAAATTAAAAAAAAAAAAAAAAAAACCTTAGATATGCACATAATCTAGAGTTGCTACAATATATTACACATATGTTCAATTTTAAACCAAAAATTATTAGACATGCAAAGAAACAGGAAAGTGTGAAACATACAGTAGCCCCCGCCCCCCCCCCCTTATCTTCAGGAAATATGTTCCAAGACCCTCAGGGGATGTCTGAAACCATGGATAGTACCAAATCCTATAAATACTGTTTTTTCCCATACATACATACCTATTATAAAATTTAATTTATAAAATAGGTACAGTAAGAGATTAACAACCACTACTAATAACAAAATAGAACAATCATAACAATATACTCTAATAAAAATTACCAAAGATCTTAGCAACTTCAGTATAAAATTATTTTTCTCTCTTTGGTAAGTTGAGAACTTTCATCCTTTCACTTAAAGGAAGCAGTTTATGGCCTCTCTTTGGCATATCCTAATGGCCAGCATCACTACTCTTGTGATTTGGGACCATTATTAAGTAAAATAAGGGTTACTGATGCCTGAGATGGCTACTAAGTGACTAATAGGCGGGTAGTGTATACAATGTGGATACATTGCACTGGACAAAGCGATGACTCACACCCTGGGTAGGATGACATGAGATTTCATCACACTATCCAGAAGGGCGCATAATTTAAAATCTATGAATTGTTTATTTCTGGAATTTTCCATTTAATATTTCAGACCACAGTTGACCACAGGTAACTGAAACCACAGAAAGCAGAATTGCAGATAAAGGGGATCACTGTACTAAGGGAAAAAAGCAGCAGTTAATGGAAACTAAGTCTGTATAGGTTTAGATGTTAGATTAGCAAAGACTTCAATAACGTATTAATAAACATATTCAAAGAATTAAAGGTAAATATGTTAAAAATGAGTCAACACAAAAGGAATCTCTATAGAAAAATATAAATGACAAAGAAGACTAAATTTAAATTCTAGAGTTAACAGGCATAATAAGTGAAAATAAAAATAAAAATCATCAGACAGGCTCAATAGCAAAATTGAGATGGCAGAGAATCATTGATTTGAAGATATATCAATAGAAAGTACCCAAAGAATTGAAAGAAAAAAGATTGAAAAAAACTGAACAGAACCTCAAAGACCTGTGAGACAATGACAAGCATTCTAACATATGTGTAATGAGAGTCAGAGAAGAGGAAAGAAAGAAAAAGAAGAGGAGAAAAAAAATTTTAATAATAGCCCCAAATTTTCCAAATCTGATTAAAAACATTAACATTCAGACGCAAACAGGTGACCAAATCCCTAGATAAATACAAAGAGAATTACATCTAGAAACATCATTGTCAAAATGATAAAAGACAAAAAACTCTTCAAAGGAGCCAGAGAAAAATGACTCATCATATAGAGGGAACACCAAAATTATCAACAATAGATTTTTTATCAGGAATGATGGAGGAGATAAAGCAATGGAGTGACATAGTCAAAGTGCTGGAACAAAACAAATTGTAAAACTAGAACTATATATCAAGTGAAACTATCATTCAGAGATGAAGTCAAAATAAAAAGATTCCCAGATACTAAAAATTGAGAGAATTTTTTGCTAACAGATCTACCCATAAGAAATATTAAAGTTCTTTAGGCTGAAAGGGAAAATGCCACATGGTAAGTTAGATACAAGGGAAGGAATGAAGAGTACCAGAGATAGCAAATATAAAAGATTGTATATATATTTTCTCTTAATTAAAAAAAAAGATAATTCAAAGCAATGATTATAACAAATTGTGGAATGTATGAATACACATAATCAAATATGTGTATATTATAATGTAATGTATACAATGATAGCACAAATTAAAAGGGGAAGAACATGAAGCTACACAGATGCAAAGTTGCTGTATTTTACAAAAATTGGGTCAGTAGTAACCTGACAGAGACTGAGATAAACTTAAGATGAATATACAAATCTCTACAGAAACCTCTAAAATAATAACTCAAAAAGTATAAATTCAGAAGATTTAAAATGGCACACTAAAAAGATTGTCTAAACCAACTTAAAGCAGGAAGGAACAAAGGAATAATAACAACAACAAAACCCCATGAGACATATAGAAAACAAACAGGAAAATGGCAGACATGAATCCAGTCTTACTAATATTTACACTAAATGTGAATAGATTAAACATTTCAATAAAAAGGCAAAGATTGTTAGAGTTGATTTTAAAAATTCAAGATCCAATTATGTGCTTTCTATAAGAGACACATTTTAAATTCAAAGACATAATTGGTTGAATGTAAAAGGACAGAAAAAGATATATCAGACAAACAGTAAATACAAGGCAGCTGGAGTGGTTATATTAATATCAGACAAAATAGACATTAAGATGAAAAATATTACTGAGGGATATTTCATAATGATAAAGGGGTCAATACAGCAATAAGGTTAACAACAATAAATGAATATGAACCTAATAAGAATGTCTTAAAATATGTGAAGAAAAACTGAAGATCTGAAAAAGAAATAATCAACAGTTAGAACGAGAGGTATCAATACTCCCATATCAGTAATGAAAAATACTCAGAAAATCAGTCAGGATACAGAAAACTTAATGCTATCAACCAAGTTGTCCTAACAGACATAGAAAACTCCAAGAACCAACAGAACATACATTTGTTTTTAATAGACATAGAACATTCTCCAAGATAGACCACTTTGGGGATCATAAAACAATCTCAATAGATGTTAAAGGACTGAAAGTATACAAAGTATGTTTTCTGTCCACATCAGGGCCTGGCAAATCACACTCACAGGCTGAATCTAGCTCATTGCATTTTGTATACAAACTTTTATTGAAACATAACCACATCTACTCATTTACCTATTGTCTATGGATGGTTTCGTATTTCAACAGCAAAACTGAGTAGCTGCAATAGAAACCATATGGCTGGCAAAGGCTAAAATTGTGGGAAAACTTAGGAAATCTCTGAATTAGTAATTAACACAGAAAAACAAATCCGAGACACTCTCAAATATTTGAAATTTATGAGACACTTCGAAATAACCCATTGGTCAACGAGGACATCACAAGAAAAATTAGAAAATGTCCTGAATTAAATGAAAACGAAAATGACACATCAAAGTACAGCTTTAAATGGTTGATAAAAGGAAGAAACCCTAAAATAAATAATCTAAGCATCTACCTTAAGAAGCTAGAGGGAGCTGGCATGGTGGCATAGCAGATAAGTTCACGTGTTCTCCATCGGCGGCCTGGGGTTTGCTGGTTGGAATCCTGGGTGCAGACCTACTCACCACTCATCAAGCCACACTGAGGCAGTGTCCCACATAAAGCAACTAGAAGGATGTAAACCATGACATACAACTATCTACTGGGGCTTTAGGGAGAAAAAAGGAAAACAGGAGGAAGACTGGCAACAGATGTTAGCTCAGGGCCAATCTTCCTCAAAAAAAAAAATCTAAAAAAAAAAAAGGAGCTAGAAAAAGAAGAGCAAATCAAGCCCAAAGTAAATAGTATGCAAAAAATTATAAAGATTAGATCAAAAAATAAGAAATAGGGCAGGCCCGGTGGCTTAGCGGTTAAGTGCGTGCACTCCGCTACTGGCGGCCCAGGTTCGGATCCCGGGTGCGCACTGACGCACCGCTTCTCCAGCCACGCTGAGGCCGCATCCCACATACAGCAACTAGAAGGATGTGCAACTATGACATACAACTATCTACTGGGGCTTTGGGGAAGAACAAAAAGGAGGTGGATTGGCAATAGATGTTAGCTCAGAGCCAGTCTTCCTTAGCAAAAAGAGGAGGATTAGCACGGATGTCAGCTCAGGGCTGATCTCCCTCACAAAAAAAAAAAAAAAAAAATCAATGAAACAGAAACAAAAAGACAATAGAGAAAAATCAATGAAACCAAAAGTCGTTTTGAAAGAGCAACAAAACTTTAAAAAGCTCAGCAACAATGACCAAGAAAAAAAGAAAAAATAAACAATTATATAGCATAAGTTATGCTCCAGATACTGTATTAAGCATTTTTATATTAACTTAAGCATATTTTAAGACAATTTTATGCCAAATTTAAAGAAAGCTGTTGAAAGAGAAAATATTATGAACTTTATGCAAATAAAGATGAAAATTTAGATACAGGCAAATTCTTCAAAGAGCAAATTTACCAAAACTAAAGAGACAAGAAATCTGAATATTCTGATACTTATTAAAGAAGTTAAAGCCACAATTAAAAATCTTCTCATAAAGAAAACTCCAGGCCTGGATGGTTTTACTGGTAATTCTTTCTAAAATTTGATAAGGAAATATTGCCAATCCTCGATAAACTCTTCCAGAAATTACAAAAAGAAGAAACAGATTCTATCTAGTTTCATCAGGCCTGTAAACCTTGATACCAACACTTGATAATGTCATAACAGAAAAATTAAATCACAGATCAATATTACCTCAAGAACTTAGACACACACAAAAAATCCTTAATAATATATAAAGAAATTGAATACAGCAATATATAAATAGAATAGTACATCATAACCAAGTGGGCTTTATCCCAGAAATGCAAAAGGAGATCAAAATTCTTTAAAAAAGAAAAAACGTAATTCACCAAGTGGTGAATTACAAATGAGAAAACCATATGATCATTTCAATAGACACAGATAAATAGATTTTTGATTTAAAAAACAAAAACTTAGCAAACTAGAAATGCAAAGAATTTCTTCAACCTAGTACAGGAATCTATGAAAAGTTTACAGCCAGCATTGTACTTCAGGGTGAAACAGTGAATGCTGTTAAGATTGAGCACAAGGCAGGATGGCTGCTCTCACTGTTTCTATTCAACACATTGCTGGAGGTCCTAGCCGGTATAATAAGGAAAGAAAAAGAAACAAAAGGCACAAAGGTTGAAAAGAAAGAAGTCAAAAGGTCTTTATTCACAGATGTGATGGTATATACAATACATACATAGAAAATCCTAAGCAATCCTAAAAAAAAAAAAAGAAAACTAATGACTGAATTTTAGCAAGAATATAAGTTGAATGCATAAAAATCAATTGTACTTCCATATATTAGTAACAAAACTTGAAAAATGAAATTAGAGAAACAATATAATTTACTATATCATCAAAAAATATTCAATGCCTAGCAATAAGTTTAATAAAAAATAAGCAACATTTCTATTTTGAAACTATAAAATAAGATTGAGAGAAATTTAAGACCTAAATAAATGGAGAGATATATTACATTCATTGAAAAGTACATAAAATTGGTTCAGATGACCATTCTTTACAAATGGATCTAAACATTCATTGCAATCCCAACCAACATCCCAGAAGGCTTTATGGTAAATATTGAGACGCTAATTCTAAAATTTATATGCAAGTGCAAAGCATCTACAACAACCAAAACAATCTTGAAAATCTTGAACAAAATTGGAAGACTCACAGCACTTGAATGGAGAGTCTTTTCAACAAAGAAAACTGGATATCCATATAGGAAATAAAATTGGCCTTGACTTCGACCTGACACTATACAAAAGAAACTATTACAAGGGGCCAGCCGGGTGGTGTAGCAGTTAAGTGCGTGCGCTCCACTTCGGCAGCCTGGGGTTCGGATCCCAGGCGTGCACCAACATTCGGCTTGTCACACCACGCTGTGGAGGCGTCCCATATAAATTACAGGAAGGTGGGCATGGATGTCAGCCCAGGGCCAATCTTCCTCAGCAAAAAGAGGAGGATTGGCAGATGTTAGCTCAGGGCTGATCTTCCTCACAAAAAAAAAAAAAGAAAAAAAGAAACTAATACGAGATGGATCACAGTCTTAAACATAAAAGGTAAAGTCACAAAGCTTCTAGAATCAAACAAAGGAGAATATCTTTGTGACTTTGTGGTAGGAAATACTTCTTGAAGCAAACTAAAAAAATGTACTTCAACAAAAAAATTTTATCTTCATAAAGAGATATCATTTAAAACCCACTGGAGGGGCTGGCCGGTGGCGCAAGCAGTTAAGTGTGCGCGCTCCGCTGCAGCGGCCCAGGGATCGCTGGTTCGGATCCTGGGCGCACACTGACGCACTGCTTGGCAAGCCATGCTGTGGCAGCGTCCCATATAAAGTGGAGGAAGATGGGCATGGATGTTAGCCCAGGGCCAGTCTTTCTCAGCAAAAAGAGGAAGATTGGCAGATGTTAGCTCAGGGCCGATCTTCCTCACAAAATAAATAAATAAATAAATAAATAAAACCCACTGGAAGGGCTAAAACTAAAGACTGAAAACACCAAATGCAGGCAAAGAAGTGAAGCAACTGCAATTCGCATAATCTGCTGGTGGGAGTGTAAAATGATACATCACTTTGGAAAAGTGTTGGGCAGTTTCTCATAACACTAACCACACACATATACTTTAACCCAGTAATGCCATCATAGGTATCAACCCAAGAGAAACAAAAACGTGTGTCCATTAAAAAACCTGACTAGAATATTCACAGAAGCTTAATTCATAATAACTCAAAACAGGAAAGGACTCAAATGTCCATCAAGAGGAAAATAAAGTGGTATATTCATATGAAATAACAGTACTAAAACATGAATGACACCTGATATACACATCATAGTGGATGAATCTGAGACACTGTGCTGAAGGAAAGCATATTTTATGAGTCCATTTATATAAAGTTCTAGAATAAATAAAACTTATCTACAGTGATAAATAGAATAGTGGCCCAAGCGGGGAAAGTGGGGTTGGCAGGAATTAACTTGGACAGAATAGGAAGGAAATTCCTGGAGTGACAGAAATTTTGTGAGTTACTTAGGTATAAAATGTACTTGTCAAAAACTCACTGAACTGTACTTAAGATGTACGCACTTGACTTTATGTAAATTACATCAA
Organism: Diceros bicornis minor; assembly: GCF_020826845.1. Taxonomy (NCBI): domain Eukaryota; kingdom Metazoa; phylum Chordata; class Mammalia; order Perissodactyla; family Rhinocerotidae; genus Diceros; species Diceros bicornis. The sequence continues at coordinate 53,337,618 of NC_080747.1, forward strand.
TAAAATAAATACTTCAGTTAAAAAAAATCAAGCCACTGAAGATGACTGAGCAAAATTCTGGCAGTCTAGGTAAAGATGGAAACACATCATATAACTCTTGACTTGGGAAAGCAAATGCACCAGTTTCCCTAGTGATAAAACATTTATTCATACACCAAACTCTGAAACTTCTTATGGAGACACTGAGAAATACAATAGACAATGCCCTAGCAAGACTCACATGAAAAGTAATACATTTACATTGACATTTTTTAATACAGCCACATGCCACACAATGACATTTCGTTCAACCATGGAACACATATATGACAGTCGTCTCAGATTAGTACCATATAGCCTAGGTGCATAGTAGGCTAAACCATCTAGGTTTGTGTAAGTCCACTCTATGATGTTCACACAACAATGAAATTTCCTAAAGATGCATTTCTCAGAACGTACCCCCTTCTTTAAGCAACACATGACGGTAGAAGTAATATGTAAAACTACCATTGAATTATAATTCTGACAAATGGAACTAAGGTTTTCAGGTTAATATGAGAAAACTTAAAACAGGAAAAAGAAGAACAAAGCCCAAAATTAGTAGAATGAAAGAAATAGTAAAAATCAGAGCAGAAATAAACAAAACAGAGACTAAAAGAAAATAGAAAAAAATCAAAAAACTAAGAGATGGCTCTTAGAAAGGATAAACAAAATTGACAAATCTTCAGCTAAATTTACCAAGAAAAGAAGAGAGAAGGCTCAAATAAATAAAATCAGAAATGAAAGAGCAGAAAAATACAACAAACACCACAGAAATACAAAGGATTATAAGAGAATACTATGGAAAGCTATACACCAACAAATTGGATAATCTAGAAGATATGTATACATTTTTAGAATCATACAACCTTCCAAAACTAAATCAAGAAGAAAAAGAAAATCGGAATAGACTGACCACTAGTAAGGAAATCAAAACAGTAATCAAAAAAACCTCCTAAAAAACAAAAGTCCAGGACTAGCTTCCCCAGTGAACTATACCAAATATTCAAACACTTAATACCTATACTTCTCAAACTCTTCCAAAAAAAATGGAGAGAGTGGGGCCGCCCTAGTGGCATAGTGCCTAAGTTCGTGAGCTCCATTTTGGCGGCCCGGGGTTCGTGGGCTCGGATCCCAGGCAAAGATCGATGCACCACTTATCAAGCCATGCTGTGGCGGCGTCCCATTTAAGGAGAGGAAGATGGGCATGGATGTTAGCTCAGAGCCAAACTTCCTCAGCAAAAAGAGGAGGATTGCCATCAGATGTTAGCTCAGGGCTAATCTTCCTCACACACAGACACACACAAAAAAAACTGGAGAGAGGGGAGGCTTCCTAACTCATTCTATGAGGCCAACATTACCCTGATACCAAAACCAGACAAGGACAACACAACAAAAAAGGAAATTACAGGCTAATACCACTGATGAACATTAAGGTAAAAATCCTCAATGAAATTCTAGCAAATCAAATATAACAACACATTAAAAAGATTATACAACATGATCAAGTGGGATTTATTCCAGGGATGCAGGGATGGTTCTGAAACCAAACATGAAGAAGTTAAAAATCTTTCCTAGAGTAAAAAACTTTGAGATATGCTTTGCTAACTGCAGTTGTGCATATTCAGCATAATTAATTGTTGTTTTAAACTAATCAGGTCTTTCCATCCCTCTTTAGTATATGAGTGAGCTGTCTTTCCCAGGAAGTCAAGGTCCAGACATCAAGATTCAGCCTCACAAGGCCAAACACAGGCTGAAGATGAAAACTAACCAGAAAAGTTCCGACAGTCAAAGGAAAAGAAATTCAATCTTCAAGGCCAAATGCAGGCTGGTGGGAAGGTGCCAACCAGCAAGGCCACAGGCTCTCCCTCCCTTACTGAAAACCCCTACCTTTTTCCCTTTGAGGAGGTGGACGTGAGTTCTAACTCCCATCGCCACGTCTGGCTGCCTTTTGATAGTAAACCTCTTTCCTTTCTACAAGCCTGGTGTTTCAAAGGCTTTTTATTTAGTATTGCCTCTACTTTTTTTTTTCGTTATTGCCCCTACTATGCAGCAGGTAAATGAATCTGTGTTTGGGTGTGGAACAATTTGGTGAGCCAGCCAGGAGGCTCTTTGCCCATGGCTCTGTGGCCCCGGGCCCAACTGACATTTCCTGGGAAGCAGTTCAGCAGCTGCCTAGGTGATGTGCCCTAGGGACTATCCCCAGTACTTTCCATCTGACCTGGCACCTCTGGCCCTAGGAGCACTTTTCTTATGGCAACGAAACAGGCTCTAGATTGTTTGTTTGTTTGTTTGTTTGTTTTGGCTCCTGGTTTGGAAGTCCAGAAGGACGTTGGACGTCCTTTTGGTGAGTTTCCTCATTAAAACTAACAGTCCTGTTTTTCCTTTCTTTGTTGGCCTCTGTTTCAGGGGTTTTGTTTCAGGTTGTTGGAGTTTGGTCCGGGGGGCTCTGACTTAGTTGAAAGGACTAGAGATCTCATTCAGAGGGGACTAACTCTGAGCTCCATTTGTTTTGATGTGTGTGTGTGAGAATACGTAGTTTGTTTGCCTCTGTTTTAGGTTTTGTTCTAGGTTACTGGAGTTTGGGGGAGCTCCAATTTCTTGAAAGGACTAACTCTCGGCTCCGTCTATTTTGATACTTGTGTGGATATGCGTGAGTGCGTATAATGTGTGTGTGTGAGCAGTGCCACAATGAGAAACTCAGATTCAATTCCCAGTGGCAGCCCTCTGGGTTACGTATTGCAAAACTGGAATATTTTCAGTTATAAACCTATGAAAAAGAAAAAGATGAAACAAACAAATTTGGGGTCTCAGTTTCTTTTCATGGTCTTACAGATGCTAATGAAAACAAGTTAACCAAAGAATAAGAAGTTCAGAAAAAAATAAAGGGACTCTTCTCAACAAGGTGGAAATGTTTTAAAGGATTTTTTAAAAATAATAAGATAAATAAGACAGTGGGGTAAATAAGACAAATATTAAAAGGGGGAAAAATAAAGAGGAATCAGAAAGGGAAAAGTCACAGAACTCAACCAAACAGGATGGAAATCTTTAGCTAGTTATTAAAAAAAAAAAAAAAAAAGGGATAAATGGAATGGACATGAATGAGGTTAAAACAAAGGTTTTTATAAAACACTGCCTAAGGTTGGGTGGGCGGAAATGACCCCCTAGTAGCCCCCCAATAATAAAGGACCTCAAACAAGCCTGTTCTATTAGACCCAGTTAGGGAAAAAATTTTAAAAGCCAGAAGGCAGAAGTCACAATGAGAAACCTGACCAACAATTGTTTGGTGCAACAGGCCACTAAGGTTGATAAGATTATAAAGATTAAAATGTATTGAGCTAATATTATATGAAGAGGTCACATCAACTTTGCCTGAATGTTTTTTTTGCAATGGATGTTATGTCTGGCTGGGAATGCTTCTCCAACACAATATTATAAGACCAAGAACTTATTGATGGAATCTTAATGAAAGCTATGATAAAATTAAGATAGTTTTGTAAAAAATTGATATATTTAAATGGACTTTATGTTAAATGATTGCATTTATTTTATATGATTATATTGTATATTATATTATGGGGATAAACACTGTCTCTCACTGGGGAACATTTCCCCTGCCTGATAATGTAAGAACATATAAATCTACCCTTCAGGCAATGTTAATTAAACATGCTGAAGGAGATTTCACTATAAAATGGTCAAAATGGTGCAATTTCAGGTTACCCAAACCGGCATATTTGTATATGCAATTGGAAAAAGCCAGCTACAAAGTTAAACAACCAAGAGAAGCCTATTTTAATCTTTTGAGTCTTCTAAATAAAATCAGGAATACTTTACTGCCTCTTTAATAGAAAATAATTAAATAATTAAACAAGCCAGCAGAAAAAGCAAATCTGCTGCTCCTCTCTTCTCTCTCATTGAGCTTACTTACTTCGACTCTCCCAAAATTCCTGACCTAAAATTAAGCAAGCGGAAACAAGTAAACTTCTGAGACAATTTAGAATTCCAATGGCCATTCTGTGGAACCTCTGTTTCAGATGAGTCCACCTTTATGGGTCACTCTTAAAAGAGAGGATTCAAAACCTCTCATAAGGGAATGCAACCTTTTATTAATACACAGAAGCTTCTAAAAGACAAAATGATTTCAAAAACAGCTCTAAAAAGGATCCATATAACAACAACAAAAATCTTTAGTAAATACCTTCGGATATCTGAGAAGGTCCATGTGCCAAAGAGCAATTTGGATCTAACTGTTTTTCTGAGTTTTGTACCCAAGATCTGGCTAAAATTTTAAAGATCTCTGTTTGTGTCTATCTGTATGTAAGTCTCTCTATATATATTTGTCTGACTCCATATGATATAATTTCTAGAGGATCTCTATTTAATTGCTTAAAGTAAGTGATTTTATGAGTCATTTCTAAATGTAATAGAAACACACAAATGTTTTTAAAGTTAACATGATATAAAATGATTTTTGGTAAATAAAAGCTTATTTAAGTTTGTTGGTTTGATTAAAATAAATGTTTTCAGAGTTATCAACATTGGATATGGTGCAAACATGTTATCTCTGTTACGAAATTTGTCATTAAAAAATAACAACTTAAAATAACGGCTGATTTAGTCTGATGTCTCATGAGGGTTTTATAGACAACCTAAATACAATTACTGGGAACAAGTAAACTAAATAGATGTAAAAAATATAAAAGTTTTTGGAGAAACTTTTTAACAATAATTATAATGTATGTACTTAAAACAACTTAAGATGATGGTTAACTTCTTTAACATCACATAGCTTTTATGATTAATCTAAACATAATTGTTGGGAACAAATGATTTAGATAAAAATTGGTAAGAGTTTTGGGGTATAATAATTATGTTTTATGATATATACACTTGAAAAACAGCTTCCAAAATCTTTTTGGTAACTTAAAAGTTTAGAGTTTTGGTAACTTAAATGATAAAATTTATTGAGTACCTAAGTCATGTCTGCCTAAGATAAAATATTAGAAATTGATTACTAAACATAGATTTGCCTACCTGTGGTTTCTTATCTCAGTGAAACTGAAGTGCTTGAGTTTATTAACAAACATGTTTTGTGCATGCTGAAAAATGTTCTATGAGAAAGCATATATTTCTAGAAAGTCTGTATACAAGGAAATATACATGTTTTCAGCAAAGAAGGTATAAATAATAGAGATATTTTTGTTTCTTTTGCTAGGAAAGATAAATTTGTCCTGAACTACTAGAAAAGAAAAAAGTAAAGCAGGCATGGGACAAATTCTGAATGTAAAAAGTAAGTGACAGAAGGTTTACGGAAGTAAAACTGCGAGGAGTTTTGTGCATAGTCAAGTTGGCTGAGATTGAAATAAATGAGTATCAATATCAAAAGTAAGCTGGTGCAAAATTAAAATTTGGCTTTCTATCCTAAAAAAAAAATTCTCTTGAACTTTTGGTCTGCTCTTTATAAAGAGGTTATAAAAGGTTTTTCTTTACCTTTGAGTAAGCCTACCTAAAAGACAGAAAACTTGTTTTGTTAAAATAATTTCCTATGTTCAACAGGACTGAAATCTCTCTTTTAAGGTTTTTTTGACTGTTTTAACTCTCTGTTTGCCTTTGACATCTTCTGTTGTCAACTTGATTGAATGGATAAATAAGCATTGTTTCCTATTTGACCAAGTGTTTTAGAACTTTTGGATATTTTTGATAAACTTCTCCCTAAATTAGTCTTTCTTTTCACTTAAAAAAAGGAACTTTAAGAACTTCCAGGGCCAGCCCAGTGGCGTAGCAGTTAAGTTCGCATGCTCTGCTTCAGTGACCCGGGGTTCGCAGGTACGGATCCCAGGTGCAGACGGATGCTCCACTTGTCAAGCCATGCTGTGGTGGCATCCCATATAAAGTAGAGGAAGATGGGCACGGATGGGGGCCAGCCTGGTGGTGTAGCAGTTAAGTGCGTGCGCTCTGCTGCGGCGGTCCGGGTTTCGGATCCCAGGAGCGCACTGACACACCACTTGTCAGTCCATGCTGTGGCAGCGTCCCATATAAAGTAGAGGAAGATGGGCACGGATGTTAGCCGAGTGCCAAACTTTCTCAGCAAAAAGAGGAGGATTGGCAATGGATGTCAGCTCAGGGCTGGCCTTCCTCACAAAAAAAAAAAAAAAAAAACCCTTTCCAAACAGCCCTGGGACTTTGAAAAGAATTTGTTGTCTCTTTCTATAAAGGGAAAGATATTAAACTAACTAGACTTATTTATTATGTTAAATTACATGGGACGCATATAAGCCTTCCTAGGTTATATTATGTGGGTAAACGCTATTAATCCAAGTGTTTTTTTAAAAAAAAAATTATAACATTCAAAATATTCTGATCTGTCCTGGTCATCAGTCATAATTCTGGTTATTACCTCAAAGTGTTGTATATTACAGAAATAGCCAAGTGTCTTTGCCAAGTGCCATTTTTGAATGTTTTCTCACTTGCAGACAGTTGTTGTTTTACTCTGGTGTTTTTGCAAATATGTTTCATCTTCAGAGAGATTCATAGCAAGGACTCGGACACGTGCACTGGAATTCAGGTTTCTGATAAACTTTCAGATTATGAAACTGAGCTGGTTAAGAAATTACAGAACTGTATAAAAGACACTGAGTCTCATGAAACTGCTAACAGAGGATCAAGAGTTGATACTATGGGACTGAATAAACTGATGAGAATGATCACAATTTTTATGACTTTTCATTTGAAATATTGCTGATTTCTTCAATGTTGTATTTTTCCAGGTTTAAGGAAAATTTTTTCCCTTTCCCTTTTCACTTAAAGAACTAAGACTTACAGCAACTTGTAAGCAAAATTATTTATCTTTTTCTCCCTGATTTCTCCAGAATTGAAAAACTCTTGATGAGTATTATTTTCATGGCAATATAGTTATTTACATAAGTTCAATAAGAATCTGCTCTCCTTATAGAAGAACACAATTACAAACACTGGTCATATTACCAAGCCTTTGACTAGAATGTCATACTTGAAAGAAACATACATAAACTCGGGTACAACTAGACAGCTTTGCGAAGATTGGACTATGAAATAAAGCCACTTAGAAATATTGGCCTGGTACCTTGCTTATAGGGTTCCCAGCAACCTTACAAGGTGAGTAAAGAAAGTCACTTCTCTAGCAGGTGCAGAGAACCCCAAGATATTTGGGTGAGCTAGAAATGAAAGGAATTCACCTAAACCTGAAAGTATTCCAGGTAGAGTCAGATGACAAGTCCTTGGGTTGGCCCAGCCTCAAGAGGCCTATAAAGTTCATTCTGAGATTCCTTATAAAAACTTTCAACAGGGGCTAGTCTGGTGGTGTAGTGGCTATGTTAGCGTGCTCCGCTTCAGTGGCCCAGGGTTCACCAGTTTGGATCCTGGGTGTGGACCTATTCAACACTCATCAAGCCACGCTGAGGCGGCATACAACATAGACCAACTAGAAGGACGTACAACTATGACATACATCTACTGGGGCTTTGGGGAGAAAAAAGGAGGAAGACTGGCAACAGATGTTAGCTCAGGGCCAATCTTCTTCAAAAAAAGGGGATTTTCTTCCAATAAAGAACAGTTTGGAAGTATCAATTAATAGTTTAAAAAAAAATTTCCAGCAAAGCAGATTTAAGAGCCTATAGGATCAATTGCTATTCTTGCTGTACTTATATAAGTAAGTGGGCCAAGTTTATTGAAACTAAACTTATTTTGCAAACCAATGAATCTTAACTTGGCTTTCTTTGGTAAAAATGAGGGTGATTTTAGAGAGAAAAATTCTTTCCATAGACTACAATACACATTTGTGGATGTTGGATTCTGGTTCTGTTGATTGTCTTTGAGGTTTTTGTTTTCTATCCGTAAATTGGACTGGATCCTGAATTCTAGTTTCCTCAAATATCTGGTATAGATCTCTAAATTAACGTTTTCAATTTTTTTCTGTCCTTTTCACTTGAAATCATTGAGAACTAAAATCACCCTTTTTCCTGAAGCCCCGCAAACTGAAGGTGGAAACAACATAAATCTAAGAGAGAACGCCAATACAGCCCATGCGTGGACCATCTTCATGCCTGTTGCTGTGTAAGCACACTCAAAAGCTTTATCTGAACGCTTGATGACATCATCAGAGACATTTTAAATGCAGGGGATGCTTCAACTCTGACATCTAGAGATCTTCCTGACTGACCATCCGCTAGGCTCAGAAATTGGTTTATAATTTGCTCCAACTATTACCTTTTCTTTTTGTTTCTCTAAAAGTGCTTCTTATTAAATACCTGGTTACTTGCTTACACAATATAGGCCTAACTTTGGGAGACACTTTCTATGTTCCAAAGATGATCCAAAAAGACCAGGAGGGAACTCAAACTAAGGAGTTAAATGTTGTCAGATGTTCCTCTGCAAGATCTTTGTTGTAGAGACTGGATCCTCTTAAAATCCTGGACTTCATACCTGCTGGAAGGGACCATATGAGAAACGCCACAGGGAATACGAACTATGCCATAAAAAACATCACAACTGGGTTCAACCAAACCTTGGAAGCCTTCAAACTCTAGACATTGACTTCTCTGAATGGTCAAATGAACCCATGACAGAGCGCAAGTTGCTCTTCAAAAGATAATCTCCTAAAGATAAGTAAGAAATGACTCCCAGGTTCTTACCTTATTTGTTGGACTATTAGACAGCAGCCTGCATCAGATTTCACCTGAGGTTCTAGGCACTATCGTTAACTGGTTTACAGGCCTCTTCTCCTACATTCCCCAAGGATTGAGGCCCATTATAGAGGGGATATTAAAATTTGGGTTCCTATTTTGCTAATCTGTGTGGTCATCTATATAATCATAAAATGTGAACTGAAGTGTTGTTCCAAAGCCATTGATAAGAGTACTAAAAAATTAGTCATTCAAAGCATATCTCGCTTTTCCCACCTGGTACCCAAAATATTTTAAAATAACGGTGAAACAGTTTCATTCCTCTGACCCTGATCTTTACTGGTTTACAGCAGGAAGTAGCTAGATCAGTCATCACCCTCATTCCCCAAGAATGAGGAACAATCATAAGACAGTGGGGATTGAAACCAAGCACCAAGAAGTTAAAAATCTTTCCTAGAGCAAAAAACTTTGAGATAAGCTTTGCTAACTGCAGTTGTGCATCTTTAGGATAATAAATTGTTGTTTTAAAATATCAGATCTTTCCATGCCTTAGTATATGAGTGAGCTGTGTTTCCCAAGAAGTCAAGGTCCAGACATCAAGATTCAGCCTCACAAGGCCAAACACAGGCTGAAGATGAAAACTAACCAGAAAAGTCCAGACAGTCAAGGAAAAAGAAATTCAGTTTTCCAGGCAAAACAAAGAGGAAAACCAACCAGAAAAGTCCAGACAGTCAGAGGAAAGAAATTCAGTCTTCCAGGTGAAATGTAGGCTGGTGGGAAGGTGCCTACCAGAAAGGCCACAGGCTCTCCCTCCCCTACTGAAAACCTCAGATAAAAACCCCTACCTGTTTCCCTTTGAGGATCTGAGTTTTAATTCCCATCTCCTCATCTGGCTGCCTTTTGATAGTAAAGCTCTTTCCTTGCCACAAGCTTGGTGCTTCAGTGTTTTGTTTTTTTTTTTACTGACCTTACTATGTGGCAGGTAAACGAACCTGTGTTTGGGTTCGGTAACAGTTCAACATCCACAAATCACTCAATGTGATATACCATATTAACAAAATGAATGAAAATCACATGATCATCCCAATACATGCAGAAAAGCATTTGACAAGATACAGCACCCATTTATGATAGAAACTCTGAATGGGTATAGAAGGAAAGGACCTCAACACGATAAAGGCCATATATCACAAACCCACAACTAACATCATTCTCAATGGAGAAAAACTGAAAGCTATCCCTCTAAGAACAGGAACCAGACAAAGATGCCCACTTTCATCACTCTTACTTCACATAGTAACGGAAGTCCTAGCCAGAGCAATCAGGCAAGAAAAAGAAATAAAAGGGACCCAAATCGGAAAGGAAAAAATGAAACTGTCGCTATTTGCATATGATATGATTTTATATATGGGAAACCCTAAAGAATCCCCTAAAAAGCTTTTAGAAATAATAAATGAATACAGTAAAATTGTAGGACACAAATTCAACATACAAAAATCAGTTGCATTTCTATATACTAATAAAGCAGCAGAAAGAGAAATTAAGAATACAATCCCATTTACAATTTCAACAAAAAGAATAAACTCCCTAGGAGTAAACTTCACCAAAGAGGTAAAAGATTTGTACACTGAAAATTATAAAACATTATTGAAAGAAATTGAAGACACAAAGAAATGGAAAGATATTCCATGCTCTGGGATTGGAAAAATTAACATATTTAAAAATGTCCATACTTCCTAGAGCAATCTACTGATTCAATGCCATCTCTATTGGTCTCAATGACATTTTTCATGGAAATTGAACAAAGAATCCTAAAATTTACATGGAATAACAAATGACTCTGAATAGCCAAAGGAATCCTGAGAAAAAAGAACAAAGCTGGAGTTATCACACTTCCTGATTTTAAAATATACAAAGCTATAGTAATCAAAACTGCATGTTAGTGATACAAAAACAGACACATAGATCAATGGAACAGAATCAAGAGCCCAGAAATAAACCCACACATCCATGAACAGCTAATTTTTGATAAGGGAGCCAAGAACATACAATGGAGAAATGATTAAAAGGATCTGAACATAGATTTTTCCAAAGAAAACATACAGATGGCCCACAAGAACATGAAAGAAGTCCAACATCACTAATTAGGGAAATGCAAATCAAAACTACAATCAGATATCACTTCATGCATGTCACAATGGCTATAATTAACAAGACAAGAAATAAGAAGTGTTAGAGAGGATGTGGAGAAAAGGGAACTCTCATATACTGCTGGTGGGAATGTAAACTCCTGCAGCCACTATGGAGACTTCTCAAAAAATTAATAGAACTACCATATGATCCAGCTATTCCACTTCTGGGTGTTTACCCAAAGAACACGAAAACATGAACGTGAAAAGATATTTGCACCTCTATGTTCACTGCAGCATTATTCACAATAGCCAAGACTTGGAAACAACTTAAGTGCCCATCGCCGATCAATGGATGAATGCATACAGAAGAAGTGGTATATATACACAATGGAATACACTCAGCCACAAACAAAGATCGAATCTTGCCACTTGCAACAACATGGATGGACTCTGAGGGTATTATGCTAAGCAAAATAAGTCAGACGGAGACAAATACCATACGATTTCAGTCATGAGTGGAAGATAAAAACAACAGCAACAACAGACACACACATAGATACAGAGATAGACTGGTGGTTACTAGAGGGGAACATGGGAGGGAGGAGGGTGAAAGGGGTAATAAGGCACATGTGTATGGTAACATGGTAATTAGTCTTTGGGTGGTGAAGAACATGAGTCTACATAGAAATCGAAATATAATGACATACACTTGAAATTTAAATTAAAAAATATTTGAACACAAAAGAAACATGAGAATACTTAAAATAACTTCAGGAATAGCTTCTAGCAATTTGTTTCTGATATTTAGCCATTTTCTCCCCTAAATCTCTTTAGTTCTCTACATATTTCAGTGCATCTAGTAACATTCAGACGAAAGCCTGAATTATTCAATAACGATCTTTCACACTGACTCTCCTTTCAATAGAAAGATGGCTTCTAAGTATAGAAACACTATTGTGAAGTGTACAGGTTTCAGAGAAAGCATGACCCTGATGACATTGATTTCAGACTTCTAGCCTCCAGAAATGTGAGACAATAAATTTCTGTTGTTTTAATCCACTCAGTTTGTACTATTTTGTTTCGACAGTCCTGGAAAAGTAATACAGATGTAACATTTAATACAGTTCTCTATTATCGGATTATTTAATGACTAGTGACTTAAAACTGAAATTTGGAAAAGATTTTTAAACAAATGGACATATTAATCAGATCCTAAGAAATGTCCTATAGTCAATGTGGGAGCAGTGATTTTGCTATTCTTTTCATGTTATTAAAATACTATAAATATGGGCATCACTGCAGGCCATGTGAATATTCATGGAAAAATTAGAAGATACGTATGGGAGTTTGAAGTGTTTATCGAATACAATTTACACTCAAAACTGAATAAAATTTTTATTTTAAAACATCACAAATAATTACAAAGATAAATGTCTCAACTGTACAAACTTGTGTGTATGTGTGTTCATATACACACACACGTATTTAAACTTTGCTTCATCTTTCATCTTTTTATCTGAGTAAAAAGAAGAACACTTTCCTCATTCAGGAGATTTTTGATGTTGTAATAATTACCTAAAAGTGATAAGAAAATAAAACAAAATTATTTCCATAGGAATCATTTCCTTTTGATTAAAAGTTTAGCAATCACTAAGGTAGTGATATATAGTGATATATAGTACCAAAAAAATAATCAATTCATCTAACCTAAAGTAACTTATTTAATTCCACAGGAACTGAAAAATCCAAGAGATAACCACCAACCATGACGCAGATAAGGCTTAAAAGAATGTAAATTTCAGGGGCCAGCCCAGAGTCACAGCAGTTAAGTACACGTGTGCTCCGCTTCGGTGGCCCAGGGTTGGCAGATTCGGATCCCTGGCGCGCATCAACACACAGCTCGTCAGGCCATGCTGTGGCAGCGTCCCATATAAAGTAGAGGAAGATGGGCACGGATGTTAGCCCAGGGCCAATCTTCCTCAGCAAAAAAGAGGAGGACTGGCATCAGATGTTAGCTCAGGGCTGATCTTCCCCCCCCACACACACAAAAAAAGAAAGAAATGTAAATTTCACATCATTCTGATAATAAATGCAAAGATGAATTAAACAAAGGTGCAGGGAGGGAAAATCTCTCTCTGAACCTAATCACTATTAGGTCTTTGGAACTGCTATGGATTCCTCTAAACCAGACACATGCATATGCAGGCAACTACAAAAGGTAAAATAGTAAGTAACATAAAATCTCAAAGTTACCACAGGCAAATGGTACTCTTAAATAAATTAGGTAATAAATAGCAAAAGTTCAACACAGATGGACAGCCACACATAAAGCAGGTTTATAGCACTGAGTACCATACTGTGACTTTTTATAAATTAGAAACTGATACATATTAACATTAGCTGAGTTAAAGCGTTCACAACAGTGTTGGTACATACAAAGGACTATATAAACATAGCTATTATCTCCTTTCATTAGAATGTAAGCTCCATGAGCACTGGGATTTTTGCCTGTCTTGTTCACTTATGTATCCCACACTCTTACAGCAATGCTTGGTAGACTGTCAATAACATCTGTTGAATGAATAAATGAATGAATGAACAAATTAAAATTCCTATTTCCAAAGACTTGTGCTCTTCAATAGCTGATGAAGCACATTATTCTGTATGTTTAAAGTAACCTATTAAAAATTGTTTGAGGGGCCGGCCCTGTGGGGTAGTGGTTAAGTTCAGCATGCTCCCATGGGTTCGGATCCCAGGCACAGACCTACACGACTCGTCAGCCATGCTGTGGTGACAATTCATAAACAAAATAGAAGAAGACCGGCACAGATGTTAGTTCAGGGCTAATCTTCCTCAGCAAAAAAAAAAAAAAAAAAAAAAAAAAAGTTTGCCTACATGATGTCTTTGAGATAATACAGGGTGAAATAATTTTCCTTCTACCCTGGATATAAGATATCTTCTAACTAAATATTTTTATATTTAGCAATAAACAACTCTTGTTCAATTTGCATGTATCAAAACATAAATATACTTACCTAATGATAAAATTAAAAGAAAATATATACCAGACTTCTTTGGCATCAGTCACATCATGCTTCATTTTGACCACTGTGATTTCCATTTTCATGGTGCTCATAAGCAACTATATAAATATTTAACTATGTGAAAGAAAATGTCTTTAATTATTCTTACCTGAAGGAACATAGAAGGAATCCCCAGTTGTTATCATATAAGGTGTTTCATGTAAGGTACACAAAAGCTCACCAAAGTTAACATAAAAAACCTGTAAAATTAAAAATTAAAATCTCATTTCATATTGAACCACCACAACTACTACACTCCAAAGAAACTTAAAGAAAATGTGGTAGGCAGAATAATGGCCCTCCAAAGATGTCCACACTCTAATCTCCAGAACCTGTCATAGCAAAAGAGACCTTGAGAGGGGGAGATTATCCTGTATTATCTAGGTGGGCCCAAAATAATCACACAAGCCCTCAAAAGTGGAGAATTTCTCCTAGAAGCAGAGGAGAGATCAAGCAGAGAAGAAGTCAAGAGAAATTCAAAGCATGAGAAGGACTTGTGCTATTGCTGGCACTGAAGGTAAGAGGGCCACGAGACAAGGAATGTAGGCTCTTTCTAGAAGCTGAGAGTAACACCGTGGCCAACAGCCAGCAAGAAAATGGGAAGTTCAGTCCTACAACCACATGGAACTGAATTTTGCCAACAACCAGAATGAATTTCAAAGCAGATTCACCCTAAGAACCTCCAGAGAGGAATGGAGATATCCCAACATCTTGATCCAGCCTTGTGATTACTTTAAAGTCAGCCTAGCCTGGGGCCGGCACTGTGGCGTAGCGGTTGAGTGCATGCGCTCTGCTGCTGGCAGCCCGGGTTCGGATCCCAAGCGCGCACTGACGCACCGCTTGTCAGGCCATGCTGTGGCGGCATCCCACATAAAGTGGAGGAAGATCGGAACACATGTTAGCTCAGGGCTGATCTTCCTCACAAAAGAAATTAAAAATAAAAAAATAAAGTCAGCCTAGCCTGCCAGACTTCTAACCTATTTAACCGTGAGACAGTAAAAGGGTACTGTTTGAAGTCACTAAATTTGTGGTAATTTCTTCAAGCAGCAACAGAAAACTAATACAGGAAGAAATTTCTTTCATTTTTCCTTATTATTTACTGGCTTATGAAAATTAAGAACCACTGTAAAGAATATCACTTAGCTATACTAGAAAAATAGCTAGGTTGTACATAATACCACTCTTTAAAGGTTATATGCTTGGGACATGTAACTCAATCTGACTGATGAATCAAAGAAAGAACAAATAGCAAAAACAAAATCACGTATTTAAACAAGCATCAACATTAAGAAAGTAAAAAAGGATAAATCTCTAAGTCATATAGGACTCCATATTAAAATATAGCAAATTTTACATTTTATAAATATGTAGCACTCTGGCAATGATCTGTTTTTTGGGCAACTAAATAAAAAATATAAGGCCTGTAAACTTTGAGATTCAGCCATCAAGAATTTTGCCTCAGAGAATCATTCCTCCTCCTCCTCCTCCTGCCTCTTTTTTTTCAGGAAGATTGGCCCTGCGCTAACATCTGTTGCCAATCTTCCTCCTTTTCTTTTCTTCTCCCTAAAGCCTCAGTACATAGTTGTATATCATAGTTGTATATATGGAATGCCACTCCAGCATGCCTTGATAAGCGGTGAGTAGGTCCGTGCCCAGGATCTGAACAGGCACACCCTGGGCCGCCGAAGCGGAACATGCGAACCCAACAGCCATGCCACTGGGTCAGCCCCTTCCTCTTTTTTTTTTTCCTTACCACATGGTAAAATGAACCCATAAAAAAACAGAAAAACAATAGCAGCTAGCATTTATACAGCACTTACTCCATGCTAGCCACTTTTCTGAACATTTTATTTTTATTCATTTTATGTATGTACCTACCAGTGAGACATATTATTTTAATAGCTTTTCACAGATGAAGAAAATGAAGCACAAAACGGTATAACTTTCCAAGGTCACACTGTAAATGGCAGAGCTAGAATTTGAACTCAGGCACTTTGATTCTAGAATTCGTGATATACTAACTCCCTAAATGGGAAAAATGATATACTAACTCCCTAAATGGGAAAAAAGCTCTTAAAGTGGTTCTAAAGGTACTTTTATAGTTTAATAAAACAAAAAATTTTTTATTACACCCCAAAAAAATTTGACTCAATTTAAAAGACAAAAGGTAACAAACACACTACCCAGAAAGTCAGGCATATATTTCTAGGTGTTTCTTCCTTACTTATTCAGTTTGGCTCTCCAAACACATCTCTCCCCACTTTTGCAAACATTTTAATAAGAAGGCTTTTGAAATACACAAAAATAGAATGATGAACTCCCATGAATATCTTACACCAACAACCTGCTCTATTCAGAGTCTCTCTACTTCTCGCATATTAGTTTGAAATAAAATACCCAGCATCATAAATCATCTGTAAATATTTCAGTGCATAGTGAAAAATCAAGGCACTTTTTAAAAACATGACCACAACACTGTTATCACATCTAAAACTAAATAAATATTTAATATGAAATACCCAATTTTCTAATTTCCAATTGTCTCCTAAATGTCTTATTTTTTAAGGTTTGTTTGAATCAAGATCCAAGTAAGAGCCACACATTATGACTGTCTGATCCAATCTATAGTGGTTCTCAATTTGGGGGTGATTTTGCACCTCAGGGGACAACTGGCAATGTCTGGGGACATCTTTGATTCTCACAACTAGCAGAATACTATTGGAATCTAGAGGGTAGAGGCCAGGGATGCTTCTAAACATCCGACAATGCACAGGACAGTCCCTCTCCAACAAAGAATTATCCAGTCCAAAATGTCAACAGTGTCACAGTTGAGCAACCTTGATCTACAGGTTTCACCTGGTTCTCTCATTTTATTGCTTCCAGTTTATTTGTTAAAGAAATCAAGCAGCAAAATTTGTTGCAAAAATCTTTGCACAGTTGGATTTTGCTGATTACAACCCCAGGATATCATTTGAAAGGTCTGCTATTCTTTATTTCCTTTAAATTGCTAGTTAGATCCAGAGGTTTGATCAAATTCAGGTGCTGTTGTTTGTTATTTATGTTTTTTTTTAAGGAGGTGGAGGAGGCAAGACCACCTTATAGATACTGTTGTATTCTTCCATCAGGAGGCACATAATGCCTGGCTGTGCTCTTTTTAGATGTTAGCAGACATTGATGCTCACTGCCTAGATCTAATAGTTTATAAGGGGTTGCAAAATGGTAATATTTCATTCTAACATTCCTATTAATTGGAATATTTGTAACAAGGACAAACTTTCCCTCAGCTATTATTTGGTTACTTAATAGTACAGTTTATATGAGAAAGGCAAAATAAATATTTCCCTTTACTTACCATATTTGTTGTCAAAATGAGTTGGCTTCCTAGAATTCTCCAAAGTGATAAATTAGTTTTTATTTTTGTAGTAGTCTTACAAATTCATGGATTTCAATATAAGTGATGTGTATCAACCCACTGAAATTCTTCTTATTGATACTCAAGTTTTCACATCTTTGTCCGATGAGAGCATCTTCAAGTTGGATCCTAAGACTTTATGACCCAATCTTAATGGTCTTTGACAATCTGCTTTCGAGTATGATAAAAATATTCCAAGCTCAGCCCCAGGCCTGGAATCAGACATTTCTCTAAGGAATTCTGGTTCCTTTAAGTGTGTTGTTGTCACTTTTTTGGTTTTTAGTTATGGAACAATATTTATTGTCTAATTTTTCAAATTATTTTCACCTTTTGCTCATATGGTTTTTTTCTCTCTTCTCCTGTTTTGTTTCTGTTCTCCACATCACTTAACTTTTATATTTTCCATTTCTTAATCTCTTCTTTTCTTCTGGGAGAACTCCACAATCAATTCCCATAGTTAATTTGTTAATTCTGTGGTTTGATTTTAACAAATCTACTACTGCTACTTTCTCTCTCACATTGATTCTCTAGCACTGAGTTTGCAGGAGAGAGCTAATAGCCTCTGCTGATTCTCCATCCTGTCCCTTTTGTTTGTTTCTCAAAAGCATATATTTAAAAGTGTGCATCATGTTCTAAAAATGTAAACATATTCCCTCTGTTATTAAAAGACTTTAAATCTGATTTTTATTATAAAAAGTTAAAGGCAATATTTAGAAGAAACAAAAACCAACTAGAATCACCTAGTAACGTTCTTTTCCTACAGTTCCTTCAAGTTTCTGTCTTTTTCATTTTTAAATGCTAGTCCAAAAAAATAGAGAATTTTCTATCTTGCACAATTTGCTTGAATGTTTATCCTAAAAGTCTTCTATTATATGGCCATTCTTCAAAATAGTATGCTCAAACTAATATAAATATGCCTAGTATGGTACCTGAAATGTGTGTTATATAATTGCTTATTATTATATGATGGTTTATCTCATTACTAAATCAAAACACAAATATAATCATTTTCTTCTTGCTGCACATTTCAATGGTTGCTAATTTTTGCAATTACTGTCAATGTTACAACAAATAACTACATATGTTCAGCTTCCCTAACTTTTATATTATTTTCGTAGGAAAAAGTTCTGAAATGAGATTCATAGATCAAAATATACAAATATTTTTTTCCAATAATTTCTAATAACTCAGTAATTATAAAATATCATTTGTTTTTAATGTGGATTCCTTTGAATATTAGCCAGGTTAAACACTTTCAAACACTTACTATTCAAATTTCCTTTTGTATAAGAAAAGCATTACAGTTTAATGGGTAACTGCTATTAGTTCAGTGAAAACATTTCATAATGTTTATCTTCATTATTAATTGTTCCTTAATGATTGAGATCATCTATTACTTTAGTTAGTGAAATGTGTTATTTTTACTCTTTTAGTAATACCTGGAGATCTATAACATTTTAAGATTTGATTAAAGAATATTTCAAAATATTTTAAATCCAGAATCTAGTTATACTGATGTAGTAATAAATTACTCTTTGACTCTCATGTGTACCTTTTCCTTTCCTTGCCTCAATTTGCCCTTCTTAGTTAATATAAACTCACAGATCCTGATGCTCTTTTTTTTGTCCTATTTGAGCTTACCTTAATTTTGTCAGTAAAAAGAACTGTTTTGAATGTGATACTCCAGCCACTCATTTCATAGGTTTCTAAAATGTTACTTACTGAAAAAGGTACCTTAGATGTAATATTTTTAAAATGCTGGTATGATATCAAACATTCTTAAAATTTGGGAATTTTCAAATTCAAAATGCAGAAACATAACATATATATATATCAGACCAATGTTGCAGAGGTGTGTGTCTCCAATGAGACCGAAAGAGAGACAGAGACAAAGACTGACTCACCTTGAATCTCATTATAACTTCAGCCAGTAATACTGCTATATACAGTAATACATTATTTAGTATTTATTAAAGCAACTAGCTCCTAGTCCTCAATCTGCTGCTAACTAGTTACATGATTTTGAAGAAGTCTTTAAACCTCTTTATTGCTAAATTGCACGGAAGGAGAACTAAGATTTAGACTTAATTTCTACAATCCTGTCCAGCTCTAAAACTCTAAAGACTTGTTTGCAAACCTATATTCTAAGATTCTTTTAAGCAATGATCATTCCTTAAACTTCTGAATCTCAAGATTACACTGCTACGCATGTAACAGGCACTTTTAAACAACTGTTGGTTGACTGACTTAAAAAGATTCAACAACAAAAAAAATTCTCTGTGCCCTATAGTAATAAGATATCACTTCAGAGGAAACAGCATTTTTACAGCTTCATCAAGTCCAATAA
Source organism: Diceros bicornis minor (assembly GCF_020826845.1). Classification (NCBI taxonomy): domain Eukaryota; kingdom Metazoa; phylum Chordata; class Mammalia; order Perissodactyla; family Rhinocerotidae; genus Diceros; species Diceros bicornis. Next base: position 53,357,273 of record NC_080747.1, read on the forward strand.
ATCAAAGTTGTACCAACAGCAAAACATAAATATATGGAGAAATACACTCACCAAAATATCTGAACCAACATGCTGCTTTCCCTTTTCCTGATGTGGTCTTAATATCAATTTTCCAGTAGAAAAAAAAGGTGTATCCAATGTTTTATATACTTTCAACTCACCATGCTCAACAATAAATTGATAAGTATCTCGTGGCCTTATAAGATCTAGAGGAAAAATACCAATATAAATATAAAATAGCGATAATATAGCTCAATGATATAACATACACATATACATACAATAGTTATTTCTAGATATAAACCTGCCTTAGAAAAACAGAAGTTAAGATCATTGACTTATGAGACAGAATGCCACAGATCAAATCCTGTCTGTCTTACAAACTGTGTGACCTTAGGCAAGTTATTCATCCTCTCTGTGCCTCCATTTCCTTTTCTATAAAATGGGATAACAGTGCATCTATGTTAGAGTTGTGAATATCAAGTGAGTTAATGTGTGAAAAACACTGGCACAAAGTAAGCATTAGGTAAATCTTAGCTATTAATAATAATAATGGCAGTATTATTTCTATTATAGCTCAGACAGAAAATAAAATTAGCTAAGACAAGAAAGAATACCCTATCTTTAAAAAGTTTAACATAGCCCACAATACAAAGGTATCAGTATCAAGACAATAGATTCTTTTGTGCTTGCTTAACTGATTATTAAACAACAAGATTTTTATTTATCAAGTAAAGGCTCTAAGTAACAAGAGTGGCTCACAAATTACTATCTCACTTTTGAATTCCTCTTTTACTCACAAACCTTTCCAGATCTATAATTAATACATTCCTATATCATCAGCTTTTGACCATTTCCCTGGATATTTAAGAATGTTAGCAATCCCACACACTATAGGATACAAAAATATATATATACTCAAGAAGCAGAAAAAAAGTGATGAATTTCTGACATCAGTAACAACTTTTATAACTCGGTATAGTATAGCAATGTCTTTAAGTTAAGACACTACACTAAACAAAATTCTCTGTACTTCTACCTCTGTTGCCAAATAAACAATTTGAATATACAAATAACTTGGCTACTTATGATGTCAAATGGAACCTATTTCACAGCCAAAATTTTATTAAACTACCACTACTGCCTCTCTGGTTTGACCTATTTGTCCTCTGACTTAGGATGACTAGTCCTCGGTACTCTGTTGTACAGTCCTAACAGTTGTTAAAACACTTAAATATTTCCTGTATTTAAATCTTGCCTGGTTCGTAAATAGCTGAGTGTCCCCTACTTATCCCCACCACAATACAGCCCATCCCTTGGGACCTCTGATGGTCTCCCAGACACTAAATGTTTAATGCCTATTAAATACAGCAGGTGGCTTCCAGGAACCTGTGCTGGCCTTAAGATTAAGCCTGGCATGTTTGGCTGATTGATGCCCTTGCCAGTCATCCCCCCCAAAGGTTTCATGTCCCAGGTACCATTATCGGCATCCCAAGGTCTGGAAGGCTGTGTAAGTCCTGTCCACAATCCCTGCCTGGTCTCACAGTAAGTGTATCCTGGGGTCTGCTAGCTAACTTGCTACAATTCCCCATAAATAGCCCCTGTCTCCACGTGTCCTCCTGGTCAAAGAAGGCCTGGACCCTATTTGGGGAGGCACCACTAACAATGGCAGCACTTGTACCCCAGACAACAAATGCATGGTGCTATATGCCCCCTGGAGATATATGCCCCCCATCAATGCTCTCCTAGAGTAGTCCTCATTGGCTCTATTGGAATTAGACCCTTTATTGGGCTTTGGCTCTGAAAGAAGTGGGAAGAGAGAGCGAAAGGAGATAGGCTGGTCATCGAGACAGCAGTTTGTCCTCACTACTTGTTAAATTAAAAATTTGCAACATCATTCCATCTTACCCATGAGAATAATCTCTCTTGTTTCTGGGTCCTTTACCCTTGTTGGCTGCAAAGGATCTCCCAGAGGTATATTCAGTTTTACCAATAATTTATTCTCTGCAAAAGAAATAACATTGAAATACAAACTACTTAAAATTCTTATCAATTAAATACAAAAAGTCTAGTATGAAATACAGCTGTGGGAATGTTGTAAAGGAAAATTGCCAGCGGCATAACAATGTCTTCCTATTTATAAATGACCACTCTGATAAACAAAAATTCAAAAACCACAATGATTTAATACAGAAGCAAACATTCTAAACTTCTTTTTTTCTGTAAGCCTATTACAATATGACAACTCTTGCTTCATTAAGAAGTTAAATGATGTTTTGCATATTCTCTAAAAGAGATAGAAGTATACAATAGACTTTAGAAAGAATTCATTAAAATGTCCATTTTAACCACAGTTTGAGCAGGGAAAAGGTAAGCTTCATTTGACTGGGCAATTTACTCATGAGAAAATGTTTTATACTATGCTATTAATGATTTTTTTTAAACAATAAAATTGGTTTACTTTCAAAATTTGGGAAAAAAAGTGGAAATTAAAAAGTGAATTTACCCTATAGTATTACGTCTGAAGTTTTTAGAGGTAAAGTTCAAAATCTGCAAAGAGCTACTTCTCAAAGCACTGTTATTTAAAATAAAATCTAAAAGTTACTTTCAGGAATAAGTTCATACTTCTTTCATCGTTATCAAGACAGATCCTTTTCCTATTAACTATTTTGTGGACTTTTTCCATGTTTCCTTTTGCCTTCCTTTTAGATGATTCTATGTCTGGGGACAGTATGCCACCAATCACAAATCCTCCTGAAATTTAACAACAAAAAAGATAAAGTATCATATCTGGAAAAGTGAAAACCTTGAAATAAAGCTCTTTAAATTAATACAGCATATTTCCTTTCAAAGTATCAAAGCATACATTACTATTACTACATTATACAGCTAGTAATTCAAATAATACAAATACCAAACAATTTCACTTACGACTCTACTATCCTAAATACAGAAGCACCGATGAAAGATGACTGAATGATCTCTGTTGCTTGAAACCAACAGTCATCAGTGAAAGTTTAAAAAACAAAAAAACACAAAGGCCAGCAATGAACTCTTTATAGTAATCCATATGTGAATTTAGTCCTTTGACTGAGATATATCCATCAAAGAAAGAAAAACTATACTTTCTTGCCCACCCTCTACCATTTCTGTAGAAAAATATGATGAGAAAATGGGATGAGAATGATAATGAGGAATACTTAATCTTTGTCAGTTATAATTTTCTCATGTTCTGACCTAAAGCTTCATTTTATGCAATTAGAAATCTTGGTTGATACTACAGAAATAATAACACTCTATAAAGCTACACACTCACTTCAAATTGCTACCAAAGAGGAAAAAAATCAGCATCTCTATACTAATCAGACAAATCTGGATTTGAATCTATTCTTGTCACATTTTGGGGGGACAACGACTAAATGAGGTAACGTATGTAAGTATGTAGGTAACTGCTTGACACATAACATACATAAACAAACTGTAGCAATCCTCATTATTATTTTTTATTGTCAGATTATATAGCGTAAATGGGAATTTACCTGATGGCCTTCCTTGATAATCTATGCGCTCCCCTCGCCAGTATTCCAAACGTTTCAATCGCGTCCTCTTGGTCCTCCGAACGTTTGGTGTGTTGGAGGGCAATACTGTAAAAAGATATTAGACAAAGATGTACACGTATAATCCTTAGTTGGATGATATTTTGCAGAGGAAAGATTTATATTACCTTCTAAAACATTAATACTTCTAGACAAAATACTAGAAAAACAAAATTTTAATATACATTTGTGCTAATAAAGAAATGCCAATGAAAAAATAGGTTACTAGATTGGCAAAGATTTAAAAACTTGATAACATTCAGAGTTAATGATGCTAAAGGTACACAGGAACTCTCATATGATTGTAGGCAGAAATGTCAACTAATTGAAGATAATTTGAAAATACCTATTATAATACCCTCTGATTCAGAAATTTCATTTCTAGAAAATAAGGTTGCAAAAAAATTCACAAAAATGGACAAAGCTATAGGTATAAGAACGTTCATGGTAGTACTGTTTATAATAGAAACAGAAAACAAAAATCAAATTGAAAACCATCTGAACACTCCACAATAGGAAATTTGTAAATCAGGGGTAGTTATACGTTCATGTATTTGTGTGTATACACACATATCCACTCATTTTATCTGAACAGTGTAAAATTCTATATACTGAGTTTGCTGGCTATATACTCAAATTCCTATGTTATTATCTATTTTTTGTTTGCTAGAGCTGTCCAATTCTGAGAGTGGTTTATTAAGATCTCCCAATCTAACTGGATTGTTTAAATAAAAATCTGTTTGCTTTTTCCTAGTTTTTTCTTTACATATTTTAGTTGCTAGGTTATTTGGTGCATAAGAGTTTAAGATTTTTCTATCTTCTTCATAAATTGTTCATTGTCCTTCTTTATCCTGTTCAGCACTTTTATTTTAACCTTAAATCCTACTTTGCCTAATATTAAAATTACACTACTATTTTCTTTTTGTATACATTAGCCTACCTAATTCTTTGACAATCTTTTACTTTAAAACTTGTCTTAAGTGTTTCTTATAAACATATAGGTCAATTTGTATTGTTTAACCAAATCTGATAGTCTCTATCTTATTAGAGGAATTCAACCCATTCAGACCAACTTAGTGTAAACAAGTAACATGCTTCCTTTTATTTCTTCCATCTTACTTTATATATATTGCCAATTTTACATTAGTGATTCTTCTTTCTCCTCATTTTTTTGGTTTGATCAAATGACCATTTCTTTTCTTCCCCCTTCCCTTGGTCATTTCAAAGTTTTGCTGTGCTTTTTCACTCTAGTATTCCTTACCTACCCATTCCTGACACTTAAAACTCAAACTCTTATTTCTCCATGATTATATCAAAAACTATATCCCTTACCAAGATATGCTACCCTCTCCTTTTTCTCACTTGGTAAAACGAAACTTCTATACTACTTTTATCACCCCTCTTCTGCCCCTACTCTCCTCCCCATCATACCAAGTTTTGTTAAGATAGTCTGGACTTCAAGGTATTATTACAAAAATCCTTACTTAGCACTTATAAATCTCTAATCATATTAACATTAAGTAGTAGACACACCCTAAGGTAATCAGCAATGAGTCACACCCTTGTATAATCCCCTCGCTTAGGACTTTCTTCTCATCAACAGAATAAGGCAAAAGTGATGGGAAGTCACTCCTGTGATTACATCACGATTATATATATGATAACATATAATATTATACACATAAGACACTAGATAGCAGACACTGAGAAATCCTTCCTTGCTGACTTTGAAGAAGCAAGCTGTCATACAGTGAAGGGGCCTATGGAAATGGCAAGGGACTGTAGGTGGCCTCTAGAAGCTGAGAGTAGTGGCCTACGGCTGACAGTCAGCAAGAAAACAAGTACCTCAGTCCCACAATTTCAAGGAACTGAATTCTGCTAACAACCATATGAGCTTGGAAGAGGACCCCAAGCCTCAGATGAGACCATAGACCAGGCTGACACTTTTGGTTGCAGTCTGAGATCCTTGAACAGAGGACCCAGCTAATCTGTGCCTGGGCTCCTGACCCACAGAAACCATGGAATTATAGATCTGCGTAGTCTAGGCCACCAAATTTGTGGTAATCTGGTACATAGCAATAGAAAACAAACACACATTATTTAAATTATCCACATACGTTGCAAGAATCCTTCCTCACCACTGTTCCCTCTCTTTGGACTCAGTTCTGATTTATATGATACTTGGTTAGAACACCTCACATGGGTATTTTATATGGAAAATACTAAACTCAATCTTGCATTATCTGCAAAATAAATTCACTTATCAGAAAGAAAGATATCTTGGCTAGGTATAAGATTATTGGATTGTAATATATTTCTGAAAGTAGGCTGGCTATAGATATGATTTTATTCTTCCAGTGTTACACAGATGAGTAGTGCTAGTCATTTTTTCTCCTTTATATGTAAAACTTTATCTCTCTGGAAGCTTCTCTCTATTCTTCAAATTTAGAAATTTTATTAACTTACGTCTAGAGGTGTACCTTTTTCATTAATTCTAACCGGCAGCTGGTAAACTCATTCAACCTGCAGATTCAAGCCTATCTTTAATCCAGGGAAGTTTTCTTTAACTACTTTCTTTAACTGTTTTCTCTCCTCCACCTGTTTCTTTTTTCTGGAAATCCTATTATTTGCGTGTTTTATCTGCTGTCTCCACGTTTGCATTGCATATCCTTTTTCCTTGCAGTTTCCATCTTTTTGTATTTCTGCTCTGAGGAATTTCTCCCTCGTCAACACCAGCTATTAATTCAGCTCTCAACAGGGACTATCTCCACTTTCAGTTCATCTACTGACTTTTTTTGTTTTTGGTGAGGAAGATTGGCCCTGAGCTCACATCTGTTGCCAAACCTCCTCTTTTTGCTGAGGAAGATTAGCCCTGAGCTAACATCTCTGCCTATCTTTCTCTATTTTTTATGTGGGAAGCCGCTTGATGAGTGGTGCGTAGGTCCATGCCTGGGATCTGAACCTGTGAACCCCAGTCTGCTGAAGCGGAGTGCGTGAACTTAACGACTATACCATCGGGCTGGCCCCTCTACTAGGACTTTTTAAATGAAATATTATGATTTTTAGTACCAGAAAGTCTTCTATGCTATAAACGAATCTCTGAAAGTGCTCTTATTTCTTTTATTGTTAAAACTGTTATCCATCCACCACAAAATTTCTAGCTCACCAGAAGTTGCCAGTGTTCTTAGGCATAATGCTTGAGTTTCCTCTCTCTGGTTGCTGAAGCCCCTGCTCAGGGATATTTTTATTTTTCTTTGCCTACTCCTGACTCTAGTCATCATTCTACTCCAAGACAAGCATTAAGCATTGAGAGGTGCAGCAGTCTCTCTTCATATGGGTGTGGAAAATATAACTGACAAGATGTGAGTTTTTGGTTGAAGCAATTAGAGAAAGCTTCACTCCTATTGGTTCTCTTCAGGTACAAGCACAGAAGCACTCACAGCCTCAAGTACAGGGAGAAACATAAAAAGCCACTCCAATCCCAAAAAGGTGGGAGGTCTCATGAATCTTGCCTGGCAAATATCTCTTTGAGAACCATGGCATTTTAATACTCACATGGGTCTCTCCATAGGTTCCTCAGCTCCCAGCTTTGCCTACTTACCTATTCTAGCTACTGCTCTGTTTAGAAGTGAACTTGATAAAAATGGGAGGACAAGTTGTCAGGGATGCCCTCTATCTAGCAGTTATATTTTACAGAATTCTCCACCCTAGCTTCTTAGCCTAAGTGCAATCACGTTCCCTACTATAGGGCAAATAATGAGAGGGCTACAGGATTTATAAATGGACAATCAAGAAACTCAAAGGCCTGTGATGATTTACTGTGAAATTCATGAAAACTAAATATGTAGTTTTAATTTATTGGCCAATTAATCCAAATAATATTTCCCCCTTGCTTGAGAAAAATTAAGTTATATACAGAAACAAAGGTTTCATAACATGAAAATATAAAAGCAGAGAAATAATCTTACCTATTTTGTGATGTATTTTGTTCTCTGGTGTTACTTTAGATCTTTTTACTCTTGAATCATCTGTGAAAGGCAAAAGATAATATCATCAGCAATGGTTGCTAATTCCATGCTGAGGTAAAGTGTGTTCCCTGGTCAACTTCAGTATAAGTATTTGAGGTAAAATTTGACCTGATAATACATTTTATTTTTCCTTTGGCTTTTCACTGTTGAGGGATAAAGATTAATGAAAAACAGTGTAACATTTCTCTAGATTTTGCTACAATGACCATATTTAAAGAGCATAATAGTTAAAAATAACAAAAAACAGGTTTTCTATTACTGATGGACTTCAGGTAAAATAAAAAATAAAATGCATAAAAATGCAGGGTGTGATAAGGAACAATTAATATGCTAATAATGTAATCTATGATCCTTAAAGTTCTAAAACAATACAACTGTACTGAATTTAATAGTGTGCCAGTTAGGTCAGGGGTTCTCAACTTCAGTGTGGTAAATAACATCTAAACATAACTGCCATCAATTCTTTCCTTTCCCATGTGCAAATGTTGTTCTTTATCAAGAGGCAGAGTCTTATTCTCTTCTCCGTGAATCTCTGCTGGCCATAATGACTTGCTTGACTAACAGAATGCAGCACAAATGACATTCTGGGACTTTGAAGGTTAAGTATTAAAAAGATATGAAGGTTCGATCTGAGTCTGGTGGAACTCCACTCTGGGGAAAGACAGTCACCATATATGATGACTGACCACCCCAAGACTCATGCTGTGAGGAAACCCAACCTAACCATGTAGAAAGGCCATGCGAAGGAAAAGAGATGCTTGGCCAGCCCTCAACTGTTCCAATCATCCTGGTTGGCTGCCAAATATCTAAGTGAAGAAGTCACCTTGGACTCCCTTGGGCTTTCAAATGACTCCAGCCTTAGCAGCTTGTATCTAACCACAAATACATGAGAGAGGCCAAGTGAGAACTGCCTAGCTAAGTCAAGTCAACCCACAGAACCCTCAGAGATAAATCAAATCTTCTAGTAAGTTTTGGGGTGGTTAGTTATGCAGCAATATGTAACTGGAACAATTAGTGTCCAGGAACCAACTAAAATTTTTGATGCAATTTTGTATGTAATAAGCATTTTCTGAAAAGTAGGTCTAGGCTTTCATTATATTCTCAAATGAGTCCACAATAGCAAAAGATTGTTAAGAATGACTGAATAAGATACTTTATGAAACTGCTGGTTTGGAAGAAATTTTAGTGATCATAAAACCTAATTTCCATGTCCAGAATAGGGAAATCTACAGAGATCAAAAGTAGATTAGCGGATGCCTCAGCGTGGGGGATGTAAGAGGTGAGGAAATGGAAGATGCCTGCTAAAGAATACAGAGTTTCTTCCTTGGAGTGACGAAAACGTTCTAAAATTTATTGTGGTGATGGCTGCATACCACTGAATTATATATTACAACTGGGTTAACTGCGTGGTATGTGAAATATACCTCAATAAAGCTGTTACCAAAAAAAATTCCAATTTCCTATGCAATCCCACTAGAACAAGTAGAGAGGGCTATTCTCTGCCTGAAAATTTTCCCAATGAAGCAAATATGTAAATATACTGAGGATAAGGGAAGCCAGGTTTCTCACTATCTGAGAAGGGGTTACAGAAAAGGGAAAGTTAAAGGTGTTGGACTAGAACTGGAGATACTGATGTGAATTCAGGATTTCTAAATATAAATACAGAAATAGATATAGATGTTTGTTTATCTACGGTGTACATATATATATATATATTCCCTATCTCAGTCCACTGATAGAGCCTATATGCAATGACATCCCAGTAACAATGAGCACACCAAGTGCCCAGATCTGGGTTTCTAAATGCCATCCTCCACTAAAACAAACCAGGTTCCTTAAGAGAAATAATTGATTCCAGAGTTGAGGCAGCTCGCTCTCAAATAGTTCAGAAAACGCTAATTATAATAAACATGTATAAACATGTATGCAGGGGAAGTAGGGAGGGAGATGGAACAAATGTCGTAAAATGCTGACAACTATGGAATCTGTATGAAGGGGATAAGGAATTTCTGAGTAAGTTTGAAATTATTTCCAAAAATTATTTTATAAAAAAGCAACACAGTGACAACTCCTGAATTTCAAAGATTAAAGAATCCTAATAAGCATGGAGATGAAAGAAAACAGATTATCTACAAAGGAAAAATGAAATAAGGCTGGCTTCACATTTCTACTCATAAGCATTAGCTATCATGAGGCAAAAGAGCAATAGCCAGATAGTTTAAAGGAAAAAAGATGATGAGTCAAGATTATTTTTACTATTCAATTGGTTGTTCATTGTGTTAAAAAAAAAAAAATTCCTGAGTCCTTGTTAGCCTATGTGAGAATGTCTACCAACTTTACAAAGAAGTAACAAGCATATCTGTCACGACAATAAGTATAAATGTGCTAAACATTAAAGGAAAAAATACTGACAGAGCAAGTTAAAAATACAAATTCAATCATGTGCTGTTTCTAAGCCACTTTGTTTTACTTCTGTAAGAAAGGTTAAACAAAAGGATGAACAAAGATGTAAGAAACAACAACAAACCAAAAGAAAGCAGGAGTCACAATATTAATATTAGAAAAAACAGACTATGAAGTAAAAGCATTGTAACAGGATCAAGAAGATAATTTTTGTGTGTGTGTGTGAGGAAGACCAGCCCTGAGCTAACATCTGATGCCAATCCTCCTCTTTTTTTCTGCTGAGAAAGACTGGCCTTGCGCTAACATCCATGCCCTTCTTCCTCTACTTTATACGGGACGCCGCCACAGCACGGCTTAACAAGCGGTGCGTCGGTGTGTGCCCAGGATTCAAACCGGCGGACCCCGGGCCGCCGCAGCGGAGCACACACACTTAACCGCTTGCACCACTGGGCCAGCCCCTCAAGCAGATAAATTTGACCAAAGCAGGTACATTCCCTATGAAGGCTCACATGGTCAATAGTAGCTCTGAAATGTACATAGCAAACACTGCAGGAAACAGAAGGATAAACAGTCCATTGCAGCAGAAACACTTTAATTGTGGCAGTCCTTAACAGACTTCACAAATCAAAAGTAAGGATACAAAGGATCAGAATAATATCAAATGTAACATGTCCAAATCTAAGATCCTGTTCTTTTCCCCCAAATCTGCTGCTTCCCTAGCAGTCTCCAAATCAAGTAACGACAAGGTCATTCTTTCAGGTGCTCAGGCCAAAAACCCTCAAGTTATCCCTGACACCTACCTCTCTTTCTCTTACCCGCCACATCCCATCCATCAGGAAATTGTGTAGACTCTACCTTCAAAAATATCTAAAATCCTACTACTGCTCTCCACCTTCCACTGATACCACTCTAGTCCAAGCCACCATCTCTCACTGGGATTATTAATATCTCACTAACTGGTCTCCCTGCTTCCAACCTTACACCAGCCCCCTCAATCTCATCTGTCCATCCCTAACACAGCAGTCACAGTGATTCTGTTTACAGGTCTGTCATGTCTCTCTTCTGCTCAAAACTCTCCAACAGCTTCCCATCTCTCTTAATAAAAGACAAAAATCCTTACAATAGCCTTTAACATCCTATGTGATCTTTCATTCTTGTTACCTCATGACATCTTCTCCTCCTACTCTATCCCTCTCTTCCTCTGCTCTATCCCTCCTGGTCTCCTTGGTGTTTATGGATCAAAACAGACTCTTTATCACATCAGAAACTTTGCCCTTGATCTTTCCTCTGCCTGGGGCACTACTTCCCCCATAGAGCTACATGATTTGCTTTCTCATCTTTTTCATATCTTTGCTCAAATGATCACTTCCTCACTGAAGCCTTTTCTGCTCATCCACCTAAAAGTGTAACTCCCATTTCCCACCTGAAAAAATCTGCTTTATTTTTCCACTCTCAACATCCAGTAAATCATAAGTTTGGCTCTTCTTTTATTGTCTTCCACCCTGGACCCCCTTAGAAAGTAAGCTCCAGGAGGGTAGAAATTTTTGTCAGTTTTTTTCACTACCACATCCCTAGCTCCCAGAAGAAAATATAGTAAGTTTTCCACGATATTCCATAAATATTTAACAATTCCATAAATATCCAAACTACACTCAAAAATGTATATCCACTTCTATTATCAACAAAATTATGAGTGGATATATATTTTTACATCCTCATCTGTACACAAAAAAATTATATTCTCCCTTTTTCAAGACTTTTATAATTCTTCCATGAGTCTTAACATGTTCTAAGCATACTCTAGAACACAAAGAAAATTTCAATAAATTCAAGGAATAAATAACACAAGCCAAAGATCCCTAGAACAACGAAATGAAACTAGAAATTATTAACAAAGAACAAAACAAAACACAACTTCTTAGAATAACGGCCAACATTGCACATTTAACATATGCCAGGTATTAAACTAAGCAAGGAATGTATATTCATCCTTAGATCAATCTAGGGGATTGGAAATGATCTCACCATTTTATAGATAAGAAAGCTGAATCTAAGAACACTGAAATTTCTTACTCAAGATAACATAGCTAATAAGTGATAGAGCTGGATTCAATCCCAGGCTCCTGACTCTGGACACCAACGCTCTTGACTACTGCGTTCTTTCAAGTAACTCTTGGGTCAAAGAAAAATCACTGTAATTTAGAGAATACTAAAATAAATATATTACGTAAAGAAAACCCACAAAATTAAGCCAAAACTACACTCAGGAAAATTTACTGCTTTTTCTTTACCAAATAAAAAAGAGAAAAATAAATATAGAAAGCTTCAACTTAGAGGAGAAAAATAATAAAATAAATCTAACCCCAGGCAAAAAAAAGAATTTAAGAGGAAAAAGAATCAGTAAATTAAGAGGAAAAAAACAGTATAACATTACATTCCAAGTACACATTCTCTATGGGCATAAAAAATTATAAAACTCTCTATTAAAAGGCACTATAGGGGGCTGGCCCAGCAGCATAGTGGTTAAGTGTGCATGCTCTGCTTTGGCAGCCCAAAGGTTTGCAGGTTAGGATCCCGGGCACACCGACACACTGTTTGTCAAGCCATGCTGTGGCGACGTCCCATATAAAGTAGAGGAAGATGGGCACAGATGTTAGCCCAGGGCCAATCTTCATCAGGAAAAAGAGGAGGATTGGCATCGGATGTTAGCTCAGGACTGATCATCCCCACAAAAAAAAAAAGGCATTGTAAAGACTTTACTATGGAAAGTTTCAAATACATTCAACTAGAGATAATAGTACAATGAACCTGATATATCTATCATTCAGCTTCATTAATCATCAAAACATTGCTCATCTTGCTTCATTTATATCCTTGTCAGCTTAACATTTTTAAATACTAGGGTAGATATCTTGGGTGCCAATTATTTCATTATGTCCTACTTCACAGAAAGAAGCGTCACTCATATCTCTCACTGCTTTTCTGACTCTTGTTTCCCTCCCTCCCTCTCTCACCTAGGTATAGGTCTTACAGATCTCTAAACATATAGTAAGGCTCTTAAGAGTATGTACTCAATACACATTTGCCACTGATGATAATTTAAACAAAACAGAGCACACCTTACTCCACATGCATAATGCCATAAAAATCAAGATAGCAGAAAAGAAACCATAACTTACCTGAACTTTCCTCAACTTCCTCATCAACCACACCAGAATTATTCATTTCAGACATTAAATAATTCTTGGGCCTAGAAGGTCCACTTAAGAAAAAAAAGTAAACCATAAAATTTGTGCTTTTATAATACATATATCAAATGTAACTACCTTAATGGTATTTTTCTCCTAAAACTGCCAAAAGTTTTTTTCTTATAAAACCAACAGTGATGTTATAGGTCACCAAGAAATACTTACTTGCTGCATAAAACAAAGAATCTGTAATTTAATCCCATAATTGACTGTCAAACATGATATAGAATTTTATAACCTTTCAAACTAACTTATGGATCAGTTATGAATTTAAGTCAACTCCAATAACATTCTTTGATAAAAAATCAAATTATAAGAAATAAAATTAGAAATAAATCAGCTTATCTTAATTTTTTTTTTAAAACTATAGCCAAAAACAAATGGAATTTAAAATGTAGTCCAGAAATTGTTCAGAGATGATTCAGCTTATCCCAGTCCTAGATCCCTTTCCTCCTATTATGAACCCAGGACAGGCCTAGTAGTCATAACCCACCAAATAGTAAAAAAATCTTAGCCACCCCTTAAAAGTCTGAGAATCTGCTATAATTTACCATTTCTTCATTTTAAAAAAGGGTATATAGCTTCAGATATTATAAGAGTAGGTTAATTTGCTTTGCTCACTAACTGTGCTTGCTCTAAACATGTATCTACAAATTCTTAGATACTCTTCCTTTCAAGAGGTAGAGCCTAATCCCCCTCTCCTTGAATGTGGTCTGGACTTAGTGTCTTGTTTCTAACAAACAGAATAAAGTGGAAGAGACAGTGTGCAACTTCAGAGACTATGTCATTAAAAGGCACTATGACCGGGGGCTGGCCCGGTGGCCCAAGTGGTTAAGTGTGCGCGCTCCACTGCGGCGGCCCAGGGTTCGCCGGTTCGGATCCCGGGCGCGCACTGACGCACTGCTTGGAAAGCCATGCTGTGGCGGCGTCCCATATAAAGTGGAGGAAGATGGCCACTGATGTTAGCCCAGGGCCAATCTTCCTCAGCAAAAAAACAGGAGGATTGGCAGCTGTTAGCACAGGGCTGATCTTCCTCACAACAAAAAAAAAGGCACTATGACCTGAATGTAGTCACACTTTCTTTTGGATCACTTGCTTTCTGGGAAGCCAGTTGCCAGCCCTATGGAGAGTGCCACATGACAGAGAACTGGGGCCTTCAAATAAAAGCCATGTGAATGAGCCACCTTGTAAGTGGCTCCAGTGAAGTCAAGTCCAGTCAAGTCCTTCAGAGGACTGCAAACCAGACAAATATCTTGAATGCAACACCTCATGAGAATCCCAGAGCCAGAACTAGCCAGCTAAGCCTCTCCTAGATTTCTGACCCACAGAAACGATGAAACAATAAATGTTTACAAGCCACTATTAAGTTTGGAGTAATTTGTTACACAGCAATGAGTAACTAATATAGTGAGTAAATCCTATTATCCTTAGAACTCACATATACCTCTCTTCCAAAACTGAAGTCTTAGGCTCTCCAGAATCCAAGTTAAACTCGGCTGGTGTCTTGCATGTACATCCACTGGTCTGCGACTTCAGACGAACATTTTGTGCAGTCATAACATTATCTTGATCCTTTGGGCTTCCTGGATCTCTAGGAAAACGAAAAGTGTAAAATTGTTTACATCTCTTCATAAAATATTTCTACCAGAAATAATACACTGCTAGGTAGACAATATAATATTGGCTATAACAAATATCAGATAACTCCGTTCAGGTTGTAGGACTTACAACTAGCCCAGGAAGGAAATTAGATTCTAGGACCTACCCAGAGTTCTAATTTGAAAAATTCTGATAAGAGAAATGGTATAGACCTGGCCTAAGATGGAAGTAATGACAGGAGGACACTGGGAGACATTACCTATAGGCAGCTTATAATGTATACTACACAGCTAATCTATCACTTTTTTTGGAAAACCCACAAACAACAGAAATTTTTTTCTTTCACATCCCTAGTCAGCCAACTGAGGAATAGTAGGGTGCTCAGAGGGACTCACGCCCATCACTTTGGTAGCTACCAGTTAATTAATTTACCCGCAATATATGCAAACAAGATACACTATTTCCAGACTGTATAATTTTCTCTCCTCTTGCATCTCTCTCACAAATTCTGTGTTTTGTTTATTGACTCAGTCTACCAGGCTACTCTTATCAAATGTGAGAAAACAATTTGCATGCAACATAAATAAAAAGCATGCAAACTTCTGAGTATTCTTTGATAGTTTATTTCTGGAGGTTCTAATGCCCCTCTAAGTCCTACCATCAAAGTCAAAAGAAACAAAAGAGATTATAACAGTGAACAATTATATGCCAACGAGTTAGATAATTCTAGGACAAATTCCAAGAAATACACAAATTACCAAAACTGATTCAAGAAGAAATAAACTATCTCAAAAGACCCATAACAAGAGAATGTATCAGTCTCAAAAGACCTATAACAAGAGAATGTATCAGTAATCAAAAAACTACCCAGAAAGAAAAGCCCAGATCCAGAAGGTTTCACTGCTGAATTCTACCAAGCATTCAAATACAAATTCTTCACAAACTCTTTAAAAAAATAGATTTCTTTTCAACTCGCTTTATGAAGCCAGTATTATCCTGACACCAAAACCAAACAAAGACATCACAAGAAAACTACAGACCAAAAAACTCAACAAAATACTAGCAAACTAAATCTAGTAATATATAAATAGAATTATACATCATGTCCAAATGAGATTTATACCAGAGATGCAAGCTTGGTTTAACATCCAAAAATCAATTAACGTAATACATCATATTAATAAGCAAAAATCACATGATCACCTCAATAGCTGTAAAAAAACCAACTAACAAAATCCAACACCTTTTCATAACAAAAACACTCAACAAACTAGAAATAGAAGGGAACCTCTTCAACCTGATAAAGGGCATCTATGTCAAAACTACAGCTAACAACATACGGAATGGTGAAGACTAGATGCTTCCCCTTTAAGATTAGAAACAAGACAAGGAAGTCTGCTACTGTTGCTTTTACTGAACACTGTACTGAAGATTTTAGCCAGGGCAACTAGTGAGAAATAGAAATAAAAAGCATCCATATTGAAAAAGAA
The DNA here is from genome assembly GCF_020826845.1 of Diceros bicornis minor. Lineage (NCBI taxonomy): Eukaryota > Metazoa > Chordata > Mammalia > Perissodactyla > Rhinocerotidae > Diceros > Diceros bicornis. The sequence goes on from NC_080747.1 coordinate 53,373,637, forward strand.
GAGGTAAAACTATCTCTATTCACAAATGACATGATCTTGTATTTAGAAAATCCTAAAAAATCCACTAAAAAGCTACCAGAACTAATAAATGAATTCAGCAAGGTTGCAGGATACAGTATCAATACACAAAAATCAATTGTATTTCTATACACTTGCAATGAACAATCCAAAAGTAAAATTTAAAAAATAATTCCATTCACAATAGCATCAAAAGGAATAAAATACTTAAGAATGAATTTAACAAAAGAAGTGTAAAACTTATGTTCTGAAAACATTGTTCAAAGAAATTAATGATGTAAATAAATGGAAAAACATCCCACGTTCACGATCAACAGACTTATTGTTAAGATGGCAATATTCTCCAAACTGATATACAGATTCAACGCAATCCCTCTTAGAATTGCAACTGATGCCTTTGCAGAAACTGACATACTGATTCTAAAATTTATATGGAATTGCAAGGGACTCAGAACAGCCAAAACAATCTTGAAAAGGAAGAATAAAGAGAACTCACACTTTCTGATTTCAAAACTTACTGCAAAACAATGGTAATCAAGACACTGTAGTACTGGAATAAGAACTGATACACAGATCAACAGAATAAAACTGAGAATCTAGAAATAAATCCATATGTCTATGGTCAACTGATTTTTAACAACAGTGCCAAGGCCATTCAAAGGCGAAAAAAATAGTCTTTGCAAGAAACAGTTATGGGACAACTGAAGAGTCACATGCAAAAGAATAAAATTGGGCTCTTCACAGCATATACAAAAATTAACTCAAAAAGGATCAAAGACCTAAATGTAAGAGTTAAAATTATAAAACTCTTAGAAGAAAAGACAGGGGTAAATCTTCATGAACTTGGATTGAGCAAAGGATTCTTAGATGTGATACCAAAACTACAAGCAACAAAAGATAAAATAGATAAAGTGGAATTTACCAAAATTAAAAACTTTTGTGCTTCAAAGGATACCATCGAGACAGCAAAAAGATAAGCCACAAAATAGGAGAAAATATCTGCAAATCATTTATTCGACAAGCGACTTATATCTAAAAAACATAAAGACCTCTTACAACTTAATAAAAAAAGACAACCCAATTAAAAATTAGACAAAGGATCTGAACAGATCTTTCTCTAAAGATATGCAAATGACCAATAAGCACATGAAAAGATGTTCAACATCATTAATCATCCAGGAAATGCAAATGAAAACCACAATGAGATACTATCACATACCAGTCACGATGGCTATAATCAGAAAGTCAGGTAATAACAAATGCTGGCAAGAATGTGGAGACATTAGAACTCTTACACACTACTGGTAGGAATGTAAAATGGTGCAGATGCTTTGGAGAACAGTCTTGCAGCTCCTCAAACAATTAGCGTTACCATATGATTCAGCAATTCCACTCCTAGGTATACATCCAAGAGAAACGAAAACGTATGCCCATATAAAAAACTTATACACAAATGTTTATACCAGCATTATTCATAATAGCCAAAGGTAGAAACAACCTAAATGTCCATCAATGAACGAATGGATTAACAAAACATGGTATAAAACAAAATATTATTTGGCCGTAAAAAGAAGTAGTAAGTACTGATACATGTTACAACATAAATGAAACTTGAAAATATTACATGAACTGAAAGAAGCCAGTACAAAAAAACTCATACTACATGATCTCATTCAAATAGAAGTCTAGAATGGAGAAATCTATAGAGACAGAAAGTAGATTAGTGGTTGCTAATCTACTGTGGGGGAGAGGGCTGTGGTGGAGAGGAACAGGGAGATGACAGCTAAAGGGTACTGGTTTCTTTGTGAGGTGATGAAAATGTTCTAAAATTGACTGTGTTGATGGTTTGCACCTATCTATGAATATACTAAAAACCACTGAATTGTACACATTTCATGAATGAACTGTATGGTATGTGAATTATCCCTCAATAAAGCTGCTAAAGAAAACTAATGTAGTGAGCTTGTTTCAACTGGCTTATAGAAATAATATAAAAATTAAGTGCTTTTATAAATTTAAAATGAGAGAAACTCAGGGGAAATTGCTTATGTTTAAAGTGCACTAGCACTTTAATTTTTTTTTTCTTGAAAGGTTTTAATAGGGAAAAAGGGTGTTAGCTCATAGTTTAATTAATGACCATGGTTATTAGGTTACAAGAAGCAAAAAATATCACTTGCAAACAAGTTATAAGTTTTAATATCTGTTACATACTTGTATAGAGGAAAAGTAGCTCATGTAATATTTCTAATCAGGAAGAATCCTTAGACAAATCAGATTAATTCATTAATTTCGGCTTAAAAACTATTATCTGTCTCCTCTCTGATTTTACCACCGTGTGTGCGTGTGCATGTGTGTATTCTCACAATAGTCTAGTACTGAAAAGGTTTAGATTTATTTTCTCCCAAAAAACCCAATAAATTTTAATTCTTAAAATTCTTCTACTAGTTTTAATGGTCAGAATAACATCACTTCTTTGAACATCATAAAACATAAAATTATGTGCCCAACTAAGTTAAATAATAATAATAGGCAATGTCTTTTTTTAATTTTTTTTTTGTGAGGAGATCAGCCCTGTGCTAACATCTGCCAATCCTCCTCTTTTTTTGCTGAGGAAGACCGGCCCTGGGCTAACATCCGTGCTCATCTTCCTCCACTTTGTATGGGACACCGCCACAGCATGGCTTGCCAAGCAGTGCGTGGGTGCGCGCCCGGGGATCCGAACCGGCGAACCCCGGGCCACCGCAATGGAGCGCGCGCACTTAACCGCTTGCACCACCGGGCCAGCCCCGGTAATGTCTTTTTTAACAAGGAATTAATTCTTACAGTGCTATAAATTTTAAGTACTCAATGTATCAGCTTAAATTGTGTTTTCAAAATCCTTATTTAACTTTAAGACTTTAAATTAGTATTAAATTATGCTAATTAATAATCTTTGGATATGATAAATGAAAAGCAATAGGATATATCAGAATATATGAGGAAGCCATTTGGTTTAAAACTAATTCGGCCTGACCTTGTTTTTCCAAAAGGGGCTGACGTGGCCTGCTGAGCACTCACTGTACATCTGCTTTAAGCATTTACTATGTCCCAAAGACAAGAATGATGCCCTTAAAAATAGGGAGGTAACTTCCCCTCATATCATCATTTCATTAAGGATAAGCATCTATTCCTGGAAACAAGGGTTAATTACCAACCTGCTGTGCTCACCTTGTGACCACTGACCTGCTGATCACCGACCCGCTGTGCAAGTTAACTATCTTGTGAAAGCAGTAAGAGAGATATTCCTGTCATACGTGATGTATGCTCTTTATTCCAAGATGGTATATAACTCTCTGTGTACAGAGAGTACTCCACTTCTTTGGTGCCGTTCCTTCCTTAGCAAAGGAAGGCCCTCGACTATAGTCCTCAGACCTGGCTCATAATAAACTCACCCCAATTTTGACTTATAGATTGACTATGGATTATTTGCGTTACCAGATAACTGGACAATTCCTAAGATAAAAGATACAAAACTGGTTTCTAAACATAGTTTTAATTTACCTCTGTCTCATACATTTTAAAATGGCCATCAATTAATAGGCTAAAGGATGTACCAATGCCCTTGGATGTTAATATAGAATTCATGTCAGCCACTTTGAAAACAAGGTTAAAAGGCTTAGGTAATGTTTACTTGGGGACAGCAATAGCTAGGCAGTTCTTGATTGCCTATTTTCAAATATCCCCAGTACCTGGAGGAACCAGAAGTCAGTTGCTTTGAGGTTCAAAATACTTGACACTAGGCTAAAGATAACAATTACAGAGAAATGCAAATATATACACAAAGTAATGAATGTTTTGTATATCAAATGAATTCTTATACATTATTAAGAAAGTAGAATCAAAACAAAATATAAACTACTTTATTTAATGATAAGGTTAATTGTGTTAAAGCTGATATCAAAAATTAAAATTTTTTATCTATTTATACATGTACATATGTTTAAACACATACAGATAAGCATATATTAAGATCAGTTTTTAAACAGCTTATCAACAAGAGAGAAAAAATCATTATAAAAGATGGATCTCTTAATATACCTTTTTGGCATCTCGGTCATGCTTTAAACCGTTTTTAACACAAGCTCGTCACTTCCAAAAAGGCTAACTCTTGTTACTGATGCACGTTTTAAATATTATCACTATAATCATTTGCCTGCCTTTAGGAACCCATGACATACTCATATTTTAACACAATAACCAGTTTTCTGTGACAAGCGTTTTTCTTGCCTTTCCTGAATACTGAACAATAGAACTGTTAACATGCCTCTTATAAATGATCTTTGAGGTTTCCATAAGAACCACTTGGTAACCACAAAGACTTACCCTTCCCCTTTATGACAGGTAGAATATCAAAATTATTAACATGTTTGCTCTTCCATGCATATTCAGTAGCTTACTGACTACACAGGCTGACTAAACAAATGTCTCAAAAATCTCTCTATGAATCCAGATACCCAATAGGCTGTCTTAAACAAACATCATAGCAACTATCAACTCTGGATATTTCTAATTGGACTAACTCCTCACTGTGCACAAAAGACAATATTTATTTTAGGAATACTAGCTTAGAATTTAGAATCTCAATGTAAGTCAATCTTACCTTAACATTTCTATCAACCCATAGCTAAGGCTTATCTGTCTTGTTTAATAAAACATTGATTTATTTTTATTAATACATTCAAGTAAAAACAATTGAACTACTAGTCAGAAGGCTTAGGTATCCAATGACACACTATTTAATCTATGAGGACCTTCCTCATATGTAAAAATGGAGCTAATAACTAACTATCCTATCCACCTCTCAAAAGTCTTATGCAAACAAGTTGATATAAATATAGGCACACTTCATTTTATTGTGCTTTGCAGGAATTACGTTTTTTACAAATTGAAGGTTTGTGGCAACCCTGTGTCAAGCAGCACCATTTTTCCAACAGCACTTGATTACTTCATGTCTCTAAGTCATATTTTGGTAATTCTTGCACTATTTCAAACTTTTCATTATTATTATATTTGTTATGGTGATCTGTGATCAGTCATCTTTGATGTTACTATTTTAATTGATTTGAGGTGTCACAAACCATGTCCATATAAGATGGCAAACTTAATTGATAAATGGTATGTATTGCAACTGCTCCGCCCACCAGCTATTCTTCCCACCCCTCTTCAGGCCTCCCTGTAACTTGAGACACAAGAATATTGAAATCAGACCAATTAATAACTCTACAATGGCCTCAAAGTGTTCAAGTGAAAGGAAGAGTTGCACATCTCTCACTTGAAATCAAAAGCTAGAAATGATTAAGCTTAGTGAGGAAGGCATGTCGAAAGCCTAGACAGGCCAGTTAGGCCTCTTGCATCAAACCATTAGCCAAGTTGTGAATGCAAAGGAAAAGTTCTTGAAGGAAATTAAAAGTGCTACTCCAGTGAACACACAAATCATAAGAAAGCGAAACAGCCTTATTGCTGATATGGAAAAAGTTTTAGTGGTCTAGACAGAAGATCAAACCAGCCACAAAATTCCCTTAAACCAAAGCTTAACTCGAGCAAGGCCCTAACTTTCTTCAATTCTATGAAAGCTGAGAGTGGTGAGGAAGCTGTAGAAGAAAAGTCTGAAGCCAGCAGAGGTTGGTTCATGAGGTTTAAGAAAAGACGCTGTCTCCGTAACATAAAAGTGTAAGGTGAAGCTACAAGTGCTGATGTTGAAGCTGCAGCAAGTTATCCAGAAGATCTAAGATAATTAATGAAGGTGGCTACACGAAACAACAGATTTTCAATGCAGACATAACAGCCTTATACTGGAAGAAGATGCCATCTAGGACTTTCATAGTTCGAGAGGAGAAGTCAATGTCGGGCTTCAAAGCTTCAAAGGCCAGGCTGACTCTCTTGTCAGGGTCACTAATGCAGCTGGTGACTTTTAAGTTGAAACCAATGCTCATTTACCATTCTGAAAATCCTAGGGCCCTTAAGAATTATGCTAAATCTACCTTGCCTGTGCTCTATAAATGGAACAACAAAGCTTAGATGACAGCACATCTGTTTACAACATGGTTTACTGAATATTTTAAGCCCACTGTTGAGACATACTACTCAGAGAAAAGTATTTCTTTCAAAATATTATTGCTCATTGACAATGCACCTGGTCACCCAAGAGTTCTGATGGAGATGTACAATGAGATTAATGTTGTTTTTATGCCTGCTAACACAATATCCACTCTGCAACCCATGGATCAAAGAGTAATTTCAACTTTCAAGTCTTACTACTTAAGAAATACATTTCATGAGGCTACTGCTGCCATAAATAGTGATTCCCCTGACGGATCTGAGCAACGTAAATTGAAAACCTCTGGAAAGGATTCATCATTCTAGATGCCATTAAAAACATTCATGACTCCTGGGAAGACATTCAAAATATCAACATTAACAGGAGTTTGGAAGAAGCTGATTCCAACTCTCACAGATGACTTTGAGGGGTTTAAGACTCCAGTGAAGGAAGCAACTGCACATGTGGTAGAAATGGCAAGAGAACTAGAATTAGAAGTGGAGCCTGAAGATGGGACTGAATTGCTGCAATCTCAAGATAAAACTTTAATGGATGAGGAGTTGCTTCTTATGGATGAGCAAAGAAAGTGGTTTCCTGAGATGGAATCTACTCCTGGTGAAGATGTTGTGAAGATTACTGAAATGGCAACAAAGGATTTAGAATATTACATAAACTTAGTTGATAAAGCAGTGGCAGGGTTTGAGAGGACTGACTCCAATTTTGAAAGAAGTTCTACTGTGGGTAAAATACTACCAAACAGCACCATGTGCTACAGAGAAATTGCTCATGAAAGAAAGAATGAATCCATGTGGCAAACTTCCTTGTTTTATTTTAAGAAATTGCCACAGCCACCCAACCTTCAGCAACCACCACCCTGATCAGTCAGCAGCCATCAATATTGAGGCAAGACCCTCCACCAGCAAAAAGATTATGACTTACTGAAGGCTCAGATGATGGTTAGCATTTTTTAGCAATAAACTATTTTTTAATTAAGGTATGTCCATTGTTTTTCTGGACATAATGCTATCACATACAATAGACTACAGTATAGTGTAAACGTAACTTTTATATGCACTAGGAAACCAAAAAATTTGTGTGATTCCCTTTATTGCGATATTCGCTTTATTGTGGTGGTCTGGAACCAAATCTGCAATACCTCTGAGGTAAGGCCTTTATGGAAATCTCATATAAGACAGAGAGGGCACTACAAGTCAGTGGGGGGGGAAATGCACTATTCAATAAACTGATTAGACAACTGATTATCTACATGGGGGAAAAAAATTTAGACCTCCTACTCCACATCAAAAATAAATTACAGATAGTTTAAAGAAGTAAATATAAAAAAAGCAAGTTAAAGTTTTTAGAATATAGAAAAATAGGTCTTTATGACTTTAGAGTCAATAAAACAGCAAATGCTCAAAACACTGAAGGCTGATAAATTCAACTACATTAAAATTATATCTTCCATAAGAAAGACACCATAGACAACCTTAAAAAGTGAAAAGACAAGCCACGAACTCAGAGTGCTATCTGTAATACATGTGACTCATTAAGGATTAGAAGCCAAAGTATAGGAGCCAGTCCCGTGGCTTAGTGGTTAAGTGTGTGCGCTCTGCAACTGGAGGCCCAGATTCGGATGCCGGGTGCGCACTGACCCACCACTTGTCGGGCCATGCTGAGGTGGCATCCCACGTACAGCAACTAGCAGGATGTGCAACTATAACATATAACTATCTACTGGAGCTTTGGGGAGAAAAAGGGAAAAAAAAAAAGGAGGAGGATTGGCAATAGATGTCAGCTCAGGGCCAGTCTTCCTCAGCTAAAAGAGGAGGATTGGCACGGATGTTAGCTCAGGGCTAATCTTCCTCACTTTAAAAAAAAAAAAAAAAAAAAGCCAAAGTATATAGAGTTCCTAAAAATCAATTCTAAGAACTATAGAAAAATGAGCAAAAGGTATTAACAAGCAATTTACAAGGAGTCAATCTATTTAAAAATGGGCAAGAAACAAACGAAAACATGTTTAACTGTTTAACGTCACTAATATATGGAAATGCAAATTAAATCCAAAGATACATCCCATTAGATCGACATATAATAACAAGTCTAATACCAACACATTTTGGTAAGAACATGAAGCCATGAGAATTCTTCCACCATTCCTGCGGTGTTGTAAATTGGATCCAATTTGGAGAGCAATCTGGCAGTATTTAGGCAAGTTAAACATGTACATATCCTAAAATCCTGCAATTCTACTTCTTGGTATATATTATAGACAATCTCTTATACACGTGCACAGGAAGCATGTATAAAATGTCCAGTGAAAAATTGTTTTTAATAGTGAAAACTTAGAAAACCTTATCAAGAAACTAGATAAATACATTTTCACATACCCATACAAGGTGATACTATAATTCAACCAGCCACTTGTTTTCTTAAGTCCTGAGAGCTATGAAAGGATTTTACATTTTTCAAAGGTTACATTTTAAAGGGTTAATTATCTACACAATAGCCTCGACTATGCCTCTTGGCCAGCAAAGCCTAAAATATTTACTTTCTGGCCCTTTAAGAAAAGTTTGCCGGGGCCAGCCCGGTGGCTGCGCAAGCAGTTAAGTGCGCACGCTCCGCTGCAGCTGCCCAGGGCTCGCCGGTTCGGATCCCGGGCGCGCACCGATGCACCGCTTGTCAGGCCATGCTGTGGCAGTATCCCATATAAAGTGGAGGAAGATGGGCATGGATGTTAGCCCAGAGCCAGTCTTCCTCAGGAAAAAAAAAAAAAAAAAAAGAGGAGGATTGGCAGATGTTAGCTCAGGACGGATCTTCCTCACAAAAAAAAGAAAAAAAAGAAGTTTGCCAACCTTCACTATAAAGGAATGAAAATAAAACATTTATCAACACAAATAATCTCAAAAGTATACAATAAACAATGGAAAAAGCAAGTCACAGAAGGACAGGTATAGTATGAAACCATTTTTTAAAAGTTTTAAAACAAAACCACATACCATTTATATATAAAAGCACATGTAGGAAATGTATAAAAACATCCAAGAGAATGATAACTACCAAATTCAGTGTAGTGGCTACCTCTAAAAAGGGAAAGAGAGTAATGGGCTCAGCAAAGGTACACACGGGATTTCAATGGTCACTATGTTTTATTTCTTAAGCAAGGTCATGGGGAGTCAGGTGTTTTCATTTTTTTTTTGGTATACTTGAAATAGTTCATAAAAAGAAACAATGAGAAAAGAGATATGAGAATGGTGTGAAAAAATTAGAATGTGTATGGGGTTTATTTTTGCACCATAATGACATACATTAATATATTCTAAGGCACTCTATCATTTATTTTGATACATCCCCAATATGCTGCAGTTTCTCACACATAATATGTATTATTTGTTGAATAAATGAAAGAATAAATGCTATATCAATAAGCAAAGATGCATAAGAATAATACTTAATTCACTAGGTTGTTAGGACTGACGAGAATTCATTGAAAGCACCTAGCAAATACTTGAATAAGCACTCGAAACATAACTATTATCATCTTAGGGGGAAAAGTATTAAGATGTATCCCTATTTACTGAAATCACATCAACCTCACTTAAAAGGAAGCAACACGAACTGTACACTTAAAAATGATTAAGATGGTAAATTTTATATTGTATGTTTTTACCACAACAACAAAAAAAAGGAAGCAATTCCTAGGCAACGATAATACTTACCTTATTAAATTTATCACTCATATCCCATGTGCTATATATTATTCCCCATTTTAATATGAGGAAACAAATTCAGAGTACTACTTTGCCCGGGCAGAGCCTGGATTTACTACCAGGTCGGTAAGATTGCAGAGCCCTTTATGCTAATACTGCCCCTAAATGATTAAACAACACAGACAGACTATTAAATGCTGAACAACAAAAATAACTATATTGTACACATAACAGACATTACCCAGAATGATCAAGATTTTTCTTCTTGGCCAGGTCTGCTTCGTCACTTTCCACTGACTCTTTCTGGGAACAACTGGGAATTTCATCATGGTCAGTAATTCCTCCAGAATCTTTAGCATTTAAAAACTTCTGTGCTCTTGAGCTGCCTTGAGTAGCTCTCTTCTGCTCTTTAAGTGGAATAGTTTTTTTCCCAACACTCTTAGACGACTGATTTGATTTTTTAACAGGTTTTTGTCTACTGTTGTGATACTCTGACAACTGATTTCTTATTGAAGAACTGCTATAAACAGGACCTGAAGAATTCAATGAAAACTTAAGGTTAGCATGTTATCCAGATTATCTGGCTCACTGGAATACTAACATCATTTCTATTTACATATAAACACACACACACAACAATCTCAGAAGCCACATTTTCAAATTAAATTTATAAACTATGTAGCTCTTCAATTTTTAGATACATGCACCAAATCCTTTAAATTTATCACACCCTTCCAAAACCACCCTCTGGTTCTGCCCACTACTCTTCTAGCCATCCTTAAGATCCTGGTATTCCTCAAGACTCCAGCTTCAGCTTTTCTCACTCTATGTACTTTCTTTGAGGGAATTATCTATCCATAACTTTAATTACTATCCACACGCTGATATCTATAACATTCACCTAACCCTCTTCTCCAAGAGCTGCCCCTCTGGTTTTGTTACTACCATAATGAAAAGTACAACTATCTACCCAGCCACCTAAATCAGAAATCTGAGTTATCCAAGACTCCTGTCCCTACCCACAACCAATCCTTAAATCCTGTCAGTTCTACTTTCCTAATGCCTCTCAAATCTACTTCTTTCAAGCTCTCCTGCTTGTCATTAGCAGGGACCCTCATGATTTCTTATCTGGATTATTAAAACAGCCTCTTAACTAATCTCCCTTTCTCTAGCTTTGCTGTTCTTCAACACATTCTTCACACTGCTTCAAGAATCATCGTTGGTAAACACAAGTTAGATCATTACAACCCTGCTTAAAATCTTTGTGATTATTTATAGCTTCAAGATTAAGTACAAATATTTTCAATATTAATTTATTTCTACATCTAGAATGCTTATTTCATTAACCACAACTCTCCACACTCCCCTCCAAACAAACAAACCAAAAAAAGCCAATAATGAACTATGTGCATTTCTCTAAAGCACTGGTTCCTAAAAAGTGGTCCTAAAACCTGCATGCTCAGCATCACCTGGGAATCTGTTTGAATTGCAAATTCTCAGGTCTCACCTCAGACCTACTAAATCAGAAACTCTTGTAGTAGGGTCCAGTAATTTGTGTTTTAACAAGCCCTCCAGATAATTCTGATAAAGCAATTTTAAAAAGGCTAAGCTCTCAGCTCCAGATCTCTGCACATGCTATTTCTGCTTAAAATATTCCATCCTTTGTCCTCACTCACTCAATCACTTAGCTGACTCCTAATTCATCCTTCAGGAAGCTTTCTCCAATTCCCTAGGCTAAATTAGGTAGTTTTCTCTCAACTCTTCAATAATGTTTATCATACATCTAACTGTTTACTTATCTCTCTCCCCCAGCAGACTGACAATTCCAGGAGACCAAGATTGGTGTTTTACTTATCTTTATATTCCCAACCCTAACACTAGGGGCAGGACTGTGGTGGAGCATGAGTAGACTAGGGTGGAAAAAAAATTTTTTTTCCAGTTTCATTGACATATAATTGACATATAACATTGTATAAGTTCAAGGTGCACAACATAATAATTGTGATATATGTATATATTGAGAAATGATTACCAGAGAGTAGATCTTAAAAGTTCTCATCATAAGGGAAAAAAAATTGTTAAGTAGGATGGAAAATTTAAGAAGGTACTTACTCTCAGAATCATGCAAGTACTGAACCTGAACTCACAGAACCCTGAGACCAAGTGCCTCCTTCAATTTCCCATTCTAGATTCCTCACTTGCCTCACTCTAGTCCTGGCCTTTGCCTAACACCATTCCTGCCTCACAGAGGGGACTCAATAAATGTTTCTTGATATACATGAAAAAGCAGCAGGGCTACATGAGCACTACAGGTAGCTTGGTTTCTTGATTAGTGAAATAAACAATAGACCAAAAGTCAGGAAATCTGGGTTCTACTGTTTTCCATGACCTTAGGGGCAAGTCCTGTTGCTTCTCTGGGCTTCAGACTTAGTTTCTTCTTCCACCAGCTGAAGAAGTTTGAACTATATGAGCTTTAAGCATTCCTCTACTTTTGTGACTCCCTGCTTGACCAGAAACCCAAAATCTGTTTCCAACTGCTACATAACTCTTTTTTGGTAAGTTTCAAAGTTCTAGTATGCTTATCCAAGCTCGATAAGATTTTTATTTACCCACATATTTATACACCCATCTACCATAGTTTCAGGCAACCTGGAGCAGAAAGGTGAGTCCTCCCAACTACTGTTACTATAGTAGTTAACCTTTTAACAGCAGTAGTTAACATTTTAATACTTAATCCTTATAACAACTTAATGAGGTAGAAGTATTGATAACTTTACAATACGTTACAAAGTGAGAAACTGAACAAAGTAATCTAACCAAACTGGAGGAATCATAATTTAAACTCAGACCTAACTTCAAAATCCAAGGAGGGCTGCGGCAGAATAAATATTTCTTGCTGCTATCACTCAAAGATCCCAGTGATTCAATAATTCACAGCAACAAGGCCTCAAAGATGTAGTGCCATACTTGTACTAGTCTCTCATTTGTTGATCTAAATGCCCCACAGCCAACAGTACCTGCATATGTAAATGTTACCTTATCGTCTACCAATCTTTTCATGATCATTGCCTTTAAAATACTGAAAATTTTTCCAAAATAATAAATGTTTCGTATTGTACAGAAAGAGTTGGCAAAGCAGGCCTAAGAATACTATCCCTAGAAAGGCCTGCTTGCAAAGTTAGCCCTTGGCTAGCATGTGGGAACCTGAATTTCAGAAGGGTTCCCATCATTTCCTAAATAATAAATGTGGTTTAGTGTGCCTAAACTGCCTGTGCAAAAAATATGGTTTATGCCAAATATTTGCTTTCCTTCAGGGGGTATGGAACTTTAGTTCCCAGGCAGAGGGTGCCTAGGTGACCACCCCCAATAAAAATCTTGAGCACTAACTCTCTAATGAGTTTCCCTGGTAGATGACATTTCACACACTTATCACAAGTCACTGCTGGAGGAATTAAGTGCCTCCTGTACAAATCCACTGGGAGAGGACTGCTGGAAGCTTGCGCCCAATTTCCTTCGGACTTTGCCCATGTACTTTTTCTCTGCTGATTTTGCTCTGTATCCTTTCGCTGTAAGGAAACTTCAAACTTCATTATCGCCTCTCTCACTTCACTTTTACTGATGAACCTGCTTACTATTTCAGTGAGAAAACAAAACTGGTCAGACGAGTACATCTTCATCTTCCCACCATCAACGCTACCAACCTACTTCCATCTGTCCCCATATACCCTGCCTTTCCTCTTTTACATGATATACCGTCCTTGCTCCTGTCTAAGGCTAACCCTTATAACTGTGTGCTAGATCACACCCACTCCTTGCTTACTCAAGACAGTGATCCTTTATTTATCCTCTACCTTTCTAAAAGGTCATTTTAATGAGCAGATAAGCTGATGTAATATCTTGTACATTAAAAAAAAGACCTTCTCTTGACCCTACATCTGCTATGCCCTCTTATCTTATTATCTCTCCTTCCTCATTTCCTACTCCCTCTTGAACCCACTCCAATCAGGCTTTTGATCTCATCATTCCACAGAAACCACTTTTATCAAGATGACCAACAATCTCCATGTTTCCACAACCATACTGTCAATTCTTAGCTCCCACCTAATTCAGGCCACCAGCAGTATTTAAAACAGTTCATAATTTTATCCTTAAAATGCTTTCATTACTTTACTTCCATAACCCTAAGTTCTCCTCATTTTCCTTTAATTTCACTAACTGCTCCTTTCCGTCTCGTTTGATGGATCTTCCTTCCCCTTCCTGACTCCTAACACCAGAGTCTCCCAGGACTCAAACCTTGGCTTTCTTTCTTCTCCAGGTACAGTCTATTACTAGGTAATCTCAAGCAGTCTCAAAGTTTTAAATATCATGTATATATTGATAACTCCCTAATTATATGTTCTCCCAGATCTTTACCCCTAAGCTTAGACTCATTTATCAGGCGATCCCCTCAATATATCCACTCTGATATCTAATTAACACACTACAACCTGAAATCTTGATATCCTTCCCAAATCTGCTTCTCTAATATCTTTCCTCATCTGAGTAAACAGTAGCTCCCTTCTTGTTCTGGCAAAAAATACTGAGTCATCCTAGACTCCTGCTTCTCTCTCACTCCAATCCATCAGTACTTCCTGTGAGTTACCTTCAAAAAATATCTTGAATCCAATCACTTCTCATCTCTTCCCTCCAATAATCTCCTAACTAGTCTTCAGGCTTCCACTTTTGCCCAGCCCTAATTTCCTCCCCACATAGCAGTAAGAATAATCCTTTTAAAAGATGAGTCAATCAGATCACTTTATTGCTTAAAATTTTCCAGGAAATTAGGAAATTAGGCTTCCTATATACTTCATCTAAACTCTTTATCACAGTTTGTCTCTCTGACTTCACCTCCCCTGGCTTACTCTTCTTCAGCCATATAGGCCACCTTGGCATCCCTCAAACATGCCAAGCACGCCCCATTAGCACCTTTACAAATACTATTCCCTTGGTCTGGAATGCTCCATACCAAATTATCTGTATGGTTCCCTTCTTCACTTTAGTCATATCTGTACTGTGAAAGACCATAATGGACTCTCATTGCTGTCTTTTATAAAAACAGTATTCTGTTCTATCCTCCTATGCACCCCCGCCCCTGCCATCTACTTCTCATCTCTATCCTTTATCTGCTTTATTTTTCATTACCTATCACTGCATGAATTATATCTATACTGTTGGTCTTCCCCCAGTAGAATATAAGTGCCACGAGAGCAGGGGTTTCTTGCTTTTGGTTTTTCCACAGCTGTATCCTTGTATCCAGAATACTGTATATGGTAGAGCCTCATTGAGTATCTTCACAATTAATTAATTTAATATTTCTATTGATGACCCAATTTAACTTTGCCTCATGATGTCCTCATGAGAGTTTCTCCAGAGAATAGCAGTATAAATTAAACATAAAGCCTCTTAAAGAATGATTTTTGGGGAGCTCCCGATGAACTTAATTTAAATAAAAATACTTACTCTGCTCTGATTGCACCACCCACCAATTAGATGGACGCCTGGAAATTCTTCGACTTCTCGTGACAGTTGAAGTCACTTCTTCAGGTACAAGTTTGTTTTTCTTCGACTCATTTGAAAAATGTTTCTTTTTACCTTTCTTATCTTTTTTCTGATTCTCTGAATGAGGAACACTGGTGCTACTTTTCTTGCTTCCTAAAGTAAAGAAAACCATAAAAACAACTCACAATCTACAGAACCAGAGTTTTCAGAAAACCACAACAGATTAAAAAAAAAAAAAAAAACTTTCAACTATAGGAACTTCTTAAATTTATCCTGTGGGCTTCTTTTTATCTCTATTTTTTAAGTCACATGTTCTCAATAAGATCTCTAACTTTCTGTCAGTTAAATGCAAACTTTTCACATCACTTGATAACTAACATAGACTCCTAAACCAAAAAAATAGGTATACACTGAAAAGGAAAAATGAAATATATCGCTCCTCCCACCTACTTACCAATGTCCCAAATAAAAAAAGGTAACTACTGCTTTTCTGTTTTGAAATAATTCATGATTTTTGTCAATCTTATTTTTGGAAGAGGAGATTTAAGGTGAGTTTTCTATAAAGAGATCTTTTCTATATGAAGGAAAAAGGTTGTTTCTGTGAATAGAATTTAAAAAGAGAAAACAGAATGAAAAGAAACAATGGATATGGCAAGCAATAAATAGTTAATGAAAAGGTCTGGCATCAATAGTAATTTCATTTTACTACAAAGGCAAATAAATGGGTAAGAAAAGAATCTAAGAGAAAGGACAGATAAATTCTAATTTTGTTTTTGTGACTGACAACTAGGAAGAGGAGGAAATCAGAGAAATAAAGGCTATTTTAATACAAATATTGCAGCTGAGAAGGGCACAACCACCAAAATGGGTTTGATAATGGAGAATTTCTTTTTTTAAGAAACAGATTTAAAACATTAGACGCTATCAGAAAAAAAATGGAAAATTTTCTTGACCATTAAATACATCAAGAAACCAGCATTTATTAAGCACCTGAGGTAAGATTTCTATGGAGTCCAAAGAAGAGATTAAAATCCAAGTAGGAAACATTCATAGAGTAAATAAATTGCATAAAGGTATCTAAGACTAACAGAGCAGGCATTATATATAATCACATAATTAAGCATTAAACTCTACAGAATAAAAAGAAAAGAAGAAAGAATATAATAGGGGCTGAAAGCTGGAAATAGGGAAAATACAAAACTAGAGCTTTCACTAAAAAGGTAAATTTGGGGAAATAACTCAGAGATGATATCTAATGCAAAGGAATAATTTTCTCAAGGTGTGAATATAAAGGAAGAGCAAAGGGCAAACTATTAAACTTGGAGAATATGGAGAGAGTCACCAAAATTTATAGGTGAAATGAGGAAAAGTAATCAATAAAGAAGATATAGAAGGAAATCAAAGAAATAGGGAGGAGAACCAGAATGTTACAGTATGAGAAATTAACTAGTGCTTAGTTAGGCTGGAATGAAAACTGCATCTTAGTCATCTTTACTATTTATATAATATAACATTGTGTTTGGCACATAGGCTCTCAATAAATAGGCGTTGAAATAATGAATTCAGGTTGAAGTCAGTATTGCACTAGGCAACGAAATTGGCAAAAGTGCTACCCAACATGAGCTATTTTAGGTACTATCTAGATTTTTGATACTCAAAGTATGACTCACAGACCAGCTATATCAGCATCACCTGAGGGAGATTGTTTAGAAATACAGATCTTGGGCCCCACCCCAGACCTACCTAAATCAGTTTACTAATCAGTATTTTAACAAGATCCTCAGGGAATTCAAACGCACATGCAAGTTTGAAAAGCACTGTTCCAGGTGATTTGGTCATTCTCTCAGTTAAATTTGATTGGGGGAACAGAAGGATAGAGGAGGAAATGAGCTAAATTATGTCAAAACCCCTTACAGCAGTATATCACTCTCTAATTCTATTCTGAGAATAAGTTACAGGATTCGGCAATACTTTGAATTTAAGATAAAGAAAACTGATTCATGCTTATAAAAGAAGTATAAGAAAAATATTAGCTTTAATGATACTGAACCAGGCCCAAAAATTTGATGAAAAAGGAAAGTATGTACTTTACCAATATTGTGCTTAATAAGAGTAACAACCAATATTTGAAGTGATGAGAATGGGAGATATTAGAAGAGCCACAACTGACAAAGTAAAACGAGACAGAAAAGATCTTTTAGGGAGTAGATATAGAAAATAATAAAGAGTCAATTTACAAAACACTAAAGCAAGTATAGAGAACTTTCAACATGGTTGCCTTGCCACTGATTAGTAGTTTAAGGAATCATCTGTACAACTGCAAGAATCCTCACCAATGAGCATCATTTTCCTGCTCCTATATCTCCACCCTCATCTCTCTTCTCCAACTCCTTTTCCTCCATTTCTCCTCTTTTTTCTCTTCCCTTATGTTTGTCAAAAATATCCTCAGGAACTGCTCCAACAAATGAAAGGTGTTCATGATGACAGAGATTACTGTCCATAATCATAAATCAACTTCTAAAAAATCAACATGAACAATGATTTAAGGGAAAAGATTCTGAAGGGAAAAATGCCATCACCAAAGACTTATTTGGACGATGATACAGAGAAGCAATACCATACAAAGTCAAAAACAAACCAATTAATAAAATCATCTCAGAAATCAGTTCCAGATCAGGAAAGGTTAGAAACTGAATGACAAAGAATTTAGCAAACTAATAAACAAGAACACAATACAGAAGATACAATTGATATAGGAACAGTTGGTAATGTGAAGAGAGTTGACTTAGAACTGAGGGGAAATATGTCATAAGTAGAGCAACAGCTAGAAAAAGAGGTGACTTTTAAGTGATAAATTTCTACAACTGTAGAAAATTTTGCATATTTACATGCAAAAGAGTAGGATTCTGAAAGTGCGATATATTTTAATGAACACGGCAAAATTACTCATCCAAAACAGAGTAATACTTCTGTCACTGGTAATAATGTATCCCAATGACCCAGAGAGATGATAAGTGCTAAGGCTAAGATCTGGGGACTATTTTAGGAATAGAACAGATATAGTCCCTGTTCTTGTGGAGCTTTCAGTCTAGATTCTAGAGTGAAAGACAGAAATTCTCCAAGTAACTATAAGTTTGATAAAATGGAAAGGGTACTATTGGAGCATATGTAGGAACATATCGGGGTGGGGGATAATAATCAAGGAAAGTGATATTTAAACTGAGCACAAAGCTTGGTAGTGGACCCAGGGTACATTTAGGAAAAATTTTCTAAGCAAAAGGAACAGCATATTAAAAGACCCACAGGTGAGAAAGTGGTCTCTTGGAACTGGAAGAAATTCATTATAAGGCAACCCCAGGAGATGAATCTGGAGAGGTAGAGAGAAGCCAGAGGGTATGTGCATAAACTGCTACAATAATCTAAGAAATAAATGACCCTAGCTTGGCTAAGAGGAGTAGCAGGAGGAATGGACAGAAGTAACAGATTTGAAAGCTACTTAGGAAGAAGTCAAAAGACTTACTGATTTCATATGGGTTGCTAGATAAAGGAAATAGGAGTTAAAGATGACTTGGGTTTCTTTCTTGAGCTACTAGGTTTATTATGGCTCCATTTATGAAGATACTGAAAACTAAAAGAGGATTAGTTTTCAATATGTTCAGTTTGAGAAGCCTGTGAGACATCAAAAGTAGAAAAGTCAATTGGCTCAACACAAGTCATCAGTTTAGACATTACGAATTTGTCAAGTGCCTTTTGAATTAAAGGAAAATTATCTTCAGAGTAAAAATATCTTTGGAATTAAACTGTCTTCATATTATTAATCTTTGAAACTGATATGGCTGGCAGAATAATGGCCTCCCAAAGATGTACTCACCCTAATCACAACATCTGTGAAAACGTTAACTTACATGCACAGCAAGAAATTTTGCAGATGTGATTAATGTTATAAACTTTGAGATGGGATATTATCCTGGATGATCCAGGCTGGCCCAATCTAACTACAGGTGTCCTTAAAAAAAGCTGTGGTTAGAGAGAGATGAGACAATGAACGAAGAGGCAAGAGAAATTCAAAATGTGAAAAGGCTGGCATTTTTGGTTTTGAAGATGCAAGAGGGGAGCCATGATTCAAGGAAAATAGGTGACTTCAAGAGGCTGGAAAAGGCAAAGAAACAGATTCTCTCCTAGAACCACCAAAACGGAATGCAACTTTGCCAACACCTTGATTTTAGCCGAGGGAGATTCGTTTTAGACTTGTGACCCACAGAAGTATAACATAATAAATGTATGTTGTTTTAAGCCACTAAGTATGTAGTAATTTGTTATGACAGGAATAGAAAATTAACAAAATTTGTATGAAAATTAATCAGAATGCTATATTCACTAACCAATCTAGATGAAGAATTTAATATCTGTGAAAATTAGTGTCCAAATACTCAACAAATGTTTAACATTTATAATTAAAGAGAGTATCCTTCAAGTACACTTTCTTGATATAATATTTTTTCCTAACAAACTATGGATAAATTCTGTACCTTCAAATTTTGTGAATTCATATTTTACTTAAGGGACTAGTACGAAAAAAACTTTCTTGTAATTTAACTATCACCCTCAGTTTAGTCAGATTCTTTGTGTTGTGCTTTCTTAAAATGACCAAGGAAGCAAAAAAGTAAAGAACAATTCCAATGAAAAGAATATAGGACATGTCCGACATTTACAAAAGAGGTCCACAAAATGGAAAAGGTTGCTTTTTTCCTTTTATTTTAAGCAGTATTTTTCAAATATACAAAGGCACACATAGACAGAATTGAAATCTGACAACTATTATTTCAGGTGATATAAAGTCTCTGTTACAGACTACAAGAAGCTACAGAAAAATCAAGCGAGTTGGAATTGAGTTATATGTAAAATAAAGAGATTCTTCAAAAAAGCCTGTAGGCTTTTGAGGCTTTGTAGATTTACGTTTGCTTTGCCTACTTCCCAAAGCTAAGTAGGGATATCATAAACATAAAGTGGTAGAATAACGTTCATAGTTATATTTAATACAAACACTTACCCACAGGTGGAATCTGTTTTTTGGAAATACGAACATTTCTCATCTCTTCGTACTCTTCCGTATTTCTGTCTGAATTTCTTTGTAACTTGTCTTGGGCAACATGTGGCATATTTACATTTTTATCTTTGGAATGTTCCATATCAACCTGTTCTTCAACTACATTGGCCTTAAATTTTCTTCTCTGATTTTCTTTTCTGGTCCTTTTGTTTCCAGATGATTTTTCTGCATTCTCAGAATACATTTCATGTTTTGTACATCTACCATTATTTTCCATTTCATCTTTCAAAGCACAGCTCCTACACAGTATTCTTTGTTCCGAGGGCTGAGATTTCTCTACTTGGTGAGCTTTACCAGAATGTCTGTCACTTCTCAAAGTCATAGGTGATAAATTGTGATGTTTTTCTGTTGACTTCTTACTTTGAAGGAGTGCAGTGCTCTCAGCAAGCGATACTGTGCATTGTTTCAGAGGCCCAGCCTTTCTTGGTATGGTAATCCAAGATCGACTGGCAAAACTTCTATCTGATTCATCAATTATAAATTCATCCTCTAACAACTTCATATCATTTGCAGGAGATGAATGAGGTGGAGTAGTTGCTATATGCCTAACAATAGGACTAAAACAAGATGTTACAATAAATAATAGCTCAAAAACATAAAGCTTTTACCTTTGCTTAGTGAAGAAAATAATCTATACAGAAAATAAAATCTATATAACTTTTAAAAAGTAGTTCAAGTCTCAATTTTCCCTTACCCTTAAAAATCTGCCCTCCTTTTACATTTTTAAAATAGCTGATCACACTCATTTATAACACTAAGAGGATCATAGAAATTTAGAGCTGGAAGCAAGCCTAGACATCAACTAATTTGATGGCCCCCCAACCATCATATATATTAAAATGCTGAAACCCAGAGATGTATAAATATAGCCCAGATACACTGACTGACACTCCAAAAATGCATGCCATTATTATATATAATGTTATATTAAATTATATGTTTGTATAGATGTTTCATGGGGCCTGAATTTCTTCACATCCAAAACAAGGGTGGAAAAGTTTATTTCTGAGACACCTTCAAATCTAATATTCTAAGAAAACACTACTAAATTATACACTGAATTACATTATGTCAAAATTCATTCCAAGTTTGAATAATTCACACACATTTTCCTATGTTTTAATATTGTAATCACGGTATAGAAATAAATGGAGTGTATCTAGACAGGTAAGAGCATTGGGATTAAACAGCCCCTCTTCCAAGTAGTTGGGAAAGCTTTCTAGAGAAGGAAGGAATTATTCAAAGGACAGTAATCTGATGAACTCATTTTGCATCTCCTTCCTTTTTATGTCAACAGCCTTGAGCAAACCACATACTGAAATGAGATATGCAAAAGTAAACACTTAGGGTAAACATCTAAACTCCAGAGCTAGCCATATGCACTCCTTTTTCTGCCTTTTTCGGTTGGATAAGGATGCTTAACTATTTTTAGACATAGTAGAAGCAAAGCTAGAATGGAAGAATTGGATTATCAGTCTGGCTTTTTTTTCTTTTTATTAAGATATACAAAAAGATTATGAAAATGCCTTCTCTACTCTTCTCATTTCAAACCCCTAATAAATCTTACAATGTAAAATAGTATATAAATTGCTAAGAAATATACTGTCTTAAATAGGCCGAGTTTTACAAGTTTATATAATTAGAAAACTCTAGAAAATCTAATAAAAAACAAACCCAGTATAAACAGAAGACCACAATAAACGAATGATTGAGCAGAAATATTATTTTTCAACATTTAAAAAAATAACCAATCTGTTATAAATAGGTTTAACTTGCCTTGTTGTATATTATTTGTAATATCTATTAGTTTTCTATTAGTATATGAAGAAGTAATGCTAAGAACTTAAAAATGAAGCCTTCCCAAACCAGCCAAGAACTCTCCAAATCTGCTCCTCTATTCTACTTCGAGGGACTTCCATAACTTCAAGACTATTCAAACCAAAGATGTCCTTAGGAAACAACCTTCATACTTGCTATAGACTGAATGTTTGCGTTCCTCCCAAATTTATAAATTGAAAGCTAATCCCCAGTGTGATAGTATTTGAGGGTGTGGCCTTTAGGAGGTGATTAGCTCATGAGCGGAGAGTGTTCACGAATGAAATTAGTACCCTTACGAAAGAGGCACCAGAGAGCCCCCTCACCACCTTCTAGCATGTGAGGTTATAGCAAGAAGATAGCCATCTATGAACCAGGAAGTAGACCTCAACAGACAATGAATGTGCTCAACGCTTGATCTCAGACTTCACAGCCTGTAGAACTGTGGGAAATAAATTTCTATTGTTTATAAGCCACCCAGTCTATGGTAGTCTGTTATGGCAGCCCATATGGGACTAAGACAATACTATTAAAGTTTAGAATAGAGAAAGATGACTTCTGGCTAGGTGGAAAAATCAAGAAAGACTTTGTGACATTTGAGCTGGATCTTGAAGGATGGATAAGATTTGGTCATGAGGAAATGCAAGAAAGACAATCCAGAAGGAAGAGCATAAGCAAAAGCAATGAAGCAAGGAAGCACCAGGAATAGCAAGTAGTTACATCTGGCTGTAGCAATTAAACATAAAATTAACTTTACTCACTACTGTATCAAAAAGAACATTAAACAAAATTCTTTATTACTTTTTTGGACATAGATATAATTAGCCCATAAGTGTAACATATTTGCATCAGATGGTGGGGACAACATCCATACATGAGGTAAAAGAAGCCATATATATATATAAATATACATAAATTGAGAAATCAGCTATGGGAATAGAGACCAAACAAAAGAGGAATTTCATTCATTCAATGTTTTTATAAAACCTTCCTAATACATTCACCAGTATGCTGATAGACATCACAGAAAATACAAAAGAAACTCTAACCTCCTGGAAAGGAGGATCTATGTCTTAATCTACTAAGAAAGACATACACAAAATAGCTAAACTATAATACAAGGCAAGAAATTATTTAAGAAACAGTAGAGTGGAACTTGGAAAAAACTAGAAGCCTAGCATGGACCTTAAAAGATAATGGAGATTGGCATATGACAAAGAAAAAAGGTGTGCTAAAGCAGGGACAACTGCAAATGTGTATAAACAAGTTGGTAGAAACAGCTAACTAAGCAGAGGGAAGGCCTTAAATACCAACTGACAAATCTGAAGTTTATTCTGTAGACCAGTGGTTCTCAACTCTAGCTGCCATTAATCCTAATTAATTCTAATATGCAGCCACGGTTAAGAATGACTGTATGGACATTGCAGAACCACTGAAGGTTTTTGTAAGCAGGCAAAAACAGATTCAAACTTTTACGACTATCCTTTTATTGACACAATCAGAAGAAATAGGACAAAGATTTAAAACCCTTAATAGTGAAATATATAGGCATCTTGACATAACTATATTTCTAAATATAGAATATAGAATATAGAATGAATGCCTTCATTCTTTGATATCATACAAATTAGAAAGTGATGAGCTGAATAAACAAATTTTCTTTCACGTCTAATTTAATATCCATTAAATGATGGCTTTGAGAGTGATTTACTGGTAAGAAACTACACTCTCCTTATAGTTAGGCATAATTTCAATTAAAATTTGTGTCAATTAAGATTAACTTCTAAGTTAAACAGCATTAAGAATTCTTAGGTCTTGTTCATAGAATGTGAAAGAAAAAATGTCTCAAAGGACGGTTTCTATTTTCTTTTTTTTGGTGAGGAGTATTGGCCCTGAGCTAACACCTGTGCCAATCTTCCTCTATTTTTCTGTATGTGGCTTGCCACCACAGCATGGCTTGAAGAGTGGTGTAGGTCCACCCCCAAGATCCAAACCCGCAATCCAGGGCCACCAACGTGGAGCGCACCAAACTTACCCACTACGCCACCAGGCCAGCCCCAGAGGACAGTTTCTTAATCACTCACCTGGAGTCACCTTTTCTTTTTACAGTTTCTAAAAATAATGTTGAAAAACTCTTTTTAGCTTGTGGTTGAATTTCACATTCTGAATCTTGTATTCTTTTCTGAGATGTTCCTGACGGTTTCTTCTCTTGTGGTCCTTCTGATACTTTATCCTCTATTTCTGATACTTTACTCTCTATTTCTACTTTCTTCAAAACATCTTCAAAGTTTAACCTAAAAGGTTAAAAGGAAGGCAGACTGATGAATGTTCCCACGGTTTGCTGAGTTATGAGTTTTCCTAAACTCCCTTATAGTAACAATACAGACCACTTACAAAATTTTCCACTGGGCCTTTATTTAAAATTTATAAATGCTGATTTGTAACCTCTTACACAAAATATACAAGGCAAATTGCTCAGAAAAATTAAATTTTACATTTGTCAAGAAAAAAAAAGAAAAGAATGGTTAAATCATACACCGAAGAAATGTGTAGCTTAGAGCAGTAATTATTAAACATTTAACATGAATCAGAATCATCTGGAGAATCTTATTAAAATGTAGATTCCGATTCAGTAGGTCTAGGGTAGGGTTTGAGATTCTGTACTTCTAAAAAACGTCCAGATAATGCCATTGCTCTTGATCCCAAGCCACAGACCACACTTTGAATAGCAAAATCTTAAAATGTACTTAATTCCTTGGCTTCAAGAATCACATAAGATGCTAAACAGAAATTACATTCATTGCAAAGGTGCCCAACAACAAAGGACCTTGATTGGTCTTCTTTGCTTCCTGAAGGCTAAAAGGAAAGCCCCAAGAGGGACATGGCTTTATCACAACTCATCCTCAATAATACTTACCCTTTGC
This sequence comes from Diceros bicornis minor, assembly GCF_020826845.1. NCBI lineage: Eukaryota > Metazoa > Chordata > Mammalia > Perissodactyla > Rhinocerotidae > Diceros > Diceros bicornis. Next base: position 53,398,825 of record NC_080747.1, read on the forward strand.
TACCCTAGAACTGACCTGATAACATACCTACTCTTGTAATTACAAATAAGCTAGAGAAAATACCAATTGTTTCTCTTACGAAGTTATACAAAACTTATTATCAGGAAAAAAATACGTTTTTCCATAGACTATAGAAAAGCTTTACCCCCAAACTTGACTGAAATACACTTTAAGGCCTTCCTTATTAAATATAAACTGAAAATATACTGAATTAATGTTATGTTCTTCCCATAACATGTTAATATTCCTCAATATTTACCATAAAATACATAAAAGACTAAACTACTTTTTAATACAAAAAGTAAAATTTTTATAAGATTAGTTTTATTTAAATAAGTAAAAATTCACCTTTTTTTGGTTTTATGAGAAATCTCTGTACTTGAAGATAGTATATTTACTGAATTTTTAAAACTGTAGGTCTCTCTCTTTTGGACAACAGACGGAAGAGCATTTTGCGATACAGATCTTTTTGCATCCAAAGTAACAGAAGGTGAACCAACAGATATGTAAAATTCCTGGTTGACTTCATTGTGATGACTTTTTAGTTTTTTACTTGACATTTTTCTCGAGTCAGGTGTATTTTGAGAATCAACATCAGTTGCCAAAATTTCCTGATGAACTTCATGGCCCTGAACTAGAAGAAAATTTATGAAGATATTAAAAAAGTTTTACGTAATAATATTAGAACCAAATGTGCTTCTTAAAATTCAGCAATAATTGAATTAGAAATAGTTTTCACAAGACTGACACGTCATTAAGTTTATAATCAAAGATCTAGGATTAAAATTAAAAACTTTAAAAGTTCTAATTTATGAAATTAATGAACTGCATCATGTATTTGGTCCATATACACATATATATATATATATGTATATATATATAAAGAGAATATATATATTCTCTTAACCCTCAACCTGCAAATATCAAAGAAAAAGTAGAATGGCTGGGTGGTATTCATACTAATATATTCTTAAAAAGTAAAGATTAAAAATTTAAAATACAACCAAAAAAGGGCTTTTGTTTCTGGACCAAGATGGCACAGATACACTTTTTCCTGCTTTTCTCTCTAAATACAACTAAATTCCCTGTAAATTACCCATCAAACAACAATAAAAGACTGAAAGCTGGAAGGAAGAAGGTGGATTTGCTAGGAACCTCAAGCCTTAAGCAATAACAGACATTTTGGTGAATCCCCTGGGTTTTCTTTTTATCTCCCATATACCCCAGACTAGGCTCTAAAGAGGCCTGCAATCTGGAACCGCCGAAAGGCATGGGGGAGGAAAAAAGCCCGCATTCTCTGGCCAAAAGACTTGGAAAAAGGAAACACAACATAGACCTAGTGGGGAATCTCAACTCCTACTCCACAACCTGGGCTGCAGGGCACTCCATTCCACTGGCTGTGGCAGAGCAGCAAAGCCTTAGGCCATGCCAGGCCCCACTCCATAAGTACTACGGGACAGGAGCAGCAGAGGAGCAAAAAGCCCTGGACCAATCCCATCCCCGGACCAACCCCGTCCCTGCTTCAACAATCAGAGATGGCAGCCGTATGATCCACAGGCAACTGCAGAGTTGCAAAGCCTCTGACCTTCCCAGCCCCTGTTTCACAGACCAAGGTGACATTTTGATCCACTGGTAGTACTGACACTCCAGGCCATCCCAGCTCCTGCTTCCCAACGGAAGCACCAATGGACAGTCTAATCTGAGGCAAGAAGAGCATAAGAGAGCTCTGCATCCCCTATCCTGTCCCCATTCAGTCATATAAGGAAATCCAGTCCCAGCAGCTTCTAACCTCAACCTCAGTAGGGGTGAATAAGGACATCAGGATGCTCAGAAAAACACCGTCCATCTACACACACAGCACTAGCAAGAACTCAGGTGGAATCCCAGTAGCATCAGAAAATGAAGCAGATCAAAATACCACTGTTAGGACTCTGAACACAACTGTCCTTAGAAATAAAATCCACAAAGTAGGCAAGAATCTATACATTAAACCAAAATAGGCTAACTTTTTGCTCTAAGAAAAGATTTAAATACAATCAAGTGTCTCCTGACGTAATAACCAAAATGTCAAGGATATAATCAAAATGACCCATCATACCAAAAACCAGAAAAAACACAACCTGAACAAGAAAATATGATCAACAGACACATATGAACAAGATCAATCAGATGTTGGAATCATTTAACAAGAGTTTTAAAGCAGCCATCATAAAAGTGTTTTAACAATCAATTTTAAATTCTCTTAAAACAAATGAAAAGACAGAAACTCAAAGAAATAGGAGTTACAAAAGAGAACCAATTTTTTGGATTTTAGCCATTCTTAGAGATGTGTGGTGGTATCTAATTGTTGTTTTAATTCAAAATTCCCAATAACAGCAATGAACAAATCAAAACCACAAGACACTACTTCACACACATTAGGACGGCTATTATCAAAAAACAAAACAAAACAAAACAGCAAGTAACAAGTGTTGGTGAAGACGTAGAGAAACTGGAACCCTTGTGCACTGCTGGTGGGAAGGTAAAATGATGCAACTGCTACAAAAAACAATTTGGTGGTTCCTCAAAAAATTAAAAATACAACTAGCATATGATCCAATAATTCCCTTTTTGGGTATATATCTAAGAGAATTGAAACCAGGACTGCAAGAGATATTTGTACAACTGTGTTCATAGAAGCATTATTCACAAAAGACAAAAGGTGGAAACAACCCAAATAAAAATGTTCATCAATGGATAAATGGATAAAACAAAGTGTGGAATATACATACAATGGATTATTATTTAGATTTAAAAAGGAAGGAAATTCTGACACGTGCTACAACGTGGACGAACTCTGAAGACGTTATGCTAAGTGAAATAAACTAGTTGCAAAAGGACAAAGATTGCACGACTCCACTCATACAAGGTATTTAGAGTAGTCAAATTCAGAGACAGAAACTGGAATGGTGGCTCCCAGAGGTGGTGGGAAGAGGATTGTTTAATGGGTATAAAGGTTCAGTTTTGCAAGATGAAAAAGTTCTGTGGATGGATGGTGGTGATGGGTGCACAACAATGCAAATATACTTAATGCTAATGAACTATACACTTAAAAATGGTTAAAATGGTAAATTTTATGTTACACTTTTTACCATAATTTTTTAAATTATTTTTAAAACACAAAGAGCAAACAACGTAATGTGTGTGTAAATATAAACAAACATTGACTGTTTAAAACAAAAAAACAACAGAATTAAAATACATGATAACAGGAATAAGATATATGACAATAGAATGTCATATGGGAATTAGATAGTTGTTCTAGTTACTATGTCTTCATAATAAATAACTCCATAACTTGGTTGTATAAAACAATCATTTATTACATTCGTTGATTCCATGTTGCAGGAATTTGGCAGGGCACAACAGGGATAGTTCGTCTCTGTCCTGGGGTCTGGAATCATCTGAAAGACTGCTTATTCACATGTCTGACATCTGAGGCTAGGGGCATTTCTGTCTATGTATCTCTGCAAGTGGGCTAGTTTGAGCTTCCTCACAGCATAGTGTCTGGGTTTCAAGGGGGAGTATCCTAAGAGGGAAATAAGGAGGGAGGGAAGGAGCCAAGCAGAAGCCATATAGCCTTTTATGACCTAACCTTGGAAATCACGCAGTATTACTACATATGCCACATTCTACGGGGGTAGGGAAAAAAGATGCTGACCTAAGCAAGATTAAAAATAGGTAGAGTCTGTAAAATTAAAAGCTAAAGAAATTAGAGATAAGCACTGTACTCTAGTTGATACATTGTTTTCCAGAGGGCATGAGTCAACAATTCTAATATTGCTATACACGTATATAGGACTTAACATGCTAAGTGAATGGATGATGGATGGTGGGTGCCAAGTTTCTAACTCATGGAGTGGGAATTTACACATAAGTATGGGAAGGATGCTAGAATAATCCACATGGTAATGAATTAGAGTTGGAGACATCAGTATGAAGTCACGTTTAGCTCAATAGAGATACAGACAGTTACAAAGAAAAATATTTATAGATATGTGCATATACAGCGGTTAGTATACACACATATTACCCTGATCTGTCACTTGAGATGATCCTGAAGCAACAACATTCCAGGAGCAACAGCAAATCTAGCACCCAGATCTTGGTTCCTAATACCATTCTCCAGTAAAAGGAACCATTTGGCTCCTTGGAGGAATGGCTAACTCTAGGATAGGAGCAGGAAATATATAAGATGAACCTGGAGCATCTTGTAGTTCCAGAAGGCAAGGAAGTGCTCAAAAACAACAATAAAAATGGGGTATGTCAAAGGGGCATAGGAGCCAATGAAAGAGCGTCTAACGGCCAAAGCTGGCACAATCTGAGTAACGAAACTAATAAAATAGTATTGGATTATAAACCAAAGTGCAAAATAGAGTTCCTATGTCAAAAACTAAAAAAAGAAGAGCAAAATAAACCCAAATCAAGAAGAATGGAAAAAAGAGCAGAAATCAATGAAATTGAAAACAGGAAAACAATAAGGAAAATTACTGACACAAGTAGTTCACTGAAAAAAGTGAATAAAAATGATACACCTCTAACAAAATTGACAAAGATAAAAAAACAAGACATGAATTACCAATATCCAGAATAAAACAGTATATATCACAACAGATCCTGCAGCCATTAAAAGGATAATAAGGTGGGGCCAGCCCGGTGGCGCAAGCGGTTAAGTGCGCGCGCTCCGCTGCGGCGGCCCGGGGTTCGCTGGTTCGGATCCCGGGCGCGCACCGACGCACTGCTTGGTAGGCCATGCTGTGGCGGCGTCCCATATAAGGTGGAGGAGGATGGGCACTGATGTTAGCCCAGGGCCGTCTTCCTCAGCAAAAAAAAAAAGAGGAAGATTGGCGGATGTTAGCTCAGGGCTGATCTCCTCACAAAAAAAAAAAAAAAAAAAAAAAAAGGATAATAAGGTAATACTATGAACAACTTTATGCCCATAAACTCAACAACTTAGAAAAAATGGACCAATTCCTCAAAAACCACAAACTATTAAAATTCTGCCAAGATGAAATAAATAACCCAAATAGTCTTTGTAACTACTAAGAATTGAACTTGTAATTTAAAAGCTCCTGAAAAAGAAATCTCCCAGACCAGATGATATCACTAAAGTTTGTTATAACAAACATTCAAAGAATTAAAACCAATTTATACAATCTTTTCCAGAAATTAGAAGAGGGAATAATTTCCAACTCAGTTTTTTATAAAGTGAGCATTACCTTGAAACCAAAACCATACAAATATAACATAAAAAAAGAAAACTACAGATCAATATCTCTCATTAACTTAGATGCAAAAATTTCTCAACAAAATTTCAGCATACATTTTTTCAAGTGCCCATGAAACATTCATAAAGATAGACAATATTCTGGGTCATGAAATAAATCTTAGCAAATGCAAAAGAACTGAAATCACACACTGTATCCTATGCCATAAAGATTAGAAATCAATACAGGAAAGACAACAGGAAAATCCCTAAACACTTGGATTAACACACTCCTAAATAACCAACAAGTCAAAAAGGAAGCCTCAAAGGATATTAAAAAATACATAGAAATAAATAAAATTAACAGAAGACACAACACATCAAAACCTGTGGGATGCAGCCAAAGCAGCATTGAGAGAAAAATTTATATCATTAAATGAATACACTTAAAAGTGTATTCACGGGCCGGCCCTGTGGCTTAGCGGTTAAGTGCGCGCGCTCTGCTGCTGGCGGCCCGGGGTTCAGATCCCAGGCGCGCACGATACACCGCTTCTCTGGCCATGCTGAGGTCACGTCCCACGTACAGCAACTAGAAGGATGTGCAACTACGACATACAACTATCTACTGGGGCTTTGGGGAAAAAGAAATAAATAAATTAAAAAATTTAAAAAAAAAAAGTGTTTTCACTTAGCATGTTTCCAAGGCTCTTCCATGTTGTAGCATGTAGCAGAACTTCATTCCTTTTTATGGCTGAATTCCACTGTACATATATACTATATGTTGTTTATCCACTCATTTGTTGATGGATATTTGAGTTGTTTTTGCCTTTTGAGTATTGTGAATAATGCTGCTATGAACACTGGGGTACAAGTACCTGTTTGAGTCCCTGTTTTCACTTCTTTTGAGTACAAACCTAAGAGTAGAATTACTGGGTCACAGCAATTCTGTATTCAATTTTTTGAGAAACCACTGAACTGTTTTCCACAGCGGCTGCACCATTTTACATTCCCACCAGCAATGCATGAGGGTTCTAATTTACCCACATCTTCATCAATATTTGTTATTTTCCTTTTTTTTTTTTAAATAACAGCTATCCTACAATGTACAAAGTGGTATTTCACTGGGGTTTTGATTTGCATTTCTTTAATGACTAATAATGTTGAGGATCTTTTCATGCATTCTTGGCTAACTGGAGAAATGTCTATTCAAGTCCTTTGCCCATTTTTCAATTGGGCTGTTTATTTTTTTTTTTGTTGAATTGTAGGAATTCTTTATATATTCTGGATATAAATCCCTTACTAGATATACTATTTGCAAATATTTTCTCCCATTCAGTGGGTTGTCCTTTCACACTATTAACAGTGTCCTTCAGACTAACACTTTTTGAAGGACATAAATATATAACACATTGTTCTTATGTAGAAAAACCAAATACATAAAAATGTGAATTCTCACAAAATTAGTATACAAATTAAATGCAATTCTAGTTACAATTCTAACAAAATTTTATTGGGAATTGGAGAAAAGAAAGTTCATAGAAAGAAAAAAGGTCTGAGAATAGCAAGGGAACAGTGAATATAGAGGTAAATACCTTTGTTATCAGCACATATTATAAAACTACTATTAGTAAACCGGTATTGTGTTGACATTAACAATAAACAAATAGACCAAAATTCAAAAGTATATTTAATGATATGTAAGATTTAATACATGATAAAAGTAGTACATTTAGAAGAGAATGGATTATTTAATTAATAAATGGACCTGGCACAACTGACCATATGGAAGAAAATAAAATCATAACATTATGTCACACTGTATACCAAAACACATTCCAGATGGATTAAAAATTTTAACTAAGAAAAAAGATGTTAAAACGAAAATCTAAGATATTATGTATACTATTAGGATAAGATAGACCTTTTAATCAAAACAGGAAACTCCAATGCAATAAAAAAAAAAGCCACACATTTAACAATTAAACTAATAAATTTTACCCATCGTATGGTTAAAGACACTATAAACAAATTCTGTAATAGTCAAGGGATCATTTGAAAAAAGAACTGCCACACAAATTACAGATAAATGGTTACAGATACTCAATTCAAAGATCTCTCACAAACAAGAAAAAGCAAATGGGCAAAAGATATGAACAGACAAACTCAGGTAAAAGCAAATTCAAATAGTCTATAAACTTATAAAAAGATGTTCAAACTCATAATGATAATCATGGAAACAGACACTAATGTAACAATGAGATCACTAATATTGATCAAACTGGCAAAAAATAGAATAGAAAATAATCTATCAGGTAAAAGGTACTTTCTAATATTGCTGGTACAAAGAAAACTGTAAAAGCCTCTTCTGAAATCACGCATGCACGCACACGTTTATATGTTTTCATTTGGGAGTACCAATGAAGCTATGGAAGGATTCAAAGCTTATCTCAGCAGGATGATGGGAGTAATGATTACTAACTTTTTCTTTTAAATCTTTGACTCTTACCTCAAATGAAGGACTTTTCTAATTTGAAAAATACAAATAAAGAAAACTTTAAACAGTAGCAGCATGTACAACTGACTAATGGAAATGGAGCAAAAGAAGAGAGAAAAACACTGACTACAGACTTGAGAAGGAATCAAAAACAAGTCCGTTTCACAATTCTGTCTAGGCTGACTGTGACCTTGTGACTCAAGGCCACACATGCGCCACCTTCATTCAGCATTTCTAACTTCTTAAATATATCCAGGCAAATAACACCCATGCAGATGCCACCAACCTGATTTGTTGGCAGCTTCACTTGGTTCTACCGTGAACTGCAGAGAAGCTTCTTTCTTCCTTGAAGAAACTGGAACTGACTTTAGATGTGATTTCTGGCACTGAGCCTAAAAGAGATACAACATGAGATCCACTCTATTAAATTACCAATTCTGATTGAACACATTTGTTTTTAAAATGTTAAAAAAAACAAGTATTTAAGCACAATAAACCAGCTGGTAGAGCTGTATACTCTGGTAACTACTTTAGAAAACAATTTGGCATTATCTAGTAAAGTTGAAATTTCATATAACCTATCACAGAAACAATGCTGCTCTGAACAGCAAAAATCTATTCTGACAGAAGACTGGATAAAGAAATTATGATATAGTCATATAATACAATATCATATATACAACAGTGAAATGAATAAACTATAGCAACATAAATAAATGACTATGTTAACCAAAAAAAAGCAAGTTGCAGAAGTATATAAAGGTCAAATAGACGCAAAAACATGTAAAACAATATATATAAGTATTTAGAGATTCTCTCTACGACAGAAAGAGTTAACATAGCAGGCCTGATCATTTAAAGGGCCTGCTTACAGGGCTAGCCCTTGTTGGCACCTGGGGACTTGGCTTTCAGAATGTTTCCTCCATTACCAACTGATAAGGTTGTGCCTGCTATGCCAGCCTGCCTAGACTGCTTGTATAAACAGTGTGATTTATGGTGAATGCCTGCTTTTTTTTCCTTCAGGGAGTACAGAATTTTGGTGGGCAGAGGGTGCCTACGTAACCAGCCCCCAATAAAAACTTAAAGCTAAGTCTCAAAAGGCTTCCCTGGGCAGAAAGACTATACACGTTTTACTGCATTTCACTGCTGAAGGCAATGAGTGCACTCTGTGCGGCCCCTTTGGGGAGGAGAGGAAGCCTGATATGGATTCCTTCAGACTGTGCCTGACGTGTCTTTTTCCCTTACTGATCTGGCTGTGTCTCCTGACTGTGTGACTATAATAAATGTCACGAATACAACTATATGCTGAGTCTCATGAGTCCTAGTGAAGCACTCAACATGTGGAGGGTAGCAGGACCTCTGTCACAAGCAGTAGAAGAAGTTGAGACAAATGTCAGCACACACCCATATGTGGTAAAACTATAAAATAAAAGATAGGAATAATGAACATGAAATTCAAGATAGTGGTTACCTCTGTGCAGGGAGGTGAGGCAGAAGAACAGGATCAGAAAAGGGCAAATATATGCTTCAAAGGTATTGGTATTTCTTACACTGAGGGATAGGCACATGGGTGTTTGTTTATATTATTTTTAATACATTATGTGCATTACATATTTTCTTTTGTAAATCTGAAATATATCAAGTCATAAATTTTAAAAGTCTAGAAAAGAAAAATCTCATTCACATACATTGCAAGTAGGAAAGAAAACTGGTAAACCACTTTGTAGAAAAAATAGACAATATTTAACAATTTCACTTCAAATGTGCATATCCTAGAGAAATTCAATTTATAACATGTGCACAAGGAGGCATGAAAAAAGATGTTCACTACATCACTGTGATAATGAACAGATGGAAACAACCTAAAAATCTACCAACAGAGGAATATATAAATAATAGAGCATTGTACTGTTGTTCAGTGGCTACATTATGGAACTCAATTACATAAAGAAACAAACACAAATTTTCATTAAATCCTGCTCCCTCTCGAAACTTCATGAAGGAGTTTTAAAAATGTATAAACCCAGAAGGATGAAAAAAAAGAGAAGGCAGCAGATGAGAGATGTCAACAGACTTTTTTAAATTGGAAAGCAGATCAGTAGCAACTAATCAGCCCAGAGAGCAGAAACATACTAGCGATGGAGAAAGGCCAGAAGCAGAGACTTATGTTTATAGAGAAACTCTTTTACCTCTATCTCTATGGAGATCAATAATTAGATGTAAAAGCATCTCTAAAAGAGGAGGTCCAGATGGTCCAATACTTCTGCAAACAGAGGAGTTGTGTTTTGTTTTGTTTTTTTTTGTGAGGAAGATCAGCCCTGAGCTAACATCCATGCCAATCCTCCTCTTTTTGCTGAGGAAAACTGGCCCTGAGCTAACATCCGTGCCCATCTTCCTCTACTTTATATGGGACGCCACCTCAGCATGGCCTGACAAGCGGTGCATCATTGCGCGCCCGGGATCCGAACCCGGGCCACCAGCAGCGGAGCGTGCGCGCTTAACCGCTACGCCATGGGGCCAGACCCAGAAGAGTTGTTAAATGTATATATAGGAAGTAGTGACAGTCACAGAGGCCCACCTCCCCCAACCCTCGCGGAAAATGTTTACTCTCTGGAGTCTCAGAATCCGAGACTGTGAACTCAGTGGCATGAGATACAGCTGAAGGTAAGAGTAATACATTAAAAACTAAATATTAAGTAGAAGTATTTAAATTGCACCTTCCCCTTTACCCCACCTGGCTGAGAACACTCGCGGTTAGAATCAGACCTCCAAGCAGGAGAGAAGATTTGTCAGAAAAACCTACCAAGCCAAGAGAAAAAAACCTGCAGATATTAACACCTGGACATCCACAAGGACATGGCCCAGAGAGATCACACCACAGTGAAATCTACCAATGTACAAATTTTACTATGCAAATAGAGCTTCCTTTAGTTTTCCACTCTTAAATATGAGGAGACAGCTGAGGATCACTAGACATACGACAAAAGGCTCTAGTGTAAAAGGCACTGAGCAAAGTAAGCCAAAGAAGTACCTGTAGGAAACAGAAACTATAAGAAGAAATCTTAATAAAAAACGTTAGAGGAACCTAACATCAAGGAATATCATGAAATTTCAGCTCACTAAAGACAGATGACAAGATCCTGAAAGCTTGCAAAGACAAAAAAAAATAGTGACTCTCAAAGGATCAAGGAATCAGAATGGTATTCTCAATGATAACACAAGAAGCTAAAAGAAAATAGCGCACGTCTTTAAAAATCTGAGGAAAAATAATTTCCAACCCAGAATTCTATATCCACACAAATTACCCATCATGAGGGTTAAATCATGATTTTCAAACATTTAAGGTCTTAAACTCTCAGGAAGCTACTAAAGAATGAGCCCCGCCATAAAAGGAGAGAGCAAGAAAAAGGAAAATTTGGGAACCAAGAAATATGAGCTGCAATACACGAGAAAAGGGAAGGGACTTCCCTGGATGATAAAGGGAAATCACATGGCAACACCTTTGTGACAGTCCAAAAAATAAATAGTAGCAAAACACGAAGGGTAGAGAGATCTAGGAGGGATAACCCCAGAAAAAAACTGAAAATAATAAATTACTTGATGTGTCTACATACACTGAGAAGATATTTATAATTTTGTCAAAGAAACTGGTGATAAATTAGTCACAGCGCACAGAAAATCAACAAATGGAAAAACCACAACAATTAAATCAAAAGAACACTAAGATACAAGCAAATGGTTAAACAAACTGTGGTACATCCATACCATGAAATACCACTCAGCAATAAAAAGAAATGAATTACTGATACACACAAAAACGTAGATGAATCTTCAAAGAACTATGCTGAGTGAAAAAGTCAATTCCAAAAAGTTATACAGTATATGACTCCATTTAAACAACATTCCTGAAATGACAAAATTGTAGAAATGGAGAATAAATTAGAAGTTTCAAAGGTTAAGGAGGGGGTGAGGGCAATAGAGAAGGGAGTGTTACTATAAAAGGACAATAAGAGGGATCCTGTGGTAATGGAATTGTTCTGTATCTTATCAATGTTAATGTCCTGGTTGTGATACTGTACGAAGGTTTGCAAGATGTTAAATTTAGAGCAAACTAGGTAAAGGGTACATGAGTTTGCACCCTATTATTTCTTACAGCTGCTTGTTAATTTACAATTATCTCAAAATAAAAAGCTTGATTTAAAAAAAAGTAGAGGCTCCCCATAATATCTTTCTCTAGAGTATCTTCTCTTTTTCTCCTATTAGGCACATTGGATTGAAATGATCAGCTCCTTGCTCTCTCTTAGGACTGAGCTGGGTCAGTTTGAGATAAAATTTTAGTAAGACTCAGTCCACTTGTAGTCTGCCTTATTCTTCAGAATGAGCTCTCCTGGGTAATTGAGAACCTGGTGAGTCTCTCACACCTGAAAGACTGTGAGAGATTCGGTTCAGCCCTTTAGAGGTTTTGGCTTAACTTTTTAGCCTCCTGCCCCAGACTGCTTCAAAATCCGTCAAATGCCTACTTGTTGTGGGCCCCTTTGTGCAGTAGGACTTTGTCTTCTTAGCACAGCAAGACTACATATTTCACTCCACCTTTCTGGCCCAGGGTTCTGCACCACCCCAGAGCTAACAAATGTTCTTTAAGGAAAAGTGGCTATCCATTTGGGCACCTCTGGATTCCAATTTGTCATGCCATCCCCGCACACGTGAAAAAAGCTCTGCTTTCCCACAGCAGACTCCCTCTGTCTGGGCCAACCTAAATCTCTCAGCTGTTGCCCAAAATTAGCAAATATTCTCAGGGAAGAAAACAACTAACAATCATCAACTCATCTTCCAAGAATTCTTCTCTCTTTGGAATTTTAGTTCATCTAGTCCTCATTACTTCCACAGCTTCCCACGTCTCTAGAAATATGATTTGTTTGCGTTTTATTCTTTAAACTAGCTGTTGCAGCAGGAGTGGTGGCCTACTACAATCTGTTACATCCTACCTAGAAGAGGAACTTCTAACACAACCTTGACATTAAAGCCCTACAAGAACATTTTAAGAAAAGACAATATTATTCATGACCATAGATGCAAACATCTTAAATATTAGCAAACCAAATCAAAAATGGTAATACTTTATGATCAAGTCAAGTTTATCCCAGGAAACTTAAAGTTGATTTAACTTTCAAAAATCAGTATAATTTACCACATTAAAGGTCTCTCAATCCTGAAAGAAATGCATCTGTCTTCATTCCTTGGAACCAAAAGGCTGTATATGTTTAATTATTTGTTTACATAAGTTTCTAGTTGATGTTATTTCTAGCACTATAATATTTTTCTCTCCAATTAGTATTGTGCTTTTGATTAATTTGTCTTCGATCATCAGCTTCAAAAATTCTATTTGAAAGTCTGCTATTTTGTAGAGTTCTCCTCCTAAGATATATAATCAATAAAAGATTGATTTCCCTGTAGAGCAATAGATTGCCTTCAGTTTTCAAAAAATAACCAAACTCACTAACCTGGATTAGAAACTTCAATAGCTGCCCACTTTCCTAAAAACCTAATTTAAGTATTATTTTAGGAGAAATAAAAAACGATTAGTTAGGGCCAGCCCCATGGCTTAGCGGTTAAGTGCGCGCGCTCCGCTGCTGGCGGCCCGGGTTCGGATCCCGGGTGCGTACTGACAAACCGCTTCTCTGGCCATGCTGAGGCCGCGTCCCACATACAGCAACTAGAAGGATGTGCACCTATGACATACAACTATCTACTGGGGCTTTGGGGGAAAAAAGAATAAATAAATAAAAATAAAAAATAAAAATAAATAAATAAAACTACATCTGCTTTAAAAAACAAAAAATGATTAGTTATAATTTGGTAATTCTAATTCCCAGACCTCCAATTCCAAACACAGGAAATGTCAAATCAAAATTTTCACAAAATACTTCTAAATTTCAGAGAAAGTCAATGGGAATATAGGATTCCCTTTTAAGAATAAGATTTACAAACAACTTTACTAACACGTACCTAACTATATTGTGCATTGCTTCACTCATTAAAATATTAAACTTGTACCAGCTCTCCTTTTTGACTTACCTCTTTGCTTGGTGACTGAATACAAACATCTTTTATTTTAGGTGTTGAATAAAGCACTGATTTTGTAGAATTTTTGCTAAAATCATTGGAAGGACCTAAAAAAAAATTAAGAAATTTTAAAAAGCAAAATATCGTATAAAATCTTTTGGATACAATTAAAAGAAGCCCTACATGACGTGTGAACAAGTCTGTTGACTCTTTAAACACAAATAGCTGACTGTAATGGACATCAATTCAATATTCAAATGCTCCTAGAAGACCCAAGGAACTGAAAAAAACAACAAGATTCCTAAGAAATTATGTGCCAGTCTTCTTTCAGAGCCCGTAAAGAAGAGATACTTTCCACTATCTGTGTTTATTTCTTTGGTTGGCCTATTATTCCAAAACCTTCTGATGCTAACCAGCACTTAGAAAAGTTTTTTGCCGCAATTCAACATCTCTTTAGAAATTTCTTTGGTAAATCACCAAAAATTATCTCAAGCTCCTCAGCAATCCCAAGAATTCTGCATATTTATTTCCATTACATGAAATATTTTCTCTTGTGCATAATTATCTATGGACTTCCAGACTACAGCAATCTAGTGTGAACTAAAAAGAATGACAAATTATTCTCATCTTTGCCAGTATTATCCTCAGCATACCAGAACGTACATGAAGGACTGCACATGTACTCAAAATTCCTAGGAATATATTTTACATATATTTAAATGCTAGAACACATTTGCTGCATTTGATATTAATACGACAAATTTGTATTTTCATCTATCCCAACCCTCAAAGTCCATCTAGAAACAAAGCCTTACTTTCTTCTTCAAAACAGTCTTGTAAGATTTCCAGTATGTTCTGGCCTACCTCCACATTAATGTCAGGTGCCCTAATAAGAAGGAAAGAAGGGAACACATTAACATATCATTTCCAGAAGATATTTCTTATTTATGTCACCATCTACTTTGAAAATTCCTTATCTCCTTATTATAAAATGTTAATTTACTTAACGGGAAAAATATCACCTTTACTATCTGAGGATAAAACAAGCACTCAAGAGTCCAAGGGTTCCCAGAAAGTATGTGAAGTAGTATGTCATTACCTATACTAACAATTATATTCCTTGATCAAACAGCCACATCTAAAGCTGTTTTAGATTACTGCTGTATCTAAACAGGAACATAAAACATTTTTCAACAAATCCAACCAGTCCTGAAATGCTTCTTTAATAAAGACTCCACAGTCACAAGTCCTAACAGTTCCAAGTAACAGTCTTCCCTACAAGTTCTCAAATGCACTTTGATTCAATACCATTAAGCTGCTAATGTTTTAAATTAAAATTGTATGGAGATAATTGTAGATTCACATGCAGTTTTAAGAAATAATACAGAGGAGATCCCTTGTTCACTTCACCCAGTTTCCCCTAATGGTAACATTTTGCAAAACTATAGTATATTATCACAACTATGATATTGATAACTGATATACTGATATTGATATTGATAACAATATTAATACTGATAGTGATAACAATCCACCAATCTTATTCAGATCTCTCTAGTTCTACCAGTACTCATTTGTTTGTCTATCTTTGTGTGTGTGTATTTAGTACTATACAATTCATCACATCTGTAGATTCTAATAACACCACTACATTCAAGATACTGAACAGTTCCATCACCACAAAGATCCTTCTATTTCCTTTTTATAACCACATCCACCTTTTCTTTTGGCCTCACTGAGTAAGCTGCACCTTTCTAATATTTCCATTTAATCCATTCGACAGAGTGCTTTCCCCATGACTATCATTTAGTCAGAACTGAGACTGCCTCTTCTCAATCTACCATTTATTAGGTCAATTTCTTTTCACACTGCCACTAAGATACTGCACTGCTTGCATTATAATATTTCTCTATTAATATAAAATAACTAAAGTGATTATACTTAATCAGTGGGCAGAGATATCATTATTTTAGTCAGAGGTAATAATTTTTCCTTTCTTCATTTAAAAATTCCACTTCCTGAAATCGATGATGACATAAAGAAATGGAAAGACATCCCATGCACACGGATCAGAAGAATAAACATAGTTAAAATGTCCATACTACCTAAAACAATCTACAGATTCAATGCAATCCCAATCAGAATCCCAATGAAATTCTTCACGGAAACAGAACAATGTATACTAAAATTCATATGGGGCAACAAAAGACCCCAAATAGCCATAGCAATCCAGAGAAAAAAGAACAAAGCTGGAGGCATCACAATCCCTGACTTCAAAATATACTACAAAGCTATAATAATTAAAATAGCATGGTACTGGTACAAAAACAGACAAACAGATCAATGGAACAGAATTGAAAGCCCAAAAGTAAAACCACACATCTACAGACAGCTAATCTTCGACAAAGGAGCTAAGAACATACAGTGGAGAAAGGAAAGTCTCTTCAATAAATGGTGTTAGGCAAACTGGACAGCCACATGCAAAAGAATGAAAGGAGACCATCTTCTTTTGCCATACACAAAAATTAACTCAAAATGGATCAAAGACTTGAAGGTAAGAACTGAAACTATAAAACTCCTGGGAAAAAACATAGGCAGTACACTCTCTGACATTGGTCATAGAGGGATCTTTTCAAATTCTATGTCTACTTGGACAAGGGAAACAAAAGAAAAATAAACAAGTGGGACTTCATCAGACTAAAGAGCTTCTGTAAGGCAAATGAAACCAGGATCAAAATGAAAAGATAACCCACCAGCTGGGAGAAAGTATTTGCAAAGCATAAATCCGACAAGGGGTTCATCTCCATAATATATAAAGAACTCACAGAACTGACGAACAAAAAAACAAACAAACCAACCAAAAAATGGGCAGAGGCTATGAAGAGACATTTTTCCAATGAAGATATACAGATGGCCAATAGGCACATGGAAAGATGTTCAACATCACTAATCATCAGGGAAAAGCAAATTAAAACACAAAGATATCACCTTACACCCATTAGAACGGCTATAATCACCAAGACAAAACATAACAAATGTTGGAGAGGCTGTGAAGAAAAGGGAACCCTCATTTACTGCTGGTGGGAATGCAAACTGGTGCAGCCTCTATGGAAAACAGTATGGAGATTTCTCAAAACATTAAAAATAGAAATACCTTACGATCCAGCTATCCCACTACTGGGTATCTATCCAAAGAACCTGAAATCAACAATCCAAAGAGGCTTATGCACCCCTATGTTCATTGCAGCATTATTCACTACAGCCAAGAAGTGGAAGCAACCCAAGTGTCCCTCGACTGATGATTGGATAAAGAAGATATGGTGTATATATGTATATGTATATATATATACATATATACATATACATATATACACCATGGAATACTACTCAGCCACAAAAAGACAAATTCATTCTATTTGCGACAACATGGATGGACCTGGAGGGTATTATGTTAAGCAAAATAAGCCAGACAGAGAAAGACAAACACCACATGATTTCACTCATATGTGAAAGATAAACTAACACACAGAGAGAATAGTCTGGTGGTTACCAGGGGGAAAAGGGTTGGGGGCGGGCACAAGGGGTGAAGGGATGCATTTATATGGTGACTGACAAACAATAATGTACAACTAAAAGTTCACAATGTTATGAACTATTATGATATCAATAAAAAAGAATTTCACTTTCTGAAGATGGGAATAAAAATCACCTTAAAAGCTTAAGTATATAAATTACCTGTAAGGTCGGCAAAATCTCCTTCTGTAGTCATTTTTGAGATGATCCTGAAAAAAAAATAAATCATCAGTTTAGTCTTCCTGTTTAAAATATATACAAATACAACCTGTCTTCAAAGTAATTTCACCCCAACAGGAACAGGCCAGAAAATTTAAGTTCTTTGTTTACTCAGCAAGTAAGTATTTGTTAACTGCCTATTATAATACTATGAAGAAGAATTCTTCTAGATCAAGTGAAAGAGAACTTCCTTCATATCTACTGTTTCTCAACCTATGCTTGTACTATTTCCTCACCCTGGGATTTACTCCATCTTCTTCCTCCTCTTCCCCCAACTCCTCCTATTCCTTTTCCATCACCAACAGCCTATCTGAGATTCCAATAATTCAAGTTGGTTGACTAACAATATCTACCTACCTCCTTTTTCTGCAGGGAGATCCCTCTAAAATAATAGTAAAGGACTAAAATGGCATAAAATAACAATGAAAAAGAGAATGGAAGAGAGGACCATCTGCGGACAAATTTTAAAAATTTTTGGAAGATGGAAAATAAATGAAGCGTGATAATTGATGAAACAGAATAAAGGCAGTAGCAGCCTAAAGTAAGCTCAGAGGATACCGTCCTTGGTGAGGAGTGAAGCTGATATGTCTGGGAGAAAACCATAACTATGCAGAACTAGGAAATTCAAGATGTGAAGGAAGAAAACAGTGAGAAAAGTAAGAAAAACAGAGCAATCAAAAGGAAACCTATATATAGAATGGCAGACTGCTACCTTCCCCTATCCTCATAAACACAGAGTTCAAAAACAGTATTCGACTCTCTCAGTCTTAAATATCACCAGCATCTACAGATCACCAGACACTTTAAAGTCTCTAAAACAAAAGAGAAAAATCAAGATATAAATTTTAAAAACAAAAAAGAAATAGGCCCAAGAAGAAACTAATATCAAGTATGAGAAAAAAGAAAACTTCAAAAACAAACAAAAAAAGGAAATTCTAATTAGTACCTTCAACAGAGATTTGAGATAATATTGGACTCAGAAAACAAAAGCGGTCTACTATAAACACTAAACAGAGAGCAAGAAAAAAACTCTTAATAATTAAAAACATGATTGCCTAAAATAAAAAAAAAGCAGTGATTAAGAAAAAGCTGAGGATATTACTAGAGGGAAAAAGAACAAAAGACGAAGAGGAGATGGAAAATGGGAGAAAAAAATAAAACAAAGATCCAAAAATCGGGAGGTCTAACTTCTGACCAATAGTTATTCCAGACAGAACAAAGAAAAAGGAAAGAGATATACTCTAAGAAGATATACAATCAGGAGCCGGCCCCGTGGCTTAGCGGTTAAGTGCGCGCGCTCCGCTGCTGGCAGCCTGGGTTTGGATCCCGGGGACGCACTGTTTCTCCGGCCACGCTGGGGCTGCGTCCCACATACAGCAACTGGAAGGCTGTGCAACTATGACATACAACTATCTACTGGGGCTTTGGGGGGCAGGGGGGAGAAGAAGATATACAGTCAAATTTCCCAAAGCTGTAGGACGTGAATAGCCAGCATAATGAATTTAAGAAGATCCATATCTAGGAACATAACAATAAAATTTCAGAAACAGTGAGGATAAAAAGACCCTAGAATGCTTCCAGAAAGAGAAAATAGGTAATCCCAACAAAGAAGCAGCACCAATCAATGGGAACAGCAAAAATAAAACACACAGACATGCTGATATTGGAGGTAGAGAGCATATCTGAGATACTTTGGTTCCTATCTTTTCACTGTAAAATCCATCAAGTTAAATTTTCTAGTTGAAAATTGGGTAGCGTTAGGATGAACAGCATGCTTTAAAAATGAAAATATTATCAATACCAAACGTTTATTAAACCTTTTACTTGGCCCAATGGGATATAAATGACCCCACCCCACGTGGACACTCTCTTTATCCCACTCATGCTCTGACATGCAGAGCTGGGCCCCACTCCTGACTCCACTCAGGCTCCTATACACTGCTCTAACACTGTAGCTTTGCACCCACAGGGATCCCTGCCTTGTCTGGCCCAATCTAATGGCTTTTGGATTGAATTACTCAGGAAGATGAAGACCTCTATTAGATTTTAAGAAACTTGAGAGCAGAAGACTTTGCCTTAAGCTAGTTTATATTCTTCCCAGAGCCTTGTCTAGTGCATTGTACACCACACAAACACCATTTTTTGCTATCTTTTTGACATCCCAAATAAATAAGACCAAAAACTTATGAAATAAAAATGTACTTCTTTCTTTAAAGAAGGTAAAAGTGTTTCACATAGCCTGTTATCCTCAGGAAGTACCTAAGAAGCAAAAGATGAAATTTATTTTTTAGGTAGCAGACTTAAGGAACAAAGACATCTAAAAAGTATCCATTTTATCACAAGTCATTTGATGGAAACTTAAGTCAAGCACTTAGGTCTCTGACCAGTACTCAGCAGTTTGAAACACTTAAGTAAACCCCTGAGAATGTTAGTTAACTACCTTCCAAGGCCTAATTTAAGGCTACTCTTTTAATTTCACACAATAAATTGAAACGATTCATCAAATTTGCACACTGAATGTTTCTGAACGTTAAATAACATCTGTAAAGTACCCTCTGTCGCTCTTTGAAACAGAAAAATTTTAAGGCTAAGATAGTTCATTCATTTGACAAATATTAATTGAGCACCTACTACAGGGCCAGGTGCCATTTAGGAACACTAGAAAATAAGTGGTGAACAAGACAAAGTCTCCTAATTCTAAATTAAAAGTTAGAATGTAAAAATATTTAATTTTCAAAATAAATACACACTCAAAAACTGCCAATTTCAACTCATTTTTCAGTCAATTTCAATTTCTTCCATTCACTGTGAGATTGTTTCTTAAAGAAAATAATACACAACACAGCAGGGTTTCTCAACCTTGGCACTACTGACATTTTGGGCTAGATGACTCTGTTGTGAGGGCCTGTCCTGTGCACTGTAGGAAGCTTAGCAGCATCCTTGGCCTCCACCCATTAGGTGCTCTTAGCACACCCCTCCTCCAGCCCCTTTCAGGACAACCAGCACTCTTTCCAGAAATCACCAAATGTCTCCTATGTGTCAAAATCACCACCAGTTTGGGCCGGCCCCGTGGCTTAGCGGTTAGGTGCGCACGCTCTACTGCTGGTGGCCTGGGTTCGGATCCCGGGCGCACACTGAAGCACCGCTTCTCCGGCCATGCTGAGGCCGCGTCCCACATACAGCAACTAGAAGGATGTGCAGCTGTGACATACGGCTATCTACTGGGGCTTTGGGGGAAAAAATAAATAAATAAAATTATAAAAAAAAAAAAAAAAGAACCACTAAAGTACAGGATTGACTGAAAATAATCTCTCGAACTCCTCTCTCCCTTGTCTTTTAAATGACTTGATGTATCTGAAAAATGAACTGTGGTCAAGAGAATGAGAAGACAAGCCACAGACCGGAAGAAAATATTTGCAAAGGACACATCTGATAAGGACTGTTATCCAAAATATACAAAGAACTCTTAAAATTCAACAAATAGAAAAAAAAAACCTCAATTAAAAAATAAATGGGCCAAAAATCTTAACACACACCACACCTAAGAAGACATAGCAAAAAAGCATATGAAAAGACACTCCACATCATTTCTGTCATCATGGAAATGCAAATTAAAACAACAATGACATACTACTACAAATCTATTAGAATGGCCAAACCCTGGAACAATGACAACTCCAAATGCTGGTGAGGATGTGGAGCAACAGGAACTCTCACTCATTTTGGAATGGTACAGCCACTTTGGAAGACAGTTTGGTGGTTTCTTACAAAACTAAAAATACTCTTACCATACGATCCAGCAATCATGCTCCTTGGTATTTACCCAAAGAGTTGACAACTTATGTCCACACAACAATCTGCACACACATGTTTATTGCAACTTTATTCATAACTGCCAAAACTTGGAAGCAACCAAGTTCTGTCTTTCACTAGGTGAATGGATGAACTGTGGTACAACTAGACAATGCAGGATTACTCAGCGCTAAAAAGAAATGAGCTATCGGGCCCACCCCGTGGCTTAGTGGTTAAGTGCGCGCGCTCCGCTACTGGCGGGCCGGGGTTCAGATCACGGGCGCGCACCGAAGCACCGCTTCTTTGGCCATGCTGAGGCCGAGTCCCACATACAGCAACTAGAAGGATGTGCAACTATGACATACAACTATCTACTGGGGCTTGCGGGGGGGGGGGGAGGATTGGCAATAGATGTTAGCTCAGAGCCGGTCTTCCTCAGCAAAAAGAGGAGGATTAGCATGGATGTTAGCTCAGGGATGATCTTCCTCACAAAAAAAACAAACAAAAAAGAAATGAGCTATCAATCCATGAAAAGACATGGAGGAACCTTAACTGTATAATACTAAGTGAAAAAGGCCAACCTGAAAAGGCTACATACTGTATGATTCCGACTATATGATATTCTGGAAAAGGTAAAACTACAGAGACAGTAAAAAAAATCAGCAGTTTCCAGGGCTGAGGGGGGAGGAAGGGATGAACAGGTGGAGGACAGAGGATTTCAAGGGCAGTGAAAATACTCTGTAAGATATCAGTTCACTATGGATGGATACACATCATTGACGGAGACATGTCATCAGACATTTGTACAACGCCAAGAGTGAACTCTAATGTAAACTGTGGACTTTAGGTGATACTGATGTATCATTGTAGGTGCATGAACTATAACAGATACATCACTCTGGTGGGGATGTTGACAACGGGGGTGGCTATGCAGGTGTGGGGGCAAGAGGTCCACGGAAAATCTCAGTACCTTCTGCTCAATTTTGCTGTGAATCTAAAACTGTTCTAAAAAAATAGAAGTCTTTTTAAAAAAATGAACTGTGGGCATTACGATAAATTTTATTCCCCTCCACTTCTCCCAATGAGAATGGCTTTATTCCTCTTTTTATTACTATTATTATATATGATGTAAACAATGTATGTGCTCATAGTAAAAAGTACACTCTATACCACCCTGGCACACATCTCTTTAGGCATACAAGCAAACATATATAACTTTATATAAATGGGAGTTCATCAATGCTGAAGATTTTAAAAGGGGAGCTAAAGCAGAAAACACAAGTTTACAATAGGGACTAATAATGGGCTGTACAATATATAGTAACCATAAGCGAAGTTTGAAATATGGAATAGTGAATATCGAGGGAGTCCAGAAACATGTAAACAAAAAATGAGTTCCCGCCCGGACCGTACTCACAGCTTGCAGCTTTTAACAGCTGTCTTTCACAAAACTTTATCAATAACAGATGTTCCATAGATAATCTGCTTCTCCAGACCGGCAAGTCTCAAGCAAACGCATACTTTTAAGGCGTTCCAATACTTCCATGGACAGAAAATTATTTGGAACACTAGGAACTGGAGGTAGGACAAAAAGTAGAAATCACAAGATTCTCTGAAGAGAAAAATGCCGTCACAACCGAAATTACAAGAAACCTTGAAGAAAAATACAAATAACTCTGGCTATCGGCACACGATCACTCCCGATCTCAAAAAATTCGCGCGTTTTTCCCACTGAAACGCAAAAGAGGCCACAGCACCGGCCCAACGTCTCGTTCTCCCCCGCCTAGGGCGCGAGGGCCAGGGCGGCCGCGGCCCGCACTTACCAGACCGGAGGCAGCCATGTTCCGGCCCGGCTCCGCCCGCGCACTGGGTCGGGGGCGGAAGCCAACACAGGCCGCGGCACGAGGAAGACTTGCGCCGACAGAGCCGCGGGAGAAGATAAGCGGCGACCCGGGAGCGCCCGTGAAGCGGTGGCAGCCGACTCAAGCGAGCGTCGAGGCGGCAGGCGCGCACCGCGAGACCTCGCCACCCATTAGGCTCCGCCCTCCACAAACACTGGCGCCCAGCCCTCTGCGCAGTTTGAAATAGGCTGCACATGCGCAGAACGGGCCTTGCAACCCAATAGGAAGAAAGCCGTTATGGGCCCGCCCCCTCACTGCAGCCGCCCACTGTCCCACCCCTCCCAGCCTCGTCCTCCCTCCCCCCCGTAGCCCTGCCCCTCCTCTCTTTCTCCAATGGCTCGGTCGTTCTTCCCTCTCTGTGTCTCCGCACGACGCGGAGGCTGGGCAGAAAGCTGGGCCTTTACTTGGCAGGCACGATGTGGGGAACCGCCTTTGCCCCTTGAGCCCCGTGTAAAACTTCTCAGCGGTTCTATTATAGAGTAAAAAGTAATGCTTGGAAGAATAAGAGGTAGAAATTGCAGAAGTCGTTTGCACAGAAAGATTTCCCTGTGCAGGCTCGGCAGCCACACGCAGCCCGTCTATGCATCATCTCTGAAAGTAATAATATAATAATGATGATGATGATGATAATGACAATAGCTTGTATTCTTGTTTCAAATATGTAGGTAATATTTTCATGAAGCATTGCCAGCAACATGACCTATATAAATATATTGAAGTATGATGTCCTGATAGGAGTGCTAGATCAGGAGTCATGAAACATGCTCAGCCCTTGATTAGCTATGTCATCTAGGACAAATTGTGGCACCGTTCTGGGTGTTTCCTTAATTGTGTAATGGGAAAGCTAAATTAGATGCTCCGAAGACTTCTTCCTACCTGATTCTATGAAACTATGTCCTATTTTCATGATTTCAAAAAAATTGCAAGGGAATTTTAATCAGAAAATACATTACTTATTGAATAAATTCATTAATCAATAGTTGAGCTAGTAAATTTTTTAAAACTTGTAATGCTTTAACAAATGTTATCAGCTGCTAAGGCCATTTTTTCTTTTTTCTTTCTTTCTTTTTTTTTTTTTGGTAGGGAAGAGGGATTACAAATTGACTCTGAAATCAGACAAGCCTAGGTTTGACTCTACTCCACTAATTCTCCCATAATGGGCAAGTTAATTAAATTATCTGTTTCTTGATTCCCTTATCTGTAAAATGGGAATAATATTAAAGTTGCTGAGAAATTGGATTAATGCCTTTTAAGATCTAGGTGAAATGCCTGGAACATAGTAAGAATTCAATAAATAATGCTGTTGGTATTATTATGGAGATTGTTTTACTCGGTCTAGCAGAAGTTTTACCAGTCAGACAACATTATATAATTTGATGTCACATTTAGAATAGAGAATAAAAACTAATATTTATTGAGTGCATACTATATGCCAAGTTCTATTCTAAATGCTCTCCATGCAGTGACTTATTTAATAGAACATTTCTGTGAGAGAAGACAACTAATATCCCTATTTTATAGACAACAAAACTGGGACAGAGTTTAAGTAACTTGCCCAAGATCACGCTATCATAAAACAACAGAACTGGGTATGAACCCCAGTATTTTGATTCCAGAACTGAGCACTTAATCACTGTAGTCTTTTTACCTCTCAGTGAGAAATTTTAGCAAACACAATCATAAAGTTCCACATGTAAAATTATATCCTCCTGCTTCCACTGCAAAGAGGCACTCTCAGAGGTATTTTGAGAAACTTGAAATGCAGTGGCATGCTGGTGTAGAATGCAGGGCATAAAGGGTGTTGGCGATGAACTGGTCTGTTCTAGAGAGAAAATGGAGCAGCACCTTTATGAAAACAGAAAGATATGGAGACTCTGCAGTTCCCAAACTTTTCAGTTCCCTCTGCATCTGACCTAATATTTAATAGCCCCACCATGGTTTTAGCATTCTAAAATAAAGTTGCTAGTTGATGGAGTAATGTTTATAAAACCCAGCTTTGTCTTTATAGACCCCTCTGCCGCAAAAAATACCTCAAGATCACTCCTCATGTACTGCTATGACAACTGACTAAATCTTGAAGTTTTCCTCAGAACTACTTACCTAGATAGTAATGGGTGTGTGTGTGTGTTTATGTATCTGTCCATGGAAGTATGTGTATTAGAGTGTATATGGGAAATAAAGTATCCAGAAATTTAACTTTTAAGGGAAGTAGAAACTTTTAGTTCTTATGATTTTACATAGATAATTTAAAATTTGTAATTGTTAAAATTACTTTAAAGAATATTTTAGACCTTAAAAATTACACTCCAAAAATCAATTTGCTCTAGAAATTATAACATAGTTGCAATTATACCTTAAAATTTGCTAAAATGAAATAAACTTATTTGTATAATTTTGAGATTTATTTTTTAATAGAAAATTTCAATTATCTCTTTTTACTCTTTACTACCCAAATGTTGGTCCATCTGTTGAGTACATTCACTTTAGCCCTTTGTGAGAAAATTATCCTCAGATAGAAAGACTTTACTATAAAGACTGTAATTGCTAAGTTAATCAAGTGTGCTTGCAATATACAGATAGGTGGCAGCAATGTTCACAAAAAAACAATTTTACTATGCAATGGGTCTTAAAGGTCTGCACTGAGTCATTAATTTTAAAGTGTTGTATAAATTGACTGACTTTAATGTTCTTAAGTTATCTCTGCCAACATTTAATTATGTTCTGTTATGTATACATCGTTTCTCTTAACAAAAACACCACAAATACACTGTTCTCTGAGTCTCCATTCTGTATCCTATAGTTTACTTCTAGTCAACATAATTCTTACCTCATAAAAAGGAGTTTTTGTCATTTAAAACACATTTATATTTTCAAGAGCTTACTAATATAGTTCTGCATTATAATTTTAACCTTGCAAAGACTTAAAGTACTTTGATGGTACTAGTCAAAAATTAAATAATGTACATTTATATTTATTGACATGGAAATGTGCTCTAAATACATTATATGAAAAAGGAAGTTTATGAAACAGCATGTATAGTATTAACTCAGTTATGTAAATATATACAAATAGAGAAAAAGTTCCAAAAAAATGATGGTAGTCATCCAAACAGTGCTAATGGTGGATGCTGGAATAGCATGTGATTTTCATTTTCTTCTTTATGCTTTTCTGTTTTGTCTAGAGATTATATAAGTTTTCCATTTATAATAAGAAAAACCAAGAAATTATTTTAATTTAAGTATGTATAGGATATGATTTTTAAGATGTTTGTAAATTCAAGTGCCTACAGAAATTCATAAACAATAAAATGCCAAAAGTGTAGCTTGCAGGCAATACCTAATAGTAAGAGATTTACGAGGTAAAGGAAATAAGAAAATAAACTGCAAGCAAAGACATGCGGCAGAAATGATGTGCTGTTGACAAGAGAAAATTTGTCAGATATTGTAAAGTGTTCACCTTTGCAAAATGGAACTAGATTATGGAGCACCTTCAATGTTAGGATAACTTTTGACTTGTTCCTATAGACAGTGGAGAACTGTACTGATCGGGGCTAGTTACAGAATTCATGATAGCTAATTTAGGTAAAAAGGGATCTACTAATAGGCATTTATCAGCTTATAGAATTGTTGGGCGTGATGGAGAAATAATGTAGTTTGGGCTTTCAGGAATGATTTCCAAGGACATATTGCAGAACTGAGCCCCTGAGAGCCAGTTGCTGCATGTACAGTCAGGAAGCAAATTGAAAAACTGGGAAGCTGATGCTAATGCTGGAGTCTCCAGAACCACAGCGACACTGCCCAATCAGGAAGTCATCACAATTACAAAACTGCCGTGTCAAGGAAGCCACCACAAATAAGAAGCCTCCATGAGCAGGAAGCTTCCTTACTGCTTCTGGCTCCAGAATCACACCATACCTGTCGTGATAGGCGTCAGAAAACTGATGTTCCATGACTTGACTATCCATGAAACTAGTGATCAGATACTGGCACTTCTGATAACATTGCCGCAGAAAAATCAGATGTCTACAGACCATGCTTGCTTCTAGAAAAACCAAAGGCAGCATAAGAATGAATTCTGTCTCCTTTCTGCCTTGCCAATGTTGAATGTATCCCAACTCCAGCTGCAAAGAAGTCTAAGAAATGTAGTTTCCAGCTTTTCAGCATCTGCAGTGAAGAATGGCACACCAGAAGGGGCTGGATTGGATGCGAAGCACCAATCTACCTTATACCCTAAAGAAGTACTAATGGATCTTAAATGAAGTGAAGGGGAAGAAAAATGCATCCCTAACTCTTGTACATACTGGGTTTGAAGTGGTTTAAACTGAATTCATTACGGTTCTACCCTCCAAACTATCTCCCTATCTGGAATTTCCAGTTTATATTAAAGCTACTGTTATTCTATGATTTATCTCATTTAGAAACCTGTATGTGTCCTGTATCTTGGATATGGGATACAAGAAATATTTCTCAGTAATATAAATGTTTACCTACGCTACAAAAATAGTGAACATATAATTAGAAAAATTCTTTATCATCCAAGAAGCAACTCTTTGTGCTGAAAATTATAGAGTGAGTAAATTAAACCACTCTGACAGAGTTACTAATATCACTTCTATAGCAGTGATTCTTTGCCTTTTTTTTCCTGTCCCAAAAGACCTAGTGGGAGTAACCAAAGTTACTAGGGGAGAGAGTATTTTTTAAGGACTTTAAATTTAAAAGGGCCCTATTATGAAGGACATTGTGTGCCACGCTTGAACACATTGATGGTGCTCAATAAATATTTAGCGTTAAATGAAAGAATGAATCTCAAAAGCAATGAAAATCCATTAAAGTATATTAAGCAGGGGAATGACTTAATTAGATTGATTTTAAATGAATCAAAGAAAAAAAGTGGGAAGTAGGAGACTGCTTAGAAGCCCATTGTAACTCTTCAGACTAGAAGTCATTTAGTCCATCCCTTCATTTCATAGGTGAGGAAGCTGTGATCCCAGAGAAGATAAGTGGTTTGTTCAAGGTCTTAGAGCTGGTTCGTGGCAAAATTGGTTTCTTTGCCTATGCCCCAACACTTTTTCTACTACGTTTCCTTACGTACAAATTCATTATTCAACACCTAAAACTTGAGATATCTATAAGAGGATTTCCATTGTAATGGAGCAGTGGTACAATGCTGTTGGAAATTGCAGACAAGTCTAATTGGCTAATAATATTTCAGCAGGATTTTTGCATTTTGTAGTTTTTTCTTTTTAGGGAGACATAATTCGAACATTGGTATATTAAGGATTAATTTGACTTGCAAATCAGCAAACTAAAGCAACTTACGAGAATGATGAACTGATTTTTCTTTAATTTGGTTTATTTTTTAAAAAGGTAAGAAAGAAATAATTAATTAGATGATTATTTCTCAAAAATATTCCAATCTTTGTATTTTTCTAGAGGCATTCTTTTCTCCTATGAAACTCTTTGGCCATAAAGCCAGTGACTACTTTTTTCATCTTCCAACCACTGATGATTCCCAGCATCCTGTCTCCCTCCTTGCTTCTTCTTTTCAGTTCTCAGTTCTCATCCCTCCTTTCACTTCCTCCCTGTGTTACACCCACTACCAGCTGCCAAGAAGGTGGATTAGGTCATTTATCAAGTCAGAAGGTTTTCCTTTGTCATTCTACTCACTTTCTTAGAACACTGAAACCAAAAATAGTTATGGTTTTGTCTCAAAAAAATTAAATGGGACTTTTATCATTTGAAGTTTTGGGTAGCAAGAAGCAGGTCTGGACTTACTATAAAGGCAAGGCAGTAATTTTGAATCTTCAACTCCCAAATTCTGTTTCAAATTGTTTTTATTTTGAAATTGTACCTGAAGACTTTTTTCTAGTTTACTGATAATCAGTCTGTATTATTGTAGCTCACTTTGTTGGCAATTTGGCTCCCCACAGCTATGGCTGCACATCCAATGGAACCCACACTGGTGGAGAAAACTACATGGTCTCTCCATTAGGAAAGGAAGACCAGACTGGAGATTCCTGGCTTGTTTTTCTGTTTGCTTGTTTGTTTTTTTGTGAGGAAGATCAGCCCTGAGCTAACATCCAGGCTAATCCTCCTCTTTTTGCTGAGGAAGACCGGCTCTGAGCTAACATCTATTGCCAATCCTCCTCCTTTTTTTCCCCCCCGAAAGCCCCAGTAGATAGTTGCATGTCATAGTTGCACGTCCTTCTAGTTGCTGTACGTGGGACGCGGCCTCAGCATGGCCGGAGAAGCGGTGCGTCTGTGCGCGCCCGGGATCCGAACCCCCGCCGCCAGTAGCGGAGTGTGCGCACTTAACCGCTAAGCCACGGGCCGGCCCTCCTGGCTTGTTTTGATTTCTGAAAATAGGCTGGCCTAACTGGGGAGAATGCCCAGGCCCGGGCTAAACTAAATCCATAGTAATTCTGAAATATTGAGGGTGAAATAGGAAACGGTGGAACTTCTCAGGACTCCTGCAAAACAAACCAGAATTCTTTCCAATGTTCCCTTTCCCCATCATTCCTTGCACAGTGTTGGGCCAAATCCAGTCTCTCAAGGACCATTTCCCACATACAACTATTAAATGCATATTGGCCCCAGTGTAGCTGTATAAATCTAGACAACTGTAGGGATCCCATCTATGGAGAATAGCGTCAGTAATCCACAACTCAGAAAGCATAAAAGAACAAAATGAAAGCTTGAAAATTTACAGCTTTCTCTGCCACACATATTTTGCCAAACATCTACCAGTAACCTACCAGTAACTCAAAATACTGAAAAAGAGGTGAAATCTCATGTTCCCATATCTGTGGTTTATATTTAGTAGACCATCAAAAGCGGCATGGGATAAAGAGCTCCAGACTTTTAAAAATTTAAACAAAAGCTCAATCATGAAATATTTACAACAGAAATAGTACTAATAAAATTATGCTATGAAGTAATTTTTAAATGAAATGGAGTTAATTCATGTCATGTCTTCTAGGGATAAAAGTGGGCAGCAATAAACAAAAAAAAGTGGAATAAAACAAATGTGACCTTGAGGTCCCCTCTAAAGTCCATAATTTCTACATCGGTTCCTTTCATCCTCTGGAGATGTTAATCTTCTGTTTATTTTGCTACTGTAATTCTAAATACATGTAGTTTACTCAGAGATTGCCCTCTCAAAGTTGGTCTCTGCCTGTTTTTTCTTACCTCACAAAAAGTAAAGGAAAAAAATGTGTGTGTGTGTGTGTGTGTGTGTGTGTGTATGTGTGTCCTGTTGGTGGTTAAAAATTGAGTTGGGACTTCCTCTTTGAACATTTGCCTTTTCCTCTCACACAAGGGAGATCTCATTTTGTTTGAGACTGGATACAGTTGAAAGCAAACCACACAGCAACGAGAGGGTATGATGGCTAAGAAGCCTCCGAAACCAGCCCCTAGAAAGATCTTCCAAGAAAGATTAAAGATTACTGCTCTACCGTTGTACTTTGAAGGTTTTTTATTAGTCAAGCGGTCAGAATACCAGGTAAGTCCACAGATGATAATGTTAAATTAGAAGCTTCTGTCTTAATATAAAATTTATTTCTTGATGATGTGATGTGACAAGGGCCTCCTTGTTTCTGCTGGAATTGAACCTCTTACTTGAGCTCAGAATATGATTCCAATTTTGCATAATTTAAATACAATGTATGCCTTAAACACATACATGTATATATGTATGTATTATATATAATAACATAAGGTTCTAATGTTGTTACTAACGTAAAAAAATTCAATAAGCTAAATTTCCAAAGAATTCATTTAAACATCACAGAAGATTTTAGCTTAGAAGATAAAATGTTTCCTATATTTTCTCTGCAATTTACTATTATGCTTCCACAATGACATGTACCTTTAAGATAAAATGATATTCTGATTGAAATTAAGCCTTCTGCTCCTATTCTCAGTTGTTTGAAGTTTACAGATAATGATCAAATTACTTTTTTAATGGTAAACTTTTGTAAAAAAATTGTGAAAATGAGAAAATTGATACTGTTTCACATTATGTATAGTTGTATGTTCTAAAAACACTGTTCCAGATAATGACTTTAAAAGATAATACTTAGGGTAGTATGTACACCAAGCTACATAAATACATTCACTCTAAGAAAATTAAAAAAGCACTCCATATTTTTAAAACGTAAAAATGAAAACATAATTCATTAAAATCAGTGCTTTTAAAATATTAATTGTGGATAATTTGAAATTAATGAGAGAAACATGAAAGTGTCTGTTACTAAAGAAAAAAGAAGTCATTAACTTAGGTCAAATTTTATGAAATTTTAATATTAACTGAATCTACAAAAAATTTAAGTGTTTTGAGAAATGCCACAAGAAATGTTTAATAATGATAATTAAAAAATTTTCTGAGGATTTATTAATACTTATGGAAAAATTGTGTATGTGAAAATATCTGTAATAGCACATTCATATTTCTTGCATATAAAATCAGATCATTTACTGTTAGAGAGTAAAGACATGGTAATTTGTATTCTGTTATGGATGTTACACATGTATTAGTAATATTTGTCAGTTACATTGGAATATTTTTTGGTTGATCCTATATGCTTTTAAAGTGAATTCAATCTTGTCACCACAAGTTAACCACATTGTTACACTTTGCCAGGAAAGGAGAGTTGGGGAAAAAAAATTTCTAATTTGTAATTTAAATTTGGTTGTTGATTGAATGTTTTCCAAAGTATTTTTAATAACTGTTTTGATATGGGGTTCCTTTTAATGTTTAAAGAAGGCATTCCACTGGTATTGTTAGCAGAAAGAACAAGGATTTTAGAATGTCAATGAAACTTGTCTTTACCTGATGGTTTTGCCACTGACAGCTCGTGATCTTATACAAGTTACTCAATCTCCTTGAGACTCAATTTCCTCAACTATAAAATAGAGAGAATATGACTTGCTTCCCAGGGTACAATGCCTCGGATACAGCAGGTGCTCAATCAATTTATTCATTCAAGCAACATTTATTGAGTGCCTCGTATGCACCACGCGTCACACTCATTTCTGGAGAATATAAATAAAACACAAAGACCCCCACCTCCAGGACGCTTAGTTTAGTAAGGAGTGATGACTCCCTTACTCGATTGCTGCTCTACCTTTTCTTAGAAAGCATGTTTTGAAATGGAAAAAATAAACTATAGGTATAAATATTTCTGATGAAATTAACTTGTGTTTCCACTTGAATTCATAGCAAATATCTTTTACTTGTATGTCAGGGAGAAGAGAGCAAGAGGACGACAATAAGGTCTACTTTATAGGGTGGTTTCAAGGATTAAAGGGATAACATATAAAACACCAGGCTCACACTGAAGGTCAGCTTCATTCTCCTTCTATTTCATTATTTATCATATTCTTGTAAACAAACTAAAATCAGTCTTGAGACTACAAGTAATATGGCTCAAAAGAGAGCCACAGTGATAGAGCGCTTGAAAATAGAAGCTATGAGAAAAAAGCTAAGGAAAATAGTGGGATTTCTAGGCAAGAAGCAGCAAAGTGCCAAGGAAACTTTACAGGGAAGGTGAGCCAAGGGTATGTAGAAGGTCATCTTTGGAGCAAATGGGCTAGAGGAAGTTGGGCGGCTCTGCAGAATGTTAAATGGGGTCTTTGCTGAAGGAATTCAGAACACTTAATTTGGAGAAAATATAACTGAAGAGTAACCTGGTCTGTAAGGAGATCACACGTTGAGAGGTGTTTCTTAGCTGTTTTTGTGACAGGGGCACTTTTAAGAGTTTAAGGAGGAGTTTTGCCCCAGGAGAAGATGCCAACATACATCATTTTAAATGCAATTGCAGAAGGTCCGTGGATCCCAGATCAAGAGCCCATTAAAAGTATATAATCTTCATGGAGAAGATAATGCGAGAAGATTTACTTAAACCACAGCACTAGAATTTTGGATTGATCAGGAAGATTTATTTGATAAGACCTATTAAATGCCACAACAGGATACCAGTGGCAACACAGTTCTTACAATGGAGAAAATTCTCATTTTTCTGGAACTGTTTGAAAATAAGAGAGAGTTTGGGCGACATCTCATAATTCTTCAATCTGTGATGTGCTAAAATTAAAAACAATGTGTATAATATGTCTTCTTATCAGACTGGACATAAGAATGTGATCATCATAACAGTATCAAAATAACATTTCTCTGATTAGTCTTCGAATTTCCACTAATTCATTTAGAAAAATTTTAGGGCTATCTCAGTTGTGCTCTCAAACGTAGTTCTCTATGCCAGTAATTTCCAAAATTTTTAAATAACACACTCCTTTCAAAAAGACATTTTTGAGCACAGATCTCTAACAAGAATATTAATTTATTTGGAAATTATATATGTGTACTCCTGTACTAATACTCCCAGAAAATTATTAAATATATGAAAACAAGGAATTAAGAAAGATGAAATAAATGAAATATAATTAGATATTCTAAAAGTTTCTTCCCCAGTGGGATTATCTTGCATACCTCTGGGGTTTATGTGCCCTACTTTGAAGACCACTACACAACATCCTTCCTTAAACAAAGGTACATTACTTGCTCACAAGAAAAATGGGAGCTTTTTATTGCGGACAGGTGATAGAGGGGAACTTAACTGGATTTTGCATTGTAACCCATTTTTACTAGTCACATCAATGAGAAAAGAGCACTGGGTAGCCGGGGGATACAAATATAAGTCCAACTGTGGAACTTGGGCAATTCCTTTAAAACTTTTAATCTATTTCCTCTTCTGTAAAATGAAATAATTACTCTCTTGCATAACAATGGGTTGCTTTGATGATCAAATGGACTATATAATCATGGGTGTATTTTCTTAAGGTGTTGACATATGGCAGATATCATGCTAGGCTCTTAATGTCCTGTCACTTTGATCTTTACAGTAACTCTTCTGGGTAGAAATTATTTACCTCACAGGTGAGTGAGTCGTGGCTCATAGAGGTAATGTGCAAGGTTTCTCTCTCTTAAGGAGCCTGGGCTTTTATTGCCAAGCACTTGACGTCATGCTGCCTCTCAAACTAAAGTTCTAATTCCATTTGATTGTGGGATTCCAAAGGTTGGGGATGTCTTATCACTAGATTCTTTATCACACTGAGCTCAACAGTAGGCTCAGTAGACTTTCAAAAATATTTGTTTAATTGAATGAAAATGAGATAGTGACTTTAAACTCGAAATACAAGGTCATCTAATGATTATGAAGCTAGCAATAAATTCAAAAGTTCCATTTCAGTCCCTTTTCTTACTTCAGCAATTCAACACAAATGATTGCTAAAAAATAAGAAACTTTGTGCTAAATGCATTTCATTAAAAAATGTCCTTTAAAATTAATTTTTAAAATATTTACATATCTCTGTAGATATATATATCTAGATGTTGATTCTTGAGATTGATATTTATAGATGACTCAAATTATACTGGTATTCATGAGAACTTATCAGAAACTAAATCAAGACTGTGATCTGCAGGTGTCTGCATACCGAATATAAGTTTGATCTGTTCTTGGGTTTGTGGCTGTGGTTGGAGTTCACATGGCCTATTGCTATTTGTAATCTTCCTTTTCCTCCAGGCTGCCTTTACTCTCAACTCAGTGCCTTTGTTCTTGCTTCTTCCCCCATTTAATAAACCCTTGTTAATCTTTTCCATGAATCTATATTTTGTTTACCAGTAAAACTTCCATTTTTCCCTGATTAACTCTACCCAATTCATATCATTCTCTCATGACTGAACACCTCTGTAACTTCGCTCAGGAGCACAGATGGATGTCTGCACATACATACAGAAGGACTTAATAAACCTTGACTGGCTATTAGTGATTTTAGTTTTTCTATCTTATGGCATGTTAATACTAATGAGGCTAACTAACAAGATGAATAAAGTAGTAGACTTTGACTTCAGGGTTTACTCTTGCTTTCCTTTCCTCCAGGAATCATAGAATCTCAGGTTTGGACTTGATTTTAGATACCATACTTCAGTAAAACTACACAACCCGTGATTAAGTTCTCTAACCAATATGCCTACATTCATTCCAATCTCCTCCCACTCTCCCTCACCCACATCCTAGTTCCAAAGTACATTGTAGACTTGACGTGCTCCTTGCAATACAGAGGCTTACCGCTAGGGCAGGATGTGAAAGCCTTAAGAGAGAGACGATTTTTAAAAAAAAAAACCTCCCAAAATAAATTCGAGATGTTTTATTATTTAATCACAACTCAAATCTGAGAAAATTCGAGTATTTTTCAATAGAGTGACTAGATACTCTCATGGTTTTTACAGAACATCTGCCTGATTATAGAGACAGTATATATTAGCAACTTCTCAAGCCAAATTTCTCACCACAGTTTTCTATCTCTTTATTTAAGGCAATATGAAAGGGTGATTTTATATAGGAATGACAATGGTTTTCATTATTCTGGTTTACAAAATATCCTCTCCTTTTCATACATAATCCCACTGAAAGAGATCTATTTTAGAGATTTTTAGATGCCACCACTGTCACACACACATACAAGTCACCATGTGGAAAAAGTATTACATGGATAAGGAAAAGTGAAAAGTACCTGTTAATAATGTGAGTGATGAGGCAATGCCTTTTTTTTTTTTTAGTGGCCAACGTCTATGGAACAGTTGCTATGTCCCAGGTCCTATGTGCTTTATATACACTGTTATTCCATTCAATCCTTCAACAACTCTATGAGGCAACAGCAGGAGGCTGGTTTCCCTACTTCAATTCTTGGTCCCTTGACAGCGAACTCTCACACAGGAGACACAGTAACTATTGTTATTGTTATTATTATTACTACAATTCAGTGGTTTTTAATATATTCACAAAGTTGTGCAATCATCACTACTATCTAGTTCTAGAACATTTTTATCATTCTAAAAAGAAACCCCGTTAGCAATTACCACTTACCCTGCCCTGTACATTTTCATACCCATTTGTTGGGATTTTTCCTCTCCCAAGTTTGAAACCAATTGAAAATTAAGACACAGGAATCACACAAAGGAAGATAATTAATTTCTTTTATTATTAATAAAATCTATTGATATGTGGTTTAGATTTAAGGCCAAAACTGTGCTAACACTTTAGTTTAGATTTAGGTAGCCTTGATTTACCTTGAGCCACTGACTCAGTTTAAGGGGCCACAAGCCTACCCTTCTTGGAGGCCCTTTGCTACATGGCAGGGACCAAACAGAACACCCACTCTCCTGGTAGGCTGAGCTGAGAGATGACAGGAGGAGACTGAGTTGAGCATACTGTCTCCCAAACTCACCTAGTAGTTAGTTAGTTAGTTACCCCTACTCTCTGGGGAGGAGACAATTCACTCTGGCAGCACTGTGCAGGATAGATTGGAGGGTGTAAAAAGGCAGCAGAGAGACCAGGTAAAGGGCTATTGCAATGCCAATAACACTTTGTATCCTATATGAAAAAAAGGAAACAAAAGAATTCTGAGGGGGCTGAAATTATGGTTTGTTCTTTTGCCTTACTAAGCTACTTGACTCTGAGATGTGTCAGGTAAATATATTGGGCATCTGGATTTCAGACAAGAGAAAGAATCTCTTTCTCCCATTTTATAATTGCTCCTTTAGGGACCATCTGTTGACTGATTTCTTCAATCCTATGCCCTTTTGTTTTTTTTTTTTTTTTTAAGATTCGCCCTGAGCTAACACGTGGTGCCAATCCCCCTCTTTTTGTATGTGAGCCACCACCACACCACAGCATGGCCACCGACAGATGAGTGTGTAGGTCTGTGCCTGGAAACCCAGCCCAGGCCACCAAAGTGGAGCACGCTGAACTTAACCACTAGGCCCCCAGGGCTGGCCCTTGAATTGTTCTTTTTTATGGTAATTCGTTCTTGGTTCAAGAGGCATCAGCAGGGTCATTGTATTACATTATCATCAGCTCTCATTTGGGAGATAGGATGGAATGGAAAGACCACAGGGCTTGGACAAAGAAATCTTGCCCCAAGTTCCAACTCCTGCCCCTGAGTTGATTGCTGCATGAATACTACCAATTTGTTCAAGCCTGACTGTATACACTCCCCTTTGAAATGTGACATTTCTGCTCCTTCCTTAAAGAGGTTGAGTCTATTTTTCTACCCCTTGAATCTGGACTGGGTCATGCTTTGGTAAATGTAACAAAAACAGAGGATTAGAAAGTACTCACACATTGGGTTTTTCTCTCTCTTGCTCCTGGGAATCCTTCTGCCAGCATGTGAACAAGTCTAGTCTAGTTGACTGGAGGATGAGAATGTATGGAGTGAGACTCCAGTTGTCTCAATGGGGTGTTTTCCAACACCAGTAACCAATTCTCTGATTCTCTAGACACCAACTGGGTGTTCGACAATTCAGTTCAATTCTGACACTAACTCCCTACCCAGATTTAGTGCAGACCCCACAGCTTAATTAAGGGCTCAGTCCCACAAGACTGCCCCTCACTTCATCATCAGTCACAAGTCCCAGGCCTCCTGTACTTCTGACCAACTGGCTTTAAACCAGGGGTTCCCATGACCCCCTCCTAAGATTCGATAATTTACTAGAATGGCTCACAGAACTCAGGAAGACACTTTACTTACATTTACTGGTAAGGAACACAAATGGACAGCCAGATGAAGAGGTACATAGGGCAAGGTCTGGGAGAGTCCTGAGCACAGGTGCTTCTGTCCCTGTGGAGTTGAGGTGCACCACCCTCTCGGCATGTGGATGTCTTCACCAATTAGGAAGCTCATCAAATCTTATTGTCCAAGAATTTTTATAAAACTTAACCTCCAGACCCCCACCCCCCTTCATGGAGGTCAGTGGGTGGGGCTGAAAGTTCCATTCCTGTAATCATTTGTTCTTTTGGTGACCAGACTCATCCTAAAGCTATCTAGGGGGTCCCATCCTAAGTCACCTCATTAGTATAAACTCAAGTATGATATAAAGGGGTTCATTACGAATAAGTTTTGTTTTTACACTACTATCAATCAGGAAATTCCAAGGGTTTCAAGATCTCTATGCCAGGAATTGGGGGACAAAGACCAAATATATTGCTTATTATACCACTCCCAGTCATTCTGCATTCCCAGCTAAGACTCCAGGCAAGTGAGCGAGGCCACCCTAGACCATTCAGCCATAGCCAAGTATACCCAGATCCAAAGGATCATCAGCCAGCCACAGAATGATGAGAAATAGGAAACATTTGCTGTTTTAGTCCACCAAGTTTTAGGGTGGCTTGTTATACAAGAAAAGCTAACTAATATAGCACCTTATCAGCCATGAAGACAAAGGGAGAAAATAGTTCTACTAAGAACATGAGAAAGATGGTTGTTATAATTCAGAATGAATATAATCTTGAGTTTCCTGGGACCCAAGGCAAATAAAAGCAAGATGGGTTATGGAGTTCCAATTATTTGAGAAAATAAGAATGTAAATTCTGAAGAGGTGACAAACATTTTGCTGGTCAAAAAAAGGATAAACGATGGGAGGAGGGCGAAAGGAGTAAAGGGGCACATATGTATGGTGAATGGATAAAAACTAGACTGTTGGTCCTGAACACGATGCAGTCTATACAGAAACTGAAATATAGTGGTGTACACCTGAAATTTATGCAATATTGTAAGCCAATGCGACCCCAATAAAATAATTTTTAAAAAAGGATGAATGATATGTCAGTATTAAAGAGACACAAATGCCATAATATGTAAAAGTGTCTTCATATCTATAAGCAAAAGAAAAAAATTTCTTCATGTGATTGTCTCATTAGACCTCAATATAAGTCAAGACAATCCAGCATGTTACAAAAATTCAGCTTATTAAACCCAAAAGGAGTGAATGGTCAACATGTCTGTGAAACTGACTAGAATTTTTTAAGCATACTTTGGAAATAGCTGGGTATGAAGGTAAGTCTTTAGATGTGTAAGGATTTTATTCTTTAAACCTCCTAGCCATTCTGTTATAATACAGACAATCTTCATAGAATGTTAAGTTCCTCTTATTTAAATAAAAATGAGAGTCTGACCAGGTTATTTAAACTTTTAAAACTTAAAAAGTTATGTTTCTATAGAACCCATAATAATATGAGTGTATCAATGATGAAATGTTCACCACATGAATGAAATTTGGACTTCAAAGTTCAGCTTTGATGGTGTCAAGTTATTTTTATCATTATCAATTGCTCACATTTCCTTGATCTATATAAATATATACTATTTTTTGAACGCAAACTATGAGCTAAGTGCTTTACATGTGTTAATTCATTCAATTCTTTCAACTGTCCTGGAAGGTAGATAGGTAGCTTGTCCTATCCTGATCCCTTAAATGGCCCCTCTTACAGGTGCGAGCTTCCACTGAACTGCATAGAAAGTCAAGTGTCTTAAATCAATGAGGAAAGTTTTGGAAAATGATCTATTTAAACACAAATCAAATTACATCCTTACTTCACACCTTATACTAAAATAAATTTGTGAAAGATTTCATCAAGAATTAAATGTAAAATTAAGCCATAAAACTAGGTGTTTTATCTCAGGATAAAGAAGAACCTTTTATCACATAGCAATTAAGAAAGTTACAAAGGAAAATATCAATAGGAAAATAGTTGAATATTCACTAATGAATAACGCTTACAATTTCTTTCCCACAGGAGTATAAACATTATTGGACAGAATTGAGAGGAACTACACTTTTCTTTTATACCGACAAAAAAAGTACAATAGTAAGTAGTTAAACATGTTCAGCTGATTCAATTTTTTCCCAATATCCACTTGTCATATAGTTTATTATACATTTGGGATTGTCTGTCTTCCCAGAGTAAAGATTCTAGCAAAACCAATTCAAATAAGAACTCTTACATCCGTGATGGCTATCAATTATAAGAGCCACGGTACTATTTCCTGGGCAACTCAGAAGTTATTAACTCATGTTTTTAACTTTGCATTCTTTTCTTTCTGATCCTGCTAATAAAAACTTAGTTGAAAAGTGAAAATTTTAGGGAGACACCTGGATACAAATTGCCTAATACCAAGTGATAGCCTTAATTTTCTCCTCTTTTTATCTTGCTGTAGCATGCAGTTATAATCTGAAAAGAACTAAATGAGCCCCAAAGCCTCATAATATACAATATGTCACAATTTAATTCTTCTAGAAAGACAAAAACATCCCCTACAAAACAGGATTCCTAAGAGCTCAAGCATGAGAATAACAACAGAGAGATTCTGAGATTTATTTATTCATATTAATTTCAACTAATTTCTATTTCAATTTTCCCACCAAAAATTGAAAACTGATTGTGTATTTCATTTTTTCCACAAACAAAATGTAATATTTCAGTGGCAAATGCTTGCCTACCTTGGAATGCTATGCTTATAAGAGATTTTATCATCCAGTAACTTGTCTAAATATAAACATTTTGGACTATGTATTCTGTAGCTCACACTTCTTAGAATATCATTATTACATGTCCAAATCTCATGAAAGCAACAGAAAAAGAGCCTGTTTTTTGTATTTATTGTATTAATGTATATTTTGTATTTATTGTATTATTATATTAATATTACACAATAATAATATAATAATACAATACATAATAATACATGGATATTATTGTATTAATGTATTTTTTGTATTTATTTATTAATGTATTCCACCTGTAGGCATTTCAGTGCCATTAGTGGTAAACTAACTAGAAGTCATTTTAAAAAAACAAATGAAAAACAAACTTCAAACATTCATCTTTCACCAGAGTTCTGGATAGACAAGATTTATATAAAGATGTTTTCAAATACCATAACAAATTTTAACAAAACTAATTTCTCTGTTGTGCCTTCCAACTTCCCACTGATGTCAGTAAAAATATAAAAGACCCTGGCTTAAAACTTGTATAATACACATAAGTGAGAGAGTTAATAGTTATTACTCACTTACGTGGCAAGAGGCAGTACAGCTTAGTGATTGAGAGCCTGGTCTTCAGGTAGACTACCTGGGTTTTTATCCTGGTCCTGCCACTGTTCACTGTGCCAACTTGGGATCTTGGGCTACTTACCTAACTTCTCTGTGTCTCAGTCTATCAGACAGGGAACTGGTAAGAAACAGATGACATCACAAATTGGGCAATTTAAAGAGAGTTTAATGAAGATGCTATATTCAAAGCAGTGGACAGGATATAGGAAAACCACAAAAGATAGTGCAGAATGCTGAGGCTAGTAACAGTGCCTCATTACCACGCCCAGGAGTAAAGGAAAGAGTGAGAGAACAGTAGGGAGAGTTGTGGGAAGATGACTGCCTTGAGAAGAGTATGGGATCTTTGACTGCGGGAGAATTGCACAGGGTAATAAATATATGACCTCACTCTCCTCACTATTCTGATCTCCTGCCAGTGTTTACCAGCGGTCCAACCCAACAGCAAGAGGGTAAGGGAGCCCTTGATGTTGTCCATACAGGTCTCCCTCCTGGTGCATAATGTTGGATGATGAAGGGATAAAAGTGAATCTAGAGGAGAAAATGAAAGATCTCATACATTCAGTTTCAAATCTCTAAAATTAGGATGACAACTGTAGCCCATCATATAAGGTTATCAAAAGGATTAAATGAAATAGTAAATGTAAGGACTTGTGAGTGAAGCTGGCATATAGTAATCAAGCATTTTACATGCATTATCTCATTTAATTCTCACAACAACTCTGCAGAATGGGTACTATTTTAATCCCCACTTTATACATGAGAATAATCAAGTTTAAAGATTAAGAAATTGTACAAGATCAGACAGCTAATGAAAGGGGTGCAATTCAGGTCTTGCTCCTAAGCCATCGTTCTTAACCACTATGCCGTGAAGAGATTCTTATAATGAAATGCTGCAGAATTGCCCGTCTACCGATTTTGTTCAAAGAGGATGCAGACTTTTTCAGGAGATTTTTTGGGTGATAGTCTCAGGAAAAAAAGCACAGAGATAAAACCGGTGAAAACTGTAGATATTTAGCCTATAGTAGGGAAGAAATTAAAGCCACTTTTAAATATTTGAAAGGATGTCAGGAGGTCATGTGAAAAAGTCACTGAATTTGTTTAGTGTATTCCAGAGAAAAGGGACTAGGACCAACGGATGGAAATTGCCTGGAGAAAAACTGTGGCTTACTACATGAAAAAAACTTGCTAGCAGGCAGAGCTGCGTAGGAGGTGTGAGTTCCATGTTGTTCGAGATGTTCTAGCATAGGCTGGATGACTACATGGAGGGGTACTCTGGAAGAGATTCAAACATTAGATGGCAGCTAGATTAGACAGATGACTTTTAAGGCTCTATTCAATATTACAATTAAAAACAAAAAGATATGACTTCCTTTCTTCTAATCAATAGATCAGCTTACAGCACTCTATCTAACTCGGCCACTTCTTCCTCTGTTGCTTCCTCCTTTGTCTCAGCAAAATTCACTGAGCATGATCTAGACAAAAGATTCTGTGTAATTTTAAATTCTGTCCTCCTTCCCTTAAACCTCTCCTTCCATTTTCAATTGCTCTTTGTTCATTGAAAATAAAAGGTCAACCCAAACTTACCCTTAATCTCATCAATTTAGGAATAGTTCTAGGAAAAAAACTTACTTATTTTTATGTCCTACCTTATTCAGAAAAATGAAATAAGGAGACTTACAAACATAAAGTAAAATAAGTTATATTGGGTATAACAGAGAGAAAAATAAAAGGAGATAGAAAGAAGTCAAGAATCAGGCTCATTTAGCAAAAAATTATACCATAAAAACCCTACTATACTTACTAGAGGTGGTCCTAATCTTTCTAATACTAGGAAGCAAGTCTGGCCAGTTGCATACAGAGCAGTCCATACCAATTGCTCAGACGAAATATTTGTATTGTACTGGGATAAGATAGGAATTTCTTAAGAGGATCCTCATAACCAGTGGTATGTGGTAAATGTTGAATAATAGCTTTCTGGAAAAAAATGTATGTATGAATATATATATATATAAATTTATTATAAATATTACAGTTACAAAGAATGTGTAGCACACAGTTAAAAAATAAAATATACAACACTCTTATTGTAATTTCCATATAGGCAACTGATTCTTACAGAATGCTTTCATTAATTTTTCTGAACTCGTATTCATAGCCAACTATGATTACAGTTCAATAATGATTTGACAAATGGAGTTGTTTTCCAATCTGCTGTTTCCCTAATAAATTTATTGTCATTAAATACGATATTTAACATGAATGTTGGCTGATATTTTTGTTTACATTAATGAGTAAGAAGAAAGTAAAACAACAATTATGTATGCCAGAACTTCACCTATTTGTCAATGACATGAGCAAATTCTTTGCTGAATGAGATAATAGTTTTTGAATTATGGAAGAATATTTTGCCAATTTTTTGTCCTGTTCACAATGAAAAAGCTTCAGACACAACAAATTTTAAAGTTTCATCTGCATTATTAACATTTTCTCCTTCATTTTCTTAAGGTCAGACCTGACGGCATCAAACTGGCCCTTGAGCCAAATCTAGCCTGTGGCCTGATTTTGTACAGTCTATGAGCTAAGAATGTTTTTATACTTATGAAGTGTTGTAAAAAAAAGAAAAAAAAAAAGGAGAATTTGCAACAGAGACTGTATGGGGTCCACAAAACCCAAAGCATTTACAATCAGGCCTTTGCAGAAAAAAATTGCTTGCCCCAGGACAGTTAATGAAACAATAGGTCAAGCCCTAATTTATAAAGTTTGCCAATTTCCATCGTGTAAATACTCCTGCCATGGCTGATTTCAACCTATCAATGTGACCACACTGAACATGGAGTTGGGAAAAAAGGTACCATAGCATACCACTACATAGTATTCCACCACACAGA
This sequence comes from Diceros bicornis minor, assembly GCF_020826845.1. Lineage (NCBI taxonomy): Eukaryota > Metazoa > Chordata > Mammalia > Perissodactyla > Rhinocerotidae > Diceros > Diceros bicornis. Next base: position 53,442,953 of record NC_080747.1, read on the forward strand.
AATGAAGATGTAAATAACCTCAGGAGTATAGAGAATACTATGTAGTAATATAATCAGAAAACGCTGAGTTTTAAATTTCAATTACCTTTGCTTTTAATATCATTTATTTACTTGTATGTTTATATAATCTAATTTTTAATAATGGCTGTGTTTAAAAACTGGCTTGCAAAATTCCTGAAAATTTAACAATTGGTATTGCAAACCTGTGTGAGCAGGTCCAGGACACCACCATATAGTGCATTTCTAAATGCCCTCTGAGTTGGGAAGGGGTCCCATGCCCATTTGAAAACCAGGATATTGGCCGGCCCAGTGGCATAGCACTATGCTTCAGTGGCCCAGGGTTCGCAGGTTTGGATCCCCGGCGTGGACCTACTCACTACTTATCAAGCCATGCTGTGGGACTGCTTATCAAGCCATGCTGTGGCAGCATCCCATATAAAGTAGAGGAAGATGGGCACGGATATTAGCCCAGGGCCAATCTTCCTCAGCAAAAAGAGGAGGATTGGCAACAGATGTTAGCTCAGGGCTGATCTTCCTCACATACAAAAAGAAAACCAGGATATCATGCAAAGTAAAAATCAGTTGAAAGGAAGATATTACCTACTTTCCTGCCTACGAAAATTAATGTACATTACTCATGAACTAATTTAACAAGATTTCCATTTATCTTTGCAGTATGTTGACAAGTTAGACATAATAGACCTCACATGCCTTACTGACCAGAATTCAACTGAAAAGAATTGTGCAAAAATCACCCTTGTTTTGCCAAAAGAGGAAGTGCAACTGAAGGTGAGTGAAGAGAAGCAATTAGTCTGAAACAAGTTGTGGTTATAAATAGCATTCACCTCTTCACAACCCAGTGGCTGAAGTAAAGGGGAATTAAAAGAGGACTGCCACGTCTTAGACTTTGTTAATATTTCTTGCCTTTTGCCAAGAACTACAGTTTTCAAAACAGGATTTAAAAAGGCATGTTCACTTGTTTAGTATACAAGCACATTGAAACCATATACTTCTGTCCTCTGACAAAGTCAGAGATCTCACCTGGTGTTGTTTAAATGTTTTTTTGTTTTGTTTGGTTTTGTGAGGAAGATCAGCCCTGAGCTAACATCTGTGCTAATCCTCCTCTTTTTGCTGAGGAAGACCGGCTCTGAGCTAACATCTATTGCCAATCCTCCTCCTTTTTTCCCCCAAAGCCCCAGTAGATAGTTGTATGTCATAGTTGCACATCCTTCTAGTTGCTGTATGTGGGACGTGGCCTCAGCATGGCCGAGAAGCAGTGCGCGCCCAGGATCCGAACCCGGGCCGCCAGTAGCGGAGTGCACGCGCTTAACCGCTAAGCCACGGGGCCGGCCCTTAAATGTTGTTTTTGAATTAACATTTTCCAAGTTCCCAGATGATTCTGAGACATGTCCAACATGATACACATTTGGAACCATTGAATTAGACAAACCCATATTTCACAAATTGAGAGACATTCTGCAAGGCAATTGGCCTAAACTTTTGAAAAATACCAGTATAAGAAAAGCCAAAGAAAGACTGGACACCTGTTCCCAATTATGGAGACTATAGCATCATGACAACTAAAATGCAATGTGTGATCTGGATTGGATCCTAGATCAGAAAAGGAAGAAAAAGAGCTATGAAGAACATTATTGAGACAATTAGAAAAATTTGAACAAGAATTGTATATTAGTTATACACAATTTGTGAAATATGGTAACCTCATAAAACTCAGTTTGTAATGTATATAAATGTCGAATCACTGTTGTACACCTGAAACTAACATAATATTGTATGTCAATTATAATTGAACAAAAAAATATAAAAAATAAAAGTATTTTAGATATACAAAAAATATATAAACATAATATAAAGAGAACAACTTGCAATTGAATAAGATGTGGTTAGAGTTGACCTTGAAAGCACTAGTCATTAAGCGTTAATGAACCAGGAATCACTTGTAATTAGGAAATCCAGGCGTCACCTATAAACCTGAGCCCCAGAATTTATGTTTTAAGCAAGCTCCCCAGATGATTCTGATGTTGTGGTTAAGAGCACAGGATTGGAGTCAGATGCTTAGGTTTGAATTCTGGTTATTTGTTAGTAGTGTGATCATAGGCAAGTTACTTAACCTTTTTGTGCCTTGGTTTCTTCACCTGGAAGTAAGTCTCTGCTTAGATGTAACCCTCTTACTGAGGCCTACCTGGACTACTTTATTAAAACTGCAATCCTTTTCCCTTTCCGTAACAGCATTCCCAATCTCTTTTACCCTGCTCTATATTTTATTTTTCCATTTATTTCCTTCTAACTCTACACAACCTCCTCACTATTATGTTTATTATTTCTTCCTTGCTAGACCCTAAACTCCACGAGAAAAAGGATTTTTGTTTTGTTCTCTGATGTAAACCAGTACCTAGAATAGTGCCTAGCACTAAAAGGCACTCAATAAATATCTGTTAAATGAACACATCTGTAAAGTAAAAAATAATAATAGTACCTCTTGCAGAGTTGCTCTGAAGATTAAATCAGTTAACACTTGTGAAGTTCTCAGAATATTAGCTGCCACTTATAAGCACCTACTAAATGTTGTCTGTATTAATAGCATTTAGAGATAAGAATTGGAAGTTTCTAAGGACTAACTACATTGGTCCTACCTGGTTGCCCCAAACTTAAAGCCCGTCAATGTTAAATATCAATGGAGGCAGTAACCATGAATTGACATACTGCAGAAATGTGTGCTAACATTTAAATTTTTTAAAGTAAATTGTAAAATTTTACTTGTTTAGTAAGCAAACAGATCAAAGCTATATACTTCTATCTTCTGACAAAAGAGTATTGAAATATTTCATAACAAATATACATTAATACTTCTAAGCAGAAAGGAAAATGAATTGTTTCTTCCTTTCAACTGATTTTAAGTGGTTAAAAAATTACAATTGACTTTTTGAAATAATGTGCTTCAATAGAAGAATATGCATTTTGTCAATCTTGCTGGGCTTTGATGGCTTACACATTTTGAGTCTACAAAACAATAATATGAAATTCTAAAGTTATTTCAAGTTAATAAAAGTATTAATGTTCACAGTCATTCATGTCTTGTCTTTTTCTGTTTTTGTCTTCATCTTTAGACAGAGAACATAGAAAGTGGGGAAGAATGGAGAGGCTTCATTCTCACAGTAACAGAGGTAGGAAGGACATTACTTTTGATTCATTCATTCATTCAACAAATATTTACTGAACACTTGCTATAAACTATGAAGAGTGAAAGGGGTTGAAGATATAGCAATTGAAAAGGACAGGTTTATATCTTTACACTTACTCATGAAATTTATATTTTTATTGGGTGGATGGAGAGAGAGAAAGAAAATAAACAAATAAACAAAGAAGATAATTTAAAATTGTGATAATTGTTATGAAGAAAATAAACAGGGCAATGTGCCAGCTAGTGAATAACAGGTAGGGTGATCTACTTTTCGGTCTTATCTTTTTGACACAGTGGTCCTTTACATATTCTGATATTTGTAGCTTACATAGCATCTCCTAAAATACTTTCCAATTCCTTTCTTATTCATTTAATACATATTTATAAAATGCTGAGATGGATTTTATGAATAACATAGATAATATAACAAGGAGAGAACATCAAAATGAAAAGTCATTTTTAAACATTTGTTTAGCGAGTCTTAAGACATCACTAAAAGGGATGCTTATCTGTTCAACTCTGTGGCATCTTATCTGAGACAAATATTAAGAGATACTGCTTATAGTTAACTGTTGCAGCAAGATAACTACCATTATTTTGAATAAAGCCATTGTAGCAACTATCTTAGAAGTATGAGGTACTTTAATAACCAGCCCCCAAAAGAGCACCGTGCTCTCTAATACTTTTAGAGGAAAGAAAACCTTCTATGTTTATTAGGGTCAGTTAAACACAGACTCTATCCAAAGCTAGTTCCTAAGTAAAGCCTTTGCAGTCACATGAAATAAGCACTGCACTTTACTTAGATGATGGATGCTGGTTCTTTATCTCAGTCAATAATAGTAAAAGTTGGAGGTTCAACTACCATGTAGAGAAATCACAGGAGGCTAGAAAAGTGGGCCAGTTAAAGATGTGAAAGACATGTTGACTTGGGGGGAGGGAGAAACTCTTTGGGGAATTACATTCTCTCCCTCTGCTGTGGTAAGTCATCACATTCCACATGGCACTTCTTTTATTGGGGTAGAAGTATCCCAAGGGTATGTGATTAGGTGTCAAGGAGTACACTAAAACCACTAGAAAAACCTTGGGGTGCATCTTCTAGTACACTAATTATACTTGACATTTTGGACAAAAAATTTGTTTTTAGTTTTTTCCTTGAGATAAGGATAAAAAGCATTATTTTTATTTTAAAATGTACATAGGTATATTACAGAAGGTAAATGAAATTCATGTGAATTTCCAAGAAAACAAGTTGCCTCAAATTTTGTGCTCTACAAATTGGGTTGTTTTTTACTATGTTTCCAGATCACTCTGTGTATATACATTCACATGGTGCTGTTGTTTGGAGAGCTTTAGTAGAAGTTTGAGAAACACGGACTGTAGTTGAAAGAGCAGAGACGTTGCTTTTGAATTGAATAAACTGAAGTTTGAGTCCTGGTTCCACAACTTCTTAGCTATGTGACCCTGGACTAGTTACTTAATCTTTCTGAGCCTGTTTTTTTCATTTGTAAAGCAGGGATAACAATACCTGTCTTGTAGCATTGCTGTGAGGATTTGCAATAGCACAATTCTTGGAACAGACAGGCAATTAATAAGGAGTAGCTGTTTCATTAGATTTTCCTCATTCTATTGTTTTTTTTTTCTGGTTTGGTATATAAGGAAATAACCTTACTGATTATTAGTTAGCTTAGTCATCCAGAAGAATAGTTTTTAAACCTTTTTGATTGTGTACCCTTATCAGTTTTTATTTCAAATTTCATATATGAACATACATATATATGCTATAAAATATAAATAATAGGAATTAATAAGATAATGTGTAAATAGAAAATGAAGTTCTAATGTTTTCTTTCCACACTTCAATGGAATTTCTTATACACCCTTTGGAAAGCATGTACCCCACTCCAGAGATCAAGAAGATAATCAGACGTGGCTGCCTCAAAACATAGACTAGGTGGTGTCACATAAAGAAAAATATTCTACCATTCAGATTATACCTTCCTAGAGCACACAGCTGGTCATAATGAGGTCTAAATCAGCAGTATGAATGTAGATCAGGAGGAGATAGGTGACTCAATATAAAACACATTGCTAGAAAAGGCTAAAAAGAAACCTAATAAGTAGAGCAATCACAATCCTAATGTGTGAAAGTTTGAAATATACACACAAACACACCAAAATATAGACCTCTGACTGCCGATTCTCAGTCATCTAATGAATAGTTCCATCTCAACCCCATGCTGCCATATGGCTGCTGGAGATTATTCCAGGTTACCTGTGGGATGGCTAGGCAGGCACCTTGCAGGTGCTCTGAACCTTCCTGGCAGTGAGAAATAGTGAGCTCAGAATGAAAAATGAGAGGTTTGTTGTTACTTGAATTAGCTTGTAATGCAAGGTGGGTATACTTTGCTTTGGGCCAGACCAAAAGGAACATTTCTTGGAAGAAGATCGGGTACCCTGTGCAGGTTCAAGTTGGTTTAGAGGCAGTTCTAAGACACCAAGATCCTCTATTCATGGATTGATGGATGGAAACCATCCATCTCTGTAGGGTAACTGAAGCTCCTTAGAACCAGCTCATCTTTGCTAAAATCAGTTATTCTGCTGTCCTTCTTGTCTGCCTACTGCTTTAATTGGTTTCAGCTGTCAGTTCCTCTACATGTGTCACTCCTTCCTGGACAAATAATTAGACTGCATGAAGTCCTAGAGAGAGAAAAGAAAAGGAGGATTGAGACCGAGAGGATACCTAGTTCATCTATGGAAAAAGAGAAGGAACCAATTGAAGATTATGTGGATGTACTGAAACCTATGCCAGCGTAAGTGTGCCATGAACTCCAGTTTATTTATTAGATTGTTGATATTAATTTCTAATTATCAAGGAGAGTTAGTCATTGACCGAGAGGATACCTAGTTCATCTATGGAAAAAGAGAAGGAACCAATTGAAGATTATGTGGATGTACTGAAACCTATGCCAGCGTAAGTGTGCCATGAACTCCAGTTTATTTATTAGATTGTTGATATTAATTTCTAATTATCAAGGAGAGTTAGTCATTGACCTCTTTAAACCAGGGACAATAAGCTGTTTGTGGACAAACAGTATATCTTTGAGTACACGCCACATTTCCTCTTATATGTCATGCTCAACACAATGCAAAATGCAGATTTGAACCAACCCTCAGACCACACAGGAAATCCCCTTCCACCCACACCTTTAGACCAAACAGATATTCTTTCCAAAGCTCAAACCTAAATAAAAACTGCTACGTAGAAGGAAGGAAAAGATATTTTTTCACCATGCAACTCTATGATTGACTGATTTTCTATCGGAAAATTATACTAAAGAATTTAAAATACCTGAATGTTCTATTCAATTGTCCAGTCAACCAGTGAGTAGTCATTGAGCTTGTACTTTGAGGAAGGCCCTGTGTAAAGTATCTAAGGTGTTGTTGGAAAAATGAAGAGGCACAGAACATGCTGAAGTTAGCAACATCCTGCATTTATTTTGTACTCTTATATCGTTGAAAAGTGTGACTAAGATTGTAAGTCTTTTCCTCCTGGAATCTTGGTCTTCTCGTCAATAAAACTTGTCTGGTACCATCTTTGACATCAGGTTCTGAGGCATATTCTATCTGTACCACAATCACTGAAACCTGCCAACCATCACTCTTAGCTGAAACCAGTGACAACTGATGGACTGACAGGTTAAAAGTCACATAGACTGCTTCTTTTTTTCTCTTTTGCTCAATAAAACAAGTAATATATGTTTATTACAGATAAATAAAAAGAAGGTTAAAATCATTTCTTGTCCCACTACTCAGAGATATTCGCTGTTAACATTTTGGTGTATTGCATATCCTGACAGACTTTTTTCTATTGAAAAATAGACTTTTTATTGACTGCAATATTTACTATAAAAATGACAAGTGCTTTCTTAAAAATTTTACACATAAAAATGTCACCAATGCCATTAGAAAGCCATATTATACCAAAAGGAGTGAATTCAGACATCCCCTTAAATATCAGTTATTTAAAACAGAGACTATACAAGAGAAGCATGTATAAAGACATTTTGTATCCCTGAAAAGAAACTACCAACAAATATTATTTATCCAAGATCCTATTATAAACTAAGACTGGGGATACCTTGTTAATTCTTGTCTTAGATTTTCAAATGGTAATGGTGATTATATACTGATAGTAGATAAATTTTCAGGTCCTCTTTGGTTAAAGAAAGAGGCTTTGAAGGGGTAAGGGAAAGAGGGCCTTAAGCATAAGCATATTCATAGTGGCACAGGCTTGTAATAATAGTAATTATAATTATATCATTGAAATAACAAAGCTGGAAATTTAAAGAGAAGTTAATAACTGCAGCTCTTAGAGTTATTTCAGTAGCATTTTTTTTCAAGTATTGATCTTCATCAGTTAAAAAAAATTCTGTTTTTATTTCACTTCTGTAGATGTTTTTATACAGTATCCCGGAAAGAAGCAACTGAGATGCTTGAGAAGAACCCTTCCTTGGGAAATATGATCCTGAGACCTGGTAGTGACAGTAGAAACTACTCCATCACTATCCGGCAGGAGATAGAGTATGTTTAACTCAAAAATGTATGGAATTGTTAAAAGCATGATATCACTTTAGAAAGCAAAGTCACATAAGTTCAGATCAGCACCTGCTATGTGTTTTGTTGGGGCTAAAAATATGAACACAAGAGTAGTGAGGGAATGTTATATAAGCAATGCTAAAGACTGAGCCAAGGCTAATACTTGCAGTAGGGAAGAAGAAGAAGGAGTAAATTACTTTGGTCCTGGATGTAGTTCTATTGTTCATTCATGTCAATAAATGTTTATTGAGCAACTACTATGGCCCAAGTAACATTCTGGGTACTGAGGCTACGGCAATGAACAAAACAATATCCCTGGTTTAAAAGGTTTACATTCTTGTAAGGAGACACAGACTATAAATAAATACATAACTAAAAATATCATATATATGGTAATAAGGTCTATGGAAGTAAAATAAAGCAGGATGAGGGAAATGGGAACTCTCAGAAGCAATAGAGAGAAAATTTTTCCGGTTGCTCTTGTTTTAATATACAGTGGTCAGGGAAGGCCTACTTTATTAGCTGACATTTAAGCAGAGGCATGAAATAAGTGAGGGAAAAAAACATGCCAATATTTGGGAAAGGGCATTCTAGGCAGCAAGTGCATATGCCCAGAGGCAGGAGAAGGCTTGGTTTGTTCAAAAATAAAAAGAGGCCGCTGTGACTACAATGGAGTGAGCAAGGAGAAAGTGGTAGGAGATGAGATTCCAGAGGTGGGGGTAGGGACTGATCACTATGAGTACTACAGGTCATTGTAGGGACAAAGGTTATACTCTGAATGACATGAGAGGCCACTGGACTGTGATGAATAGAGAAGTGACATAATCTGACTTATCTATAAAAAGGACCACTTAGAAGCCTCTTGTCAAGGTTAATCATTTCTTTCTGGTAAAATGGTTTACCTTTGATAAAGCCAGTAACACTTAAATGCAAAAGTTGATTTTTCTGTGTAGCTAGGGTGGTTGGATCTTTTAAGGTCCACTCCAGCTCTCAGAGTCCATGAAAACTTGCATTTCAATAGGGACTCTGGCTTAGTTAATGCTCTCACACCTAACATAATTAAAATAGAGATTTTTGTCCTGAATGAAAATATTCAATAAATGATTATTTTTCATATAAAAGCATAAACAAAACTTTGATTCTTGAATTTGCCATTCTTTCTTGGGGAAAATATTCTATTATTTTTTTTAGCTGTAACATATCTATCAATGAATCTACCTACCAGTCCACCATCAATATCAATAATTCCAAATAGATTAAATATGAAGATACTGACAGCAAATAAAGGCAGTAAAAAGAAAACACTCACAGGACAAAATTAAAATTATGGCATCATGGCTGCAATGCTAGTATGAGCCACGGCTCAGTAAGCTTCATTCATTTGCCAATTACTCCATATAAACAAAGACTTGTCTTCATATACTAGCTATGTGCACTGAAAAGATGGCAAGAATGTTAGATGGTAAATGAGATCCTAGTTCTGTGTGTGAAGTAAGAGAATCTGTGTGTGGGTGTATTTTTCCACAATGAATAACTATGTTCAACTTAACCTTCTCACGGGGTCACTATTTTTTCTGCTTATTATAGGCTAACATTCAGAGTTAATGGATTTTCAACTAATATGGTAGAACATCATAGATTACTCAGTTATAACTTATTTGATTTATAATTTAATTGGCTATCTTGAAACAAAACCAAAAGAAACAAAAGTTATGACTGCTATTAAATGTCAGTAAGCTTAGAAGAACTCCTGGGAGAAAAGCGAGCTTGTCCTTTTTCAAGGTTTAGGAAACTGAGTATCACATAAAATACAGAATGTCTTTAACTGTTTACTTCTAGTTTAAAAAATAAGAGTGTATAAAACTGAATTAAAATTTACCTTGCAGATTTTTTAAAAAGAAATTTAACTGCTTGAAAGCTAAATTAGATCACACATCTAATTTAGCTTTCAATTTTTCTTGGTTGGATTGAGTGTTTTATCCATTTGCATGTGAATCTTGTGTTACTATTCTGCATGAAAAGAACAAAATCCCAGACCTAGTGGATCTTTAAAGACTGTGTATTTCCTGCACACAAACAGCCCGGTCTCTTTTAAAGTGATCTAAATTAGTCCAACTTTTGCATTGCAGTTTCCGTGCTATGAAAAATAACAGGGTTTTCTGCTGTAGATGTGGTTTATGACCAAATGCAGTGAGTTTCTATACTTAGGATATGAATTTAGCATAGTCACAGTTTTTACTTATATTTATATTGTATTTAAGCTATATTTAAACTCATAAGAAAGAGTCTGGCAAAAGAGTCCATATCTAAGTTACATAATTCTAATTTTAGTAAACTCACTTCCAGTTTGAATTCATATAGAAATTCAGGCTTTTGTACAGCTGATGGTTATAAAACCTTACAATATTTCATAAAACTAATCACCCCTCCCCCACAAAAAACGTTCATATTTAGAAAGCAATGAGTGAGAGAAAATGGTCAAACTAGAGCATTGTAACACTGGAGTCCATATGTGCTTATTTAGGCTTTGGGGAATACTTTATACCTGGAAGTGGCTTAGAAAAATTTTAACTGTTATTGCTCAAGTTTTCCTTAAAAACTAGGTATATCTGTGATGTTCAGGATTGTTATATGTGTTTTCTAATGCCTCAAAACAGGTCTTTCAGAATGCCTGGATTTAATATCTTCTGTTTAGAAGATCACTTAATTTTAAAGGATAGCAATTGTAGAGAGTAATAGAATTTTAGCTTGTTAGACTGTAAAGCTTAATATAAAGACTTTGGCAGAAATCTAGACTATTGGGAAGCACCTGTGTTACCCACAAAACCAATTCATTCTCTTACAGGTTGTAGGAGAATGTTCAGCCACGCAAGTTTAGATGAGTGTGTCTGGTAAAACACTAGCTGAAAAGGACAAGTTGGTTTACAAAGCAGTACTTGAAAGTAAAATTATCTCCATCTGTTAACACATCAGCTGTGGGAGGGAAGACTGTAGCTTTCAGGAAAAAGCAAAAGTCATTCAATGCCAAATTATCAGGTGACTCCTCTCTTGATGTAAAATATCATCCACCTTTACCCAGCCCAGTGGTGTGTGAATTCATAAGACATAAAGCTATTCTTACAACAAACCTTATGATTTGGTTTTGTTTTCTTCAAATTGTTATGACTACGTGGCAAGCTAGTAGTATAAACACTTTGGAAAGTCAGTAGCCAAGAAAGCAGTAGAAAATATTTACCCAAAATTCATTCTTTTGCAAAAATTGAGATCAAAAGCCAAGAACAAGTATTTATAACCACATTTAAAGCCACTCATTTTTTTTAAAGACAGGTTATTTCTTCTTTGAGGTCAATTAGGAAACTTCAATATAGCAAATTTTATCAATCTCATTTTTTCCCTCTCTTTTTATTCCTCTGGAAAAACAAAACAAAATATGAAAGAAAAACAAAAGTCTAAAATAAGAGTCAAAGCCTACGTGACTTCAATGGAATTTTTTTTCTACCTTATTTTCTGCATCAGAGCTTAGTCCTATTAGTCAAAAGTTCCAAGAGACCCTGCTAGTCTTTGCTACTTTTCCTCCCACAGTGTTGCCATGAATGATGATGATGATGATGTGATGGCAATTACTAACAACAACAATCATTGTCCCCACTCACAGGATACCGTTTGTGGGTGCTGTGTTGAGCGCTTGACAAGCATTTCCTTCAGGCACAATGAAAGCTAAAACAGACGTTATTTTCCATGTTTTCCAAATGAAGAAGCTGAGACTTACAGAAACTACTAGGTTAAAACAATGAATTTTAAAAACAGCAAAAAAATAGTTATAATTTACTGAGTGTTTAAATATTCCAGACACTTTACTAAGAACTTTTCAAACATTAATTTACAAGAGCCCTGTGAGGAAAGGCATTACCATCTCGATTTTATAGATGAGGAAATGAAGGCTCAGAGAGCACACACAACAGAACGAGAATTTGAACCTAGATCGTACTGGTTATAAAGGCCACGCCCTTCAATCGTTCTATCAGTCTTCCAAGGAATAATAATCATGTATTTATTAATCATTTAGGAATACAGCCATTCTAATTGGAATTGGTGCGAGTTTTCAAAGTAACTGTATGATTATATACCTCTTTTCAGGTAGGGATAAAAAGAATGCCAGAGCCAACCACCCCAAAAGAGGGTACTTGTAAGACCTCCTCTGTCCATAAATGTTTCCTTCATCAGTCTGTAACTGATTTCTGAAGGTTCAGCATTGAGAAATAGCTTTTTTTTTTTTTTTTTTTTTTTTTTTAAGGGAGAGAGTTGTTTAAGTTTTACCCCTTGTTTTGAAAGTAAAGCTCTAGAATAAACCACTGGAATAAAATGATTAGCTGTTTTCCAGTGTGATATCCAGCTGAGAGAAGATTCAGATATGAGTAGATGAGCGAGTCCCTTGAATAGAAGTGTAGTTCAGTTCTAGAGGAACGTGACCTGGAAATAGAGACAGGAGTGATGAAGAAGAAGGTGGGTGGCTGTGTAGACAAACCTAAACTAATAGACAATTTTGCTTTAGACAACTTCTATAAATTGGACATATGTTAATTAGTTTGTCTTTCAAGCAAATGGCAGCGTAATAAATGCTGTTAACTTTTCAACAATAGAAAAAGTCTTGGTCCTAACACTGTTGCCATATGAATCAAGGGAATTCAAGGCAAACATATTGACTTCTGCTCTCAGTATAAATTAGTTCTAGCAAATAGCTCTATGATATGGCCTCCTAATATTTTAAAATTCAGTTTCCTAAGTATTTATTGTGTGCCTAATGCTGGAATACAAAGGTGAACAGAATGTGCTTCTTGTTCTTAAGCAGTCTAGTCAATGAAATACAGTGTGTTTAGGGCAGTAATAATTTAGAGTGCTATGAGACTCTAGAAGAGGAATGCATTAAGAGTCATCTGCTGTACTTACATTCTCACCTATGTTTTCCATATCTCTAACACCTAGCATTTTCCATATCTCTAAATCAGCCCTGAAGTTAGCAAATGTCCAAGGTGTTATATGAGCTAGAAAGAAGAACAGCCATTGAGGGTTTTCTGCTTGGAACAGTGATGAGGTGGAGTAGAAAGTAATTTGCCCTCAGTAATTCTTTCTATTTCCCTTTTAATATAGAGAATATGTATTTGATTTGTATATGCCTACATAGGATTTTATAATGTTGTCTACTTTGTAAGTTACTGGCATTTAAAAAAATAATTTATTCCTGAAAGACTTTCAATTCTTGGTAACTTTTTTTTCTCTGTTATTCTTTCTCATTTACCCACTCAATGACCTAGGCTTCCTATATCCCTAGTGTATAACCTCCCAAAAAGAGATAGAGAGAACCAGGTAAATAGAAAAACAAAAACCACCACAGTTTTTTGCCAACCACAGTCATGGGAACATAGGTTTTACTATACAGGTGATATTTTACACTCACTTTAATTTGATCCAATAGTATACTCTTATGGAGATTAACCATTTTTTTCATTTTAGCACGCCAAGAATCAAGCACTACAAAGTGATGAGTGTAGGAAACAACTACACTATTGAACTGGAAAAACCTGTAAGTAGCTATTTCCTTGTTGTTGCTGAATTTTCTCCTGCTTCCTCCCAAACCTACCTTATAGAATACAAAGAAAAGTGGAAAGGTAGACCCCTTCCTTGCCTAAGAACATAGTGCTAGTGAAAAACAGCAGTGTTAAGGAGCCCTGGAGGTGGCAGATATCCAGGATGAGAAGTGAGACACAAGAGCAGGTGAATGAGGCAGAGTAGAAGATAATCTGCTAATAATTCTTTCCACTTTTCTTTCTCTGCAAATCTTTATCAATATAATTTTTTTCAGGGAGAGAAAAAATATTTTTGTTAAGCATCTATTTTACATCCTTCAATTATAAATATTTCATTGTGCTTATTTCTAATGGGAAAAAAATCTGTGAATGCCTAATCCTCTAATACCCCCCATGCAGAAGTTCAAAAACCCCCCTCTTAATAGCAACATAATAGTGAAGAAAGGGTTTCTTCCTTGTCTGCAACCCCTCTCCTATCCCAAGTGACTTATCATGGGGCTAATGATATAATATTGTAACCATTAGATACTATGTTAGGCACAGAGCTAAGTACTTGACATATACCATCTAATTTAATCCTTATCATTACCCTGAGGTAATGCCTATTACACAGGTGGGAAAACTGGTATTTACACTGGTCTCAACCCATGAGAATGTAGTAATGTGGCCTATGGCCCAGGGTGGTGGAAAAAATGGAATATAACTCTGTAATCTTAGGCTGCAGTGGTGGGAAGATTAGGCCAGGAAAGTGATAGCACTTAAATGGAACCAGTGGGTCTTGAAGATATTTATGACATCTTCTCTAAAATTGAGGTCCTAGATCCTCTGCCTCTCCAGGCCCATTGTGTTGATAAAGCAGAGAAAGGGTCAGTATGGTTCAATTTCTTGTGTTTTGACCATAACCCTTAGAGTGCAGTAGTGACCTTTGCCGAGAGCAAGACAACTGCTGATTCATAGACCCCACCTTACATCTTTGCCCTAAATGCTTCCCAGAGCTTCTCAGTTCTCATGTCCATGCCTGACTGGGCTTTTTCAAAAATTCTAATGAAGGACACAGAGAACTAGATTGCTGAAGGATAATCCAAATAACCAAGTGACTAGAAGCAATTGTCAGAGAAGAAGAAAATGCCTCTGCAACCAGTGAACTGGGGCTCATCTACCTGTCATTAGCCCAAACAGTCCCCAGCGTAAGGAAAGCTAACAGCCTGGATTATTTTTTCACCTTTCACACTCCCCAGCCCTACACTTAAACCAGGTCATCATTTTGTAAATGTTTTTTCCTCTTCAAGGTTACCAGGGATATTGAGATTTAACCTGATTTTACTTGTATAAAAATATTGATTTGGGAGTAGCAACACATTTCACTTACTCCTAGCCAAGTAAATTATCCTGTTACAATGAGATATTAAAATGCTAAATTCTCCGGCTTTAAGGGTTCTGAGGTTTTAAGCAGAAGAAACTAACTGTGGCTAACTTAAGCAAAAATGACTTTATTTGAAGAACACAGGAAGCACACAGAATGACTGGAAGGCTAGAAAACCTCCAGGGACTAGGAAGCAGTTACTTATAGTAAGAACCATCTGATTAGGAATCTGCTATTCTTTCCTATTCCTCTACTCAAGTTCAAATTTCAGGAAGGGAGCCTTTTCTGGACTAACTTGAGTCACATTCTTATGGATGACTGGGGAAGAGCAGAGTACCTAATTATTGTCCACCAGCATGCATCCAATGGGAAAGGGATAATTCCTCAACAGAAATCAGATATGGTTATAATGGAGAAATAAAATGCATGAGTGGGTAAAGCCATGGCCATTCAGTAAGCCATTTAAGTGAGGTACTGACATGATTTTCTGGAGGTCAGGAAATATACAGTAATCTCCAGTAAATTTCAGTTGAGCTTTCTGTTACTCTATCTTTACACAGGTTACACTCCCAAATCTTTTCAGCGTCATTGATTATTTCATGAAGGAGACTCGAGGAAATTTACGACCATTTATATATTCAACTGATGAAACCCTTGGTATGTTCTTCACTTTATTGCTGTATTAAGGAAAGCAAAACGAAACAACAACAAAAAACCCTGTATATGATTTGTAATACCAACCAGGTAGGACTGTAGTTCAGCCTTTAAATTTATCCATTTGGAAATCATTTTGTCACTGACTCTGTTAAAATAAGGAAGTACCAATACATCTTGGGGGATAAAGTATAGGTTCATTCTAGAGAAAGAAAAACCCTGAGGCATGTATTGTGACTATTTATTCCATCATTCTACTTGGCTTTATCAAACAAGTTCAGAGATAAGAAGAAAAGGAGACTCATATAGAGTCATGGAAAACAAACCGTGAATTTAAAGGTATGGTCTGTCAACAATGTCAGATGCTCTAGACAGATTAAAATAGATGAGGATTAAGGAGAGACTATGGGAACTGGCCATTAGGCAGTAAAAGATTTGAGAGAGAGGTCTTATTCTACCATAAAGGCAGAAGTCAGAGTGCAAGATAACAAGGAGTGAGTGGGTAGTGAGGAACTACAGATAAAAATTGTAGTCACGATTGGCTACAGAATTTCTGGGGCCACTGTTCATAAATTATTAAGAATTTCAAAACAGTGATAGCAGACCATTAAACCAAGCGTGGGACCCTGTGCAACTGCACAGTTCACACGACCATGAGGCTGGTCCTGTCTGTAGTCCAGTTTTTGGCAGAGCAGGGCAGGCTGGATGTGATAGTTTCTCTTCATCGTTTGAAACAAGCTGTAAACAGGAGAAACAAAATACCTCCAGCTTGTTTAAATTCAGTTACCAAAACAAGTCCCTCTTCCTACAGATTATGAGGGGAAAACAACTTTGGCTACCTGCCTCATGACATATCTAGAAAGTCTCACTAATTAAAAGGATAGTAAGCTTAAAAGTCCAAGTTTTAAAACATGGCTATGAGTCTTGTGATGCCAAAACTAAGAGTCTGGAGGAACTTTTGAAAATTATCCAGCACAGTGTCACACCCTGTATAGTAATCACTTGCACACTCAGTACAGAAAACATCTCTAAGATGTGACCATTTAGCTTGTTTGAAAATTTCTAATGATAGTTGCACCTACTTTTTGAGGCAGCATAGTTCACTTTTGGTTAGCTTTCATATTAGAGAATTCTTCCTTAATATTGAGTGTGAAACATTTCTTCCTTTAATTTCTACATATTAACCCAATTTCTGGCTTTAAAACAACACAGGGTTTTAAAAAGCCCATCAAATATTTAAAAACAGGGGCTGGCCCGGTGGCGCAAGTGGTTAAGTGCGCGCGCTCCGCTGCGGCAGCCCGGGGTTTGCTGGTCCCGATCCCGGGCGCGCACCGACGCACCGCTTGGCAAGCCATGCTGTGGCGGCGTCCCACATAAAGTAGAAGAAGATGGGCATGGATGTTAGCCCAGGGCCAGTCTTCCTCAGCAGAAAAAGAGGAGGATTGGCAGATGTTAGCACAGGGCTGATCGCCACACACACACACACACACACACACTTAAAAACAGCCACTTAGTCTTAGTTTCTCAGTCTCTCTGTCATCTATACCTTATCAGTTCCTTCAGCTCTCTCACTCTCATCTTTGACCTTCTCTGTACATTAATTTCTGAACATTTCTCTTAAAATATAACCACAAGGGATGAACACATTACTATAGATATGGCCAGCATAATACATTACCTGGGCTTTATGCAGGAAAACACCACCTAATAGAAATCTCTGGGAATGAGCTGTTACTATAAGCCTTTTTTTTTTTCTTCAGAGACCAAAGGATTTCCTGTAACATCTCTAAAATAAAAAAATCTTTAGAGGAGAGGGGAATCCAATATAATTAGCCTCCTCCATGGATGATATTGTGTCAGTTATCTAGTGCTGTGTAACAAACCACTCCCAAAACATGGTGGTTAAATCAACAACCATTTTTTTTGCTCACAATTCTGTGCCTCAACAATTTGGATTGGATTCAGTTGGGCAGTTCTTCTGCTAGTCTCACTTGGTGTCACTGATACGACTATAACCAGCTGGTGGCTTGACTGGGGCTGGATGGTCCAACTTGGCCTCATTCACACAGCTGGTGCTGGTGGTCAGCTGGGGCTGGCTGAACCACTCTCTTCATGTGGTCTTTAATCCTTGAAGAGGTTGGCCCAGGATCTCTTACTTGAGATCTCAGAGCAGTTAAGGAGAGAAGGGTAGCTATATGTCCTTGGGCTAGAAATTCTTAATGTTGAGGATAAAGTATGGCTCTCTTGGAGCTTTTAGTACAGGAGAAGCTGTGAAATGAATAAATAATTCCAAGTGTGGTATGTCTTACGTACAGGAGCTATATTTCTTTCAAAAAGTATTCAATTTTTTGGAAAGAAAAAATTACAATAAAATTCACTCTTTTTAGTATACAGTGCCATGAGTTTTGACAACCACCACCACAATCAAAATCTTCATTTTTAGTCGATCCTTCTTCTCACCCACAATCCCTGGCAACCACTGATCTATTTTCCATTCCTCTAGTTTTGCATTTCCCAGAAGGTCATATAAATGGAATCATAGTATGGAACATTTTGATTTCTTTCCTCATAATGTCTAGATTCACACAAGTGTTGTATTACTAATTTTTTCTTTATTGCTGAATAGTATTTCACTGTTTGGTGGTGCTAGTTTGTTTATTCATCCATCAATTTAAATGTATTAGGGTTGTTTCCAGTGTTTGGCAATTATTAAGCTATATAAATATTCATACACAGATTTTTATGTGAACACAAGTCTTCATTTCACTTGGGTCAAATATCTAGGAATGAGATTACTTGGTCATATAATAAGTGTATGTCTAACTTTATAAGAAACTGCCAAACTGTTTTCACAAGTGGTCCTACCTTTTTGCACCTCTGCCATCAATGTCTAAGAGTTCTAGTTGCATCTTTGGCAGCAGTTGGTATTGTCATTTTTAAAAAGAGTTATTTTAGGGCCAGCCCTGGTAGCCTAATGGTTAAGGTTAGCACATTCGGCTTTGGCGGTCTGGGTTTGGTTCCCGGGCATGGACCTACACCACTCATCTGTTATTCTAATAAGAGTGTAGTGCTATCTCTCTGTGGTTTTAATACGCATTTCCCTGATGATTAATGATGTTGAGCATCTTTTCATGTGCTATTTGCCATTCATATATCTAATATGGTAAAATAACTGTTTAAATCTTTTGCTCATATTTTTATTAGGTTGTTTTCTGTCTTATGGTTGAGTTTTGACAGTTCTGTGCATATTCTGAATACAAGTTGTTTGTCAGATATGTGACTTGCAAAAATTTTCCATTTGTTTTTTCATTCTTTTAACAGTGTCTTTTGCAGAGCATAAGTTTTAAATTTTGATGAAGTACAAATTATTAATTTTTGCTTCTATAAATCATACTTTTGTTGTCATATCTGAGAATTTTTTGCCCAATCCAAGATCACAAAGATTTTTTTCCTATGTTTTCTTCTAGAAGTGTTATAGTTTTATGTTTTACATTTAGGTCTATAATCCATTTGGAATTAATTTTTGTTTAGGTGTGACGAATAGATCAAAGTTTATTTTATTTACATTTAGGTATGTAATTGTTTTAGCACCATTTGTTAAAAAAAGATTATCCTTCCTTCATTAAATAGCCTCTGCACCTTTGTAAAAAACCAACTGACTATATTTTTATGGATCAGTTTCCATTGATATATGTTCCTACCTTTTGCCAATACTATGCTATCTTGATTACTGTAGCTTTACGGTAATTTTGAAATCAGGAGGTATGAGTCCAACTTTGTTCTTTTCAAAATCGTTTGGACTAGTTTCTTTTCCTTTCAGTAAAAGTTTTAGAATCAGCTTGTTGTTATCTACAGAAAAATTCTCCTGGGTTTTGATTTGGACTTGGTTGAATCTGTAGGTCAGTTCAGGGAGAACCGACATCTTGAGTCTTCTAATTGAGGAATAAGTATATCCCTCCATTTATTTAGGTTGTTTTTGATTTCTTTCACAGTTCTTTGTAGTTTACAGCATATAGATCCTGCATATATTTTGTTAGATTAATACCTAAGTATTTAATTTTTTGGTGCTATTATAAATGATACTGTTTTTTAATTCCAATTGTTTATTGGTAGTATACAGAAATACGATTTTTGTATATTGACCTTGTATTCCAAGACTCTGCTAAACTCACTTATTCATTTCTAAAAGCTTATTTTTTGTAGATTTCCTGGAATTTTCTATGTAGAAGTCATGCTATCTGTGAATAGAGGCAGTTTCAGTTCACGTTTTCCAATCTGGATACCTTTTACTTATTTTTCCTGTATTATTGCACTGACTGGGATGTCCAGAACAGTGATGAATAGAAATGATGAGAGTGGACATCCTTGCCTTGCTCTCAGTTTTAAAGGAAAAACATTTGGGCCGGCCCCGTGGCTTAGCGGTTAAGTGCGCACGCTCCGCTGCTGGCGGCCCGGGTTCGGATCCCAGGCGGGCACCAACGCACCGCTTCTCCGGCCACGATGAGGCCGCGTCCCACATACAGCAACTAGAAGGCTGTGCAACTATGACGTACAACTATCTACTGGGGCTTTGGGGGGAAAAAAAAGTTAAAGGAAAAACATTCCATCTTTCACTAATAAGTATGATGTTGGCTGTAGGTTTTTTTAAAAAATGCCCTTGATCAGATTGAGGAAGTTCCTAGTTTCCTGAGAGGTGTTTTGTTTGTTTTTAAATCATGAATGGATATCGAATTTTGTCAAATGATTTTTCTGTATCTACTGAGATGCTCACATGATTTTTCCTTTTATTTAGTTAATATGGTGAATCAGTTGTTTGATTTTTCACTTTTGAACCAGCCTTGCATATACCCACTTAGTCATAATGTATTATGTTTTTTTTTAAATAATTATTTTGTCTAGTTTTGGTATTAATGTAATGCTGGCATCAAAAAATGAGCTAGGAAGTATTCCCTCTTCTTCTATAGTCTGAAAAGTGTGTGTAGGATTGGTATTATTTCTTGCTTAAATATTTGGTAGAATTTACTCAATGAGCCTTATGGGTATGAAGATTTCTTTGCTGGAAGGTTTTTAACTATGAATTCAACTTCTTTAATAGATGTAGGACAATTCAGATTATCTGTTGGGTGAATTTTGGTAGTGTCTTTCAAGGAATTGGTTCATTTTTTCTAAGTCTTTGAATTAGTCTTCTGGCCCAGGGCCTGGCAGGGTGGAAACTGATGGATGTTGGTAGAATAAAATGGATGAATCAATGCCTAAGCATAGCATTGGGGAAGGAAAAAGCAACCTCCCTGCTTCGTAGAGGAAAACTGTCACTTTCAGAAAAACGAAAGGACCATCGCAAGTCCTAGAGCCCTGGTCACCGTATACTTACTACGTGCCAGGATTACGCGAATTGTCTCATTTTATTTCTCCCAACAATCTTATGAGGAAGGTATGATTATTATCTCCATCTTATGATCAAGAAAAGCAACACTTAAGTAGTTTTCATGCATGGCTAGTTAAAGAAGTCAAGTCAGAAACACAGCTAGTTAAGTGAAACTGGAATCCAAACCCATGTTTATGTCTAATGCCTTTTTTTAAAACCTCAGTAGTTCTGTATCTCCAGTGATAGATATTTGTATACAAATATTCATATTCTCTCTCTCTCTCCCCTTACTCCATCCTTTCCTGTTTCTGTGGGTTAGGAGTCTGGGTTTGGCTTAGCTGGGTCTTCTGCAAAGTTGCAGTCAAGGTGTTGGCTAAGGCTGGGTCATCTGAGATTTGACTGAGGAAGCATCCACTTCCAAACTCACTCAGGTTGTTTGGAGAATTCATTTCCTTGCAGCTGTAGGATTCATAGCAGCTGGCTTCTTCAAAGATAGCAATGAAGGGTAGGGGAAGGGAGTGAAGGCAGAAGGGAGGAGGGACTATAGAGCAAATCTACTAGCAAGATGGAGTCTTATATAATGTAACATAATCATGGGAATGACCTTTGTCATATAATGTAACATAACCATGGTAGGACATCCCATCACCTTTGCCATATTCTATTCGTTAGAAGTAAGTTACAGGTCCAACCTACCCTCAAGATATGGGGTTTACACAATTTGTGAATATCAGGAAATGGGAATCATGTGGGTTACCTTAAAGTCTGTCCACCACAGGGTGCATATGCTTTTAAGATTATGTCTCTTTGGTGGATTAACTCCTTTATCATTATGTTAACTTTCCTTGTCCTGATGTGTACTTTGTCTGATATTAATAAAACCACTCCAACTATTTTTTTAAAAAGTGTTTGCATCATTTTTCTTTTTCAATCCTGTTACTCTTATCTATGTCATTCTATTTAAAGTAGGTTTCTTGGAGGCAACATATATTTAAGTATTGCTTTTTAAAAAAAATCCCATCTGAAAATTTCTGACTTTGTTTATTTACATTTAATATGGTTTTTGATACAGTTGGATTTGTCCAATATTTTATTGTTGTCTATTTGTCACTTGTTTTTCCTCTGTGGCCCCAACCTCAATCCTGCTCTCTTGTCAATAATCTGATTGCTTCTTAGTATTCCATTTTTATTTATTGACTTTTTGGCTATCCTTGTATTATTATTTATGGTTGCTGCTCTGGAAATTACAATATACATATCTAAATTTTCCCAATCTATGTAGAGTCAATAATTTTGCTACTTCAAAGAAAATGCAGAAGACTTGCAACCATATAGGTTCCTTTACTCTCCCCTCTTTAAGTTGTGATATTACATCTACATAACATTGAAAACTCCAACAAATGATAATTTTTGCTTTCAACAGTTAAATATAGTAAAGAATTTGAGAAAACTAGTCTATTATTACCCAGATATTTTCCGTTCCTGTTTTCTTTTTCCTATGGTATCATTTCCCTTCAACTTGAAGAACTTCTACTGAGCCCATCCAGTGGATCTTTTATTTCAGATATTTTTTCATTTTGAAAATTTCTGCTTGGTTTTTATAGTTTTTCTTTGTCGAGCCTATCCATCCTTCCATTTGTTTCAAGAGTGTTTATCACCACTTCATGGAACATAGTTCTTCAAAGACTTTGATAATTTCAACATCTTGGTTATCTTAATGTTGGCATCTGTTGTGTTTTTCCTTGAGAATTGGTCATATTTTTCTGGCTCTTTGTTTATCAAGTAATTTTGAATTGTATTGTAGACATTTTGAATATTATGGCATGAGCCTCTAGGTCCTCTTAAAATTCTCTGGAGCTTTTTTTTTTTTCTTTTTCAAAGCAGGCAATCATTTTGAATAGACTGACCCAGTTCTGCCTTACTTTCTGTGGGAAGGGGTTCCAGCATCCGTTCAGTTTTCAAAGCCACTGTTATGTTGCTTTGGGTCTGTCTCATGCATGTGTATCTCTGAGCTTAGGCTGGGACTCAGGCAGTGGTTTATATCTTAGTTTAGTTCTTAAAGCCTTTGCTATCTGTTTTATATCTGTTTTGTGCATGCACAGCTCAGAGGTGAGCCTGGAACTTGTGTCACTTCATATATAGAACTAGGGGATGCTCTTTTCTAGCTCTCTCACTTCTCCAGGATTTCCCCCACACTCTCTAGCTACCAGGTTCCTTTTTCCTGGTCTTCTAGGTAGAAAGATGGGGCTTCTTAAGAGTTGTAGCTACCTGTGCTGCCATGTAGTTCTGTGAGACCAGGGCTGCCCTTGGGGCAAAAGATAAGAGAAGACAAAGAAAAAAACACAAATTCCAGCCTTCCTCCCTCATTCCCCACTCCCCCCCGCCCCATTCTTCAGACCACAGGGCCCACTTTTCCTGGTTTCTCTGACCAGAAGGATGAGTTTTCTCTTGGGGTTTTAGGTGCTCATGCTGCCACTGCTACAGTGCAGCACCTTGACTGGGACCATCCTCAAAGCAGGGCCACAAGAGAAAAAAGAGAGAATGGAAAGAAAGAACCAAAAATGGGCTGTTCATGTAAAATGTCAATACTTTTAGAAACAGACAACCAGATTATCATTGCTCTGGTGGCCGAACTGGTTCAGTATTCTTTGTGATCAGGAGCAAATTACTCAACCTCTCTGTATTTCAGATTCCTTGTTATAAGGATTATGAAACGACATATAAAAAGATGGAATTAGAGCGGCACATGGAGAGACACTTCAAATAATCAGACTATCTTCTGTAATATATTTTCTTTCAAAAGCAGAAAGATGATAGAAGAGTAAACTGGAAGAGTAAATGAATAGAAACAGGACTTGATAAGAAAAACTACAAAAAGATTAAAACCCATCTTGACAAATAGTGCTGAAGTTTAAACGAAACTTTGGGGAACCCTACATTTGTGTCAGGAGTTTGGGCTCACCTAATTGGGGCATAGTGGGAATGCTAGAGCCCTTAGCTTTAATTTGCCTTAAGTTGGGAAATGGGAGATGTAGTGCACCTAAGGGTTAACATCTGGAGACCTGGAGAAAGTTATTTCCAATAAAATACTACCAAAAAGAAAATGAGATTTTCTTTGATCCTTGTTAACCCATGTCAGCATTCAGCTTTCAAGAGATGACACCAGAGGGCAAGAACAATGATGGAACCAGAATGGTCAAAGATGTCTCCTCAATTTATTTTTCCCAACTTCAGAAATTAGCAGTTTAAACTAAAAGCCACTTTAAAATATGGTAGGGTAGGTACCTGATATTAAGCTAGCCAGGGAGAAAAAAATGCTTCCTAGAGAAAAACTTACTAGGAATCAAGTTACAAGTCAATAAAATAAAAATTAAAAAAAGCATCTGAATATTCAGTATTTAATTAACATTTATTAAACATACCACCAATGTTCCATGTACAAGCAGGAAAATCAATTCACGTTGAAAATAAAAAACTGTCCTGTTCCTTGATACTGGTTCTTTATTTAATCAAGCTTCTCCACCCACAATTTCTAGGCCAAGAACCCACCATAGAAGGGAGAGGAGAGAGGTTGAAGAAAAATCTACATATTGCATGAACCAAAATGGGAAACCTACCTTCTTCATGTACATTGGTAATTTATTATTTTCAAAAGGAAGATCTTACTTTTAAAGAAAATCACCTCTATTTTCCTGATCCTGATTACCAAGTCACTTAGCTGGACACCAGAATTAAACACTGTAGCATACAATTTCATTATCTTATCAGAATGAAACCAATTCACCAGGAAACCACAGAATATAGCCGTGAGGGTAACTCAGAGATATATGCATTCCCATGCACGGATATAAGTTGAAAACATATGATCTTTTCCAAATGAAGTTTTTATTTCTCTAGGCTTCAGATAAATACATGTCTGTCTATACAGTTTCCAGAGCAGATTCTCTAGTTCTCGTAAATTCTAGGAATTCCAAAAAAGCCTCACTAGGTTTTGTTGAAATCTGATCTGACCAATTTATCAAATATAAGTCATTCTAATTAGCTAGCTAGAAACCAGAGACATGAAATGTACTAGGAAAAGCCCTTTCCCAATGGAAATACTCTATGCTACATTTTTTGTTACTGGAAATAAATGAAATTTATCAATTTCCATGTTTTTCCCTGATGTTGTCTTTCTGCTAGCTCTAAAGCAACCCATACCTCCTTCTGTAAAAACATTAATGGTAAGGATGGTAAAAGGCTATATAATTATCCATTTCACAAGTATAACACAGTCAGATTGACTATAATCACTCAGAATTCTTTAAAAATACTAATTCCTCTGCCCCACACTAGATCTACTGAATCAAAATCTCAGGGATATTTTTTAATAATTTTTTTTCCTGAAAAACAAGCTGCTAAATTGATTTTGAGGGTCATTCAATTTGGGAATCACTTGTGCAATCAACTAAGAAACAAAAGATATGGCTTATACTCCACTCCTGGTTCTAATTATTTGGAAGTTTGGCTTCTTTGGTTTCCTCATCTGAAAAAATGAAATGGTTAGAATGGATTTCTAAGGTCCTCTTAGCTCCAACATCTTATAAAGCTGTGTCCTTATGAGAAAAGGAGATTAGGACACAAACACAAACAGAGGAAAGCCCATGTGAGACAGAGGGAGAAGATGACCATCTATAAGCCAAATGAAGTTTTTATTTCTCTAGGCTTCAGATAAATACATTTCTGTCTATACAGTTTCCAGAGCAGATTCTCTAGTTCTCGTAAATTCTAGGAATTCCAAAAAAGCCAAGATGTCAACTCTGTTGACACCTTGCTTTTAGGCTCCAGAACTGTGAGAAAATAAATTTCTGTTGTTTAAGCCACTGAGTCTGTGGTATTTGTTATGGCAACCCTGGCAAACTAATTCAATAAGTTATCTGGGATGCCTGAAAATAGGCAGAATACTAAGCCTCCTTCAGATAATTTCTGTGGTTGGTCCAGAAATCTCCTTTTTATCATACACCACAATAAAATTTGCTATACACAACAAAGTTGGCAAACTACTTCTTTAAAATCTGTGATACCAAGTACGTTAACTGATGCAAAGATTTCAAAGATCTATCTATCTAATCTCTCTTATTCTCAAGGCCTTACAATTGAGTTAGTCCAAATACAGTTAAGAAAGAGACTAAAGAGCTCCAATTTGTTACCATCTCGAAATGTTAAGAGTGAATTCTTGTACTCTATAAGAAAATACAGTACTTAATATAGAAAGCTTCAACAAAGTAGACTCCTAAAGATGGCGAGACAACGTGGTTGACTGCAATAAAGTGAAACGGAATGGACAACGGAGAGAGAAATCAAAACCCAGGGCCTGACCAAGGTGGAGAGTCTAATAGGAGACAACCAACACATTTAGTCTGGAGAAATAGGAGGAGACTCACAAAAACTGCAGTTATTGAAATTGGCAGACGAAGACCATAAAATGGCCCTCATAGTTTAAATAATATTAGAAAATATCTGCAGGGGATAGGAAACTATAAAAAGTGACCCAGCAGCTTTAAAAAAGAGAACCAAACGGAACTTCTAGGACTGAAAAATACGACCAAAATTAAAAACAAAATGGACGGCTATAATAGTAAGTACATACTAAACAAATGAAGAGAAGTACACTAGAATATGAGTCAGAAGAAATTATACAGAATAAAGCATGACTAGACAAAAACAACTGGATTATATAGAAGAGAGGGTGATAAACATGGAAGGCAGAGTAAGTCTGCCATGTTTAATGAGAGTCGCCACAGAAGAAAAGAGAATGGGGGGAGGGGCAATATGTGAAGGAGTAATATCTGATACTCTCTCAGAACTAACCAAAGGCACAAATCTAGATTCAAAGAGCTGACCAAATCCCAAAAAGGATTAGTAAAAAGAAATTCACACCCAGGATTATTTAACACATATTTAACACAGGCTAATTATTTAACACATAATAATTAAACTGCATAAAATGAATGCAGATAGATTTTTTTTTAAAGGTGCAGTATTTAGCCTGACAGCTGATTCAACAGCAATAGGGGAAGTCATAAGAGAGTAGAAAAATATCTCCAACATGCTGAAAGATAATAAAGACCAAATTCGAATTTTACATTCAGCAAAAATATCTTTGCAGAATGAGGGCAAAATAAAGACATTTTCAGACAGAGAAATCATGAGCAAGTATGCCCCCAGTGGACTCTCACAAAATGATGTTCTAAAGGAAATATTTCAAGTAGAAAGAAATTTATTCCAGATGGTAAGCCTGAGAAACAAAAAAAAGAATAAAAAGTAAAGAAAGTGATATATGTGTGTGAATAAATACAAACATAGAGTATATAAACAAAATAATAAAGTCTTGTAAAATTAAAAGACATTAAAGTACATGACATCAGAATTAAATACATAACAGAAATAAAATCTATGACCATAGTATGCAAGTTGGGAATTAGAGTTATACTAGCTATTATGTCTGCATAATAAATAATTCCCAAACTTATTTGCATAAACAATCCACATTCATGGATTCTGTGGGTCAGGAATTTGGCAGAGCACAGCAGGGATGGTTTGTCTCTGCTCCATTAAGTCTAGGGCCTGGAATCATCTGGAAGCTTGCTTACTCTCATGTCTGACACCTGATGCTGGCTGTAGGCTGGGGGCCTCAGTTTCTCTCCATGTGGGCTATTTTAGGCTTCCTCAAAACATGATGTCTGGATTCCAAGGGTGAGCTTTTTAAGAAGCAGAGAGCAAGTAAGAGTGAGAGAGAGCCAAGTGGAAGCCATACAGCCTTTTATGACCTAACCTTAGAAGTCATTCAGAGTTACATATGCTACATTCTGTTACATTAGTTGAGGCAGTCATAAATTCTTGTTTGGGTTCAAGAGGAGCGGAAACAGATTCTGTCCCTGGATGGTGTTGGGTGATGGGTGGGAAGCTTCTAGAATAGCATGTGTGATTGGAAATATTGCTGTGGCCGTTTGTGGAAACTATAATCTGCCAAAAGGTAAAGATAATGATTAACTTTAGTTTAACTTTATCTGAATATGCATGTTGTAATAAAGGGTAATCATCAAATGACAAAAGCAATTAAACTAGTAAAAAAAAAATCAAATGTGTACAGCTCAGGAAAAGAGAAATCATATCATTTATATTAAGAAAGAATTTAACATCAAGAATTGGTTAAACAGGTTTTGGGAGAACTGATAATGTCAGCAAGGGACATGACATTTAAGGGAAGAGGGTGGGATTACCAGAACCTGGAGGCCTACAAGAGATACCCTGTAGAGTGTCAGAGAAAAGCTAAAGCCTGGGAACGAACAACAGCTATTGGGAGAAAAGCCATTGTTGAGGTGATGCAGACAATATCAGGAAGCAAATGGGAAGAGTAAAAGTCTCTTCTCCCTATCTCCAGCATTCCAGTCTCCTTCTAGTGCCCCCTATTTGTATAACCTAAAGGAAGCCAGATGGCAAAGGAGAAATGTAGTTTGCAAAGTTCCAGAATACAGAAGGGTGTTTAGAGTTGAGAGACCATCAGTTAATACTCAGCATAAATGGATTTAAAAAACTAAATACAAATTTTAAAAAAGTAATAGAGAAAAAGGAATCATAAAATAAGCTAGATTAAAAAAACAAAACAAAACTCCCACTACCCCAAATAAGATGGCAGAAATAAATCTAAATATATCAATTACATTAAATGTGCAAACAGGCTAAGCGTTCCAGTTAAAAGACAAAGATTATCAAACTGGATTTAAAAAAAAACCCAAATCCAAACTCTGTGCTGCAAATTAAGAATCATTCTCTTAAAAGACCCAAGAGTCAAAGAGGAACTCCTTGGAAACAGTAATCAAAAACCTCCCCAAAAATAAAAGTCCAGGACCAGACGGCTTCTACCAAAAGAATTCTTGAATTCTACCAAACATTCAAAGAAGACTTAATAGGTATCCTTCTCAAACTCTTCCAAAAAATTGAGGAGGGGGGGAAGCTCCCTAACTCATTCTACGAAGCCGACATTACCCTGACACCAAACCCAGACAAGGACAACACAAAAAAAGAAAATTACAGGCCAATATCACTGATGAACACTGATACAAAAGTCCTCAACAAAATACTAGCAAATCGCATACAACAATACATTAAAAAGATTATACACCATGATCAAGTGTATGCAGGGATGGTTCAAAACATTCGCAAATCAATCAACGTAATACACCACATTAATAAAATGAAGAATAAAAACCACGTGATCATCTCAATAGATGCAGAGACAGCATTTGACAAGATACAGCATCCATTTATGATAAAAACTTGGGGGAAACAATATGGGTATAGAAGAAAAGTACCTCAACATAATAAAGGCCATATATGACAAACCCACAGCTAATATCATCCTCAATGGTGAAAAATTGAAAGCTATCCCTCTAAGAACAGGAACCAGACAAGGATGCCCACTGTCACCACTCCTATTTAACATAGTACTGGAAGTCCTAGCCAGAGCAATCAGGCAAGAAAAAGAAATAAAAGGAATCCAAATTGGAAAGAAAGAAGTGAAACTGTCACTATTTGCAGATGACATGATTTTATATATAGAAAACCCTAAAGAATCCAACAAAAAACTTTTAGAAGTAATAAACAAATACGGTTAAGTTGCAGGATACAAAATCAACATACAAAAATCAGTTGCATTTCTATACACTAACAACAAAGCAGCAGAAAGAGAAACTAAGAATACAATCTCATTTACAATTGCAACTAAAAGAATAAAATACCTAGGAATAAACTTAACCAAAGAGGTGAAAGATCTGTACACCGAAAACTATAAAACATTGCTGAAAGAAATTGAAGAAGACACAAAGAAATGGAAAGATATTCCATGCTCTTGGATTGGAAGAATTAACATAGTTAAGATGTCCATACTTCCTAAAAGCAATCTATAGATTCAATGCAATCCCCATCAAAGTTCCAACAACATTTTTCACAGACCTAGAACAAAGAATCCTAAAATTTATATGGAACAACAAAAGACCCTGAATAGCCAAAGGAATCCTGAGAAAAAAGAACAAAGATGGAGGTATCACACTCCCTGATTTCAAAATATACTACAAAGCTATAGTAACCAAAACAGCATGGTACTGGCACAAAAACAAACAGATCAATGGAATAGAATTGAAAGCCCAGAAATAAACCCACACATCTATGGACAGCTAATCTTTGACAAAGGAGCCAAGAACATACAATGGAGAAAAGAAAGTCTCTTCAACAAATGGTGTTGGGAAAACTGGATAGCCACATGCAAAAAAGCGAAAGTAGACCCTTACCTTATACCACACACAAAAATTAACTCCAAATGGATTAAAGACTTGAATGCAAGACCTGAAACTATAAAACTTCTAGAAGAAAACATAGGAAGTCCGTTCTTTGACATCGGTCTTAGCAACATATTTTCAAGCACCATGTCTGACTGGGCAAGAGAAACAATAGAAAAAACAAACAAATGGGCCTATATCAAACTAAAAAGCTTCTGCACAGCAAAGGAAACCATCCACAAAACGAAAAGACAACCTAACAATTGGGAGAAGATATTTGCAAACCATACATCTGATAAGGGGTTAACCTCCAAAATATATAAAGAACTCATGCATCTCAACAACAAAAAAACTAACAACCCAATTAAAAAATGGGCAAAAGACCTGAACATTTCTCCAAAGAAGATATACAGATGGCCAACAGACACATGAAAAGATGTTCAAAATCATTAACTATCAAGGAAATGCAAATCAAAACTACAATGAGATATCACCCCACACCCGTCAGAATGGCTATAATTAACAAGACAGGAAACAACATGTGTTGGAGAGGATATGGAGAGAAGGGAACTCTCATACACTGCTGGTGGGAGTGCAAACTGGTGCAGCCACTATGGAAAACAGTATGGAGATTCCTCAGAAAATTAAGGATAGAACTACCATATGATCCAGCTATTCCACTGCTGGGTATTTATCCAAAGAACTTGAAAACACCAATGCGTAAAGAGACATGCACCCTTGTGTTCATTTCAGCGTTATTCACCATAGCCAAGACTTGGAAGCAAATTAAATGCCCATCAAGGGACGAATGGATAAAGAAGATGTGGTATATATACACAATGGAATACTACTCAGCCATAAGAAACGATGAAATCCAGCCATTTGTGACAACATGGATGGACATTGAGGGTATTATGCAAAGTGAAATGAGTCAGAGGGAGAAGGTCAAATACCGTTATGATCTCGCTCATTTAGTAGTAGATAATAACAACAAATAAATGTATAGAGACAGAGATTGTATTGGTGGTTACCAGAGGGGAAGGGGGGAGGGAGGAGGGCAAAAGGGATAATTCGGCACATGTGTGTGGTGATGGGTTATAATTAGTATTTGGGTGGTGAACATGATGTAAGCTATGCAGAAATAGAAGTATAATGATGTACACCTGAAATTTATACAATGTTATAAACCAATGTTACTGCAATAAACAAAAAATTAAAAAAAAATAAATAAAAAAGCCAAAATTAAAAAAAAAAACAACAAAAAACAAAGAGGAACTCCTAATGAAAAAGAGAAAATATTTTAACTAAATAGTAATAATATCATATATCAAAAGTGGTAGAATATAGCTACAACAGTAATTAGAATGTAATGTAATTACTTTACAGTAATATACAGATATTTATAACTTTTAAATGCATGTGTTAGAAGACAGGCTAAAAATGAAGTTAAGAACAGTAAAAAACATGAAAGAAATAGAAAAAAGTAATATTGATAAGAGCAGAAATTAATGGAACAGAGAACAAATATACAATAGAGAGGACTAACAAAACCAAAATTTGGATCTTAGAAAAGACTAAACATGGTCCCTATTTGAAGCTTATGTAGAATATGGAAAAAAATTTGCAAAAAATGTACAGGAATCATTACAGTTTAGTAAGTTTCCAGATATAGAAGCAATACAAAGAAATCAACTATATTTTACACATAATCAACAGTTAGGAAATAAACTGGGCTAGGTAATTTAGATTAACATTCTTACTTGAGAATATTTAGAAAAGTAGACAAAATATATTTAAAAAAATGTTGGATGGCATCAGAGAGCTAAGTTAGTGAATAATTATCAGGCTAATATCTGGGAAATAGAATAGAAATAGAAAATTCATAAAGGTGAATCTTTCATTTGGGACCCTACTTGTGCCCTGGGAGCTTTTACAGATTTGTAAGAGGCCACTGAGAAGCTGAGCAGAGCTAAGGGACTAGGGATTCAAAATTAGTCTAGTGCCAGCCAAGAGGTAGGGGCCCTGGAAACCCCAACCCAACCCCCCCACTTTGAAACTTGAAGGGCTGTAGGAGTAAGGGTTAATAGTAAGTAAGAGCACTAGTACAGTCTACAGCTCAGCTCTGAGTCAGATGGATGACTAAGAAAATCTCAGTCTCTGAAACTGGGTCAAAATGATCCTGAATTACTAGTGCCCAAGTGCCTGGCAGAGCATATGAAAAAACTCTGTGGAAGATGAAAATATCATGCTGGCCATCAAATTATTTCTACAAGCAATTTTTCAAATATAATATTAGTATACAATTAAAGATAACCAGACACACAATGACACAATAGGATAATAAGAATAAGGATTAGCAGAAACAAACAAAAAAAATAAAAGCAGACTTACAGGAGAGTTTCAGATTTGGGAGTTATTAAACACAGACTGTAAAATAATAATGCTTTTCATGTTCATGTAGATAAAAGATTGAAAATTTCAGCAAGACAACTGGAAACTGCAAGAGTGACAGATCTGCATAATTGCAATTAGAAACTTGAGAACTGAAAATACAAAGGGCTAAGAATAACCAAGACACTCTTACAGAACAATAAGTAGGGAGGACTTTTTCTTCCAAATATCAAAAACAATATATCAGCTACAGTGATGAAGACAGTATACTAGCACAGGGATAGAAAAGCAACAAAAAAATTCAGAAAGACGTATACATATATGGATAGGATATATGACTTTGGTGGCACTGCAGAAAAGAACAGACTTCAACAAACAGTCGTGAGGCACTTCTAGCATATAAAAATTAATTTCTCGTGGATTAAAAACTTAAATGGGAAAGGCAAAACTAACACTTTTAAAAGACAATACAGTCATGTGCCACATAATGACATTTTGGTCAATGATGAACCACATATACAACTGTGACCCCGAGATTATATAAAGCCTAGGTGTGTAGAGTATGCTATGCCATCTAGGTTTGTGTAAGTATTGCAGGGGAGAGAAAAATTTCCTCCACCCTTCTAGGTTCTTCTAGCTGGTCTAAGAATTAAATAGACATGAAACAGATTAACAGGAGAAAAACAAACAAAAGTTTAGTAATATGTACACATGGGAGAAACTGAGGAAAACTGTTAACTCGCCAAAATGGCCAAAGCCCTCACATTAAATATCATCCTCAGCTAAAGACAAAACAAGGTGTTAGGGTTGGGGAGAAAGTCAGGGAACGGAATGGAGGCAATTCAAAGGTAGGTGAAAAGGAGCAAATGTTTGGAAAACAAGTATTTGTTTGTCCACACAGAAACAGAAGAACACAGAGGGGAGCCCAACAAACAGGCTTTTCTAGGTTCTTCCCTGTCTACCACCTAGTTCATGTTACGATTATGTGATAGCTCACTTCCTGAGACAGTTGTTTTCAACCTGAATTCTTTTAGGCAGTTAAGAGACGTAACAAGAAAAACTCTCAATCATTTGTTTCTTAAAAATAACCAGCCTAAAATAATCCTCATGTTAAAGAGACACATTTTGGCGTGGCAAATTTTGTTCCTCTTCAGAACACTCTAAGATATTCACACAACTACACAATTGCCTAATGACGCATTTCTCAGAATGCATTCCCGCCGTTAAGCGACACGTGACTTATAGATGAGTATCTGCATGACATTTGGGTAGAGAACAATTTTTTAAACAACTCGCAAAAAAACTCCAAACTTAAAACAAAAGATTGATACTTCTCAGTACCTAACCATTAACAAATTCTTTTTATCAAAGAACATCATAAAGACAGGGAAAGGAAAGCCAGAGTGGGAGAAGATAATTGCAACTCTACAGCTAACAAAGAACAGGATTTATAAAGATCTTTTATGAATAATGAGAAAAAACACTGCCAACCCAACAGAAAAATGGGCAGAAGACTTGATTAGCAAAATTTAAAAAAATCTGTTAAGCGTTGAGCAAGATGTGGAGAAACAGAACACCTCTCTTGCTCAGGAAATCTTTGTCGTTATCTAATAAGATTTAAGGTGTGACCTTATATGACCAACCAATTCCACTCCTAGGTATATAACCTTATTTGCATTAGGAGATACAGACAATAATGTTCATTGTGGAACTGTGATTGCCCCAAACTAAAAATATCATGATTGTCCACAGTCAATAAAATGAATAAGTAATTTGCAGTATATTAATGCAAAGGTAAATCGTACAAGAATGATGATGGAAGTACAGCTACAGGCAACAACATGGATGAATCCTACACTGAATGAAAGCAGCAGCCACAAAAGAATACAGTATGATTCGACTTACATAAAGTTCAAAAACTGTCAAAAGTAAACTGTATTGTTTAGGTACATACATAAATGGCAACACTATAAATAAAAACAAAGACATAGTTATCACAAAAGATAGGCTAGTGGTGACTGCTAGAGGGTATGTGTAGGGAAGCTGCTTGTGATCAGTCAGGGACTACACAGGGAGTTTCTGGGCTGCTGTCAATGTTCTATTGATTTGAGAGCTGGTTTATACAGTTACCTTAAAATGATTCCTTAAATTGTGTATTTATATTTTATGTACTCTTTTGAATACATATTTTTTGCCTATTTATTTCTCAGTTAAAAAAACAAAGCTAGGACATGGCAAGAGAAAAATGAACACAGACAAATTAACTACTGATTACTTACTGTTATCCCCAAGATCTCAACTTTCTGTTTTTGAATTTGTTAAAAGAGTCGAACCCATACCTAGTGATTGTAATCTAAATAATTATATATTTACAATTATAATAATAATCTAAATAATTATATACTTACAATTATAATAAGTTTTTGGTAATATTCATTATGGTTGAAAGAATTATTAGGTCAAGAGATTTT
The DNA here is from genome assembly GCF_020826845.1 of Diceros bicornis minor. Lineage (NCBI taxonomy): Eukaryota > Metazoa > Chordata > Mammalia > Perissodactyla > Rhinocerotidae > Diceros > Diceros bicornis. The sequence continues at coordinate 53,477,897 of NC_080747.1, forward strand.
TCCTCAAGATCTCAAGAGAATAATTTTCTTTCTGTCTTCATTTTTTTTGTGTGTGAGGAAGATCAGCCCTGAGCTAACATCCATGACAATCCTCCTATTTTTACTGAGGAAGACGGGCCTTGGGCTAACATCTGTGCCCAACTTCCTCCACTTTATATGGGACGCCACCACAGCACGGCCTGACAAGCAGTGCATTGGTGCACGCCCAGGATCCGTGCCGCCAGCAGTGGAGCGCACGCACGCATGAACACAGGGCCGGCCCCTGTCTTCATTTTATTAATTATAAAATAGTGGACTCTAAACACTGTCAATTTTTTTTATGCCTTGTCATGGCACCATCAGGGAGTACCATAATAGAAAAAATATAAAAATAAAGATACACATCTATTTCAAAGTTCTACCTTTGGACAATTTAGAGGAACTTAAAGACGAACTTAACGTAACTGCTTTGAACTCTAAAAAGGAATGGACTTTAGAAATCCCCAACCAACAGTCTGGAATTTACCAGATCTTCTAGGTTTTACATGGTTACCATCACTTCCCCCTAATTGTTTTAATGGAATTTCCAGGAGCCAAAAGCACTTTGAAGTAATGTCCCTCCACATGCAGTGACTTTTATCTCCATGACTGCAAAACTTGAAAATGAGGAAAACACCAAAGCAACATTACTCACAAAATGAACATCAAAATTGGAATATCTGAAGTCAACTATGGAACAGGATTTACAAATATACTGTCAAATTTCTTAATTTATTTTTAATCAGTAAAAAATTAATCAGCGGTACCGTACAAAATCAAATCATTAATTTTTGCACCTGGTATTTCAATTACCAACAGTGATCTTATGGTACAGAAATAAACAAAACAGACAATGAAAAAAATTGTTGTTAACTTCACCCTGGCTTCCCAGCTTAGTACAACCAAACAGAAGAAATTAACGGCAATAGCCATTACCTACAGAAAAAAAAAGCAATGACAAGTTGGGTTCAGGTTTAATCACAAATGAACTTAATCCTCATTGATTTTGTTTGTATCTGCTAAAGCACTGATCTGTATAAACAAAAACTGACAGCATGGTTCTAAATTTACCTTCAAAGAGATATGGAGATTTAGATCAAATATAAGCAAGCTATTAGACCACAGCTGAGTATTACTGAAGGGCTACCTGGAAAATACCAGTTACCGTCATAGAATACAAAACAAAGTGAAGGTGAAAGTGGGGAAAAGGCTTCTTAAAGAAAAGTCCTTTTACTATTCCCAGCCTCCAAAGTTTCAAGCCATAGAGCTTTGATACTCCTGGATTCAATTTTAAGTAAAATTAATTTTAAGCATTACATTTGCAATATGCACAATGGGAGAGGGTAGGGTATGGTGAACAAAAACTGCTTATTTCGAAGGTAGCCATTTCCTTCAAACTCATCCTGTCCACTTCTCCCCACCTCCCAATGCAGATTATCCTTTAATCACACGAATTCACCCTCCACCTCCAAATATATTTTCCCAACTGGATGATACTTTTACAAAAGAATAGAACAATACAGCTGCTTGACAAAGTAATTTAAACTATTTGTAAATGAAATAAAAGGAAAGTTGAGTACAAAAAGATACCAAATTGGAGTAATACTGATGTGAATCTAATTTTTAATTTATCAAAGTACCTATTAATGGTCTGAGCAGCAGAGCAGAAGAAAAATAGCTAGAGGGAAATGACTTCCTGTGGTTATAAAATGCCAATTGCTTTAGAATGCATGATAGGCTTAGAAATAAAAGAAACACTTGCTCTTTTCACTGAGTTTACAGTGTTGAGTACACTTCATGTCATTTTAATGTAAGCACTTACATGAACATCTGCAATAGCTCATATTAGAAAACAGAAAGTTTCTATTAATAAAGACCTAAAAAAATAAATTTTTATCTTCATCAACTCCCTTTCTAGGAATACAGAATAAAATAATAAGTTTCTCTTTAAAATAAAATATTAAATTATTTTTTTCTGCCCATTAGGTTGCTGGAAGAAAAAAAAAATCAAGACTCAACTAGTGATGATTTTCTAATTTCTAGTTTTCATCTACTTCTAAGGACACTACCTTTACAAAATCTTTTAGTTTTATATGCTATGAGAATCAGGTTTAGAGTTCCAAATAAATAAAATAGCCACATTAGGTGTATTGAAGAATCAAATGATTAGCCACATTTATCTGTTCACATTCACAGAATCTCTAAGAGGGTTGCCAGAGTCCATATAATACTGTTAACACTAAGTCCAAGTTAACATGTGTCATCTGACCTACTGCTCATGGCTTACCGATGCTATCAACAAAGATCTTGATTTTGGGGAGACAGTAATATAACAAACTCTGGTTAAACTAGCAGAGGTAATAGGACAGCAAATTGTAACTGTACAATTTACAATGTCTACTCTTCATCTGCTGCTACCATCCCTCTTCTTCCCACTGGTGGTAAATTCAAAGCCTCATCATGAGAGGTGCAAGATGCTAAACACTCTTTGTATAAAAAAATGGGCCTCAAATACTAAACAAAGAAATTCATAAAATAGGATTAAACTTTTTGGATAGTTGCATTTGTTGTTTTCAATTTCTTGATCTTTTATGTCTTCTGGTCATGGACACATTTTTTCCTTCTTTTCATCCAGGGAGGTTAATACACAAATTTGATGTAAGCATTATAAAACGGCATTCCAGTTGCAAGTTCCTTGTGATCGTATCCACATATAAAGCACTAGACAAGTGTATACTATGCTCCAAAATGTTTTGCAATCCTTCAGTGTAGTTTCCTATTTAATATTTAAGGGATATTTCCCTTAAATTAAGGCTTCCTCAAAGAGAAATCCATAGTATTATGAGGTGATTTTTTTTAACTTCTGAATTAAGTGTACTCTTTCCAAAATCAAGTAGTCCTGGAGTAACTTTAAGACAACCTCTGTTAATCAGTGTCATGACTAAAGTAGTATCTTACTGGAGGTCCAGGCAAATCTTCATCTCCATCAGTGTCTGGGGCAAATGACACAGTAAGATCCACATATTTCTTTTCAGTAGAGGGTTTCACAAGTTTATGCATTCTAAGAAAAATAAGCAAGGATAAATAACGTGGTAAATTCTGTAAAATGAGAGACTTATTTGCTGACTAATGTTGTCCAGAGAATCTGGACTTGTATTTAGACTTTAAATTCCTTTTTAAATCTAATAATCCATCTGCTTTCATATATTCATTTTTCCTTCCTGAGAGCTCTAAAGTCAAGACACTCAATTAACTAACAGTGAATCAATTTGGACCACTACTAGTGGTGATAAATAATACAGACCACTTATTAAAAGACATAAAAAACCACAAAAACCCCCAAAATGTAAGTAATGCTTTTAAAAACTGAATTCTCCTCCTATACTCCCTATAAAGTTTGGAAGCATCATAAATTCTTCTCAAGCATTTCTCTGTAAAGAGTAGAAAGTAAGCTAGGTTTAAATCTTCAAATGTAAGCTAGAAACATCACAGTAAAAGACATTCTTAAGTTTTACCTTTCCCTTATATCCTATTTAATAAAAAACCACCTAGTTTTTGCTGTTGTCACTGCAACTGTCTTAAATCAAGTCATCATCTATATGTCCCTCAGATTATTGCATTAGCTTCAAGCCAGCTGTCTCTAGTTTTTCTCCTCCCTCCAATCTACTCTGCTGCCAGAATTCTCTTAAAACGTAAATTTGATGTTATTCTCCTGCCTAATAACGTTATCTATCATTATCGTGTACCTTTCTTATGCCACGCTCTGAACTACGCAGTCATGCGTTACTTAATGACGGCAATGTGTTCTGAGAAACGTGTCATCAGGCCATTTCCTTGTTGTACGAACATCACAGCGTGTGCTTATACAAACCTAGACAGTATGGCCTACAGTATGGCCAAACCTAGGCTATATGGTACTAAACTTATGGGACGACTGTCATATATGCAGTCCATTGTTGACTGAAATGTCATTATGCAGTGCATGACTGTAATCTACTTAATCCTCAATAACAGCTCTTTCCATTTTACAAAGATATTTTCTCCCATATACTACTTTTCATTCTTTCCACCATTCCTTCTCACCACCTCATCCTTGAGTCATTCTAAAATACTTCATATCCCAAATAGATCATGCATGCTCTTTATTATTAGCTGCATGCTTTCGCACAAACTATTGCTTTTGCCTGATATACTCCTTTTTCAAAGGTAGCTACCCTAATTTCAAATGAAATCTACCCTAAGCTGAAGGTTTGAGTTAGTAGTCCCCATAATACCTGTAAAAACATCCATTATAATTATTTAATTACATTTTAATTATTGATTAATATGTCACTTTCTCTCAGTAGACTATGAACTCCTTGAGCGTAAGGTCTATTTGATAAAGATGATGACAAAATATTAACAGGAGTACCATTTGTGGAATACTTCTTATGGGCACACACAATCATCCCTATTTGTGGATTGAAAACCAAGTTTCAAAAAAGTTTAGCAAGTTACTTAGTGTGACAAAACAAGTAAGTAGCTGAGCAAGGATGTGAACCCAAGTCTTTCTGAAGCCAAGCTTGTCCAGGCAATTCATAGCTACTCAATAAATATCTGCTAAATAAACAATGTAATAAAATGAGAAATATCATTTACAAAACATATCATGCTGGAGGTTTCAAATACTGGCCAACTCTATAAAGTATTTTTGTGAATTATTTGTAGCAAATTTTAAATTCCACTAATCAATACACTTCAGGGCCATACGTTCTACTCTCATCTAGGTAGCATACAATCAAGGAATTCTAAATACTACTCTTAATTTATCCAAAAGATACTTAGGGATCCTAATGAAAAAACAAATATAAAGCAATATAACAGTATCAGCTAATATAATAGTAATTTTGTTTTTTAACCTCATTAATTGATAATGACATTTAAAGCTGACGTATCTGTTAAAGCACCACATGAAGTGATTTATTTATTTAGCTGACAAATATTTACTGATGCCTATTATGTGCCAGGCATTGGTCTAGGTGCTTGAAGTATATCAATGACCAGATCAAATAAGATTAATGCCCTTTTGAAGCTTACGGACTAGTAGGGGGAGACCGGTAATACATAATAAACATAAAATATATAGTAGTTATAAGACAGTAGTAAGTTCTACGAAAAAGAGAAAAAGTAGAGCAGAGTAACGGGGATTGGGTGTGCTAGGCTAGGACAGCTGACAGGCTGCAGTATTAAATAGGGCTCAGGGAGCCCTCTTCAGGAAGTGCAAAGATAAGAGGAGAGAGTCAACCAGGTCACCATCTCAGAATGAGTTACAAGCAGAGGGAACAACTAGAGCAAAGGTCCCATGCTGCAGAATGACTGGAGTGTTCAACGCAAACTAAGGAGGCCAGTATAGCTGGAGTTTTGTGAGCAAGGTGCGAGAAGTATGAAAGGAACTTAGAAGGGTAACTGGGAAGCAGATCATTTAAACCTTGTAGCTCACCGTAAAGACTGGCTCTTTTTGCTCCCCCTCTTCCTTCAGGTCTCTGCTCAAATGCCACCTTATCAGGTATTCCCTATGACAGGCAGAGGGAATACCGAGACTACTCGATATAACATAGCAACTTAACACTCCCTTATTCTGCTTTATTTTCTCCATAGCACTTACCACCATCTGACATACTTGTCTAGTTGTTATGGAAACTCCTCAAGTAGGGCAGGGACTTCACTTTGCTCATTGCTGTATCCCTAAAGCTTACAAAAGTACCTGGCACATAGCAGGCAGTCTTTAAAAAGAATCTGTTGATTAAATGAATGAAAATAACAATTTGGCATCTTTGTTTTAGACTTCAGTCTCACAAGCCTGGTCATTATGTATGTGTTTTCACATAAAAGGTGGATATATTTTTACTCGGTATATTGACAAATTCAGGTTTCTAAGCCTATTAGCTGAAAAGCTGACTCTGAACTACGATAAATTCAGAAGGGTATTGTAATATGAATCTCCCTTGAGAGGTAATCTGTTGAGCTTGGTAGATTCACTGTCTTTATTACTGCCATTAGACAGGAGTAAATCACATATTTTTATCTGAACTTCGATAATCTGTTTAATTTTCCAGTGTGCATCCAGCTTATGTTTTAATTCTTGTGACTCTTTTGCATATAATGTTTGATACTTACGTTAACTTCAGTCTTTTTGCATGACCCGGCATTACAGGAACATAAAGCATTTTGACACCCTGCACCACCATTGTTGGCTCAATTCCGTACTTCTCCTAACAGTGAATACCCAAAAGAGAAACAATCAAAGCTCCGTCCAAACATAAAATGCCGGGTGACAATGTTTTAGGACCAGTAAAAAGAGAGCAAACAAACCCCTACCAAATAACATTTATAAAAACCTCCAATGAAATTATGTGTTAAAATCTAACAGACTCGGGGCCGGCCCTGTGGCATAGTGGTTAAGTGCGCGCGCTCTGCTGCTGGCAGCCTGGGGTTCGGATCCCAGGCGTGCACCGAAGCACCGCTCGTCAGGCCATGCTGTGGCAGTGTCCTATATAAAGTGGAGGAAGATCGGCACGGATGTTAGCCCAGGGCCAATCTTCCTCAGCAAAAAGAGGAGGATTGGCATGGATGTTAGCTCAGGGCTGACCTTCCTCACAAAAAAAAAAAGAAAAAAAATCTAACAGACTCAAAGTGACTAATGAACTGAGTAAATAAGTATCTCACTTTAACCGCATTTATGAAATCCAAGAGGGTGAAATCTTCTTTTCCATGTATAGTCCATCTGTCCCAAATTGTAAATGATATTCCATTTCTGTTATAGAAAAATATTCAGAACAAAAAAATTTTATTTTTCTTCCCTTTAGTAATAATAAAAAAACCCACCAGTCCATTATATGTGATTTAGCTAGATATTAATGTGGGGGAAAAAAGGAAAATACAACTTCTGAAATATTCCATAATTTTATTTCCCCATCATACCACACAGGTAAACATTTTTATCAGTACCTTGTTAATCCTTCCAGTGTCTCACTATAAATCAGTATGTCTTAGTGAGAAAGTTTTCTTTCTCTCTTTTTAAACAGCTGCATGGGTTTCACTGGGAGGACATTCCAGTCCCCTATTACTGGGCACTTGGGTTGTTTCAATCTTTGGCTCTGATAAACAATGCCAGAATGAATATCTTGTCCATCTATCATTTGAGATGAGTGTAAATGTATCTACAAATTTGAAATATAGTGCCGTTTTTCCCTTATTATGGGTTATACTATTTTATACTCTCATCAGTAATATATGAGAGTACTTTCCCACACTCTTGCCAAGATAGGTGTTTTAAAATTTTTGATTGTTGCCAATCTGAAAAGTGAAAAATGCGCGTCCAGGGGAATTGTTCTGCTTTGTCACATAGCTTTTGGAATTAAGACTCTAAATCTCACGATCCATTAGTCAGACACTAGAGTGCTTTCTAATTCATCTAAGTTACATAAACATAGATGAAACCATAAGAAAGTACACTGCTAAATAGTATGGCAGATTAAGTGTTGTGAGAGTTTTACGGCTAGTCCAGCCAGAACTGCTTCATGAAGATGGGGTTTTGACCTGGTCTTGAAGTGATGGCAAGGATTTATATATATCGAAGAAAAGGAGAGGGGGAGCTAGTATTTTTCCCCTTTAAAAGGTAAAAATTTTATTTCATTCTCATTATGCAAGAGAAACAGATTTTTGTGCATACCTGATTTCAGTTTTTCTTACTTCAGATGTCTCTGTAAACACTATAACTGGAATGGCTAAGTTAAGGAAACAATTTTTGTAAGCTTCAAATGGATAGCCACCAGCTACTTTGATCATCTCCAATGCAACCTAGAGAAAAGATGATCTGATTATATAAATAGCTTTATTATTCATAACTTTAATTGAATCTATTTAATTTTCCTAAATTCTTCTCAAGCATTTCTCTGTAAAGACTAAAAGCAGCTATTGGATTGGAGTAACATAAATTTCTTGTAAGTTTCTCCACTCTTAGCACATTTAATACTTTTAAACTTTCAACCTGTTTTACATGTGGTGAACAAACGTATTCAAGAAAATATATTAATTTGACCATGTAATCTTCCTACTCTGAAACCAGAACTTAAGAAATTCAACAGTTTAAAATCATTTAATATAGGGGTAGATAATTACACAGTTACTAAGAATAACAGTAGAGGACAGTATAATAACTAGGGCCATCCTAAAGACTCTGAATCATTAAGGAACGATTAAATTTTAAGGAATCTGAATTACTAACAGGAATTACAATTTTTTTTAGGCAAAGAACTAAAATCCAATATAATCAGAGAGCAAAGATTAGGGCTGTTCACATTATTCAAGAAACACAGAGTACCAGCTTTGTATGGAGGATACAAAGATGATTAAGAGGATTATTATGTGTAAGAAAAATTAGACTCTATCTTGACAAAGCTTATTTTTTATGTTAAAATATCTGTATACCTGTAAAACCTCAAAATGTAGATTATTGTATTTTCAGAAATATCTTGAAATTTTAAATTGTAAGCTCAATATATCTCTCTCCTTCTCTAAGATCGCTGAGTGACTGGTTGCGGGTAGTATATTGGGGAAGACAGGAAAGAGGTGATAAAAAGAAGGATTTTCATTCAAAGAATAATAAACTCACCAAGCCAGAAACTGCAGCAGTGGATGTTGCTATAGCAGGTATAATTTTACCAGCTATGCGCTTTGTTTTGAAACGGTCAGCTGGTTCAATGCTATACATTTTGGCACGAAGATTTGACGCAGCTGTGATGAAATCTATGTGTCCATTACTATCATCATCTTTTTCAAATGAAAGCACTGCCATCTGAAGGTCACCTGATCATAACAACCAGAAAAACAAAGTTTCCTAGTAAGTGGTAAAGGTTTTACTAGGTAAAAAGCAATGTGGGTTCACTACTCCTGAAGATTCTTTTTTGTTGTATGTGTTTAAACAACTGAAAAATATACGAAAAATCCAGGGAACTGAAGTTATTGAAGGATGTGAAAATGATGGCTTTAATACCTCTAAATTAGAGAAGTTTCTATATTAAAAAAAACTTTCTAAAAAATAGAAAAATAAGAAAGCCATGTACCACATCTGCTCTTAAGTGGTTTACAATAAAAAAGTCAACATTGGGTATTGTTCACAAATTGATTCCATAAATATTACTCTGAAACATTTTGCCTCTAATAACTAAGAATAGGGTCAACTGGTCAAATAAAAATATGTATCTTTTTGAAAGATTTCTAGATCAGTGGTTTCCAAAATCATTCTATAGACTGGTGTAGTTTGACCTGTGACGAAATAAGAAAGTAAAAAACAGCAGTAAGTTTTTTCTAGAACTATAATTATTAAAATAAGATAACAACTTTCTGTTTGCAAAATAAATGGTTGGCTAATGTAGCTTGTTTTTTGTGAATTTTACTGGTCTGTGCATAAAATCCCAAAAGTTTGGAAATCACTGATTTATGTTATAAAAAGTGGTGAGCAGGTCTAAAAACATGAGCTAATAGCTCTGTTTTTAAGGAATTAAAAGTTCAGTTTCCCTATATTTAAAACCATTTAGCAAGGATGTATGTATGTCAGTTCATATTCCATGTGCCATTACGGAGACTAAAAAGCCAGGAAGAAATCTATGGTTTTTTTATCCTAAAGTGACTTAACTGGGTCTAAGGGTTAGTCTCCACAAGGACTCCACTTTTTTGTTCATTATCCTAGCCATAAGTTAAAAATGAATCACACAATAGAATCTCAAGGACTAAAACAATCAGAACAAAAACAACAGACTTACATTTCACTGAGGGTAGGGCAATGATGGAGAAAATTATGAATTTAGTCACAGTTAAACATGAACAGTGACTTTCATATAATCATGAAATCAACTAATATTATTATTGTTGTTATCATTTAATCCCACAACCTTTTGGGTATAGATCTTAGTGAAAATAAAAATCTCTCCAGTTCAAAACATCTTTATAAAGATTTCCCCTTACTTGTGGTAGCTTGATTAGATGAAATAGCCTTTTCTAGTTGGAAAACAGCATTCCTCTCATCTTCACTGCTAATAGGAACATGGTCTGGTTTCCTTGCAGTTTCATCTGTTTGAACAACCTTTAAATATATGTAAATATATTCAATAATGTTATCACATCCTACACCTAAGTTTGGTTACTGTATCTGTTTTATCAAATAAGTCACAAAGAGAAAATATTCCCTCCATCTAGTGCAGTAAGATTATTAACCATTATGGTCCAATGTATTTTACATCTTCCATTAGTAAGTAATATTATGTTATTTATTTATTTGTTTTCTTTATTATCTATCTCTTCACACTGACATGTAAACTCTATGACATCAGCAATCTTTATCTCGCTCACTGAGAGAACCTCAGTAAAAACAAGCTTGCTCATAGTGAGTGCTAAAAATATTTACTGAACAGTTTATAAGACTTGAGTTCATATAGATCTTTTTAAAATTCTGCACTAAAATAAAGTTAATATTAACCAATAGTTTGTGATTCTCACAAATCTACTTCAAACCAAATTGCATAGCTCTAACTAGTGCAGAGCTGTTTTCTGCCTACAAAGAAACTGAAGAAATTCATAAAATATATAATATGGGCATCCTTTAAATATTTATTGATTGCTGACCAGAAGTTCTTTTCTAAAGAATATGTCTTCCTTCATACAGACGCATGCTTAGGGCAGCACATACAAGTAATTTATGCTTAAGAAATTACTTATTAGACATTCCACGAGGGCAGTGAAGTTAATATTCTCAAACTCAGAAACTAGCTATATCATCAGTAATTAAAATACTATTTCTTATTAAAAAACACATCCAACTCATGTTTTTACAGATTAAATATTATTATAAGTATTTAAGAAATATTAAGGAGCAAGGAAGCAGAAACTTTTGTTTGCCAGAATGTCTAGCTGATATTTTTGGTTGTGGCATCTGTTAACTTGAAGTGCCAGATCCTGAAGCTTTGGTATGAGTTGCTTCAGGGAATTGTGAAAAAGCTTATAATTCGTGTTAAAATTAGGATCATGTATTATCCCCACACTTTGATACAGATAGAAGCAATTCAGGCCAGAAAACATATTGAAGAGCAAAAAAGACTAGTGAATAGTTACTGATGCATGTTTCCTTGGCTTCTGTCTACCAGTATTGCCCATTAGAAACATGGGCTAGGAACTTTCTTTATACAGGAATTCTGTTCATCCTTTCTGAACTTTTATTCTTAATAAGCTACAAGTCATGAAACATTTCATTCAGCAAACCCACCTACACGTACAAAATCTACTGCCTACAAGTTTTTCTTTTCCCTAAAATAAAAATGCAGAGTGGAAGACTGCACACACTACTTCTTTCTTGAATTTTGCAGGGAGGCAGTCATTACTTCACATTTTCCAGTACAGCTATAGGGTAAGGGTAACAGAAGGTTGCTTTACGGATGATTTTTAGAAGGCATACAAAAAGGCATATAATGAACATGTGAAAAAGAAAAATACTTACAATTTTCAAACTTTCCTATTTAACTTTTCTAAATTTCATGTTCCATCTTTATTAATACTCCCTATCTCTTTCTCTTTCCAACATATTTGCCTGAAAAAATCCCAACCCTTGTATCCAATTTTCCATCTGTTCTACAGTAGCACCCAAGCATCTAATTGTCTTTTCTACAGCCACATTAAGTGGATTAATATTAAGTGGATCCTCAGTGCTGTCTGGAAATTCTACTACATCTTCTACTTAAGTGACTTTCCCACTCCCCTGAGCCATTATTTCACACCTTCTTTTCTCTGCTCAAACTTCTTTTATCTTCTTCCTCCCCTCACTCAGAGCTATTAAGCTTGCTTGTTATTTCAAATAAGAAAACAACAATCTTTTTTCTCTCTCACACTCCAATTCTAATCCCTTACAAATCCTGTCAGGGCTACGGCAAAATAAACACAGAATCCAACCCCTTATCACAACTTCCCTGTTACCTATTCCTTCTTTTAAACCATCATCATCTCTTGGCTATAGCCTCCTAATAGCTTTTCTTGCTTCCCCTCTTGTGTCCCACATAATCATTCCTAACACAACCAGCCAGAGTCATCCTTGTGAATATATCACATTGTATCCTCTGCTTAAAATCCTCCACTGGTTTCTTATCTCATAATAAAACACAAAGTTCTTATCATAATCCCAACTACCTCTCCAATCTCACCATCTACCACTCTCTTCTTGCATATTCTCCTCCAGAAAAATCGTGACCTTCAAATTCTTTCAAGGCTTTTCTCTGCACTTGTTCCCGCTGCCTGCATTGTTCTTTCACCAGATAATAGCATGGCTCACTCCCTCACTTCTTTCAGGCTTCTGCTCAAATGTTACCTTATCAGAGAGGCTTTCCCCTTTTATCCATATGAAATGACACCAGCTCCATCACCCTTTATTTCTTTTCTTTGTTTTATTTTTTCTTCTTAGCACTTATGCCTACACTGAAACATTATATAATTACAGTCATGTGCTACATAACATGTTTCGGTCAACAACACACTGCATATACGACTGCGGTCCCATAAAATTAGTACCATACAGCCTAGGTGTGTAGTAGGCTATAACATCTAGGTTTGTGTAGGTTTACTCTATGATGTTCGCATAAGGACAAAACCACCTAATGATGCATTTCTCAGAAAGCATCCTCGTCGTTAAGGGACACATGCTTTTATATATAAAAGCATGTGTTTTTATGGTCCTCCTCTGGCTCATTAGAATATAACTTCCACAAGAGCAAAAATTTTGTTTTGTTCATTGCAGGACTCTCCAGATTTAGAATGGGACTTGACACAAGTAGAAGTTCAATAACTATTTTTGAATGAATGAATTTCTAAACATACCTTGTCGGAAGGTTTGAATTCTTGAATCTTTACTTCAGAAAGAATATTCAAGAGGGCATCTGCTGATAAGTCCTGTTTTTTAAAAAAGTAATTTTATTAACAAACATTTTTAAAATTCTGAATTCTAAAGCTAAAAACATCCTATAAAAGGTCCTTTATCATACTAAAATATTTGAATAATTTATCATCTGACTATTTAGTCCACATCCATTTGTGACATTTACCTTTATTTCTATAGGAATGTCAATCATAAATGCTGGGGGAAAGGGGTGGTATTTGTGAAAAAGTACTTATTAGTCAACAAACCTGAAATCTCAGTTCTTTCCACAAATCTTTCAAAAAGTAGTTTTAGGACTGGTTGTGAGTATTAGACTGAGTGCCTTGAGATCAGGGACTGTCTCTTCATTGTTCTACAAAGTTCCCTGCACAGTTATACTCGATAAATATTGACTCAATAAATAAAACAAATAAGTAAGCAGAATTAATACCTTCAGAAGCAGGAAAATATTTAAATGGTTCAAGATGAACTTAGATGAATTAAGATCCATATTCATTATTAAGAAGCTGCTTAGGAAAAACTGAGACATACTGCTTTTGAGATCATCTATAATACTTACCACAAAATTACCACTCTTTTCACAAAGAGTACCAAACTGAATGCCACTATTTTTACCAGACATTTATGGTATATTTCACCGTGCATTAACTCCAAAAAGGATTAATCTATAACAGGTATTTTTATCTGGATCCAAAATAGCCAGTGTTAATTATGGATCTGGCTCATATTTCCCCATTCAGCTTGCCTAAAAGTATAGCAACTTATTTAGCGCCAATATGTACTTGTGAAGAAAAAGTCACTAACACAAATCTGCCTCTCAAGTAAAACTGTATTAGATCCCTTAGATGTTAGTCAGTGAACGTGACGTCTAAGACAATGCATATGATAAGGGTTAAGAAATGTGAATATGGGGTAGAATTTTCAAATTTCCTGAAAAGCATATAGGTTAATATCACAAAATAAGCCAAATAAACGTTAATAAAGAGAATCTCTAAGGAATACTTTAAAATTGCTATGAAATAGTTTACTTTGGGTTTTCAGAGTAATTATGATAATTAAAGTTAACAGGTTATAAATGTTTTAAAAATAAAGTAAGACTGTTTTTACAAATATTTGTTTCCCTACTTAAATTTAGAAAGAAAAATTTGACTTTCTTCTGCTTAGTAATGCTGCAACAAGATTTTAGTTTCTGCTATGTTACAATGGGCAAAAACAGGACAAAATAAAAGCTTCTATTACAGAATGGTTCTCATAACATATAAACACATTTTGATGATGCAATTATTCGATAAGTGATCTATTCTAGCCTGGTTTTGTATCACTTGCTAGGGCTTGAAGAATATCTTACCTCTTCTGTAAATGGAATGCAATGGACTGTAGCATACAATTTTGCAGCATTCAGAAGGAAATTGAAGTGCCTTTTGAAATTAAAAAATAAAATGAAGTATGAATGCACTGTTTCAAAGATGTTTAATTCTTCAGAAACCATAGCTTTTAAAATGTTGAAGAAAAATAATCACAGACTCTTTGCTACAGAATTATTTTTTTTAAAACTTAAGCAATGAAATTCTGCTCCAGACCCAAGCATTGCAGAAGTATAAAAGAAAAAACACCAGATGCTTATGCTCATAAGCATGAATAGGTAGCGATCATGACTATATTGGGGAGAAAAGTAGCCAGAAGTACAAAAATTAGACTAGTGAAAGAAAATTCATTTTAATTCATAAGAAAATATTACGAATTTTTAGTTTTAAAAAGTGTATATCAGGTTCAAACTAAGCACATTTAGTTTTAAAAAGTGTGTATCAGGTTCAAACTAAGCAAATGAGTTTGTTTAAAAACAAAAAAAGGTAAGTTTCATAGAAGAAGCAGTCAGGATAAGGTGACTGGAAGCCTAAAACAAGCACTAGAGGAGTAACTAAGCATAGAGTTATTTGTTGGAAGGAAAGTTAACAAGCTAAATGTTTAGTTAAAATAATACATATAAGTATGTGTGTGTGTATATATGTGTGTATATAAATAAATGTATTTCTAATATAGATAGGGTATACAGATATTCATTCAAAGATCAACTCCTTTGAAAATTAATTTGAGATTATTTAGGGAGATAGTAGTAGTAATCATTTTCCCCCTATACAACTAAAGTTTCTTATAAACTGGCTTCATTATACAGAAAAACATTTGTTGTCATTTTACTTTTTTATGGAGAAAGTCAAAGAGGCGACACTTTGGTTTCACTCCAAAGAAGATAAAAATAATGTTATTTACCATAGAGAGTTAAATAAATAGATTGTGTGAAGAGAAGGGTTGTGGCTGGCTTTGTTGGCCAGACTATGTTAACTCTTAGATTAACAGGGATGCAACAATTTATCATTAAAGAACCTGAGATTTTCACCCTGCAATGTAAACCTATACACAGTTAAGAAACTTACCATGAAGGATGCATATAAAACTAAATACAAATACTTACAAAGGTTCATTTAAATCAAATTTTATTGGAGAGGGGGGCCTCTTTGGTGACTGCCAAAACAAACCTAACAAAAAATACCAATATTATTTTCAATGTAGGCAGCCAGTAATAAATTACATTAAACTTTCTTCTCAACACTTGGTTATACTTACTGCCATCTTTTAATCGTGTGTCCAGAGGAAAACAGTGAAGAAGCTGAAGAGCCTAAAAAAAAAATAATTAAAAAAATCACTACTTAATATTATCTGAAGTTAAAAAAAAAAAAAAAAAAGATCAAAATGCATAAAAAGATATACAGTGAAGTCTCCCAGCTACTCTTGTACTCCATCTGTTCATTCTCCTGTCACTGCCCCCTGTACCTGGAATATCTTGTATTGTTATTCTTCATCAACTCTTAAAGTTTGTTTTTTTGGCATCGACAGCAAACACGAATACAGATGATTTCATCCCTTTTTACACAAATGGTGGCATATCTTACAAATTATTCTGCTCCTTTCAAAGAGCTAATTCTTAAAACAAAAATGAAACCAGTAAAAATACACAGTACTTTATATTTTGAAATGATATGATGTTTGAGATTTCCTTCAAATCATCTAGGGGAGAGTATATTGGGTGGGTTTATAGATGAAAACAAGATGATCTAGGAGTTGATAATTGTTAAAACCTGAGTGACAGGTACATGAGGATTACAGGGGAGTTCATTATACTATTTTC
Organism: Diceros bicornis minor; assembly: GCF_020826845.1. Lineage (NCBI taxonomy): Eukaryota > Metazoa > Chordata > Mammalia > Perissodactyla > Rhinocerotidae > Diceros > Diceros bicornis. Next base: position 53,494,054 of record NC_080747.1, read on the forward strand.
TTTACATTTCTATGGTTGAGTTTTTCCATAATAAAAACCTACAGAAGATAAGGACGAAAGGAGTTCTTTAGATTTTGAAACACAAGGTCATTGATAATCTTGGTAAGAATAATTTGAACAGCAATGGGGAAAGAAGACACATTTACTGGAAGAGGAAATGGCAGCAGTTGAGTACAGACCACTTTTCCAAGAGGCAGAGTCAAGAAGGAAGTGAAAAGCAAGGATAACTGTAATCAAAAGATGTTTTTAAAAAGATGAACTTACTTTATATTCCAATAGGTACGAGCTTAAAGAGAGGGAGACTAAAGAGAGTGCAGGACACATTCTAGCAACTTTAAGTAATTGAAGCTAAGAGTAATATTTAGTGAGCATTTATGAGCCAGGTTTTGTTCTAATGCTTTACAAGTATTAACTCACTTGACCCTCACCACTGCCCTATGAATTAGGTACCAAATTATTATCTCCATTTTACAAACGAGGAAATAGACACAAAGTGCAATTATCAGATACAGGTGGCGAAGGAAAATTTCCAAAAAAATTTGTGACTGAATTATCTCTATTTTCTCAGTCTCTTGCTTTACTCTGAACAAATTTCTTTCAGACTACTGATGAAATGTATTCCTTATTCTCTACATGGAACCTCTATCTAAAACCCAATTTCGCACACAGAAAGACAAGGATCAGTTAAATACATAACTAACAACTCAGTGGGTGGAGTGCAAGTGCACTCTTTAATCAATAACATCCAAGGAGAAATTAGCTGTGTGCCCAGCACTTGTTCTCACTTGTCTTACTCCTTATTTCTGAAAAGAGTCCCCAAAGATAGAGTAAATATTTCACATTAATGGAATTAATTTGGTAGTAATTAAACGAGCCAAGTCAGATCTTTTCTTAACGTTTTATAATGCCTACTTACCTTATGGTTAAAATATTTTTCAAACTTTAATCTTGCTAATTCTACACACTGGGACCAATTTCTAGGTCTTCTGCTAAGTAACTTAATAACTTGAAAACAGCCTTCTAAACTGTGTCCAGTTTGTATCTTCTAGAATGAGAGAAAACAACAAAACAAAATGAATCCATTTCCAACTAAACACACACACATTCCCAGGAAGTATTAGCCAAAGTATGAACTGCCAGCTCATGTGTCTTATGATTTCATTTTTTTCACCTTGAAATCCTTGTACTTTCCTTTCTCCTCTCCCTCTTTCTTTTCTTTTTTGGAAGGAGAACAGGAAAAGATAGTACACGAAATTTTAACTCTAAAGTTTCTTATCCCACAAGTTATCCTCATGTCTTGCAAGCTGTAAGTTCTTAGTACTATATACGTACTTACATATGAATAATATTTTATACTAAAAAGTTGGCATTTTTAGTAGAGGATTAAAGGAAAGTAGGAAAACATCTTTGAAGTTGCCCTCACCATGAGAGTATTAAGTCTCAGAGATTACTGTCCACATATGAAATTTTCACTAGAACTCAAAGAGATTAAGTCGTTTTATTATCTGTAGCTCTCTTATTAGGCTGAATCATATGAATTGCTGTTTTTTTGCATCAAACATGGTCAAATATTGGCAATTCCATATAGTTCCACCAAACTAAAAAAAAAAAGTCATTTGTGACCTGCTAATTTCAAGATTGCTCATGTAATTACTACGAACAATAAAAATGTTATAATCTCTCCTTAAGGAGGTAAAATAAACCATTTGTAGGCAACTTGAAAATAAGATTACACTGACAGTGTTAAGTTTGTATTAAAACGTATTGATTTGTACCTGTAAGACTTCTTCCGCAGATGGATAGGTTTGCCAAAATTTGTTAAACAATGAAGGCTTGTGGGAAAAGGAACTTTCAAACTGTAAGAGAAAAGAGGAAAAAAGGTTAAAGTTGGAAATATCTTCTTTTTTCAAAGAAAAATTCCTTGATAAAAGATCTTTATTACCTTATCTCTTGCCCATTGTATAGTATGCTCGATAGCAGCTGGAAAGGATTTGAGAGTACAAAACGGTATTTCCTCTTCTGGGGGATCCCGCTAGTTTACAAAATATGACAATAGATAGTTAAGAGAAGCAATGATGATTTTTTTTTTTATGGTGAGGAAGACTGTCCCTAACATCTGTGCCAATCTTTCTCTATTTTGTATATGGGACGCCACCACAGCATGGCTTGACAAGCGGTGTGTAGGTCTGTGCCCAGGATCCAAACCCGCGAACCCCAGACCACTGAAGCGGAGTGCATGAACTTAACCACTACACCACCAGGCCGGCCCCAAATGATGATTTTCTTACTGACTGAATTTATTTGAACATTTTAAGGCCATTAAAAAATAAATTCAAAAACAATAAATCCAACATTTTTATGTCTTCTTTCTCCCAGGGAATAAGAGGAAAAGTTGATTCTTTTGACACTTAACCTATTTGTTACTAGCAATGTAATAACAAACATGAATTCTGTTATCACTTATCTGAGCACTCATTTGGTACCATGTAGTACTTATGGTATGGCAGATCACCATATGTAATTCATTTTTTCACTCGAAGAATTAAGGTAATATTTAAAACTTTATAAAACTCCCTACTTTGAAAAGTAATTCAAGAATCCCCAATATAGTGCTCAGATATCATGAATTTCTCCATGGAGGAAAAAACTGGGGAGAATGGTTATATCCTTGATGCTTGGTTTTTTGCAGAAAATTTGTATTAAATAAATGGCAAATGCCTATGTTGTCTCATGTGAAAAAGAACCACTGAAGAAATTCATGTTCTATTATAGGGTACATTTGGCCTAGGTTTCTTGGTTTACCCAATCTAAAATGACTCACTCTGTCTCTTTTCACTTAGAGATTTATATTTTAGTTTGTTGATCTATGAAATACCATGAAATATTTTATAAGCCAAAGTGGAAAGCCAGAAGAGTATTAAATTCTGGTTTCTGAGTATGAAGTCAGAGAACATAGGAGAAAGTTTGGGAAAGATGTAGTAGAATGACAGAATCAAGGGAACTTTTAGAATTTTATAACATTCCCTACTTTGAAAATCTTCCAATATGACACCCAGTATATCATGATTTTTCTCCATTTAATTTCCTTCAAATTAAAATTATCAATTTTGCCTACTATAATGTTTTTATTATATAAATTTCTGATTTCTTGAGAGTATAAGTGGGAAAACAAATTTAAAAAAATTAAAAAATTTTACTAAATCAAACATATCCATTAAAATAAAGGAATATTTATGCTTATACAAAAATATTCTTCTGTCAACTTTACAACTTGGTTTATCTTTTTGTAAATCCTAAAGCCTACAATTATTTCCTAGGTCAGAGGTTTTCAACCTTGGCAGTACTTCAAAATTACTTGTGGGGGTTTAAAAAAAATTTATATCTATATCATTTATACAAATATATGTATATAGATAGACAGCTTGGTCCCTCCTATGGAGAAACTGATTCTTCAGTAAGATTTTGGGTAGGTCATCAGTTGAAAGGTGGTTAGAAAACTAACCAAGCAGCTCTGAGAAATAAATAGTAAACACAAGAATAAGACTCCAGAAAGACCAGAAACAAAATTTTGATGAGTCAAAAAATAAGTTTAGCTATATTTTTAAAACTGTACACTCACACATGTATGGACATCATTGGCAGATCAAAAATAGAAGGATTAGGAAAGTTGAATCAAATTTGTTGACTGATGAAGACAAAAAAATTATGAGATATAAAGAAGAGAAACATTTACTTCAAAAAACTGGTTCACTTACATGACTATTATAGGATTCAGTCAAATGAGGTACAATAACTTCAGTGTGTCCCTTAGTGCCCATTGTTCCAGAATCTAAGAGGGGCCGTAGATTGGCTAAGCAACGACTATTTGAAAAGATAACACGTAACAAACATAAAAATGAGCAATAACAATGTAAGCAGAGGACGTCCTACCACTTTCTATTGACCATTTCACACACTGATCACTCCTTGAATGTAATATTTTAGGAAAGAGGTACATTACTACTAAACAATCCATTCATCATTTCCATCCTCTTCCCCCCATAAATTTTGTTGCTCAACCTAATAATCTTTGTCTTTACCTTCTACTACTAGTATCAAATTTGGGGCTTCAACTTGTTTTCTGCTAGGTTAACTCTTAACTGTGTTACCCTTTCTTCTCTTGTTTCCTATTTCTTCTTTGGTTATTTTCTGACTATAAGTTCTATCCCACCGTATCTTCTTAACGTTTTCTTTATCCAAACAATATACCTTCTTCATCAATACTTACAACACCTATATTTTCTACATATGTTAATTTCTTAAAGTTTTTTTTATCTTCCTCTGCCCAAGATTACAAACTTTCCACTATACTCTCAAGTGGCAAATTTTCTTCTGTTAATACATCTGCTCTAGCACCCTAATATTAAAGAGTCATATAAAGTTGTAAGAAAGATTTTGTAAGGTATACACATTATAGTCATTCATTCATCTACTTAACAGCTATTTACTGAATGACATCATGGGTTGGGCACTGAGGCTACAGTGATGGGAAAAATAAATGGTCCCTAAATAAATGATTTAGTGAGGAAACAAATATGAAATAAATATGTATATCAATAAAAATAAGTGCTATGAAGGAAAAAGTACAGAGTGCTATGAAAGATTACCATAAAAGATTCTAATTTAGAATTTGGGGGTTAAAGAAAGTCTGTTTGAAGAAAGACATTTAGGCTGAAACTGAAAGGATGAGGAAAAAAACTTAAGTAAGTAAGAGAGTAAGTAGGTAAATTTGGGGCTCAGAGTTTTGGAACAAGATAAATGTAACTTCCTGAGGCTGAAGGAGAGTATGTGCAAGTCCCTGAGGTAAAAAAAAATGCTGGATGCCCTGTAAGAACTGAAAGAAGGAATAAGTGTAGCTGGAATAAAGGGAGCCAGGGGGGAATGGGTAAATTTTAATCTGGGGTGGTGGACAGGAGGCAAATACCCTATTAAAAACATTTAGGCTATGTTAAAGATCTTGAATTTTATTCTAGGTATAATGAGAAATCATCAAAGGGTTTGGGTTTGAGAAGTACTATAATAGCAACATAAAGAATAATCAGAAAATCTGGTAACTTTTCAACAGGCGTGAGAGAAGTGAAAACAAGGCAATTCTTTATGAACCTGAATTTTAAGAACATACCTGTCAACATATCTCCTAGCTTCCACATTATCTAATGCTGTAATAATTATATCTTGTCTAGTATAGAACTCATCACTGTAAATAGCCTCAGTGGCTGGACATACTTTGTTCAAGTGTGCATCTATCTTTAATTGAGGATTTATTTTCAGGGTTGCATCAGCAGCAGTATAGCTTTTAGGTTTCTAAACAAATAAATAAAAAGAGAAGAAATAAATGTTAAAGATAGGCTATGATTGAACCTACACATTCTTACCACTGTAATGTATGTATGAGGTGAGAATAATGAGACCAATTTTCATTTTTAATTTGTGGAAATTATACTCATTGTAGTCACACTACATTTAGTAATGCATATTAGTTGGAATAATTTGCACATTATTAATAAAACCACCCCTATTTTACAGATAAGTGCTTTAAAGTTCTTAAAATATTACTTAAAAGTCCAATTAAAAGTACATTTTTTCCCCAGTAATGAGGTTTGAATTGGATAAGTGCCTACAAAAAAAGGAGAACACATTCAGTGAAAATATTAGAAATCCAAATTTTGCAGAAAATGAGCTCTTAACAGGTATGGGAATCTAATGCTTTGGTACTGAAATCTTTTAAAAATATTACTATTACTGGATGGAAATATTTTAAAAATTATTATATATGTTTCAGTTTATAAAAAAGGATACCCTAAATATAATGCACTTAAAGATTAAGTGATCATTATTAAATCATTAGTGTTATCAAAGTTCATTTGGGAATACTGCCTCTGACACTAAATATCTATAGACCATTCTGTTTGAATTCAAGCATCTAGTTTTAGTGGTATTTCTGTCTCTTCTCACATTGCTAGGCTGACAAATTTTTACTTCTCAGCGCTGTTAGTGTATATGCAAAGCACAAACTTTGTTAGAACTCCGTAAAATAAGAATAAACAGGCCTTTATAGTTTTTGTATAAATAAAATGTGCAAAGTTAAGTGAATGAATTTTGTGACATATATTTTAGTTCATAAGAGACCCTGTTACTTAGTTCTTTATATTTGGATAAGTGAGGCAATTAGGTTAACTATGCCACCTGCGTTAGTTACTTTTCTCTTCATGACATTCTTAAGCTTAGTTTACTAAGATAATGAATAAGCTGTTGAAAAATAAAGTGAAAAAACACTTCTAAAGTAAAAGCAAATTTGTTTGACTGACTAAACTGCTTCTTTTCCTTACTTAAATATTTTGCTCTCTATAAAAAAGATTGAAAACAAGCATTATTTTACAGTAAAAAGGGATGCTAAACAGTCAAAAAAGATCAAAAGAGCACAAAATTCTAAGTGCTAAATGTTACCCATTTTGTACTAAAGGTCAAAAAGAAAAAGTGCCAAATTTGTGATCTATTAAAATTTCAAATTAGGAAACCTATTTCTATATCTATCTTTAGTTTCTAAAATTAAGTATGTAGACACACTTTGGTGACGACAAAATGAAAAAATACTGCCCATGATTCACAACTCAGATTTTAATATCCAAAATCAACGCAAATATCCATTTTTACATTAAAAATAATTTATATTTTTCCCTATTGTCATTCTCATTATTTGATAATTGAGAGATTCTAATAAAATAAAGAACATACCACGCTTGTTTAAGCACCATTTTCTACTTATAAAAAAGAAAACTCTCCTCTTTTTTGTATCACACAATTGATGATTTAAATTTGAAACAGAATAGCAACACACCTGTATGTGATGAGGACGAAATAAGAACTGTCTATTCAAGTTGGATTTTTCTATCAAGTCAGGGTCTGTAACTGTAACCTGATATCACGAAAAGAAAATAGCTGAAATTACATAACATATAAATTAAATCTATTTTGCTTTTCTCAGGATGACTAAAATAACTCCCACAAGTTATTCTAAATTATTTTGGCTGGTAAAGGTTATAAGAATACAAATATTCAAAATGGTTACCAATACTACTCTTTTTATACTTATACTTAATTATAATTAATGTTTAGCATAAGAACATATCTTACAGCTGAAGCAAACCAAAACTTTTTCTAATTATAACAAAATAGGGGTTAAAACATCACTATCACATATCATAAACATGTAATGAATTACCTACAGAGGAGCTGGCTCTTCTTTCTAAATTTATATTTATTCCCAATCTCAACTAATTTGGAAACAAGGCTTGCATGTTTCAATTTGAAAGGAACTCTTGCTAAAGCAGAGGTCTACAAACTACAGTGCAGGCAGGCAGCCTGTTTTTGTAAATAAAGTTTTATGGAACACTGTCACACTGTTTAGTTATGTCTATGGCTGTTTTCACGTTAAAATGGCAGAGCTGAGTAGTTGTGAACGAGACTTATGGTCTGCCAAGCCTAAAATAGTTGCAATCTGGCCTTTAATGTAGATCCTCATTTTAAAGGATGCAAGATGAAAGTAAACAGACCCAAGATAATCTGAAAAGTATTCATAATGTATTTGCCACTTAAGCTAGTATTTATAAACAAGATTTGACCAGGAGTAGTATTTCTTAGTGTGTTCCAGTTGTTAGATGTTGACTGGTGGTCACAGACATATTCATTTTCTTTTAGCTGGTATTTCCCTGATTTCTTTTGTTTTCAACGTTTCTATGTAATTATGTGTTAGAGGGTGTCTCTTTTAAATACAAAAAAAAAAAAAAAAAAAGCCAAACAAAATGTCTTCTAACAAAAAGCTTAATCAATATACAATTACTGTGATTACTAATATAAGACTTTTTCTTCCATACACCCCAACCAAACTTTTTATCATCTCCCTTTTTTTTGGTCTTCTACTGGACTGATCAAGTTTTCTTGATTCCAATCTCTTCCTCCCTCTAACTGAACTGGTTTAGAAGTTAAACATCTATTTTTATGTGGTTGTACTCAAAATTTTAACACGCACATGTAACTTAAGATCCAAAATTAATTAAAATCTCTATCTTCCTCCTCAACAATTAGAGGATATTTGAACTCTTTCTTCTACTTTCCATGATATCAATGAACATGTTACTTATTTTTAACCATCACACTCCCAAATCAGACAATATTTTAATTATGTTTTAAGAATCAATGCTTATTTAAATCTAATAATGTTGACAAAAGCTTCTACTTCTACTTACTTTACGTATTGCCCACATTATCTAATGGTTCTTTCAGTTAGAACCAAGAAGTGCTAATTTTTCATCATTTTACTTGTCAGATGTCTTTACTTCTCTTGAAAGATAATTTAACTGAGTAAGGAAATCTATGTTGACAGTAATTTGCTCTTGCACTATGAAGATATGCTTCCCTATCTTCACATGTGCATTTCTTGCTGATGAGAAGTCTATTAGGTAATCTCTCTTTTTATCTTTGCCTTTGATTTGCTTGGGGACTAGTTTACCTTTTCAATCTGAACACCCTTATCTCTTCAACTCTGGAAACTTTTGTCATTATCCTTGGAATATACTGAAATTCTTACTTCGCTTTTTATAAAAATTTCAGTGCCTTTTCCCCTCATATTTCTATTCCTCTTTCTATATCTTTGGTCATTTTTAATATTATTTTAAAGTTTGTTTGCTCTATTTTCTGTAGCACTCCTTTTATTTATAGTTTTTAGAGGGCTAATTATTCTATTTTCCTTGGATGATTCTTCTTCCAGGTGGTACTTTTTTCTAGTGGACTGTCATTTTTCATTGTGAATTGTCTTGAATGGATGTTGATTTTTCTGCATAGTCCTGCATACTCTGGGTAAGTAAGTATCACCATGATGCAGTTTTGCATTTGTTTTAGTTAGAGCTCTGGAGGTCTCAATTATCCTAAGTCTGTTATATTCATTTCTCTGTGTGAATTCTTTATATGATGTAATTTGGGACCCCATACACCAATGTATGCTCTGAGCTTCAATTTCTCATGAGTAACTTCCCTTCTATTTAATGTTTTGGACATATGTTCAAGATAGAAATACTTGTGATTCATCCCAGCTTTTAGCTCAGGAATTAATTTCTCTCTTGGTTCCCAGAACCTGGGGATTTCTCTTTCCTTCTTTCTAGTTAGTTTGGCTACATACGTAAACACTTAAAAAAAAAATGTATACAAGACGTCTATGTGTTTGTAGTAGGATAGATATCTGTTCACATTATTTTACCTTGCTTTGTTACCTGAAGTCAGTAGGTTTGTTTACTACAGTTCTATTCCCGACCTTTACATGTTGATATGTATTGTGAATGTCTAAGGAGTTAAAGTATAGTCATGAGCTGCATAACGTTTCGGTCAACAATGGATCGCATATACAACGGTCGTCCCATAAGATTAGTACCATATAGCCTAGGTGTGTAGTAGGCTATACCATGTAGGTTTGTGTAAGCAGAAACTATAATGTTCGCACAACGACAAAATCTCCTAACAACACTTAGAATGTATCCCCATAGTTAAGTGAGGTATGACTGTATTCAGGTGATTCCCAAACTTATGTAACCAAGGATTTTTTCTTTTTAGAAATACCTTTTAAAACCACCTCAACTAACAGTGGTTTGTGGAACACAATTCAGGAAATGCTGGTCAGGAATAATATAAATGTACAGCATCTGCCTGTAACTGAGAGTAATGAATACCCTTTTTAAATGGAATAATAAGCCAAGTTTAACAAACCATAAAATGTGAGCTATTATATAAACTTAACACATTTAATTACTCATTGTTAGTCATCATGATAAATCACTACTCTGGGAAGCTAGTTTACATCTTAAAGGCAAAACAGCACCAGTGAAATATATTTTTATTTAAACACATGGCATTGCTTCCCAATTAACTCACATTTATAGTCTTAAGAATATGAACTGTACATCGAAGTTCATAGTATTCCCTCTTCTTTTGATAATCACCAATTCTAACTATATCTGAGTACTCTGCAACTTTTTAATGTTAGCTTCTCCCATCTTTAAGATTTATTTAATAATTAGTAAGTACTATCTAACTGAAATAATAACAATAACATTAATATGCTTTATAGTTTGCACAGCCCTTTCACATTTGATCTGCACAATTACGTTATGAGATACGTAGTACAGTATGAGATAATATAGTATAGTATATTTTCACAGTATTAGAGAAAGAAAATGGGGAGCAGAGAATTAAAGTAAGTTGCCACAATGTCACATAACTTTTGAAAAGTGGTCAGAGTAGAATCAGAATTTTCCAATTTCTAGCTTAATGCTCTATCCTCAAAAATCTGTATTTCAGATCTATGCAGTCAAATACAGTTCAAAAATGGGCAGTAACAGAAATATAAACTTAACTCTCAATGATTTACATCTTACCATTCCCTTCTCTTTGCTTGTGCCAACACCAAGTAGAGCAAAATTTTTTAACATTTCACAGCCTATAGCTCCACATCCTACCTATGAAGAAGAAAAATGAAATGTATCAGATTAAATAAAATTAGAACTTCTACTAAAGAGCAATTTCTTCTTAACTTTCTTTAAATGCTAAGTTATAATAAATACATAGTTTTAAAATAACTTGAACACTGTGACTCATTTTACTTTAAAATATTTAACTGGTTTATGATGCCATTATAAGTCTCAGTTAAAGAAAAAAAAAAAAAAAGTATAAACCAAATAAGGAAAAGCATATTATTTACAATTCCTTTAAACAGAAGACATTTTAAAACTCCAAACAAAAGCCAAACATTAAGCTCATTTTTTATATTAGAAACAAACTGCACAAAACATGAGTGCAACATTTTAATGAAAAAGATTCCTTGTTTACAGACAATTTTCAAAACTCATTTGATGGCTATAACTATTCTAAGAGTTCTAGATTCCCCATGCACATAAAAGCTCAGCAATGGCTGATGATTTTCAAAACATTATTTTAAAAATGATTATTAAAAATCAGCAATATTTTCATGACTGATTATAATAATGAAAAAAAAAAAATAAGTGGCAGGAAAAGGAGTTTTACGTTATTAGGGAGCGCTTCCCTACCAATGCACTAAGATATTTAAGAAAGCCAAATCCACCTACATATTGCTTCATTTGGTAAGAAAAAAATAACCAATTTTTAACATATTTCTAGAAAATCATTTGATGTTCTCAAAACTATTCCATTTGTATTTTAATTTTAAATGTATTAATTCTTTAAACTAGGGGTTGGTAAACTTTTTCTGCAAAAGGCCAGACAATAAATATTGTCAGTTTTGTAGGCCATATAATCTGTGTCACAACTAATCAACACCACTATTATAGCATGAAAGAAGCCATACACAATACAGAAATAAATGGGCTGGGCTGTGTTCCAGTGAAACTTTATTTACAACAACAGGCAACAGGATGGATTTGGCCTGTTGGCCATAGTTTGCAAACTCCTGTTTTAAAATTTACTGAATGTCTACTATGTTAGGAACTATACTTACTTAGACTTAAATTTGTTTTAATAAATTAACTTGATGATACACAATAGCAGTCTGAATGTACTATTTATTCTCATCATTATTCATACTTACTAAGAAGATACTCAAATTTTGTAGCTTCTGACACAAAGTGTCTCCAATACAGGCTCGTAAGGCATCATATCTATCTCCTCTGAAGAAAATAACACATACCAAGAAAACAGAAAGGCATAAAAAAAATTATTAAGATTAGTTTCATTATTGTTAATACCAATTTAATTTTGTACTTAAATAGAATACTCTTTAAGAGTTTCCTCCAACCTAATAGATAAAGAGAAAGAGAAGAGACTCCATAAAGAAATCAGTTTTTCCTTTTTTCCATTTGACTTAATATCCTAAGTCCAAGTGACTTAAGTGAAGGTGACTTTAGTTTATCTAGACAAAACAATTTTCTAAGGCAGGGATTTTTAATAAAGATTCTTAGAGTAGTCTACAGATGGGCTTTGGAGTTGTTAACTCACTTAAATTAAAGGCAGAACTTTGGGTTATGTGTATTTTGAGAAGAATGAATCCATAAGATTTTAAGATTCTCTATCCATAAGCTTTTATCAGATTCTCAAAGAGATTTTTGACCCAAAAAGGTGAAGAGTGACTAATATAGTATTTTATAGCAAAAGTTTTCATCTAACATCAGAATGGTATTTTGAATGCTATCCTCACGATATACAATTCAAAATTTTATATTCATTATTTATAAAGTGGTCAAGAGAAATGGCATTATTATGACACTTAACCTCTAAGTAGAGAAGAAATGATTCCAGAATTAAAAGAGTTAGGAGAAAAGATTATCTAAAACAAATGCATGTTTAGACAAAAACTCATTTTTAATCTAGTTGCCTCTTATAAACATACAACGAAGGAAAAAAGCAACAGAAATTTCAGTATTACCGTGGGAGAAATTCTTTTTGTTCAGGTTTGCCTAGGGATTCAACAATATCTTCTGCTTCAATGTATAACTGAAAAATAGAAAGTAAAAACACAACTTATTATGTATAAAACTTAAATTGCTAGAAAAAGTAGTTCTTTTGTAGTTATTTAATAATCATTAGGGAAAACAATGACAAAAATGCCAATTCAGAGTAAAATCATAGATTTAAAAATATAATTTTTTAATACAATATATAATCTATATTCTTTCATTAAAACAATGGTTAAACCTGAAGGAACTGTTAAAAGATACAATTTGATTTATGTCACTTAGCCATCTTAAAGATGATATATTCTAATTTTAATAAACGAAAGGAAATTTCACCTCCAAATCTATTTTTTATAACTACATTAAAAACTCTGGAAGCCCCATTCAATTTCAGCTACATTTGAATAAGTAATTTGATTACTTTTTGATAAGAAAGTACCTAGTCTGTATTTATTTTCCAGCTTGGGTGTATTATATGTCATTTATAACTACATATACTACTGAGGAAATGATCTAGGAAGCCACAACTTCAGCATTTTTAAAAATACCAAACAGAATTAGTTTCAAGTTAATGAAAAAAAGAACTGTCTCACTCTCGTTTTCATTTAAGTAACTTATGTGGCTAAATTTGAACATGTCCAAATGGTTACTTATTTAATTATAACACCACACAATCTATACTAATAACAAAATGTATATTTCCCATGCTGTTTAGTTGTATCTAAACCAGACTTTTACAACTGAACTTGTACTGTGTTAAAATAAACCAAATAATTCAGCAACAAAACAGCATTATGTGGGTATTTTTTAAAACCTAAAAAAAGATAAATGTTATATTCAAAATGTTTAAAGTGTTTCCAAAGAGAAAGAACCTGAAGAGTGTCCTTAGATACCCACCCTCTGCCAATTATTCCTTCTTGTAACAGAAAATGAAGGTTTTCATTCCATCTTCTGATGTTTATATAGTTCTCAAACTTACACCATCTCTATGCTTTTTACCTTCAGAAGTTTATATCTAGGAAGGGAATCTGAAGATTCATGATGACAAATGATTTCATGGAACAGTTCGAGTCCTGAGAACCCATGAATGCTAAGCTAACAGTACTGGAAACTAAGTATAAAGATAGAAAATTCATTTCCTCACTTTCACAAATGAAAAAACTACACCCTGGAATGCAAATCGGCATTATATCCCAATAGCCTCAACAAATGATCTTGTTTCAGTTTCAATTACAGAACTAAGTTCTGGTGGCATATCGCAACTCTCTCAGGTATCAAAAAACATTTTAAGGTTGCTTTTATGATATATTAATCATACATTATGATTCATAACAGACATTCATTGTATGGGTGGATAATTCAACCTTAAACATAAAAAATTATTAAAATATAGAACTAACCCACTGGCACAAAGGAGAAAACTTTCCTGTCACAGCTTTCAATACTTCTTGGCTGGCAACACCTCCTACTACTGCAGCAAGTGGGGCTAAAAAGCCTTGAGCAGTCCAAGAGAGCCAACGCACAATGTCAACATTTATTTCAGGCTGAAACACAAGCCATGAAAGACAGTAATATTAACAGTATTCACATAGGACACTCAAAATTTCAATGACAATGTGAGAATTATTATAGCTTAACTTCTAAAAAAGCTACTCAATTTTCTTACCAACTAGTTTTTAAGTCCTAAAAAAGTCCCAATTCATAATAAAAGACTCAGTTGCATGACAGTTACTTTAAGCAGTATTTCTCTTTACCAGTACTTGCCTATTTTCGCTTTTTGACTCTGTATGTTACACTAGGACACCATTTAGAATTAACTGGAATATCTACCATTTACATTTTTTGTTAAAGAACAGTTCTGTGATGTCAGTCAATATTTAAAAATACCAGGATTAAAAAAAAAAATGTTTTAATGAAAACTATGGAAAAACCTTGAACCTAGGTAAATGAAAATAAAAATAAAATGATCCATAAAAAATGATAAGGAACTATCCGTTTGTGCTCGAAGTGGTAAATAAAAAGCGCAAGTGTGAAAAACAAGGAGACAAAACATTGTTTAAAAAGGCAGTCAGAGGCTGGCCCAGTGGTGTAGTGGTTAAGTTGACGCGTTCCACTTCAGTGGCCCGGGGTTCACTGGTTCAGATCCTGGGCACAGAGCTACTCACTGCTCATCAAGCCATGCTGAGGTGGCGTCCCATATAGAAGAGCTACAAGTCTACAACTACGATATACAACTATGTACTGGGGCTTTGGGGAGAAAAAAGATAAAAAAAAGAGGCAGATTGACAACAGATGTTAGTGCAGGGCCAATCTTCCTTAAAAAAAAAAGCAGTAAAAAAAAAAAAAGAGTAATGACTGACAAATAATAATGTACACCAGAAATTTCAGTGTTATGACCTCAATAAAATAATTAAAAAAAAAGAGTAATGGCACCTTTGCATACTAATCTAAGAGCCAATTATCACAAAGATCTCATTATTATACTTAAAAACTGAAATGATATTTCTCAAAATAAGATTTATTAGTATTTCTAAGGAAATATTGGAGAACTGGATCTTGGAGCTATTGTTTCAGCACAATGTCTTATTTGTAACAAAGATCTCTTCATGAGCTGTGGCTTCTCTTTCTCTTCCTATTCTTTCAACATCAGTAACCTTAATCTTATACTCCTGAAATCCTTGTAAAATAACAGTACTTGTGCATTTCGGGGGAAAAGGGAAAGATTTTATTACATTCTCAAAGATATCTGTGATACAAAAAAAGGGTACTATCTATTCACTATTCCACCCACTCCATTTCAATTTTCTGTACCTCATTATTTTTCAACTATTTAGCACTAACCTCAATTCAGATAGATTATGATTTTAAGCTGTGTCATTTTTGAACGCAGACTTTGTTGGTAGTGATAATATTAAAAACAATGATGAGATGCTAATAAAAGCAGGCAATTTGATTGAACACCTACTGTGTGAATTGTACATTAAGTCCTCATGTAATCTTCAAAATAATTCTAGGAAATATAATTCCTACCATACAAATTAGAAAACTGAAACTTTGAAAGATTAAGTAACTTACTCAAGGTTTTACAGCTAGTAAGTGGGGAGGCCAGGATCTGATCCTGAAAAGTCCAACTCCAAAGCTCTATTCTTACTATTAGGTTACACTATCTCCTAAGATTCTATTATTTTTTAATAAATAAACAAATATGCAAATCTGGGGTATTTTTGGTTGCCCTAGGATAATGATGATGGCCTAAATCTGAATTTCCCTACATAATCTCCAAAAAAAGATACATATCCAAAAGGAGAAATAAACCAGTGGCAGGACTCTTCAGCACTACCAGGAAACAGAGAATATTACAAACTTTAAATTACCTGTAAATAGAGAAATAAATACAAAACTCCAACAGAACTATTTCTGGACTTCACCTTGCTGCAAACCTGCAGAAAGCAGGAAGCGTGTGACCAAAGAAAAGAGAATGAAAGGCCTAATGATGACAAAGCGCAGTCAAAATCATCCTGAGAAAACAAAGTCCCACACTAAGTGCAAAAAATCTTTTTTTTAAAAAATTTTTTTTATTTGTTTGTTTATTTTTCCCCCAAAGCCCCAGTAGACAGTTGTATGTCATAGCTGCACATCCTTCTACTTGCTGTATGTGGGACGCGGCCTCAGCATGGCCGGAGAAGCAGTACGTTGGTGCACGCCTGGGATCCGAACCCAGGCCGCCCGTAACGGAGTGCCCGCACTTAACCGCTAAGCCACGGGGCCGGCCCCAGTGCAAAAAATCTTAAATACAGGTATGAAATCTGGCAGATGTCAGCAGTGACTATGGCAAAAGAACTTTTCTGGGAGATAATGATGTAAATAGAAAGGGGGAGATATCCTTTGACAGACAAAGCTAAAGACAAAGTAAGAGAGGGAAGTTAAGGATTTGGCAGAAATCAAAGAGATCCACAAGACACACTAACACCTATCCACCAAAAGAAATCATCCACTGAAGAAACTCCTTTTCAGTATCCTGAGAGAAGAGGGGTTCTAGAAGTAGAAATCAAAAACAGCACCCAAAACCTTACTCTGTCCAAAAAATAATCAGAAGAATCAGTTCACCATACAAAGTTAATATAAGAAGGAAACAGAAAATTAGAATCAAAACATTTTAGCTATTGAAAATTTCTCCTCTAAAATAATCACAAGGCAGAGGACATTTGACTGAGTGAATTAAATATCCTTAACAAACATTTGGAAATATGGGAAAACAAAAACAAAAAACCCCACCTTGAATTTGAAATTTAATAACTAAGAAGCAAAATAATCCATTCCACATCCCCCAAAAGGGAAGAAATAAATAAATAAAAGAAAATCTGAATCTACATATCAAAATGGGCTCATGGTGAACCTGGGAAAACTGACTGAATGATCAACCCTGAGATATAACCAGGTAAAACTATTAGATTTCAGGGATGAAAATACACAGAAGAAAAAATATACAGGGACTCAAGGCAAAACGATCAGATTACTTATAAGAGTAAGAAAATTAAGCTGGCATCATATTTTTCAACAATAAGACACAAAGCAAAATATCACCAAAGAAGGTAAGAGCCTAAAATTTTACATCCAGCCAAGCTGCCTTTGAAGTATAAGGGCTACAAAAAAACTTAAAATATTTAAGAACTCAGGGAATATCATAATTCTAAGTTCTTTCTGAGGAATATACTAGAGACCAAACCTGATTTTGAGACTTACTATAAAGCTACAGTAATCAAGATAGGATAGTACTAGCAAAATGGCAGAAACAACTAATAGAAGATAATGGTAAGTTCACAAATAGCTCTACACCTATGCGGTCAATAAATTGTTGACAAAGATGCCAAGAAACCTGAATAAGGAAAGAACTGTCTTTTCAACAAATAGGCTAGAATTACTGGATATTCATTTACAAAAAAATTAACCTTGATTTATACCTGGTATAAAAAAATGAACTCACAAAAGTACAAAACTGTACACAATAAATTCAAAATGTATAGTCATGGACACTTGATCTATACTTCGCATGGTATACAAAAATGAACTCACAAAAATATAAAACTTCTAGAAGAAAACATTGGAGAAAAGCTTTGTGATCTTGAGTTAAAAAAAGACATTAACCACAAAAAGAAAAATTATAAATTGAACTTTATCAAAATCAAAAACTTCTGCTCTTCAAAGACAGTGTAATGAATGTAAATGAAAAGACAATCCATAGACTGGAAAAGAATATTTGTAAAACATGTATCTGATAAAGGACTCATATGCAGAACATGTAAAGAACTCTCTCAATCAAAAAGAAGACAAGCTAATTAAAAAACAAGCAAAAATCTGAAAAGACAGTTTATCAAAGAAGAGATATGAATGGCAAATAAGCACATGAAAAGATACTCAAATTCATAGCCATTAATGAAATGCAAATTAGAACCACAATGAGATACCAATATGCACACTTTAAGATGGCTAAAATCAGATAATACAAAGTGCTGAAGAGAATGCAGAGCAACTGAAACTCTCAAACATTTCAGTTGCAAATGGTACAGCTACTCTGCAAAACAATTTGGCAGTTTCTAATAAAATTAAACATATACAGTCATGCGCTGTATAACGACATTTCAGTCAAAGATGAACTGTACATACGTTGGTGGTCCCATAAGATTAGTACCTTATAGCCTAGGGGTATAGTAGGCTATACCATCTAGGTTTGTGTAAGTACACTCTATGATGTTTGTACAATGATGAAATCGCCTAATGACCATTTCTCAGAACATATCCCTGATGTTAAGGGACACATATCTGTACCTATGACTCTGTAATACACTACTAGATGTCTACCCAAGAGAAATGAAAACATATGTCCACCCTAAAATCTGTATGTATATGTTTGTAGCAGCTTTACTCATAACTGCCCAAACTGGAAACAATCCAAATGCCCATCAACTGGTGCAGGGACAAACAAACTGTGCCACATCTATGCAATGGAATACTACTCAGCAATAAAATGGAATGAATATGCAATGACATGGATGAAACTCAAATTCATTATATTTAGTAAAAGAAGCCAGACTCAAAAGGCTACATACTGCGTGATTCCATTTATATGACATTCCGAAAAAGGCAAAACTGTAGTGGTTGCCATGGTTTGGTTGGTGGAAAGGGAGATGATTATAAAAAAGCATGAGAGAATGTTTTGGCATTATGGAAATGTTTTGTATGTTGATTGTAGTGATACATACATGACTGTATACTTAAGAGTTCATCGTGTGCAGCTGAATTAATTGTGTACAGAATTTTGTGTAACTAACTGTACACCTAAAAAGGGTGAAATTTACTTTAGTTTTATCTCAATAAACCCTAATCACGTCCTTCCTTCTAATTATAGACCTCAACAACCTATTTCTAGCTTTTCATACTTTTCTATAACTACTAAATATGCAATAAAAGGTCTTTCATTTATGGCTAGTGATTCACTGTTTTCAGTATATATTATTTCCTTTGTTTTAATTATATAAAACATGAGATCATATTATTCTTACTACTAATATTAAGACTTTCATTTCTCCCTCATTTTTACAAAATAAGACCAAAAACAATAAAATGTTCAAATAATTGCACAAACACTGCTATCTTGATATTTGCTAAAATGAAACTGTTGGCTAGCTGGTACCATAACATAAAAAAAAACCATCTCTAGGTAAGTATGCCCAAATATGACACGCAGAATTGAGAGGTATGAATATATAATGTATGAAAGAGATAATTTACAAAAAATTTACAAATTTAAATAGTGAGTTTTAGTGGGTTAACAAAACAAGTTTTGTTTTGTAAGTCAGAGAATAATAAAGAAGAATAATACTAATACTAAAAATATAGCAGCAGCAGCAGCAAGTCGTAATTACTATATGCCACATACTGTTCTAAGTACTTTACAAAATTAAATCATATAATGTTCACAACGACCCTATGAAGTAGGTTAACCCCATTTTACACATTTATAAACTAAACCAGAATGAAGTCAAGTAACTTGCCTACTGTCACAGAGTCAATAAGTAGGAAAGCGAAGATTTGAAGGATAAGAGAATATCAATATATAGAACATTTATATGTTACAAATCTTTTGATGGTCATAACTCTGAGTATTCACCTTCTCTTCCAAGGTTTCACTTATTGATGTTGCTAGTTTCAATAGTTCTTCTGAATCTTTTTGCCCTCTAGGATTCAAAACAAAGGACGCCAGTTTTAATTTTCTCAATTGCTATAAACAGTAGGTCATATTCAAAACTAAAATCTAAGAAAATATTTAAAAAATCTAGAGTTTTTTCAACAGGTAGCACAAAGTGCTTCATTGACTTGAAGGTAATAGGCTTATTAAACACATGACTTCAAAATCATGCTCACCTAAGGACAGTATATAAATAAGGTTTAGTTTTAAATACACCAGGCAAAAACCTTTTGCAATAGTACTGACTTAATAGACTAGAAGGTAAAAAATTACATAATGGATTCATAATTCAATAATTCTCAGATTTTTTGTCTTAAGAAGTTGTACCTTTTGAAGACTTCAAAATAGGAAAATTCTTATTTAGTATAATTCCATTTTTCTAAATTGATCTCTCCACTCCCACCAGAAAAAAGACCAGAAGGTCATAATAAATGTTTATCCAGTTTGGTGTCTCTAATAGTGTTGCAATTATAAGGGGCTTAGTTACTTTCAAAAATTTTTAATCTATAATTTCTGAAATACTTCTAACAGGAAAAAAGTTATTCTAAACAAAGAACATTACCCAACATTTGGCTTGCGACTATAGCTCTCCTGAAACTGGTCCAAGGCAAGCATAGCTGTGTGAATCTGTAAAGGTGCCTATTTAGAACATTAAAAATTGGTTAATATTTATTGAGTGCTTAATATGTACCAGGCAGAGTGCTAATGCTTTTAAAACATTATTTAGTTTAATCCTTACAATAAATGTATTAGGTTAATACCATTATCTCTATTTAACAGATGAGGAAGCTGAGGGTTAGAGAAGTTAAATGACTTGACTTCAAGACCATAAAGCTGTATTTAAGCAACAGATCCAAGTTTCAATCCCAGGTAGTATGACTACTTTTCACTAGGTTATCCACAAGAAACTTAAGAGTAATATCGACTGAACAACAGCAACAAAATATTTGTATAAGATCACCCAGTCCGTTTCCTTACCAACATTTACAAATTTGGAAACTGTTAATATAATTCTTTCCTTATCACAAACACGTTCACTGCCACAAAATTATGTCCAGTGATTTAAAAACAGAATATATGCTTCCAAGGTTTTTTTGAAAGAAATATGTATTATATAAAACTCTACAGGGTTCAGAAAATCTTTTAATAAGATCACCTTTGCATAAATAATTGAAATAGTCTTTTAACCATCAACGCTAGCAAATCATTATAAAAGTAAAAGCTCTTCCTATTATTCTAACACTTTTCACGATATAAATTCCTGTTTTTAATCCTTAAGTGTCAACTTTATATATGCGAATACAACCTTTATTAAAAATTTCTGACAGAAAAGTAGGGGCTGGCTCAGACGCATAGTGGTTAAGTTCACGCGCTCTGCTTCGGTGGCCCAGGTTCCTGGGTTCTGATTGCGGGCGCGGACCTATGCACTGCTCATCAAGCCATGCTGTGGTGGCATCCCATATAAAAAATAGAGGAAGATGGGCACAGGTGTTAGCTCAGAGCCAATCTTCCTCAGCAAAAAGAGGAAGATTGGCAATGGATGTTAGCTCAGGGTCGATCTTCCTCACACACACACAAAAAATCTGACAGAAAAGTATATACATGGTTACTCCATTTTAACTTTTCACTTATTAATCCCCATCCCTGATTATGCTGCCTCTCTCAAACCTATGAAGTGTTTATTTACCTCAGGTTTGCTAAAATCCGCAATAAGGCACTTCGGGTGTTTTATCTGTCTCTCCAATGGTTCCTAACAGAAAAAACAAAAACCCCCCCAAAGTATTACTTCAGAGCAAGTGAGTGATTACTTGACAAAATACACTGTTATATGTCAGAGCACTAAAAGCAATGGATCTCTCCCAAAGGTCTGAAATAAGTAAGGTTGGGCTAATATGTTTTAACTGAAATATAAAATAGCTACCATTTCCCCTGTTATTCCTTGTCTTATTACCACACTTTATTTCTTTAATATTAAATGTAATAAACTGCTCCATATAGAAAATTTGGGAAAAATGGTGAAAACATTTGTATACTCGAAAAAAATTTATTGTTTTAATCAAAAAGCTACCATATTTTTCAGATGTCAAGTTATCTAGAATTGTTACGCCTGACAAGACTTGAATAAATACTCAATGTTAAAATTTTCTATGTGGAGAAAAGAATACACAAAGGCCAAAAAATGAACAAACAAACAAAAACTCAACCAACAACAACGCCCCCCTCCAAAAACACCAAAAACCCAAAACACCCACCCAATCTGAAATTTACTTGAGGCGTAAATTATCTAACTAAAGTTGGAACAGTGGCAAGAGAAAGTAATGCAGGGGCAGATTTGACTAGCTGTAGTATTTTAATCTATTGTTTTGTTCTAACTTTGGCTTGGACAAAGCCTTGCAGAGGACTAGAGTTAATAATAGCTCTGGAAAAGAAAAGGCAATCATGTTAAAGTCTTGAGAACTTGCAAGAAAAAACAGAGATGTATTAGACAGCCTACAGTGAGAAGTGGCGTAAGGATTTAAGTAGCAGGAGACTTCTTATTCCCTGATACAAGTAGCCTCCACATTCTCTCTATTCAGATACTTACATTTTCCTTTCAATGCCAGTTTACAGGAATTATTTTACCCTTCCAATATAAACACTGTTTCTTGAAATTTAAAAAATCAAAATTTAAAAACCTGGATTAACAAGTATGATGAATAAAAGAAATATTCTTTTACTTTAAAAATGTAAATAATTGAATAATAAAACAAACATACACTATTTCAGTGTTTGTTAAATCTTTCAAATACATATTAGTTTTATCTTTTGTCTTAGAAAGTAATTGTAAGAAGTATGATTAACTCTTTGATGATTCAAGAAGGTGTAGTTTCTTTGAGGTAACTTACATACTTCAAGTATATGCATATGGTATTCTAGCTGTAAATTTTTTCGTGGATACCAGTTTATTTACTTAGACTGATGCAATTTCCATCAAAGTGGGTGCAAATTAAAAAACAAAATCTGTTTGGACTTTAAATTAATTCTTTGGTTAACTGAGTATTTATTTATTACTTTTTCTCTTCTGCCATTCTTCTTCTCTAAAGAAATATTTTTTAAGCAGAAAAAAAATACTTACAAAGCAAAATGTTTTAGGAGTCTTAACTTGGACAGCTATGCCTCCATGTAAATAAGGTTCCAGTTCTGTAGTATCACCAATGCTAAAAGAAAATGGTGATACCACTAAAAGAAAAAAAATAAGAAAACCATTATATAATGATATAGGTATTTAAATTTGAAGATTTACTGTCATAAGGATGTTAATTTTCCCTACTTTGCAAAATTAAGAAAATCCCATTATAAATCTTTTTGGGGATGGAGGTGGGAAGTGTGGGGAGCTAGACAGATTATTTTGCCAAGGTGAACTTTAGAACTTTAACAAAAATAGCCAAAAAAACTCAGAAGGGGAAAAAAGTAATGAGAAGTGTTTATTATTAGACATCAAAATATTTTATAAAGTCTCAAAAAATAACCTATTCATACTAATTATATACAATTAATAATAATTAATATAGTGTGGTACTGGCTCATGAATAGACAGGCAAACGGAACAGATTAGAGAATTCAGAAATAGACCCACATGGGATACAATTAAGGTGGCACCTCAAACCAGTGAGGAAAAGATAAGATCATTCAATAAATCTTTTGGTAAAGAAACCATCTGAGAAAGTATCTATTTCAAATGGATAAAATCTTAAATGCCAAAAAAGATGCCAAAAAAATTATTAGACAAAAGCACAGGAGGAAAAAAAATCCTTTAAAACTTTGCAGTGAAGAAGGCTTTTCTAATCATAACTCAAAATAAAAGCTACAGAAGAAAAAAAATGAAAAATTTGACTATATATCTATATAAAAAAAATGCACAGTAAAAACCCATCACAAGCAAAGTCAAAGGAAAAATGCCCAACTAGAAAAAATGTTTGCAACTCATATAAAAACCCTGGCAAATATGTCCTACATAGTAGTAGTTCCAAGGAATGGTGAAGAAAAAGATCAACAACTCAACAGGGTTGAAGGGTGAAGGAGGTCAAAAGGTACAAACTTTGAATAAAAAGCAAGTCATAAGGATGTAATGTACAGCATGGTGACTATAGTTAATAATACTGTATTGCATATTCGAAAATTACTAAGAGAGTAGATCTTAAAAGTTCTCATCACAAGAAAAAAAAATTATAACGACGTGTGGTGATAGATGTTAACCAGACTTATTGTGGTGATCATATCACAATACAAACATATAGCGAACCATTATGTTGTAAATCTGAAACTGATATAATGTCATACATCAATTATAACTCAAAAGAAAAAAAAGATCAATAACTCAACAGGAAAATGGTCAAAGGATCGCCGATTCACATTAAAGGAGAAACAGTGCTATAAACGTAAGATACTTAATCTCATGCAATTAAATTGCAAATTTAATTAAATTAAATTGCAAATTAAAATTATATTGTCATACCATTTTCCTTCATAGCATGAACTACTATATGGTTGTAAAAGAATAACAAAAAGGATGTTCTGCAATTACCGCTGTAAAAAAATCTAGATATTTTGTTTAATGAAAAGGCAAAGGGCAACATGACGCATAATATGTTGCCCTGTATGTAAAAAACCAAAAGGAAACCTTGGAAGGACATACAACAAATAAGAACAGTGGATAAGTGAGAACTGAGGGGGAGCCACAGGTGGGCAGTAAACTTTTCACTATAAACATTTACCCTTTATTATTTTTGAACCATTTGCTTATTTAAAAAATTAAATAAACAGCAAGCCTTTCTTCCCACAAGCCTTATATACTAAGTAAAGAGAAAAAGTCAGGGGCTGGCCCAGTGGCGCAAGCGTTTGGTGCGCACACTCCACCGCGGCGGCCTGGGATTCTCCGGTTCGGATCCTGGGTGCGCACCAATGCACCCCTTGTTAAACCATGCTGTGGCGGTGTCCCATATAAAGTAGAGGAGATGGGCACAGATGTTAGCCCAAGGCCAGTCTTCCTCAGCAAAAAAAGAGGAGGATTGGCATTGGATGTTAGCTCAGGGCTGGTCCTCATCACAAAAAGAAAAAAAAAAAACATAAAAAAAAAAAAGAGAAAAAGTCAGTAAACATCAAACTTAGCTGCTGCTACCTCTGGAGAGGGGGGGAAATTGTACTCATTTTTTACTCTATTTGAACATACATATATATATTTAAAATAAGCATGTATTATTTTAGCTATTTAAAAATATTTTTCAAATAACAGAAAATTACCTTCGAGCAGTAAGTGCCAATTAATAAATGTTAACAAATAAAAAGTTTCATAAACAGCCACTCTATTTAAATATTGTCTCCTTGCCCAAAGAATTTTTGGTACAAAATGTGGGTTTTTATTTTCATTCCCTGATATCCAGTGGCTCCTCCTTTTACATGTAGCCTCAAGATTCTGATCCATCACCACAATCCACCATTGCATGGACCCCAAAATAACAAATGATAATTCCAAATGATTAGTTAAGTCAATTTTTGCAAAAACAGATACAAATTCTTTAATATCAATGATCTGAACCTGTATTTTAGATACTTAGATGCAGTCTGGGAAACAAAATCCAATAGCTTTTTTACCAAAGATACAAAGATATAGATCCAAAGTTGTTTTTATATAAAGAGTTCTTAACAGGGACTGATTTTTCCTCTCCTAAGGATCCATTTTGCAGTCATTTAAAAAAAAATAAATTCCTTTTATTAGTCTATACACTAATCACCTAATTACACTTTCAAATGCCCTAAAGATAAAAGTGAATCACTCTCGCCTGAACAGGTGTAAACATGCTGTCTTTGAGTTACAGGATGTCTAGCATTGTCTTTAATTCTTTGAAACATGGCTGGAGGAAAATCACAAATATGCAGACTAATGCTGCTGTAAATTCATTATCTTCAACTTCAGATGGGCCCTAAATGATGCCTGATATCTCTTTTTTAAAATGAGTTTAAAAAGTCTCCTCAAACCTCTAGCCTCGGCACCTTTCCTCACCTAAAAAACCAGACTCCTTCAACTTCTTGCCAACGAACCCACAAACTTGCCTGCAATAACATCCATTCATTCCTTTTATCCAAGCCACTGAAGAACAACATATATCTCCACTTGAATACTTCATAGCTACCTTACTCAACAAGCCTAAACCATATTCATTATCTTAGCTCCAAAACCTGTGCCCTTTCTTGCATTCCCTAAGGAAATAAACAAGTTGCCCAAGTCAGAATCTTTGCTCACCTCCTATATGAGATAGCAAAGTTTCCTCCCAAATGTGTTAAGACTCTTGTTACCTCAACTCCCACTGCCAGCTGCCATATTATATCTTTCAGTTCCTTGAATTCTGTGTTGACTCTTACTGTTTGTCTCTGCACAGAATATTCTTTTAACTACCTTCCTAAGCCAACGTGATCTTCAATTCCAATCAAGACATCCTGTCCCCACTGCTGCTGTCCCAAAACTTGGATAGGTTTCCTTGCTAAGTTTGGAGCTCCCAGAATGCCTGTACTCCCTTCATATCATCACTGTTTAATGATGACATCTCCTCACTTGGATTGAATGTTTCAAGGCCAAGAGTTGGACCATGTCTGTCTGAGCTGATGTTGTGTTCTCAACACTGAGTATAGTGTCTATACTATAAATGTGCTGAATAATGAATAAGCATAAATGAATTAATAAAACACATCAACTTACCAGTTATTTGTTGTGTAGATCCATTTAAGCCTGTCATTCCATTAATTTCTCGAAATGTTAGGAATTGTCCTGTCTCAAGTTTGTGAGGATGATTTTCAAGGCAAGTCACAATGCCAGGATTAGCCTACAAATAAGAGTTATCTGCTAAAAAAGAAGTTTCACGTATTCTTTTTTTATACAAATTCCAAATCTCACACAAAAAGGACCAACCTCAAAACAATCAAAATCCAAGCCACTCTTCTCCTTCCTTAGCAAAAGCAAGCCTCTGTCACAAAGTAGTGATCAACTTACTATTTTTTTATTTTGAATGTTGAAAATATAATTTCTATGCTTGGGGGAGATGTTTAGAGATTCCACATAGGAGTTCAGATACTTCATACATTCAAAGATTCTTGTGACTTATGAAAAACATTCAAAGTTATCCAATATAAGTTTTAAAGTCATGTTATAAAAAACACCATGTGCATAAAAGATGACAGTCTAGCTTGAAGATCAAAAAAATGTAAGAAAGGAGGATGGAGATTTAAAGCCAGGAAACTGGTAGTTTAAAGCTTGCCTAACACTTTAAAGTAAAGAAATACCGTATAGCCCAGCTTATCAGAATAAACTTGGCTTATCTTACCAAAGAGGATGGAGGAGATAGGTCAAAGGCTCTGAAATTTCCTAATTTTTTTTTTTTTTTTTTTATAAATCTTTATTTATTTTCCCCCAAAGCACCAGTAGATAGTTGTATGTCGTAGTTGCACAGCCTTCTAGTTGCTGTATGTGGGACGCGGCCTCAGCATGGCTGGAGAAGCAGTGCGTCGGTGCGCGCCCGGGATCCGAACCCGGGCCGCCAGCAGCGGAGCGCGTGCACTTAACCGCTAAGCCATGGGGCCGGCCCTGAAATTTCCTAATTGCATATAAGCCTACACACTGCTCGAATAAGGTGATGATAATTTAATCTACATAAAACCTAATGGAATTATCATTCTCTTTCTTTCATAATTGTGTAGATTCTAATAATTCTTTTGCTGCTTAATGATTTGGATGAGAATAATAAAATTATGATCAGAAATGTAGATAAAATTAGTGTAATATGAGTTTGCTAATATATCAAGAAGAATAGAATTCATAAGGACTTCATTAAGGAGAAGTAATTTGCAGATAAGTTACATGGGAACATTTATGATATTTTCTAATTCATTATGGAAAACCTCCATATTTCCTGCACTATTTAATAATTAAAAAGAAAATACCAATGCAATACAAGAATCCATATTATCCTTTGGAGTTTATTCTAACTGTATGACATTCTTAGGGACAAACTAAAAACAATTAGAGAAGGTAAGAGGTTGAATAATAAACCATTCTGTAAGTAGAAAGACACACAGAATGATTTTCCAATGAATTCTCCTTAAAAAGGGGTAAGAAAGGCAATATTACATTGGGTTTAAAAATAAAGCATAAAGATAGAAGCACAAATACTATTAGGTTAAAGTATATTATCATTCTCTTCTACTTGGCTTCTTTTGAGGTTTAATGAAAACTGATTGTAAAGAGTACACATAA
This sequence comes from Diceros bicornis minor, assembly GCF_020826845.1. Lineage (NCBI taxonomy): Eukaryota > Metazoa > Chordata > Mammalia > Perissodactyla > Rhinocerotidae > Diceros > Diceros bicornis. Next base: position 53,522,096 of record NC_080747.1, read on the forward strand.
AGTTAACGATTTAGGCCCAAAAGAAAGAGTAGTAAAAACAGATCATAATGATTTCTCCAATTCTTTTAGGAATAAAAAAAATTAAGCTTACATGATATCAAGAGACTGTGGTTAGACAATTCAGACTTTTTGACTTGAAGGTTAATTCTTAAATTTCTTTTCCTTCTCCAAATAATGTTTTAGAAATATAACAAATTAGAAAAGCTTTTGTCTATGATGACTTAAGTGTGAATCTTCCTGGAGTCAGAGTGACTTATAACATACTTAGTACATCTATGATCTGACATAATAAAAAGTTCAGTAAACAGTGAATCACAATTCATGTCCCAAGGGAACATGATATAGACCAAAATTAAAATTAAAATTTATGACATAAGCAAATGTTGATCTATCAAATTATTAATGTTAGAAGGAATCCAGAATACTTTTAACTACTTAATATTCGAACGTCAATTTAGTTTTAATATAATGCAATCAAGAAATTAACAAAATATCTCATGAATTACCTTAAAATATCATAAAACAATGAAAAATACTGTATATTACAATATTTTGCTAATACCGCCTTTTAAAAATAGTATTCACATCAACTTAAAAAAAATCAATCATATACACATATACAATAGTATAAATATACAATCATACTTGCGTTATATTTGAAATGAAAATTTCTTTTGGTTCTTCTCCTGTTGTATCTAAAACTTCAAATTTATCACCAAAATCACAAAACAACCGTGACCAAATTCCATGTATATCTGCACTGATGAACTGTGAAATGATAAGAACAAGTTCAAGCTCATCAAATAGCTCATCTATTTATATAAATAAAAAAAAAGGCTCAACTATCTTAGGCCCTTTCATGACAATTTCATTTATAATTAAGTATATCCTTTGGGATATAAAGTGAATAATGAATAAGATAAATTATTTGTCTGTAAATTGGTTTAGGAATCACAGATTTTGGGAGCTGGGATTGGATATCCAGTGTTACAAATTAGAACCAACATCAGCACATCACCATTATCCATTCTATGATTTTTAAATAAAAATTCCTGCCTTGCCTTAAAAATCAAGCATAGCGTATAAGAAACAGATATCTTGGTTTAATGGTCTAGCAGTGAATTCTTACTTTTTATATTAGAAGAGAAGAATGGAGCATCCATTCACCAAAAGCAGTAGAGTTAATGGAAAACAGAACAAAACTAAAAGTTGACAGTAGAGTCAAAAGAAAAGGGGCTGAGGAACTGACAGTGTACATCAAAGTCAGGAAGGGTAAAAATCAGATTCTTAAACAGAATCACAAACATTTTATTAAAAGCGATTTTTATAATACATACACTCTTTCCATTCTAAGGATCTGTAAAGAAACTGGTTTGTGCTCAAAATTACTTTTAGAGCTATTGATAATACAAGAAAAATTCTTATTTGTTAATACATATAATCTTGTATAAAGTGATATTTTTCTAGGAAAAACTAAAATCTATTGATATTTGGGTATAAGAATGTAGCTCACTAAAACAACTTATACCATCTATTATATGAAGTAGTGAAATGACTAATAGAAGACTACCTCCTACTTGATCATGTCCTGTCTTTACTATTAAAGTAGGTATAGATACTATTTTTTATAAGACAAAAACTGAGCAGAAATTTAGTTTTTTTAAGCTTAAAAGCTGTAAACTCGAGGACAATTCCTTTCTCTTCAAAACACTTTAAAGTAAGAATATATGTATCAATTACGTAAACAAAGATTTTAGTTTATAACCTAGTATAATTATTTCGTAAAACTTCTGCGCCGTTTTAAGTTTACTGACTATTCTGTCTTTCATCTGCTTAAATTATCCACCATAGCACAAATGTTCTACAGAGTGCAAATATGCTATATAAATACCACAATCCAAAAATTTTCAGCACACCTATTTTATATAGTATGAATATGGCTTGCTGCCTATCTCAAGGGAACAAATAGCTTTTTCCTTTTTCCAAAGAAACAAATGACCCCACAAAGGAGGTGGAGTTAGTAATATGTATTCAATTGCAGGGGAAGGATTTTTCCCCTCTAAACCTCTTTCCAGTTTTCCCAATGTAATACTACTCACCTAATTAATCTGGAAAAAAATCTAGGAGTCATTCTTTCCTTCATAACTCACATTCATCCATTCTCAAGCTCTGTTAGCCTTTTTTACAAAAGATACTTCTTTTTTTTTTTTTTTAATTTTTTGTTTATTGCAGTAACATTGCAAAAGATACTTCTAATTCAATGATTTCTCACAATCTCTATTCCTACCTCTCTTGAATAAGGCACCAGCATCTCTCACCTGGACTACTTCCTTGGCCCCTAATCAGTCTAGCTGCCTCTACTCTACTCTTATAATTAAACAATTTTCTTTCTTTTCGGTTTTGTGATTCTTTCACGTTCTTAAAAATTACTAAGGACTCAAAGAGTTTTTGTTTATGTGGGTTATACTATTGTTATTTACTGTGTTAGAAATTAAAACCGAGAAAAATTAAAAAAAAAAAAGAATACATATACACATGTTCCATTAGCTGTCAGAGCAACGATATCACCACACATCACGTAGACTCTGGAAACTCCACAGTGCCCGGTAAGAGAATCAGAGTGAAAAAGGCAAATAATATTTCAGTAATATTAGGAACAGAGAGTTCAGAGACTCCATGAAAGGGTCTCCTTGGACCACACTTTGAAAATTGCTGCTATAGTCAATTCTTTTTTTTTTTTTTTGTCAGCTTTTTTTTTTTTTGGTGAGGGAGATCAGCCCTGAGCTAACATCCGTGCTAATCCTCCTCTTTTTGCTGAGGAAGACCGGCTCTGAGCTAACATCTATTGCCAATCCTCCTCTTTTTTTTTTTTCTTTCTTCCCCAAAGCCCCAGTAGATAGTTGTATGTCTATAGTCAATTCTCATTACAGCACAGCCAGAGTGATCTTTTAAAAATATAAATCAGATCAAAACTCACAGGCTTAAAACTCAAATATCCTCAAAGATCTATAAGATTTGGCCCTCTACCTACTTCTCCAAACCTAATCTGTGGTATCTTTTACTCCTACTATCCTCTCCTCTTTACCCAAACTCCATTCTGGTCCTGCTTGTTTCTTGCTGTTCCTCAAACACACCAAGTTGATTTTTACACTTGCAAGTCTACACCTGCTGTTCTCTGTGCTTTGAACGCTCTTCCCCAGATCTTTATACAGCTGGCTCTTTCTTGGTATTCAGGGCTCTATTCAAATGTTATCTCCTCAGAGAGGACTTCTCTGACCTTCAATCTAAGAGAAACAACACTGGCCACCCGCATCCCAACATCATGCAGACATTATACTCTATTCTTTACCTAGCTTTTTTCTTCATAGGACTTGACACTATTTGAAAACACATCATGTATTTATCTGCTTGCTTATTGTGTACCTTCCCTACTAGAAGGTAATTTTCTTGAATAGGAAAATCTGTATGTCCTATTCACTAACGTATTCCTAGTACCCAGAATCGTATCTGGTACATACTAGATGTTCAATGACTATTTGTTAAAAAAAAAAAACAAAACCAGTGAACCTCTTGAAAACCACCATCATACCATATTTAAATTTAGATGATGAACTCAATGTTTATCACCCTTTCCCTTCCTAATCTTAATTTTTCCTTAGTTGGCAATTAGCCTATAAACCAGATTTAGATCTTAGTTTTAAAAAATGGAAATGAATTATGCCAAAATTAAAAAGAAAAATACTATTGTGACTGTCCGAATGTAAAAAGAGCTTCTTACATAACCCACTGAAAAGCTACAAATTCTAATAGTGAAAGTGTTCTTCCTTTGGTTAACTACATGTCATTATTAAGTGATACTATTACCTTAATTGGAGGGTGCCGAGAACGGCAAAAGTCATTGATCTTCTTCTGCAATGCAAGTTTGATCTCAGTCAATATTATACACTGTTGAGAAAAATACAAGAAATTAAAGACTGGAAAAACCAAAATTATTCTGGTAATATGCAACTTCTAAATCAGAAGCATACAGTTTGCATTATACTAAAAACACATTATTCTCTTTGTAAAAAAATACTACCCTACTGTAATCCATTCTAAGGTTAATACCTTCATAAGTACAGAACAGCAAAGTAAAAATAACATATACAGGGGAAAATACGCCCACATTAAACTCAATTACCAAAACAGGTTTCACAATTAGAAGCAAAACTTAATATCCTTCCTATGTGGTCTTTACGTACTCCAAATGATTGGAAATTTTATCTGTTACTGCCTTGGAAATACTAACCTAGTCACCAGAATATTAATTTAATGCTAGCTTAAAGGGGTAACAATTACATATATATTTTTTATATTTATTTCTTTTATGTATGTATGTATGTATGTATTTATTTATCTTTTGTGAGGAAGATCAGCCCTGAGCTAACATCCATGCCAGTCCTCCTCTTGCTGAGGAAGACTGGCCCTGCGCTAACATCTGTGCCCATCTTACTCCACTTTATGTGGGACGCCACCACAGCACGGCCTGACAAGCAGTGTGATGGTGCGTGCTGGGATCCGAACACGGGTCGCCAGCAGCGGAGCACGTGCACTTAACCGCTGTGCCACCGGGCTGACCCCGGGGGTAACAATCATATTTTTAAAGAGGTACATTAGTTGGCTTAGTTTTCCTTTACTTCTGAGATTCAACAGACTCAATATAACAAACTTTTGCTTTATGACTATGTCATTAGTGAAACCACCAAGTATTGTTATTTAAGATAGCAAATTATAATTTTCAATGTTTACTTCATTTGATTTTTATATGATCACCCTGTGAGATAAGTAAAAAAGGTTTTATAATCAGATTTTATCATAAGTAACTTAGACTCATATAGGTCAAATACTTTCTTAAAGTCACGCATCTATCAAGTGGCAAGGGCAGAGCTAGATTCTTAGTCTAGAGCTTTTTTTGCTGCTAGTTTCCATGAATTGGATAACTTCGTTTCACTGCAAATATCCAAGTGTGAATTTAGTTTTATTTATCTAGCTCAGAATATGGTGTGATTCCTGCAGGCAGATATACTCTCATAGGTCTGTCACTATATATGTCTCACTGAATGCAAGGCTCTGACCATTTTTACCTGAACTAGTTCTCAGGATTGTATTTGCCTTGTGCAAACTTGAGGAATGAAGTAATGTCTTCCTTTGGGAGCAGGAGCAAGCTTATTTACTGCTTGCTATACAACAGCAGGTTCCCAAAGCTCAGTGTTCCTCCCCTGTAACGGAATCCACTAAATGTGCAGGCATCCACTGAGCTCTCTATATTGCACTAGTGGGATTTGGAGAGGAGGCAAAAGCAAACGAGGCAAATATGGTGCTCACACTTCTTATCATGCTCTGAGTAATCAAGTCCTTAGTCTCTGACCCAGAAATCTCATTTTTTTCTGCCAATATCCATGAAATAGTAACAGGTTAACTTATTAGCTTGTAAATGGGGTAAAATCAAATCCTAGACCCCACACATACTGAATCTCATTGAGTTTTAATTTTTAAGACTATATTTTCACTTCTAAAAGTTCTATTTGGTTATTTATCACATCTGCCTGATTGTTTGCAATAGTGTCCTATTTTCATATTGTATATTTAATCCCTTCTTTTAAGATTTAGTCAGTTTGACCATTTATATTTTATAGTCACTATCCAATAATTCTATTATCTGAAATTCTTGGGGGTTAAATTCTATTGTTTGTTATATCCACTGACTCTTGATTATGCTGAACTTCTTTTTGCTGTCTTGTTGTTTTGTATTGTGAGCTTGTAACCACAGACCAGTTTAAACTGGCCCCATCTTATCAATGACAATGCTCAAGTTAGCTTGCAGGGGCATTTAGCCAAAACTGCAAGTCATGTAGCCAGAGGATGCGCAGAGGAGAAAATTTTGACCTGAAATAACACCTGGAACCAAAGACTCTCTCCCCATCGAACCAAAGGACTAGGACATGACCAGAACTCGAAAACTGGACTCTCTTCAGAAGCAAGGGGTCTGCTGTCCAGGAAGACCTGGTGTTAAAAGCCCCCTTCCACACTTTACCATAAATGATCTTGTTTAAAGTACTTCCAATCAAAACCTGTCAATCAGTGCTTCCACACACCAGCCTGCCCTCCCAAATCTCTTAAATTGTACCCCAAAGCCTGGATCAGGGAGACAGATTTGAGAGCCTTGTCTCCTGTCTCCTTGCCAGTTGACCCCACAACCAAGCCTTTTCTTTTCTGAAAAGCCAGTGCCACAGTATTGGCTTCTATGCACATCAAGCAGCGGGCCCCTGCCCGGTAACAAACATCTTCAGAGGAGTTTTATTTTTGGAATATCCTGTGGCCTAGTTGAGGGTATATTTCTCTAGATCTGCAGAGCTTTGTTTCTGTTTGGTATTCTGTGGTATATCACCAGCTTAGTACTACTTTTTATGTTAAGTTCTCAGCTTGGGAAATTTTAGACTACAAATGATCATAAAGTTGATCTCCAAATTTCTGTGAGGACAGGCCTATGGTTATGAATTCCCAGGGAAGATCTTCATTTTTCATTCAGAGCTCAAGAGAAAACAAGACAAGCTTCTTGTTCTGATGGACAAAGATTGTTCTCATCCACCCTTTCACTGAGGGTGTAGCTCTCTGAGGTTGTGGCTTTACAAAGAGGAGGTAGGTCTCAATTCCACTTCTCTCTCTCATGTAGACCTATTTTGTATCTTCTGTTTCTGGGTGACCATTAATTCCCAAGAAACATGATTACTGAGACAGGCAACCCCTGTCCCTGAAAGTGACCATAGCCAATAGTTCACTGGTCTTTTTGCTACTTATTCATTTTTGGCCTCTGAGCACTTCCTTTACATTATTTTGAGCTCAGGCAGTCATTTAAAAGGAAGACTATTGGGGCCCGCCCCATCGCGTAGCAGTTAAGTGTGTACGCTCTGCTCCTGGCGGCCTGGGTTCGGATCCCTGGGTTCAGATCCTGGGCGCACACCGACGCACTGCTTGTCAGGCCATGCTGTGGCAGTGTCCCATATAAAGTAGAAGGAGGTGGGCACAGATGTTAGCCCAAGGCCAATCTTCCTCAGTAAAAAGCGGAGGATTGGCATGGATGTTAGCTCAGGGCTGATCTTCCTCACAAAAAAAACAAAATAAAAGGAAGACTATTAAGCAATTGTATTGTAGGAAGTCTATTAAGCATCTTTGTTTTTTTTGTTGTTGTTAGTGCCACTGAGTCGATTACAACTCCTAGCAACCCTGTGTACAGCAGAGCAAAACTCTGCTTGGTCTTTTTGCGCCATCCTCTCACCTTCTGGTGGAATATCAGACAACGCTCTGCTGCTATTCATCGGGTTTTCATGGCCAATTTTTTTAGAAGTGGGTGGCCAAGTCCTTCTTCCTAGTCTGTCTTAGTCTGGAAGTGCCACTGTAACCTGTCCACCATGGGTGATTCTGTTGGTATTTGAAATACCTGTGGTATAGCTTTCAGCATCACACCAACACAAAGCTGCCACATTACGATAACAGAGATGGGTGGTGTGGCTCCCCAACCGGGACATGAACCTGGGCCTGGGTGGTGCGCTCCGAATGTTAACCACTAGACCATTGGGGCTAGCTAAGCATCTTTGTAGCAGGATGAATTTCAAGTTATCCAGTCCAGAATGGAAGTCTACACTAATTTTTAAATGGGTATGATGTGATTATAATAAGAAATACATATTTTGGTGGCCATATACAGTTCCTGGCACATAGCTCCTAAAACTCTGGTAATTTCCTATATAAGAGCTACAGGGGCATCTTTTGTTATAATATTTAGTTTTGTCCCAGTTCCTGAAATGGCTCCAGAGGGATAAAGGTGAAATGGATGTCTTTTGTTATTCCTAACAAGCTCCTTTCAGCCACACTTGAATTTATGTTTTGGAATGCCCCTAAGGATGGGAGCTGGTTGCCAGGGGATCAGTTTATGTTAATGAGGTGACTTTTGGAAAGCCCTTAAGGATGAGAGCTGGTTGCCAGGGGAACCAATCTTGTAACTTGAGCGTCAGAACCTTCAGCCCCTTTCTCCTAGACCTCCAGGGAGGGGAGAGGGGTTAGAGACTGACTTAATCACTAATGGCTACTGATTTAATCATTTGTGCTTGCATAATGAAGACTCCAGAAAAATCCCTAAACTAGGGGCTCAGAGAGCTTCTGAGTTTGTGAACATGTGGAGGTGCTGGGAAGGCGGAATACCTGGAGAGGGTTCGGAAGCTCTGTGCCCCTTCTCCCATACCTTACCCTATGCACCTCTTTCATCTGGCTGTTCCTGAGATATATCCTTTTATAATAAACCAGTAATCTAGTAAGTAAACTTTTCCTGAGTTCTTTGAGCTGTTCTGGCAAATTAATTGAACCTGAGGAGGGGGTTGTGGGAACCTTTGATTTACAGCCAGTCCTCAGAAGCACAGGTAACAACCTGGACTTGCAACTGGCCTTGGGAAGGGGAGAAGGGGAGAGTTCTTGTGGGACTGAGCCCTTAACCTGTGGGATCTGACGCTATCTCCAGGTATACAGTCTCAGAACTGAATTGAATTGTAGGATACTCAGCTAGGTGTCCACAGCATTGAATGCTTGGTGTGAGGGAAAAAGCCACACAAATATGATCACACAAGTGCCAGAAATATCGTGAATACAAAAGAAACACAGGAGTGTTTTTTCCTAGACAATAGGCAACACCTTAATTTCATCACAGGTAAAATCTGGGTCAATCTAGTCACTTTCAGAACATCCAAGGTGCTCACAACTTTTGTTGTTGTTATTTATGGTTACCTAAGGTAGACTGAATTGTTGATCAATATTTATTTACTCCTCTATAATTGAATTCTATATGTCACCCTTTGCCCGCGGCCTTAGGACAACAAGAGTGTACTTTCCTGCTCCTTGACTTCGGGCTTGACCATGTGACTTGCTTTGGCCAATGGAATATTAACAGAAATAACACTAACAGAAGCTTGAAATGTGCTTGGATGGCTGGACTTGCCCCTTTGTGTTTCTGCTATTGCCATGAGATCATATCCTAGGTAGCCTCCTAGTCCCAGAAGAGAGAACCATGGAGAGATCAGACTCTGGAGTCCAAGGTCAACCTAGAACATCTGAACTCCAACTGACATGCAGATGCATGAGAAAGAAAGAAAATGCATGTCACTATAAACCATTGAGTTTTAGGTAGTTTTTTATGCACGTTATTGTGAAAATAGCTGACTGATATAACTGCTCTGTGAGTAGTTCTTAGGCCCTTTCCTTAAAACGGAGCATTTGAAAGGTATTATTCTAAAGGAAGTCTTTTAATCTAAATTTTTTGGTTCTGCTCAACAGACTAGGTTAAATTAATTATACCATATTAATACTTAATGATTTGCCTTGGAATCTGTCAATAACGTCTACTATAAAATGGGGTACCAACCTGGTATTTATCTAAGAAGGAGAGATCCGTGGTTTCATTTAAAGGAATAGAAGATGATGTGACATGAACATATGGATTTAGTTCTGCAATACGTTGAAGTACAGCTTCCGCCCTAAAAAAATAAATGACCTTTACTATTCTTTCATTCAATACACTCAATACACTCAAACTTGAACACTTTGATGACAACAGAGGAACTTGAATCTTATAAAATTTCAATGGAAAGTTAATAAACTATAGAGTAAGAGAAAAACTAAGATTTATCTGTATAGATAACTATACACTCTTGAGATGTAGCACACTATCGTATTCCATAGCAAGCCAAATAATCTCAAAGTGTACCCTTATGGTTCCAAGATCTAAGCTCCTTAAGCCTTTTAACGATAAAGATCTCCTTTAATAATCTTAAAGAAATTCATTCCTAGGTAGCAATGTGAGTGTATTAAAAATATGAGCAATAAATAATTAAATAAGTATATGTCAATACTTATTTATCTACGGTAACATGAATTTATGGGGATGAGTTAAACAACTATGAATGAACTGGTGTTCTGGGTAGAGAAAATATTCTAAGTAATGGCAAGAGAAAAAAAACTCCTATGATAATACATCAAAATATCTTCACCTGTTTCTCATATTAACAACATCATCTTCACAGACAAAGAAGTTGGTTCCTAGATCCCATGCTTGGCATTTTTCTGTATCATGAATTGTAAGTGCCTTCAAAAAAGAGGAAAATATCTGTTAAAAGTCAGGAGTAAGACAAGGATGCTCACTATCTCCAATACTATTTATACTGTATAGGAAGTATTATCCTGTGTAATCAGACAACAGAAAGTAATTAAAGTCTTAAGAATTGGAGAGGATATAAAGTTAGATCCATTCACAGATGATATGACTATATACATCTGGAAACCCAGAAAAATTAATGGAAAAATACTTTAAACAGTTATGAGAATTTAAATTTAGGAAAGTAGCATGGTATATAAATAAACATAAAAAAAATCAAAAAAATTCACATAACCAAATATTTCCAAATGCTCCATGTTCAAAGTAAAAAAGATAATTGACTAACTGGAAATAAAATTTGTAACTTATATTACAGGCCACAAATCTTATAGAAAAAGGGGCAAAGTATATGAACATGAAATATACTGAAAAAGAAATGCATATGGCCCTTTAAAATATTTAAGCATGTTCAATCTTGCTCAAGAATAAAATACCTTTTCTCATTCATCAGAATGGCATAAATCCAAAAGTTTGACAATATATTCTATCGGTGAGAGTGAGGTGAATCAGGCATTCTCATACAGTATTGGTAGGAATGCGAAGTGGCACATTCCTTTCCAACCTCAATGGAAAGGAATTTGGCAGTCTCTAGTAAAGTAACATGTGCATTTATCCTTTGACACAGCAATCCCACTTTTAAGAATCTATCCAAAAGACACACTGAGAAAAATACAAAGACTTATATATAAGAGCATGGCAGCACTATTTGTAATAGCAAAAGGCTGGAAATAACCAAAATGTCCACCAATGAGGAACTGGGTATAATAATATGATATATCCACACAATGTATCTCCATGCAGTTATAAAAAAAGAATGAAATATATATATATTTATCACTATGGAGTAATCCCAGGATAAGCTGTTAGGTGATAAAAAGCAAAGTGGAGAAAAATATGGCACTTTATCTAAGAAAGGCAGGTGGGGATAAATATGTACACACACATGTATACAGATGTGCATGTTTGTACATATGCATTTGCTTATATTTAAAAACAGTGAGAAAAAGGGAATGACATAATAAAGGAAAGAATACCATAGAGAGAAGCTAGACTTACCTGAATATATTGTGTTTTATAAATTTGACTTTGAATTACGTAAGTCTCACAAAACAGTAAAACTAAATTAAATTAAAAAAGAAATCCCTAAAAATCTAAAGCCAATGAATAAATGGACCAAAGTATTGATTAAATTTGTTGCATAGCTATCCAGAGGAATTATTTAAAGTAACTTAAAAAAGCAGTTAATTTGTCTGCCAAATCCAGATGGGATATATCCTAAGAATAAAAAAAATCTTAAACTGTTTTAAATAACCATATTGCTAATAATAATATTGGAATTATTCTGAAATAATATTGGCATTATTCTGAAACTATGTCATAGACAGGTAGAACATAATATAGGATAAGCAAATAAGTAATTAGGTTCATGTCATTAAGACCCCAACCCTTATAGTAAGAGAAGACATACAAAGATAAAATCAAAAGAAGTAAATACTCTATAATCTTAACTTGAAACTAAGAAATTTCAGTGGTGACTCATGATGAATGTTCTAGCTCTGCTCACTGAAAAGATTTTATAATCAGTGACAATCAAAGACTACTAGGGTTGTATCAAAAAGGACTCAAGAACTTGAGGAAGATCCCAACAAGCAAAGATGAAACAATTTGAGCATCAATGAGAATAACAACTACAATGGATCAAAACACATCAAATATGTTTACATCCATGAATTTATCATGATGTTCATGTATATACACACACTACACAAGTTCACTGGTCACTGTTGGGGGATGATAGGAAACCACTGATTTTGAAAATGGTAAATAAAGGGGGGAAAAAATCAAGTATTTATCCTGCCTTTCATACAAATACAAACTACACTTCAGTGAAAACAAATAAGTGATGAATGGAAAATTTTCTTTCCTAAGTATTATTCTGATATTAAATGAAGAAGAAATGATGGAATTAGAATATCACTGCCCCTAATAAAATAATGAATTTAGGCAATGATCATTAATAGCTAGTAATAATCACAAAAAAGGGACAACAGAATATTATTTCCTCCTGATAGGAGAACACAGTATCACGTGTGCAACAGTAGTGCCAAAAGAATCAAATCTGAATCTGATTCTCTGGATATGACTACCAGTTTACAGGAAATACAGGGGTAGAGGTACATGAGATAAATGACCCGGTTTCTTTTAACAAGTAAATTGCAAGAAAAAAAAAAAAATCAAGGAAGGGAAATACGTAAATTAAAAGAAACCAAGTTCAGTAAATACACTTTACTTGGATCTTGATTAGAACAAAACAAATTAAAAAAATTTCATAAGACAATTGGGAAAATTTGAACTCTAACTAGATATTGGATGATAGGCAGGCTTCTAAAATGGCCCCAGTGACTCCCACTTCCTGCTATTCAGGCCTTTGTGTGATCCCCTCCCCTTGAGTGTGTAAGCTGGACCTAGTGACTTGCTTTTAATGAACACAGCATAGGTGATGGAATGTCACTTCTGAGATTAGGTTACAAAAGACTGTGATTTGTCTTGCTGCATAGTCCATTTCTTGTCTTCTTGTTAGCTTACTCTGATGAAGCAAGCTGCCATATTGTGAGCTGCCCTATGGAGAAGGACTCATGGCAAGGAACTGAGCGTGACCTCTGACCAACAGCTAGCAAGGGACTGAGGTGGGAATGTGAAGAAGTGGCAGAACCTTGCCACTGAAGCCTGTCAATAACTACGTGAGCAAGCTTGGGAAGCAGATCTTTCCCCTAGCCTCGAGATGACTGCAAGCCCTGCCACTATCTTGATTGGAGCCTTGTAAAAAACCTTCAAACAGAGGAACCAACTAAGTTGTGCCCAATTCCTGACCCACAGAAACTGAGATAAGTGCTGTTTAAGTTGCTAAGTGTTGGGGTAATTTGTTTTGCAGCAACAGATAACTATTACAATGATATTAAGGAACTGTTATATTTTTAGGTGTGAAAATGGTATTGTGGTTATGTTTTCAAAAGCCACCCTTATCTTTTAGAGTTATATACTAAAATATTTAAAGGTGATATAATAGGATGTCTGAGACATCAACATAATTTGGCGTTTGGAGGGCAGTGGGGAATGGGAAGGAGATACATGAAAGAAATTTGTCTATGGGCAGATAATTGCAGCTGCGTGATGGGTACATAGGGCTTTGTTAAAACTATTCTATTTTTGCATAATTTTGAAATTTTCTGTAATAAAAAGTTTTTTAAAAAGAGGAAAGTAGAGCATTAAAACAATTTTGCTACTAAATAAGGAAGCAATAATTAGGCCAAAGTGTAAATTTACCACTGCTAATGAGAAAAAAAAAAAAAAGAGTTCATGACCAACCATTCTTCTTACCAACGACATTACTACTTACCTTAATCCCTGCAAGAACAAGATTCTTTGCTATAGAGGAGAAAAAAGGAATAGCTTAAAATCAGGAATGTATATTAGATATGTCTTCATGGAATTTGGTCATATTTCTGACTGGATAATTTTAACTTTTTTACTATTTAAGAAATACAAGTTCCTTAAAAAATATAGATAAACAAAAAGGAAAAAAAATAACTTTCCCATAATTATACCACACTGAGATAATCACTTAAAATTTTACTGTATTCTTCCAGACATATTGTTATGAATATATGTGTGCTTTATCATAACGAATTAATGGATATATAGAGAATGATCACTAATGGCTATTACCATCACAAAAAAAAGAAGCATGAGAGTCATTACTGTTCCTTGTGGAAGAACACAACAGTATCATGAAACAGTCTTGCCAAAAAAATCAAAACTGAATCTGGTCAAGGTTTTGGATCTAATTTCCTTTATAGGAAATAACACAGGGGAAGGAGTTACATTCTTTAAATTATGTTGTTCAAAAGCATCATATAAAATTATGAATAAAATCACTGCTTACCAATTTCCAAACCAAGACCACCCATACCACTTAAGAAAACATGAGACTTGGCCATCTTCTGCATCGCTGTGTCTCCAAGAACGTACCTCTGTCGACTACATGTAAAACATAATGAAAAATAATAATTATTTCATCAAAATTATATATCCCTTTGAAGTTGTTCGCAAACTAATAGCCTGGCAACTAGATCCTGCCCACAGACTTGTTTTGGATCACTTAAATAGTGTTTAAAATTTCTGAATTAATTGCCAAATACATGACTTATTTTGAAAAATTAGAAGATTTAGCACCATGGTCCACATTCCCTCATGGCAACAGAAAGATGGAGTTAAGTAGGAGCTGCCCTATTTAGACAGGCAGGACTATGTGCTCTAGACTTGCCACAGTTCCCACCCTGTTCTTCTCATTTATTACTTCAGGGGCCACTACAGGCATTTGAGTTTGCTATCTCCACTTCAATCCTTTCATTGTAAGCAGGATTCCTGAGGCAAAAAATTGGTTCTCTTGTCGGAGTTTAGATGACTTAAAATTAAGCAGTTTTCAAACATTATTTTAAATACAAAAGCTGATAAAGTACATAAAGGACCTGGTTAAATCATCCGTCCTAATAGCCACAGGTAGCATCAGGATGAGAATCTAAAAAAATGCACATTGGCAATTTTAAAAAGTCAGATATACTAATAAAGCCAATAGTAAGAGTTTATTTGAAATAACAGTAATAAACTTGATGCTAAACCAGTTTTTGAAGATAATGGACATTTCAATAGATTCTTATGAAAATCATTTGAAAGATGAGTTCAGTATAAACAACAAATAATTCTAGAACCCTTTGGGTTGTAAGTATTTCTTTTGGAATTCACACACATACACATCCATACACAAGCTGGTTTAATGTATATTTGTTTAATATATAGATGTTTAATTCCCATATTTCAGCTATTCATATTCAATATAAAAGAAGCCTGAAAAGAGATTTCTGTCTAGTTTGTCTGTTTTGGAACTTTATATAAATGGGATCATTTTCAATGTCTTCTTCTGTGTCTTGGTCTTTCTGAATGAAGTTATACATAATGAGATTTATTCATATCAATGCATGTAGCTGTTCATTAATTTTCATTTCTGTTGTATTCTACTGTACTATACTATTCTATTCTAATAGTGTACCATAATTTAGCTGTTTTACAGTTTTGGACAGTTACCAATTATGGGACTATGAGCATTCTTGTCTCCTGGTATACATATGCAGTAGTTTCTACAGTGCATATATTTAGGAGAGGAAATGCAGGGTTAACTTTATTAGATAATGCCAAACTGTTTTCCAAAGTGGATGTACCAATTTACTCTCCTCCTGGAAGTGTATCAAAGTCCTTGCAGTTTTACATCCTTAATGTGCAGGAAAAAGTTAACATAACAGGCCTGATCTTTAGCGTGTTTACAGGGCTAGACCTTGGCTGGTCGTCTGTGAACTTGGCTTTTGAAACATTTCCTATGCTAATAAATTCTATCCTTCTATTTTCTTTTTTCCTAGTTTCCTGAAATAAAAACTCATTAATTCTCAGGTTTCCTTTTTTAAAACACAGTCAGGTGTCACCAGGTGATTTCATCATTGTGCAAACATCATAGAGTGTACTTAGACAAACCTAGATAGTACAGTCTACTATACACCTAGCCTATATGGTATAGCCTATTGCTCCTAGGCTACAAACCTATACAGCATATGTTACTGTACTGAATACTGTAGGCAACCGTAACACAATGGTAAGTATTTGAGTATCTAAACATATCTAAACATAGAAAAGGCACAGTAAAAAGACACTATTAAAGACAAAAAATGGTACACCTGTATAGGGCACTTACCATGAACGGAGCTTGCAGGACTGAAAGTTGCTCTAGGTGAGTCAGCAAGTGAGTGGTGAGAAAATGTCAAGGCCTAGGACATTACTGTACACCACTATAGACTTTGTTTTATAAACACTGTACACTTAAGCTACACTAAATTTATAAAAAAAGATTTCTCTTTCAATAATTAAATTAACCTTGGCTTACTCTAACTTTTTTACTTTATAAACTTTTTAATTTTTTTTAACTTTTTGACTCTTTTGTAACAACACTTAGCTCAAAACACAAACACATCGTATAGCAGTTATGACGGCTATGATATCACTAGGCAATAGGAATTTTTCAGCTCCATTATAATCTTAGGGAACCACTGTCGTATATGGGGTCTGTCGTATATGGGGTCTGTCGTTGATGAAAACATTGTTATGTGGCACTTGACCTGCATGCATGTAAAACTTTCACTGATTTTAAATGGCATTCCAAATTTTGATACATAGTATCATTATCATTTTCCAATTTTAATTATGATTCTTTTTTGACTTATGGGTTAAACTAAAGTGTATTTTTAAATTTCTAATTTTATGAGGAATTTTTTAGTTATCTTTTGTGACTTCTAGCTTAAATGCATTACAAATAGACATCACAATCTATATGAGTTCACTCTAATATCTGAGGATTTCCTTGGTCAATTTTACAAATGCTCCGTGTGTTCTTGAAAAGAATGTGTACTTTACACTTGTTAGATACAACATTCTTTATATGTGCATTCGATTAATTTTAATAATCAGGTTGATGAAATCTATACCTGGTCTGCTTTTTCTGTCTGCTTGTTCCTTGATTACTAAAAGCAACATTTAACGGCCCTCCCCCACCCTGACTGTAAATGTGTCTGTTCTCCTTCTATATCAGTACCTGAATAGTGCTGACATGTAAGAATATTAGCTAACACTTACTGTGTGTTTATTATGCACCACACATTGTTTTAGAGTTTTACTTGTATTAACTCATTTAATCCTCACAAAAATTCTGTAAGTTCTGTTATTATTCCCACTTTTACAGAGACGAAAACTTAAGGACAGGGAAATTAAGTAACTTATAAATAGTGGAGGCAGGATTCGACCCAGGCAGTTTGGCCTTAGTATTCACACTCTTAATCACTGTGCTACACTGCATGTAGATTAAGACAGTCAACTCATTCTAACAAGGTTTACAGGAGGAAAAAAACAAATCAGTTCCCCGACCTAACTCTTCCCTACCCAGATTCCCACTCCCCAAGGACAACCACTCTCAATTCTTTTAGTTATTTCTCCTACTATTTACCTCCTTATTTCTCAATAACATGTTTATACTTTTATTTCTTGGTTTTTCAGTTTTACATATTACCTATTAACTTCCTACTAAGAAAGATGCATGATTTTTCTGAAGTACAAATCTGGTCAAATTATTCTCCTGCTTTAAAAACTCCAATGGTTTCCTATTTCCCTGATGATTAAGTCTAGATTCAAATATCAGTCATATAGCTGTTCATAATCTAGTCTCTGCTTAGCTCTCTAGTCTCCCCTCCATCAAACTCCATGTTCTAGGTGTACTAAAGGTTTTCAGTTTCCTAAATGTGGTATGTTCTCTTCGGCCACTAGATATTTTTCTGGAGTATTCCTCTCCCGGAATATTTTATGCCTAGTAACTCCTACTTGGCCTCAGGTCTCAGCTTATACATTACTTTCCCCCATGATGCTTTCCCTGATATCCCTAACCTTTCTCAAGACAGTGTTGGATCATCTTTTACGTGCATCCATAACATCCTACATTCAATATATTTTAACACTTACAACTATATTTTCACTATTTGTCTATTCTTCCCAGGAGACTGCAGATCCCTTAATACAGGACCTTTGCCTTATTTACCACTATATCCTCAGTCACTCACATAGCCTGGCACATTATAGACACACATAAACAAATTGCTAAATTAATGAAAGAAATGAACTGGCACACAAAAGCAAGGACAATACTTTTATGATCTGATCTACTAAAGCAGATGACTTGAATTCTTTTTTCTATGTTTACAGTCACAAGAACTACAGTAAAAAATATGTTTTTCATCTCAGACCTGTTCTCATTAATTATTTTTAAGACTACTTAGGCAAAGAATGAATAGCCATGACATAAATGTGGTTACAAACTATGAAGAACATAGAGACAAAAGAATAAAATTAAGATATATGAACCAAGGTTTTCCAAAGAATCATATAATCTCAGACAGATTTTGAAGAGTTATCTAAATCACCTATCCTTTCAATGTCTGGCTACCAAAGGGAATGGTACTAACTGAGTGCCTACGTTATGCTACGCAACGTCAGGTACTCTGCAGTCGACACAAATTCTACAAAGTTCATATTGTTAGAAAGTAGTAGAGATGGGATTTAAAGAGCCAAGAGTATAACTTTAAGTCCAGCATTGCTACATTACAGCTCACTCCATTAAGTGGACATGAAACATATCAGTGAATGTATCCAGTAAAAGGAAATTACCAAGGCAATATACTCTACTTTTAGAGAGCTCTATTTATTAAAGATTCTCCCTGTCATGAAGGTACAATATCTCCCTAGATTTTCACCCACTAGTCCTAATTTTACCTCCTCGGGGCAACAGGGAACTCGTCTAATCATTCCTCTTTGATGTGACAGCCCTCCAAACATCTGAAGATGGTATTCAGGTTCCATCCCATGTTTAGCTCATTTCTCTGGGCTAAACATCTCCAATTCCTTAAACAATTCCAAACATGACATCATTTTTAGTTCCCCTCAACATTCTAATCACTTTCTTCTGGATATACTTAATTATCTTTGTCATGCATTCATAAATTTATTAAAATATCTATTTCAAGCCAGGCACTGGCACTGTTTTGGGAGCAACAACCTCAGAGGGTACTATGAGTATTAAATTAAATTAGATAAAATAATTAGCAGAATGCCTGTGACATGTTACTGGGACAGAGAGATAAATAAAATAATCTATTATTAAGTATTATATACAGAAGTTTACCAGAAACTAAGAGAATCTGAAATACAGAAGAGGAAGTGATTATCTCTATCAGTGGAGGTCATGGAAAGCTTCACAAATGAGGTTCATCCAAGTTGAATTCTGAAAACTTCATAGGAGTTAAAAAATTAATCAAAAAAAGAAAAGCATTCTATGCCAGGAAAAAGAAACACATGAAAAAGAATGGCATATAAGAGATATATAATGTATATGTAAGACTTCCACCTCTGGCCATGGTAAAGTAACAGAAACCAGATTTACCCATCTCCTGCTTTAAATAATTGAAAACTAGACAAAAAAATGAAATAACAGATTTCAGACACTGGACAACATGCAACTCAAAAAAGTAACCTCAAAGAAGAAAAACAAATGAGGTGAGCCCTAGTTACTGCCTGGAGAGTTTTCAAGCTGCAGTGCAGGAAGAAAAACTCAGTCAGAGCCTGGTGGTTTCCCTAAATTGAAGACACGGGGCTGTGAATTCAAGGAAGATAGAATTTATGAGCAGAGAGATGAACAGAGAGAGCATCAGAGATCTGAAGAGGGTTCTCCATGAGTCTTCAGCTGAGCAAGATCAGCACATGCATATGAGGAAACAAGAAGTCAGGTAAAGCAACACCTGAAAAGGGCAGGTGAAAGAGTCACTGTTGTTTAAACAGGCCAGAAATAGTTTGTGTTCCTCTCCGGCCAAGTGGAAAACTTTATAATACAGAGGGCACTGGACAGAATACTCAAAAAGGTATTACATCGACAGTGGGGAAAAATTAGCCCCAGACTTAAGTCTCCTCTGGTCTTACCTAACAAAGCTTAAAAGCAAGCCTTGAGAAAATAAAATTGTTTCCAGCAAAGTTAACTGTGTCCCTGAACAAACCTGAAGAATATTTAAAGGAATTCAAAATTATCCAGCATCCAAAAACGTAAAACGCACAATGTCTGGCATACATTCAAAAATTACCAGGTATGCAAAAGAGTAGCAAAATATAACTCATAATGAATAGAAAAATCAACAATAGAATAGACTTAGAATGACAAAGATGATAAAATCTGTAGACAAAGACATTAAAACAATTACAAATAGAATCCATATGCTCAAGAACATAGAGGAAAGCATGAGTAGCAAAATTTCTAGAGATGAAAAATACAAAATCGAAGATAAAAAATACACTGGATGGAATTAACAATAGATGCAACACTGTAGATAGAGCAAAAGAAACTTTCCGAAATAAAACACAGAGATGAAAAAAATAAGATTGAAAAAAATACAGAGTTATAAGCGAGCTGTGGGACAACTTCACTTGGTCTAATACACATGAACTTATAGTCCCTAAAGGAGATTAGAGAAAGGGGGAGAGAAAAATATATTTGAAGAACTAGTGGCTAAAAATTTTTCCAGGAATACAATAAACTCACAGAGCATGATGTGAACAAACTCAAGAACAAGAAATATGAAGAAAACTACAAAAGCCTATCATAATTGCTTAAAACCAGGATTGAGGAGAAAATGTTAAAAGCAACCAGAGAAAATAGAGCATATTACTTACAGAGGAAATAAGAATGACAGTTGACTTTCTGTACAAAGCAGTAAAAATCAGAAGACAATGGCACAACATTTTTAAAGTACTGAAAGGAAAAATCTGTCAACCTAGACCCTATACTCAATTTCAAAAAAGAAAGTAAAGATTTTTTCAGACATACGAAAGTTGAAAGAATTCATTGCTGGCAGACCTTCACTATAGTAAAACCTCAGGCAGAAGGAAAATGATACCAGACGGAAATCTGAATTTACATAAAGGAACAGAGAATACCATAAATGACAAATATATAGATAAATACAAAGACATTTTTTCTTATTTTTATAATCTCTTTTAAAGATAACTGAATGTTTAAGCCAAAAACAATAATGTATTGTGAGTTTATAACATATCTAGAAGTAAAATGTAAGACAACAACACTGAAATCCTGGGAAGGAATAGAAGAATACTGCTGTAACGTTCTCATACCATACAGGAAGCGATACAATATTATCTGAATACACACTGTGATACATTAAAGATGTATACTATAAACCATAAAGTAATCTAAACCATAAAGTAATCACTGAAAAAGGCAAAAGAAAGAACTATAGTAATATGCCAACAAAGGAGATAAAATATAATAAAAAATGCTTGATTATTCAAAAAAGGAGAAAAAAATAGAAAACCAATAACAGCACAATTAGACAACTAGAAAACAAATAGCAAAATGGTATCAATGTTTCACATTAAATATAAATGCTGTAAACACTCCAATTAAAAGACAGAGACTGTCAAATTGAAGAAAAAGAAAAACCCAATTATATTCTATCTACAAGGAGCCCAATTTAAATACAAAAATAAGTAAAAGTAAAATGGTGGAAAAAGATATACCATGCTATCAATAATCAAGAGAAAACTGGAGTGGCTATATTAATATCAGACAAATAGATTTCAGAGCAAAGAAAATTTCCAGGATAAAGAGGGCCATTTCATAATGATAAAAGGGTCAATACATCAAGAGGACATAATTCTAAATGTTTATGCATTAATAACAGAGCTTCAAAGCACATGAAGCAAAAACTGACAGAACTGAAATAAGAAATATACAAACACAAAATTACAGACAACACCCCATTCTCAATAATTGGTAAGAGTTGAAAGAAAGTCAGTAACAATATAGATCACTTGAACAATACTATCAATTGATTTGACCTAATTGACATTGATAGGACAATTCAGTAAATAACAGAATACACATTCTTTTCAAATGCACACAGGACAATGACCAAGATAGACCATATTCTGCAACAAAAAACTGAAAGAAAAAATTTAAATCAGACAAAGTATGTCCACTGATAACAATGTAATTAAATTAGAGATCAACAACAGAAAGATCTCTGAAAAATCTCTCAATGTTTAGAAACACTTCTAAATGATCCATGAGTCAAAGATAGCAAAAGAAAATTATACAGTTTTCTGAACTGAATGAAAATGAAGGCATATGTGTGAGATACACATAAAGCAGTGTTTAGAGGGAAATTTTTAGCATGAAATGGGTATATTAACAAAGAAGAAAGGCCTCAAGAATCAATGATCTCAACTTTCACTTTAAGAAATTAGAAAAAGGAAAGCAAATTAAACTCTAAGTAAGCAGAAGAAAATACCCCAAAAATATAATAACAGAAATACTGAGATACAAAACAGAAACATAGAAAATCAGTTAAACTAAAGGCTCGTTCTTTGAGAAGACAATAAAATTAAACTTCTAGCCAGAACAATCAGGAAAAAAGAGAAGACAGAAAAATTACCAATATCAGAAATGAGCAAGGGAACATATTTCAGATCCTACAGACATTGAAAAGGATATTAAGAGAATATTACAAATAACTTTGTGCCACTAAATTCAACCACTAAGATAAAGGAACATTTTCCTTAAAAGAGACAAACTACCAAAGCTCACTCAAAGAAATATATTATCTGAATATCCCTATATCTATCAGATATTGAATTTGCAGTTAAAAACTTTCCCACAAAGAAAATTCCAAAGACAGATAGCTTCATTGTAAATTCTACCAAAAACTTAAGGAAGATATAACACCAATTCTACACAAACTTTCTAGAAACTTGAAGAAGAAATACCTCCCAGCTCATTCTATGAGGTCAGCATTACTCTAATACCAAAACCAGACAAAATTACTCAATTAAAAATACTCCAGGGCTAGCCCAGTGGCATAGCGGTTAAGTTCATCCATTCCACTTCGGTGGCCCAGGGTTTGCGGGTTCAGATCCTGGCATGGACCTACTCACTGCTCATCAAGCCATGCTGAGGCAGCGTCCCACACAGAAGAGCCACAACTCTACAACTATGATACATAATTACGTACTGGGGCTTTGGGGACAAAAGAAAGGAAGACTGGCTACAGATGTTAGTACAGGGCCAAAATTCCTCAAAAAAAAAAAAATATACTCCACACCCAACATTGCTCACACACATTATGCAAAAATTCTTAACGGAATTTGTATATATAGAGCTATATATATAGAGCTATATACATGTAAAAATACATCATGACCAAATGGATTTTATCCTAGAAATGGAATGCGAGAGTGGTATAATACTCTAAAAGCCATCACTGTAATTCATTACATTAAAAGACTGAAAAAGAAAAACCATACAATCACCTCAATGAATGCAGAAAAGTGCTGGACAAACCTGATATCCATTTCTGATTTTAAAAAAACAACAAAACAAAACTCTAAGCATACTAGTAATAGAAGGGAATTCCCTCAACCTAATAAAGAGTATCTATGAAAAACCTACAGCTAAGCTCATACTCCACCATGGAAGAATGAATGTTTTCCCATTAAAGATCAGGAAGTAAGTGAGAATTTCCACCTTCACCACTTCCATTAGACATTGTACTGGAGGTTCCAGTCAGTGTAATAAGGCAACACAAAGAAACAAAAGGCATCCAGATTGGAAAAGAGGAAATAAAACTTCTTTCTTTTCAAACAACGTGACTGTGCAAAAAACCCTATGCAATTTACAATAAAATTTATTAGAACTAATAAGTGAGTTTAGCAAGATTTCAGGGTAAGAAGTCAATATGCAAAAATCAACTGTGCTCCAATTTAAGACTAATGAATAATTGGAAATTGAAATTTAAAAACTACCATTTATGGGCTGGCCTGGTGGCGTAGTGGTTAAGTGTGTGCTTCGCTGTGGTGGCCCAGGGTTCGGATCCCGGTGCGCACCAACGCACCGGTTGTCAGGCCACGCAGTGGCGGCGTCCCATATAAAGTAGAGGAAGATGGGCACGGCTGTTAGCCCAGGGCCAGTCTTCCTCAGCAAAAAAAGAGGAGGATTGGCAGATGTTAGCTCAGGGGTGATCTTCCTCACAAAAAATAAATAAATAAATAAATAAAAATTACCACTTACAATAATATAAAAAATGCAAATTACTTAAGGATAAATTTGATAAAAGTTGTGCAAGATCTTTGCACTGGTAATTGCATAACACTACTAGGAGAGAGTAAAGAAATAAATTGACAGACACACCATGTTAATGGATCTTAAAATTCAATAATGTTAAAATGTCAATACTCCCAAAATTGAACTACAGATTCAACACAATCTCAAACAAAATTTCAGGAGGATTTTTTTAAGAACTGACAAACTGATTCTAAAATATAGGTGGAAATTCAAAGGAACTAGAAGAGCCAAACCAATTTTGCAAAAGATCAAAGTTGGAAGAATTACACTCCCAGATTTCAAGATTTATGATGAAACTACAGTAATCAAAGACAGTGTGGTATTGGTGTAAAGACGGACATAACAGATCACTGAAATATAAGAGTCCAGAAATAAAGTCACAGCTATTTAGTCAATTGAATTCTGCCAAAGGAACCCAGGGAATTCAATGGGGATGGATAATCTTCAGTAAACGGCACTGAAACATTGGAGAGCTATACGGAAAAAAATAAATCTTGACCCTCACCTCATATCACATACAAAAATTAACTTGAAATAGATCATAGACCTAAATTTAAGAGTTAATACTATGAAACTTCAAGAAGATAACATCCGAGAAAATCTTAGTGTACTTGAGTTTTGCAAACACTTTTTAAATAGGTCAAAAAAAGCATGGATTATATATTAAAAAAATTGTATCTTATCAGATTTAAAAATTTTGCTCTCCAAAAGACATTGTTATAAAAAGAAAATGACAAGCCACAAACTAGGAGAAAATATTTGCAAATATATATCTAACAAAGAGCTTGTAAATAGAGTATATAAAAAACCCAATAAGACAAACAACCTAACAAAAAAATAGGCAAAAGATTTAGAGCTATTTCTTTCACCAAAGAAGATAGATGGCAAATAGGCTCATGAAAAGATGCTCAAGATCATTAGATATTACGGAAATGAGAATTAAAACCACAATGTAATACCACTATATACACACTAAAATGTCTAAAATTAAAAACACTGACTACACCAGGCCTTGAGTGAACACTCAGGGCAAGTCAAACTCTCCTAGACTTCTGGTGGGAATGTAAAATGGTACAACTTTGGAAAACACTTTGGCGTTTCTTACAAAGTTAAAAATAAACCTACCATAGAACCCAGCTGTTCATTTCTAGGTATTTATCCAAGAGTAAATGAAGGCATATGTCTACTCTAAAACTTGTATATAAATTCTCATGGCAGCCTTATTTGTAACAGTCAAAACCTGGAAACAGGGGCCGGCCCCGTGGCGTAGCGCTTAAGTGCGTGCGCTTCGTTGCTGGTGGCCCGGGTTCGGACCCCGGGCGCGCACTGACGCACCACTTGTCAGGCCGTGCTGTGGTGGCATCCCATATAAAGTAGAGGAAGATAGGCACAGATGTTAGCCCAGGGACAGTCTTCCTCAGCAAAAGGAAGAGGATTGGCATGGATGTTAGCTCAGGGCTGATCTTCCTCACATTAAAAAAAAAAACAACAAACAAACCTGGAAATAATCCAAATGCCCATCAACAGTTAATCAATAGTTAAATAAATTATAGTATATTCATACAACACACTACAACTCAACAAAAAGGAACAAATTACTGGTACAATATAGATGAATCTCAAAGTCATTATGCTGAATGAAAGAAGTCAGACTCCTCAAAAGTGTATATGCTGTATGATTCCATTTATATGAAATTCTAAAAAGTAAAAACTATGCTACAGTGATGAAAAGCACATCAGTGGTTGCCTGGAGAAATGGGGATTGGAGAAGGGAAGACGGGATTACAAATGGCACAAAGAAAATGTTTGGGTGTGATGGATATGTACATTATCTAAATTGTGGTGATGATTTCGTGAGTATATACACATGTCAAAACACATCAAATTGTACACTTTAAATATTTACAGTTTATTATACATCAATTATACCTTAATAAAATTGTGAAAAAAATATGTATTTATGTTGAGAGACACTCCTTCAAGAGTCTTTCACACTCCTACATGTCTCTGTAGATATGCCTAGAAGGCCAAGGTCCTGACCTCTCTTTACTTGGGCCTTTCCTCAGGGTTCTGTTTGCAGTACATAATCTTGAGGGATGACGCAAATCTCTCTCCAAGACAAAGAGCAGGTTTGCTTACTGCTTGCCATAAAATGGTGGGTCCCCCAAATTCAGTGTTCCTCAGCTGTGATGTAAACATGCCGTGTACACAGGATCCATCTGGGCCCATGGCATCACCCCCAGGGGACTTGGGAGCAAGGGGAACTGACACCATGCTCATGTCTATGCTGCTTGCTGTGTCATAAGTAATGAAATCCTTTGTCTCTGACCCAGAAGTTTCAAATCTTTTGTCAGCATCCACTAAATAATAATAGGCTAGCTTTTAGCTTATAAGTAGGATAAAATCAAATCCTAGACCTGATAATATATACATAAGGTTTCACAAGGGTAAGGAATAGGATGTTGGAGGGTAAAATGGTGAGGAGTGACATGGAGACTAAAAAGAAAGATATGCCCATAACTCATGGTAAATAACAACCAGAAACGACTGAACTCTTAGGCACTATTCTTCATGATTAATTTGCAATTTGTACCAATTTTTCGCATTAAATATTTGTTTAATAGATGAACATATAAAAAATGAATGAATGAAAAAAGATTAGACTTAAGAAGTTAAGTAACTAGATTAAGATCACACATTCATAAATGGTGGAAGATGATTCAAATTCACATCTAATACCAAAATTTATACTCAGCCACTATGTTATGCTGTATCCAAAAAGGGGTTTAAATACATATTATACAGTTTGGCCTCACCAATGTAAATGATAGGGAACCATTTAAGGATTTTAAACTGAGAAGCAATGGGCGCTGAGATAAATTTCAAAAATATCACTATGGACAAAATATGGAAGATAGATTAGAGACAAGAGTAGCTCTAAAGAGATTATGTAAGAGAATATTTTAATAGTTCAATTGAGAGATGCCAAATGCAGGGAGAGAGAATGAGAGAGTTGGAATTAAGAGTTGTTTAGAAAAAAGTGAAAGGATTAAAAAAAATTAATTGTATTTGGAGGATGACAAACAGGGGAAAAATCTAAGATGACACCAAGGTTTCTAGCTTAGCTTACTGAGTGGGTGTGGTAGCATTTAATTAAGCTTAGGAATGGATGGAGCAAAGAAGGAAAAGGGATCCAACAGTGTTGAGTGCTACTTTATGCCAAAAAGTATTTTATATGGTTTTTTCATAAAATCTTTAAGACTAAGACATTCTTAAGATACATTATTATTCTCATTGACACATGAGAAATATGAGGAGCAGAAAGATCAAATAACTAGTTCCAGTTCATATAAATACCGGGATTGGGATGTGAACATTCACCTCTATCTCCAAAGACCATGTTCCTTCTACTGTACCATAACGTTTCTCTAAGAAGTAGACATTTGCTGAACATCTACCTGGTTTACATTTAAAGTACTCTGTATGCATTTAAAAACAAAGGTCTTGAGCTTGGAAGGAGAGAGTTGAAGAAAGAGACTCAAGTATCACTAGCATACAGTGATAGCTAAAATCATGGGAATGGATGATATGAACTGAGAGAAAAATCCTAAAGTTGGAACCTGGAAGTTAAGGTGCATGCAAATCAAGAGCAGCCTAAGAAAAAACTCTTGAGACGAAAGAGTCAGAGGAGTAGAAGCAAATCCAAAAAGACTGGTATCTCAAAAGCCAGAGGAAAAAGTTTACTCTAGTATTGCACCAGAATAAACATAGGTATTGATACCATTACGGTTGTATTACATCCAGAGACCTAAGAACGCCCTGATTCTGCTTTGATATTCACCCCTTCTTCATACAATGATCTCTACACAGAAACCTATATGCAAGGAACATAGAAAAACAGATGTCAAAGTACCAATTTACTATTATCTGAATCAGCCCTAATTACCTCCAAAGAAGAGTTCTTTGGTAAAAGAAGTTAGAAAACCAAGGCTGGAGTCCCAAATTGGGACTCATTCATTTCTTCAGCTAAATCTTGGGATCAGCAGGCTCAGGCACGCCCTCAGAGGGAAAGAAAGAAATGGCCAGATCTATAGAATTGGCTCGAGTCTAACTAACTCAACAATTTACAGGCAATAAAGGTACAAAAATAAATAAAAACGTGGCTCAGAATGCCGTTAGAAACAGTCCTCCCAAAAAACTTTAGATTCCGAGAAAAATTTCAAATTTAGTTGATCGGTAACTATGAGATGAATTAAGATTGAGCAGTAATAGGAAAAAAGTAAAATGTATTCAGAAAGACACTTTGTTCAACTAGGTATTGAAATTGCCCTAAAAATATTTCCTACCTAAATATATATACAAATATTAGAAACTTATTAGTTAATATTCAAGATTTATAGATTTTAGAGAGTTTTAGTTTTGTAGGAAAGCCTAATGGTTTATAAGTAATTATAACCTGAGACTTAGTTATTCACATCTGAGAAAAACCTGTATACTCAATAAATATTAACCACATTTCAATTATAGTATCTAGGAGGAAATAAACAATATTTAAAGTATTGATTTTACAAATATCAACAAATATAATATGCCAAAAAGTTACACTTAATTTTTTGGTAAAAATGAACTTATGTGTACCTGGCCTGTTAAAAAGATGCTCATTTGCTCAAAATATCCCAATTTCAGAGAAAAGAGAAATCCTTCTGTTTTTCTATCCTTCCAGCAGTTAGAATTTTCCAGATATAAAAGACTTACTATAGTAGCCTCAAGTCAGACTCCAGCAGAGCGGAATGTTGCACCTTGCCCTAATATTGGTTTTGCCTCAGGATGAAATGTGTAAACATTCTCTTAATATCAACATCTCCTAATGTTAGTACCATAGGCAACTTTTTCAGACTTTTCTATCTTATCTTTTGATTTTTCTAGTTTTGGTTCCTGCCCAGCCACTGAACTGCCAACTACCTAGCGTTCCAGACCACAGGTCAATCTGAACCTTCTGTCTTGTTCTAGACATTCAATAATCATTTAATGAGAATCTTCTAAGAATTAGACACTGTGTCACGGTCCCTTTGAGAAATTCATAGCCTGACAGAGTTGACATACATGTAAAAAAAATACTATGAGACAATGTGATGACTACTTTAACAGCAAGGAGAATAATGTGCTTTAGGACTGAGCAGAAAGGATTAGAAGTAACTCAGGTAACATATCAGAATAGATATCCGAGTGAGTCTTAAAAGGTAAATAGAAAGTGCTTTTGAGGCACAAAAGGGTGCTCTAAGAAAAGATAAATGAGGTGTAAAAGTATAAACTATGTTTGGTAAGAAAGTAGTCCAGTATGGCCAGTGTATTCAGAGGAAAAGGCAAGTTGGGCCAACAAATGGCATTGGAAAAATTGGAATTCCACCATGCAAAAGATGAACAGATGAAATTGGACCTTTATCTTACACCATACACAAAATCAACTCAAAATGGATTAAGGACCTAAACATAAGACCTGAAATTATAAAACTCCTAGAAGAAAACACAGGGGATATATTTACAAAATTCTGCATAGGCCTAGGGTATCTTCAAATAGACTACTCCATTACTTGAGAACAATGAATTGGGAAAATAAGTTTCAGTTTCCATGAGGTTCTTACCTGTATAATGCATCATCAATCTCCACGGATTCTGTTGACATGACGGGCAAATTTGTATTTGTACTGAAAAAACAAAATAACTTATAAGGACAAGAACAGTTATTCAATATTCACATTCTGTAATGTTAACAGTCAGTTATACATGAAATTAGATTCAGTAGTTACTAAAGGAGGTTTTACAAACCAGATAATATATTTTATTCACCACTTTACTTAGATTTTAAAAATAGGTCAAATTTAAATTCACTGATTGCCTACTCTGTCTGTGTGTATGGGAAAATTAGAGCCCATGGTTGTTTTATTCTCAGGTGTTGTTTTATCATTGCCACATATATTCTGATGGATCTGTATTTTAGCAATTTTGTTGGAGTGCCTCATAAAACTGTTTAATATACATACTCTCTCTAGATAATCTCATTCAACCCATGGAATTTACCATAAACTGATAATATGTAAACTTACTGCTCCATGTTTGATATATTCACTGACCTTCACATTTTACACATCTGACAAAACAGTATCTCTACTCTAATGTCTAATTGGTATCACAAACATAACAAGGCCCAAAGAGAAGTTAATTCTCCCTGCTTGATCAATTTTTCCCCAGTCTTTCCCAATTCAGTTTCTGGTACCACAATTTATTCACTTGCTCAGACCAAAATCTAGGGATCTTCTTGCTTAACTTGTTCTCTCATTTTCTCCATCTGAGTCCTGTTAGCTCTACCTTCAAAAATGAGATATGAGATTTCATATCTCATCACTTCTTACTATTTCAATCAGTACAATCTCAGGCCAAACCATGATCATATTTCATCAAAACTACTTCAAAGGCCTCCTAACTAGTCTCTCCCTTTCTACTATTACCCCTTCCCTTCAGTTTATTCTCCACATAACAGCCTAAATCTTTTAGAATGTAGTCAGAAAAATCTTCCCCAACTTAGAACCATCCTTTTAGTGGACTTCTTGACTCTCAGAATAAAATTCAAACACCTTGCCATGCCTAAAAGGGCCTATGTGTTCTGTCTCCCAATTACCTCTCCAATCGCAACTCCCACCACTCTCCCTCTTGCGGACTATATTCAGCCACACTGGCCTACTTGCTGTTCCTTAAAAAGCCAAGCATGCTATCACTTCAAAGTTTTTACACTTGCTACTTCCTCTGCTCAGAATGTTCTTCCTTCAGATCTCTGAATAGCTGATTCCTATCATTTAAGCCTCTTAAAATATTGCCTCACAAATATTACACAGGCCATTCCTGATTCACTCTATCAACAAAATGGCTCTCCTTCTTAGGTCACTCCCTAACTCCATATCCTGCTGAATTTTCTTCAAATCATTTATCATAACTGTTTATTGTCTGTTTTCCCCTATAGAATGTATGATCTGCTAAGAATTCACTACTGCATTCCAAAAACCTAAAACAGTACCTAGCATTTACTACTACTAAGAGAGAACACTGTGCCACTCATTGTTTTAAGTCCTTTAGATGTACTAACTCAGTTAACCCATACAACAACTTTATGAGATAGGCACTATTACCATCTCCACTGAAAAAACTAAGGCTGACAAAGGTTAACTTAAATAACCTGCCCAAGGTCACAGAGCAGGTAAATGGCAGAGCCAGGATAGGAAGCTAGGCAGTCTAGCTCTTGACCATCACGCTATATTGCCTACTGCCTCTCGTAGGTATAAAAAAAGCATTCAACACCTGTGAATGAATTTTAAAAACTAAAAAAAAAGTTAAACATACTAATGTGACAAGATATGGTAATACATCATTTACTGCAGCTCATCTCAATTTTTTCACAGCACAGTACACAAACAAAAATCATAATAGGATAAACACTGGAAAACAGATGGTTCCTGGGCAGAAGGAACCAGCCTGGGGCATTTGGGCCTGAGCCATGGTGACAGCCTAGATCAATATCATCTTGGCAAAAGTGTAATCCATTCCAGGTTCTGGGAAGCTCTAATTATCAATTACAGGATTCTAAAAACAATGTGATAGTACGATACTCAGTTTTGGAATCCAATTTTCTATGCCTGGTATTGACATATAAACCAAAGGATCTGTAAATATAGTTAAGCAAAATGTTATCATTTATCTTCCCAAACATTGATTGGTATCAGCAAATGATACCAGCTTCTAGCTAACTAAATGGATAACTATTAGAAATATTCCTGATTGCAATTACGAGAGCAAACCAGAAGACAGCTGTGTTCTAAGAGATCACTTATCTAAAAAAAAAAAATACATACAGAATATATCGTGTTTTGGCATTGTAACAAAATGTGAAAATAAAATTTCTTATTATACAGTTTTTCTTATCTTTAGTACACTTTCACTAGCTGTCTTCCTTGCATGGAGGGCAACAGTCTAGTGGGTAAAGCTCTTAAGTAAAAATGAGAAGAGCTACATTCTAACCAGCTGTCACTTAATGATAGGACTGGCACTTACTTTTCACAAAGTTCTGCCTTACTGGAATGTTTCAAGAATCATTTCTATAATAAAGTCTACCTGGCAATCAAAACTGCCTTAAGTAAGGGGAGGTTTTGCTTGTATTACATAATATTCCACAAGTAAATTTGGCAGTGTTGGCAATGGCAGGCAATACCATGGTTCCAAAAGGATCCCTTCAGTCTGACTGGCGAAAAATCTACAGGTTTATGGATAGTTTCACATTAACTCAAAATCATATATCCATCATTTCTATCTTTGGAATATCCTACTCTAGTAGTGGGTAGGATTTAACCATCCACTTTATTAATTATGAGATGATCGAGACAAGAACTACATGAACATTTCCCCCCTATTTTGCAAGAGTGGAAAAGACATGCAAAACCTTAATACCAAGTAGAAAATAAGAATGGGTAACTCGTGGAGTGTTTTTTCCCTGGATTTTTTTTTTTTTTTTTACCGTAGTCAACGGAGGCCTCAGGGTGTCCTGACTGCACTGATTCATCATGACCAACCTCCCTCTGGTAATAGTTTTCAGAGGAAGATCTCAGTGGAGGATCGCGCATAGAGGAGCTCCTGGCTTTCATTTACCGAAAGGAGGAGGGAAGAAGGTGCTGGGCACTAGGGCTGGGAAGCTCAGACCAAATCACCGGGCCAGAAGTCTTGGCCAAAGGCGCCCCGCCCCCTCCCCGCCCCCCACACACGTCCGGTAACTGGGAGGAAGGAGAACGGCAGACCCCAACCGGAACCGAGACAGCGCTGAAGAAGCGAGAAGTGGACTTTCTCCTCAGCCAAGCCGGGAGCCGCAGACGTCGAAGCCCACGCCGCCACACCCACCTCGCGCGCCCCCCTTGCCTCCCGGGGCTGGCTCTGCTCGGCCCCGCGGCCGCTCGCGCTCCCTGCCCGCCCGCGGGGGAGAAGCAGAAAGCTGGCGCCGGGTCTTGCCCGCCACTCCTCGCGTCTTCTCGCCCACACTCGTCTTCTCACCTGCTGGCGCCCCAGGAAGAACAGGACGCTTCTTCCGCCCGAGGTGCGGCCACCGGCTGGGACGCTTCCATCGCTTCCTCAGACGCCTCCGCCGCCGCCACCGGCTACGGGCAGGGAGGGAAGGGGGCGGGACCGTAGGGGTCAAAGGGCTCGAGGTGACGTCACCGGCGGGGGCGGGCCTGGGGAGCGTGCAGCACGGCCGCGCCTTCCCGTCAACCCCAGGGCGTCCCGAGTTCCGGGCGTCCCAGTTTCCGGTTTGGGTGTGGCCGCTGGGTGGGCTTTGCTGCAGTGGGTCGGTGAGCGGCACTGCTGCGACCCAATCCGGCGGAAGTAAATGGAACCAAAACACTGAAGATACGCGTCACTTCTGGCTCTACAACCAAGCGCAGAGGATTCCCGTGGCCGGCGAAATGATGGGGGTGCAGTAGCAAAATCTGACCGGGTTTTTATAGCAAGAAGAGGAAACCCCTTCATTTTATAAATAAAAACCCCAAGGTTAGCAACAGATAGCTCCCGATTTCCAGTCTGGGATTCTATTTTAAGACGTTATACGTTTAACAAATAATTTTGGACGTCTGCTACATGTCAGGTACTGTCACAGATATAATAGAATCATGTAATTTTTAGAGCTATAAATGACATTATGTCATTTGGTTTGTCCCCTTCACTTTGTTGGTGAGGGAAAGGAACTTCCAGTGTAAGTGACTTGGTCAAGGTCACAGAGCTAGTCACTGTCAGATTAAGTACCAGAACAAATGCATAAGGACGTCTCATCTAATTCTCTTACCTTTGACTGCCCTTTCACCTTTCTTACAAAGAGCAAGAATTAGTGGGACACAATAACATTAAGATTTATCTTTCATTCAAAATAACAGTATATATATGAAGAAACATCTGTAGGATTTTAACAGTTGACATATACTTTGGCTTTATATCATCTTCTGTAATGTATGATATTTTTACTTAGAGTTTCTTCCTTTCTACTGTGGAAAGAGTCCCGGCAAAACTGAATTATCCTTTGTGCTTCTCTATTCTCTTTTCAAAATTGTGTAATTGAAACTTAATGCTGCTCACCTGTGGTGTCATTCAGATTTCTCAATCCAGTTGTGTGCCTTTTCTACATAACCTTTACCGTGAAGTCTTTTTTTTTTTTTTTTTTTTGTGTGTGAGGAAGATCAGCCCTGAGCTAATATCCGTGCTAATCCTCCTCTTTTTGCGGAGGAGGACTGGCTCTGAGCTAACATCTATTGCCAATCCTCCTCCTTTTTTTCCCCCAAAGCCCCAGTAGATAGTTGTATGTCATAGTTGCACATCCTTTTAGTTGCTGTATGTGGGACGCAGCCTCAGCATGGCCAGAGAAGCGATGCATCGGTGCGTGCTGGGGATCCGAACCCAGGCCGCCAGTAGTGGAACGTGTGCGCTTAACCGCTAAGCCACGGGGCTGCCCCTCTATATAACCTTTAAAATGAGCTCAGTCTATGTGCCATTCTGGAGAGGTTCTGCTCTAGCGCTAGGTGTATTCCCTGTCTTTTCTCTTTTGTCTAAGTTAATAAACATAAATATCTTTGGCTGGCCCACACCACAGAAAATGCCAATTTCTCTATTTCGCTTCTCCATTGCTTTCCTTCCTAAATTTTTATTGGATGTCTATTAAACTTTAGGACCTAATGACTAGACAATGGTCAGGTGATAGAGATACAGTTATCCCTGATTTCATCAATCTCATTTCAGGAAGCCAGAAAATGGAAAATAATTTTTAAAAAAAGCAGAAATTAAATATGATGAAGAAAATAAAAAAGGATAAAGAGATAGAAAGAGACTTGGAGAGGAGCAGGGAGACAATTTTAGATAGAGTAGTCAAGGATGGCCTCTTTGAGAAAGTGGCATTTGAGCCAAACCTAAATGATGTGAACCCTGCAAGTATCTAGCAGAAGAATAATCTAGACAGAGGGACAAGCAAGTGTAAACTTCTTTTATTTTCTTTTTTAGCATTTATCACCTTCTGGTGTATATTTATTTGTTTACTGATATATTACCTCTCAGCCTTTAAAAGAGACTGGGCTTTCCTGGAGAAAGATTCAAAGTGTGAGGGGGAATTTGATGTCCGAGACATTCTCAGTTGCTGGTTTTGAAGAGGAAAGAGGCAACATAGAAAGGAATGGGAATGGCATCGAGGAGCTGAGAGTGGCTTCCAGCTAACAGCCAACAAGGAAATGGGGACCTTGGCCTACTGTTGCAAGGGACTAAATTTGATCAGCAACCTATGAGCTTGGAAGAAGCCCCCAAGCTCCAGATCAGAACACAGTCAGCTGATACCTTGATTTCAACTTTGTGAGGCCCTGGGCAGAGAACCCAGCTGTGTGTGCCCCTACTTCTGACCTGTAGAACTGTGAGCTAATAAATTTCTGTTGTTTTTAGCCACTACATTTATGGTAATTTTTTATGCAGCAATAGAAAACGAATATACTGAATTTCATCTAAGACCTACATTTCTTCACATTTTAACATCCCTAAAATTGGAATGTAGTTTTTCTTTTTTTATGAATACAGAAAATAATGGTGCTCTTAGAATTGAGGTCATCTTAGAGTTGATGAAATATAGTTTGAATTATTTCAAACATGCATTATATCGGATACCCAGATTTAACAGATTTTAGTGTTTTGTCACATTTGCAAAATGGGAAAGAAAACTGGAATATTATTAGACGTGACAGTGAAGCTTTTTGCCAAGATAAAGTGGAATAACATATTTAGGATGCTCAGGGGAAAAAGAATGGGCTAAGGATTTTATATCCAGCAAAACCAACTCTCATGTACAAAGGGTATAAACTGTGATCAACACTTGATACAATGTCAACATTTAATGAGACTATCGTTCTCATGAGCCTTTCCTGAAGAATTACTAGAGAATGAGCATTAGAAAACCAAAATGACTACTAGAGAAACATTGATCTAAGGATTAGTTCAGGTTCTTTACAGAAAATCACGATCTGTTGTGCATATTGGCTTTTGTGTTCCTTCTAGTTTATTCTTTATTACTAATTCTCCTAAGTTCTGTCACCTCATTTCTGAGTTTTTCTAATTTTTCCCCCAGCTTTATTGAGGTATAACTGACAAATAAAATTGTAAGATATTTAAAATTGATAAAAGAAAGAGATAATGATGTGGCTGGAGTCGATGTGATGGTTACCATGACCACTTCAAGGCTGAACTATGAGCAGAAATAAAAAATTACATTTTAACCTGGACTGTCACCAGATGGCCAGAGAACAATCCAGTAGTCTTTCCCTGCAGTTAGGACATTTAGAAAGCCCCAGACACAAGATACACTGTAGCTGGAATGGGCAACCAATCAGATCTGGACTCAGCCTCAACCTTGCACACTGCACTTTTTGCTTTTGAAAACCAGCCACCCCAAAACCGACGAGGGGGCTCACCTATCAGCTTGCTGGTTGAGGTGTACTTCACTGTTTTGCAAACCTTTAATAAAGCCTCTCTTTTCTTTAAAACTTATCTTTGCCTCGTAAAGCTGCTCATTTCAGTTAACAAAGTGTACGATGTGAGGATTTGACGTACGTATACATTGTGAAATGATTTCTCCCATTGAATTAATTGAACTGCTCTAATTCTGAATCATGTTGTTCTGTCAGATCTTGTATCATTTTCTTTTTTTAAAAATTATTTTATTGAGGTCATATTGGTCTATAAAATTGTATAAATTTCAGGTGTACATTATTATATTTCAGCTTCTGTATAGACTGCTTCATGTTCACCACCAATAGTCTGGTTTTTATCCGTCACCGTACATACATGCTCCTTTACCCCTTTTGCTCTGCCCCCCCACTGCCCGTGGGGTAATCACTGATCTGTTCTCCTTATCTATGTGTTTATCTTCCACATATGAGTGAAATCATACAGTATTTGTCTTTCTCTATCTGATTTATTTCACTTAAGATAATACCCTGAAGGTCCATCCATGTTGTCACAGATGGCACAATTTTGTCTTTTTAATGGCTGAGTAGTATTCCATTGTATATATGTACCACATCATCTTCATCTATTCATCCCTTGATGGGCACTTGGATTGCTTCCAAGTCTTGGCTATTGTGAACAATACTACAGCGAACATAGTGGTGCATTTAGCTTTTTGAATTAGTGATTTCATGTTCTTTGGATACATACCCATTAGTGGATCATATGGTAGTTCTATTTTTAATTTTTTGAGTTATTTCCATACTGTTTTCCATAGTGGCTGCACCAGTTTGCATTCCCACCAGCAGTATATAGGGTTCCCTTTTCTCCACATCCTTTCCAACACGGGTTATTTCTTGTCTTTTTAATAGTAGCCATTCTGACGGGCTTGAGGTGATATCTCATTGTAGTTTTGACTTCCATTTCCCCAATAATTAGTGATGTTGAAAATCTTTTCATGTGCCTGTTGGCCATCTGTATATCTTCTTTGGAAAAATGTTGGTTCAGATCCTTTGCCTATTTTTTGATTGGGTTTTTCCTGTCTTTGTTGTGGAGTTGTAAGAGTTCTTTATATATTTTGGAAATTAACCCCTTGTCAGATAAATGATTTGTAAATATTTTCTCCCGGTTGCTGGGTTGTCTTTTTGTTTTGTTGATAGTTTCATTTGCTGTGCAGAAGCTTTTTAGTCTTATGTAGTCCCATTTGTTTATTTTTCCTTTTGTTTCCCTTGCCTGAGGAGACATGGTACTCAAAAAGATACTGCCTGTGTTTTCTTCTAGGAGTTTTATGGTTTCAGGTCTTACACTCAAGTCTTTAATCCATCTTGAGTTAACTTTTATGTATGGTGTAAGATAATGGTCTACTTTCATTCTTTTGCACGTGGCTGTCCAGTTTTCCCAACACCATTTATTGAAGAGACTTTCCTTTCTCCATTGTATGTTCTTGGCTCCTTTGTCAAAGATTAGCAGTCCATAGATTCATGGTTTTATTTCTGGGCTCTCGATTCTGTTCCATTGATCTGTGTGTCTGTTTTTGTGCCAGTACCATGCTGTTTTGATTACTATAGCTTGGCAGCATATTTTGAAGTCAGGGAGTGTAATACCACCAGCTTTGTTATTTTTTCTCAGGATTGCTTTGTCTATTCAGGGTCTTTTTTTGTTCCATATAAATTTTAAGATTCTGTGCTCTATTTCCTTGAAGAATGTCATTGGGATTCTAATTGGGATTGTATTGAATCTGTAGATTGCTTTAGGTAATATGGACATTTTAACTATGTTTATTCTTCCAATCCTTGAGCATGGAACATCTTTCCATTTCTTTATATCTTCATCGATTCCTTTCAATAATGTCTTATAGTTTTCAGGGTATGGGTCTTTCACCTCCTTGGTTAAATTTATTCCTAGCTATTTTATTCTTTTTTTGCAATCGTAAATGGGATTGTATTCTTGATTTCTCTATCTGCTAGGTCGTTATTAGTGTAGAGAAATGCAACTGACTTTTATATGTTGGTTTTGTAATCTGCAACCTTACTGCATTCATTAATTATTAGAATAGTTTTTTGGTGGATTCTTTAGGGTTTTCTGTATATAGAATCACGTCATCGACAAGTAGCAACGGTTTTACTTCTTCCTTTCCAATTTGGATGCTGTTTATTTCTTTTTCTTGCCAAATTGCTCTGGCTAAAACTTCCAGTACTATGTTGAAAGGGTGGCAAGAGTGGGCATCCTTGTCTTGTTCCTGTTCTCGGAGGAATAACTTTCACTTTTTCACTGTGAGTATGATGTTGGCTGTGGGTTTGTCATATATGGCCTTTATTATGTTGAGGTACTTTCCTTCTATACCTGTTTTATTTCATGTTTATTTACCTTGACAAGATGTTGGATCTTGTCAAGTGCTTTCTCTGTGTCTTTTGAGATGATCATGTGATTTTTATTCCTCATTTTGTTAATGTGTTGTATCACATTGATTGACTTGCAGATGTTGAACCATCCCTGCCTCTCTGGAATAAATCCAAGTTGATCATGGTGTATGATCCCTGTAATGTATTATTGTATTCTGTTTCCTAATATTTTGTTGAGGATTTTTGCATCTATGTTCGTCAGTGATATTGGCCTGTAATTTTAGTTTTTTGTGTTGTTTTTGTGTGGTTTTGGTGTCACGGTAATGTTGGCCTCATAAAATGAATTAGGAAGTGTCCTGTCCTCTTCAATTTTTTGGAAAAGTTTGAGAAGGATAGGTATTAAATCTTCTTTGAATGTTTGGTAGAATTTCCCAGAGAAGCCGTCTGGTCTTGGACTTTTGTTTTTTGAGAGGTTTTTGCTTACTGTTTCAATCTCTTTACTTGTGATTGGTCTATTCAGATTTTCTATTTCTTCTTTTTTTTTTTAATTAATTAATTAATTTATTTATTTATTTTCCCCCCAAGCCCCAGTAGATAGTTGTATGTCATAGTTGTACAGCCTTCTAGTTGCTATATGTGGGACGCGGCCCCAGCATGGCTGGGGAAGCGGTGCGTCACTGCGCGCCCGTGATCTGAACCCGGGCCGCCAGCAGCAGAGTGCGCGCACCTAACCGCTAAGCCACGGGGCCGGCCCTCTCTATTTCTTCTTGATTCAGTTTTGGGAGGTTGTGTGATTCCAAGAATTTATCCATTTTTTTCTAAGTTACCTTAGAAACCAATTGGTTGGTGTATAGCTCTTCATGGTATTCTCTTATAATCCTTTGTATTTCTGTGGTGTCCATTGTGATTTCTCCTCTTTAATTTCTGATTTTATTTATTTGAGCCTTCTCTCTTTTTTTCTTAGTGAGTCAAGCTAAGGGTTTGTCAATTTGATATTTTCAAATAACCAGCTCTTTGTTTCATTGATGTTTTTCTGTTTTTTTTTAGTCTCTATTTCATTTATTTCTGCTTTGATTTTTATTATTTCCTTCCTTCTATTGACTTTGGGCTTTGTTTGTTCTTCTTTTTCTAGTTCCTTTAGATATAGTGTTAGATTGTTTATTTGAGATTTTTCTTGTTTGTTAAAGTAGGCCTTAATTGCTGTAAACTTCACTCTTAGTACCGCTTTTGCTGCATCCCATAAGTTTTGGTATGTTGTGTTTTCATTTTCTTTTGTCTCTAGGTGTTTTTTTTTTTTTATTTCTCCTTTGAGCTTTTCATTGATCCCATAAGTTTTCAGTAGCTTGTTGTGTAGTTTCCACATATTTGTGACATTTCCATCTTTTTTCTTGTAGTTGATTTCTAGTTTCATACCACAGTGGTCAGAAAAGATACTTGATATGATTTCAGTCTTCTTAAATGTATTGTGATTTGCTTTGTTTCCCAACATATGCTCTATCTTTGAGAATGTTCCATGTGCACTTGAGAAGAATGTGTATTCTGCTGTTTTAGAATGGAATGTTCTATATATAATAAGTCCATCTGATCTAGTGTTTCATATAAGGCTACTGTTTGCTTGTTGACTTTCTGTCTGAATGATCTATCCATTGACGTTAAGTGGGGTGTTAAAGTTCCCTACTATTATTGTGTTGCTGTCAATTTGTCCCTTTAGGTCTGTTAATAGTTGCTTTATATACTTTGGTGCTCTTGTGTTAGGAGCATATATATTAATAAGTGTTATGTCTTCTTGGTGGAATGTCCCTCTTATTGTTATATAATGTCCATCTTTGTCTCTTATTACATTTTTTTGTTTTGAAGTCTGTTTTGTCTGATATAAGTATAGCTACATCCGCTTTCTTTTGCTTACTATTTGCTTGGAGTATCATCTTCCATCCCTTCACTCTGAGCCTTTTTGTCTTCAGAGCTGAGATGTGTTTCCTGGAGGCAGCATATTGTTGGATCTTGTTTTTTAATCCATCCAGTTACTCTGTATCTTTTGATTGGTGAATTCAATCCATTTACATTTAGAGTAATTATTGATATATGAAGGCTTAATACTGCCATTTTATCTTTTGTTTTCTGGTTGTTCTATATTTCCATTGTTTCTTTTTCCTTGTATTTCTGTCTGCCATTTCAGCTTGGTCGTTTTCTGTGATGTTTTTCTCAGTTTTCTCTTTACTTATGGTTTCTGACTCTGCTCTGATTTTTTGTTTAGTGGTTACCCTGAAGTTTGTATAAAAGATATTGTAGATGAGATATTTCTTTTTCTCATGGTCTCTTATCTCTTTTAGCCTGTGCAGGTTCTCTCCTTTTCATCTTACCCTTTTATGTTTTTGTTGTCACAATTATTCTTTTTTGTGTTGTGAATTTGTGACCAACTTGAAGTGATTATAGTTATTTTTGATGCTTTCTTTCCCTTTATCCTTAATGTTATAATTAAGTATTTACTAACCTATTCAGATATAGAGCTGCAATTTTCTGATTCTGTCTAACACCTTGCTTAAAGCTTTGTAAAACATTGCATGTTTGTTTCAGGTAGGAGGACTCCTTTCAACATTTCTTATAAGGCAGGTCT
This sequence comes from Diceros bicornis minor, assembly GCF_020826845.1. NCBI lineage: Eukaryota > Metazoa > Chordata > Mammalia > Perissodactyla > Rhinocerotidae > Diceros > Diceros bicornis. The sequence continues at coordinate 53,563,675 of NC_080747.1, forward strand.
AGTGGCAATGAGCTCCCTCAGCTTTTGTTTGTCTGGGAAAGCTTTTATTTCTCCATCATATCTGAAGGATAGTTTTGCTGGATAGAGTATTCTTGGCTGATAGGTTTTGTCTTTCAGTATTTTGAATATATCATTCCACTCTCTCCTAACCTGTAGAGTTTCTGTTGAGAAATCTGCTGAAAGCTTGATGGGGGTTCCTTTTTAGTTTATTTTCTTCTCTTCGTCTACCCTTAATGTTCATTCTTTGTCATTGAATTTCGACAGTTTTAATATTATATGCCTTGGAGAAGGTCTTTTTGCATTGAGATAATTAGGAGTTCTATTAGCTTCATGTATATCCATTGTATATCCAGTTCCTTCCCCAGGTTTGGGAAGTTCTCTGCTATTATTTCTTTGAATAAACTCTCTGCTCTTTTTTTCCTCTCTTCTCCTTCTGGGATACTTATTACCCTTGTGTTACATTTCCTAATTGAGTCAGATATTTCTTGTAGAATTTCTTTTTTCCTTTTTTTTTTTTTTTTTTTGCTGAGGCAGATTCACCTTCAGCTAACATCTGTTGCCAATCTTCCTCTTTTTTTTTGCTTAAGGAAGATTAGCCCTGAGCTAACATCTGTTCCAGTCTTCCTCTAGTTTGTATGTGGGTCACCACCACAGCATGGCTGAAAAGTGGTGTAGGTCTGCACCCGGGATCTGAGTCCACGAACCCAGGCCGCCAAAGTGGAGTGCGCCAAACTTAACCACTATGCCATAGGGCTGGCCCCTAGAATTTCTTCATTTTTAAAAAATCTTGGTTCTCTTTCCTCTTCTGCCTGAATCATATTTAGATTTCTATCTTCAAGCTCACTAATTCTCTGTTCCATATGGTCTGCTCTATTTTTAATGCTTCCCACTTTATTTTTCGTTTCATTAATTGTGTTCTTCATCTCTAGAATTTCTGTTTGGTTTTCTTTTTGTAGAGTTTCAGTGTCTTTGGTGAAGTACTCCTTCTGTTCCTTAATTGTATTCCTGAGCTCACTGGAGTGTCTTTCTGAGTTTTCTTGTAACTATTTGAGTTTCTTAATGACAGCTATTTTGAATTCTCTGTCAATTAGATTGTAATCTTCTGTGACTTCAAGTTTGGTTTCTGGAGAGTTGTCATTTTCTTTCTGTTGCACCATGTTACTGTAGTTCTCCATGGTACTTGATGAGTCGATCCTCTACCAGCTCATTTGTGGTAGGAACCACCTTTCTTATTTGGGTAAGGCTTTGGTTACTTTGGTTCTGAGCTGCTTCTGGTAGTATTTGAGAGCCTACACTTTCCACCTTCCACTGCCTCTGCTAGAGGTGTTGTCAGTGCCCTCTTTGTGCCACTTGTGCCTCTGAGGTTACTGGTGCCTTGCTGCTTATGATGTTGCTGAAATCTCAGGTGTTGCCAGCAGAGTAACCAGGCTGTGAGCACTGCTGCTGCTTCCAGGGTCACCTGGGTCTCGTGTTCTCCCACTTGCTCTTCCTGGGCTTGCATGCTGCTGCCCTGTGCACCACCCTTGCTGCTGCTCCCAGGTTGTCTGGGGATGCTGGCTGCACTGCCACCAGGGCTGCTGGGTTCATGGGTGTTGTGTTACTGCTGGGGGCTCAGCAGCCCCCGCTGCTGGTAAATCTGATTTTGGGGGTGCTGCCACTGGGGGCCGGACCATCAGTTCTGCTGGTCACAGTTTCCACCTGCCACCATTGGGAGGGGCGAGGACTAAGCAGGGAGAGATTGTTGTTGCTGCTCGCTCACACAGTGTCTGGTCTCTGACACAATCTTGTATGTTTTGAAAACTCACTCAGGGTGCCCCACCCCAGCTGGGAAAATCCAAGTTTTATATACTGTCTCCAGTGTTGGATAGACTGTACCACTACCTGGGGAGGGGGAGAGGGCTGGGTCACTGGCTCCACTCTGTATCCTAAATTCTCAGGGTTTGTGCACCACCTGCTGGTGTCTGCCCCTGTAGCCTCTGTTCACAGGCATATGTACTGGTGTGAGGATCTGTGCCTTGGATTGTTGCTGCTGGGGGAAAAGGATGCTACTCTCCTAGTTCCACTGACTCCTGGGGGTTCAGTCCACCCACCCCTATGGATCTCTTAGGTGTCCTGTTATGCTGTGTGGAGAGTCCGTTGTTGGTCAATGGATGCCTGATTAGTTATAAATTAAAGGGGAGAGACAAAGGGAATAACTTACTCCTCCATAAGGCTGACGTCACTCTCTTGTTTCATTCTTTTTTTTTGTGAGGAAGATCAGCCCTGAGCTAACATCCATGCTAATCCTCCTCATTTTTTGCTGAGGAAGACTGGCTCTGAGCTAACATCTATTGCCAATCCTCTTCCTTTTTTTTTGTCCCCTCAAAGCCCCAGTAGATAGTTGTATGTCATAGTTGCACAGCCTTCTAGTTGCCGTATGTGGGACGCGGCCTCAGCATGGCCGGAGAAGTGGTGCGTCGGTGTGCGCCCGGGATCCAAACCCGGGTCGCCAGTAGCGGAGCGCACGCACTTAACCGCTAAGCCACGGGGCCGGCCCTCTTGTTTCGTTTTCTTAATGTTATTTAGCTAGCTTAAAATAGTAACTTACAATTTTTATCTATTTTGTGGCACATCTTTCGGGCATGCTTTCATTATCTGTAATGATGATGTTATGCTCCTTATTCTCTCTCTCTTTTTTTTTTTGTGAGGAAGATCAGCCGTGAGCTAACATCCGTGCTAATCCTCATCTTTCTGCTGAGGAAGACTGGCCCTGAGCTAACATCTGTGCTGATCTTCCTCCACTTTGTGTGGGACACTGCCACAGCATGGCCTGACAAGCGGTGTGTCAGTGCGCGCCCGCTACTGGGCCACCAACGGTGGAGCATGCACACTTAACTGCCACGCCATGGGGCTGGCCCCCTTATTCTCTTTTTTTGAAATAACTTTGTATAGGATTTGAACTTGATACTTTTTTGTCCCTTATTTTTATGTGAAATTAATGTTCCTGAACTTTTAGTATGAGGCAGGTTTCCTAGTTCAATAAGCCTAAGTCCTTCAGAAAAAAAACTATATTTCATGAAAGTCAGGTTTCTGGCTCATTGCAAAGAGAGAGTCCATGTTCCAGAAGAATCATGGAGTGCCTCACCCAAGAAAGGAAAAGATAGATTTATTATAGGAATTTGAGGAAGTGTGGAGTTTAGAAGAAATTAAAGTGAAGTAGTGTTTTCATAGGCTCAAAAGAAAGTAGGGCTGTATGTAAAGTGTCTACATTAGGTCTGGACTGCAACGTGGACCCAGGGTGCTGTTTTCTTGGAAACTCCAAAGTTAAAATAGATGTGGAATGTGTCCATAAACCCCTTTTTTTGAAATTCTGCCCCTGGGTTGGAAGTAAAGGCTGTTTCTCTATGTCAAAGTGACTTAGATCTTCTAGCCAAGAGTAAGATATTTCAATCTTAGTGGAAGAATTTCAAAGAGCAGGATTTTTTGACAATCTATGATTTTAGAGAAAAGGGTTCTCTGCGAGTAAAAAAAGCAGTAATTACTCTACCTGAGGTTTTTTTTGTGACCCTTTACAGCATGTTCTTGAGATAAATATTATTTTCTGTTAACTTTGTAGTTGGCTTTATCTGTTTTTATTTTCTATACCTGATGAATGGCAAAGCAGATTTTTACTTTCTTAGTTTGAAGAGCTCCCTTTTCTGTTGCTTTTGTGTAATGTTAAAAATATGGTGGCTTGATTTCTGTGATTTCCTGGCTCTCTTCCCTTCTCCACTTTGATCTGGACTGTTTCTTTCCTTCATTTCTGTTGTCCCTGTGCTGCATGGATGTATATGGTCATGTTACAAACTTCCAGTTATAACGCAAATACATCCTGGGGATGTAATATACAGCATGATGACTATAGTTAATAATTCTGTATTGTATATTTGAAAGTTGCTAAGAGAGTAGATCTTAAAAGTTCTCATCACAAGAAAAAATTTTGTAACTATGTGTGGTGATGGATGTTAACTAGAGTTATTGTGGTGATCATTTTGCAATATATATAAATATTGAATCATTGTGTTGTATACTTGAAACTAATATGATATTATATGTCAATTATATCTCAGAAAAAATGGAAATAAAAAAAGAAGATGGCAAACCTGAAAGTTCCTAAGTGGGCCTTCAAATCCTGGTGGCTTTCTACGCAATATACTGTAAATGCATCTGAATCTGCCCTAACTGGGGGATTGGGCTCAGTGTACCTTTATGAAACAGAACATTCAGAGCCCTATTCCAAAGATCCAAATTCAGCTACGGTCACTGTTCACCATCAAACTTAGCTGCCTTCTAAACTATGCTATAGCATTTTATACCTTTTTTCTTGATCGAAACAGTGTTCAGATCACCTTCCTTCTTATCTTTGGCTTGCTTTCTCATCTTTGTTCTGATAGCCAGATCCTCTAGCCCAGTGGATGCCAAACTTCAGCACACATCAGAATCACCTGGCCTGCCTGTTAAAGCACAGATTGGCATCTGATTGTTGGACCCCACACTAACATTTCTGCTTCACTATGCCAGGATGGGGACTGAGAATTTATATTTCTAACAAATTCCCTGGTGATGTGTGTGATGCTAGACATCAGACCACACCTTGTCCTGCTCTGACCTGCTTCTTCTGATTCGTGCTTTGGGCTACCTCTAAACCTTTTTCGAGTAGGGCTTTCCATATTGAATTCTGGGCTGTGCTGATGTTTACATTACTCTTTTGTTTCTATTGCTTGGTATATTTGCAGTCCCATTCCCCCTGGCTCTGATCTATGGTTTTAAACTCTCGATCCTGCCTTTAGACCTGCCCTATATTTACCACTGCAAAGGTTACATGTTTGGTTAACTCAGAGCAAGCATTAGTAATCTCTGCTACAGCCAATGTTATGGTTGGTTTTCCCAGCAAAGATAGCTGGGATATATGTGGACAAATGGAGGTAGATATGGGGATAGAAAACAAGTTGGTATGGAATTCTGTCATATAGATATTCAAGTCATGATAAAATCTGAGGGAAGCAGTGATGGAGGATACAATCCGGTTGATGATGTGGTTGAGGTTATTGTATATTGGGTGCTTGATATCAAGGTTTTTACACAAATATTATAGATAGTCCCATTACCTCATATAAAAGCACAATCAGAGTACTTCAGAGTAGATGAAATTGAAGACCTTAGCTACAGCTAAGAAAAATTAAGAAGCTGGGTAAATGGAGAACTCTGTTCCTATAATCAACTGTCAGCAGGAAGGCAAAATAAAAACTGGCTTTACCACCCGCCAGCAGAAATCCAAGAAAGCCTGAAGCTGACTTAGGTCAGCTACCTTCTGAATCCTATCCAACAGTAGGTCAATGATTTCATTTTCAATGGTGTAGTGCCTAGAGTCACAGCTATTTGCAACACCTTCTTTGCCAGTGATGGCATCCTAGGGTGAACTTCATCACCTACAATTGGTTCCAGGACTACAATCATTCTTGTGAGGGGCATATTGACAACACCAGTCTCATTGAAGAAGGTGTTGAAGGAGACATTTTTCTCTTACAGTGCTCTTATCGCTTGCTTTAGGTGGGAGGCTGGATTTTATATTCTAGTAGTAGAGCTCCTAGAAGGAATTTCTAATCCGGACAATAGCCTCAACTAATGTGGTTAGGGATTCTTTAATGCAGGGTGGTAGAAATAGAAAGCAAAGGTGTGGGAATAGATACTGAATCCAGGTTATCATCTCCAATAAAGTAAGAATAGAGGTATCTGTTTTTGATAATCAGTGAAATAATTTTAGAATGCTGAGAGATAAACACTACTCAAAAGAGTTTTCCTACAGATTCTTTATTATCAACTAAAGATAATATTAAGTAATAATAATAATAACAAGTTACCTGCATGAATCCTCAGCCCTCTGCTGGTGAGATTTCATGTTTATTCCCTAGTCTTGAGCAATTCAGGATAAAGGGGGTAGGCAAGAAATAGATTTGCCCACCATCAAGTTTCATGGATAAATCTGCTAATTGCTTCAAAGAGATGATCCTATCATTTTTAATACTTCCACTGGACAGAAATGATGGTCATTGATGACAACTAATCACAACTTCTCTTTAGTCATTCACGTTGCTAAAAGGAAGTTTGACAGACATCGTATCCCTTCTTTCTTGTTAAGAGATCTTCCTTCTTTCTTGCTAACAGAATCGCAATTTTGTTCAGATATAAGGCTGCCGTGAGCTTCATGGGAGGCTGAATTTCTCACTAACCCTAGATACTGAGTTATGGTTGGTCTAAAATAGTCATAGTCCCAATCTCCTTGCAGCAAACTGGTTTAGGCATTGCCGTGTTAGGCAATTCTGGATAATAAGAAGTGATGGGTAGTCTTTATAGATGGGTTCCTGAAGAAGAGTCTCCCTGTTGATAAGAACAGACACATCAAGGAATCTTCCATTTTGTGTCTTTAGACTTGTTCTGTGAGGAGGTGAGCCTTGCAGCTGTTACAGGTTTTTCCTGACCATAATGAACAAACTTCAGATCAAAAACTGATGTAGTGAATATGCCAATATCCTAAATCCACTGGACTTCTGAATCAACTAACCTTTGGATTGATTGTTACGTGAAATAGTGTCTTTTTAAGCCATTTTTAATTGTGTTTCCCATTCTTGTAGCTTAAAGCATCCTATTTGATAAAGGTAATATTTCCCTCCATTACCTAATAGAATCATTAAGGAAACCAACTTGTATTATTTCTGCACACACAGAGATATAACAGAGAATTTTACAGAGCTTTACTTATTTCATTTCTCTTAGCATATATATGTAAATAAATATACAAAATTATAAATATATATAAGTATGTATTATACACACACACATACACGTACATATATATATTTCCTTGAACTGTAGTATAGGTCTTGCTGTGTCACTCTTTCGTAACAATGATGATATTATAGTAATTTCATCTTTTCCCAGAAGGAGTGATATTACAATGGCAGTGTCCCAAAGCTTCTCAACCTAAAGCCAGGATCGATCACTCAGAGTTCCTCTAGAACACCAAGGTAAGAAATTTGGATTTTGTTTTAAGTGTGATGAGGATTCATTAAGGCTTAGGAAAGTGAGTGACATTTTAATTTTTTTTTTTTGGTGAGGAAGATTAGCGCTGAGCTAACATCTGTTGTCAATCCTCCTCTTTGTCTGAGAAAGATTGGCCCTGGGCTAATATCCATGCCTATCTTCCTCTACTTTATATGTTGGACACCTGCCACAGCATGGCTTGATAAGCAATGCGTAGGTCCGTGCCTGGTTCAAATCTGCGAACCCCGGGCCGCTGAAGTGGAGCACGCGAACTTAACCACTACGCTACCAGGCTGACTCCTTAATTATATTTTTAAAAGAGCATTCTGTCTGTTTTGTGGAGAATGGATTATGGGAGAGAAAGAGAACTTGAGTGAGAGGATTGTGGCTCTAATCAGGTTGAGAGAGATGGTGATAGATTAGACTAGGTCAGTGACAATGGAGATGGAGGAAAAAGGACAGATTTGGAAAATATTTTGCACATTGAATCAACTGGGCTTGTTGATGGATTGGATGTAAGATACCGGAGAGAGGTAAATTAAGGATGAATCCTGGGTTTTGGCTTGAACAAACTGAGCAGATGTTGGTGCCTTCACTGAGATGGGAAGAATACATGAGAAAGTGATTTAGGGAAGAAATAAAGAGTTCATTATAACATTATAAAGACATATTGAGTTTAAGATACCTACTGGATGTGTATATGGAGAAATCGAGTAGAAATTTGGATCTATGGGTACATAGCTCCTGAGAGAAGTCTGAGCTGAATATATAAATTTAATTATACATGCACACACACACACAGACACAGACACACACACAGACACAGACACACACACAGTGGATTGGATGATATCCCTAAGGGGGAGAGGATAAAACCCATGTAAATATTAGATAGAAGAGAAGGAGCAAAAAATGAAACTGAGAATGAACTGCTAATGAGGTAGCAGGAAAACCAGGAGGGAATGGTTTCACAGAGCTAAGAAGAATGTCTCATGTAGAAAGTGAACTGGTGGTGTAGAATTTCATCACTATCCAGGCCCACTCAAGTATTGATGCTGGGCTTTCTCCTCAAGTTTTTAAGAAATTACCACCCTCCCTTTTCAAGAGAATTAAAAATATACTAGACTGATGAAAGTGGGATTTCCATAATGAATAATTATTCTGATGGGGGGCTCAGCACTATTTTAGGACAATGACTGTTTTCATGAATAATCAAAGGATGATGTGCAGATGTCTGAAAATGGAAGGACATCACTGGATAGTGATAAGAAAAACTCACAGGCTCTTCAATGAGGGCAACATGATTTACTCACTTGAAGGGAGAGGGATGGTCTTCAAACATTGATTTAGCTTTCATGTAGCTTCCTGGAGCTTGACAGTCTTCTAACCCACCTCCTTGTCATGTGGTCTCTCCCAGGTCAAGCCTTCTCTTTTATTTCCCCCACCTCCAGTATTCTCCCAGATATGGCCCAGTGTCCTCCACCTGAGCTCCTTACAGAGAGAATGGACAATTATGTGATTATTGATGAACATTACAGTAAATCAAGAACAGAGAAATCACCATTAGTTTTGATAGTAGGGTGATCTTTGGTGACCTTGACAAGAGTCACCAAGAGTCTAAGGATAGAATCCAAGTTAACAGGTGTTGAGGATTTAAAAGGAAGTAAGGAAGAGGAGTTAGGTGTGGACAACTCTTGAGTTTTCTGTGAAGGACAGTAGAGAGGTGGATTGTGAGAGGTGAAACTGAAATTAATATATAGTTGAGAATTTTTAGAGATGCTTGGTAATAAGGCATTTTTATATGCCAATGGAGATGATTTTGTAGAAAGGTGGAGATTGGTGGTATAGGAGAGAAAGGGGATTATCTGAAGAAGTTATGTCCTTGAAAGATGAGGGAGAATGGTATCCAGAGCACAAGAAGAGGGATTGGCCTTTAAGAGGAGCAGGGACAAGTCTTCCATTGTAATACAAAATACAGAGAACAGGATGTCATTTAGGAAGGTTTATGGATTTAGTAGTGAGAAGTTGAGAGAGCTGTCTTCTGATGGATCTTTGTCAGTTTCTGCATTTCTGTTTCTTTGGAATCTATTTTTTATTGAATTTGAGAGGCTATTCTGATGGTGGTTGTATTTTGTCAAATAGCTGGTCACGGGATCGTTATCTGCAATGGACGTGGAAAGACATTTTGGAGCTAGTTCTGGGAACTGCATCTCTTGGGACAGGCAGTTGTTGTAGAGGAACCAGCTGTTGGTAAAGATGGAAAGTGCAGCCTAGAAGTAGAACACATCCAGTGTGTTTAGTGATAGATAATGGGAAGTTCAGGAGAGCAAATAATAATGGGGAAAGTAATGGCTGACAGTACAGCAAGATACATCCTATCAGGTTGCTAGAGGATATAATTAGAAATCTATAAAAGCAAGCAGCATTAGAGATTTTCGTACACAAGCTGATATATAGTTCGCAGCAGGGATGCCTGAAATCAGAGAGCATTTCCTCCCTAATTAAAGCTGGTTTAGGAGCAGATTTCAGTTCTAAGGGTAATAGAGAGGAGGCATTCAAATGGCAAGAGTAAGGTGGGACCCCATTCTAGGAAGTCTGCCTTTCTGGAGAGATCATTGTGATAGTGAATTTGGCAAGAAAACAAGGTTTGAATCATTTTACCAGGACCAATGTATAAGTTGGGAAAGTGGGAGGTGGTCTTAGAAATAATGCAGGGGCTTAGTTCCTATCAGAGGAATTCATGTTTTCTGGGGCCTGAAGTTTTCACAATTTTGAGAGCTCTCGATAATGCATAATTGGGTATAAAAGAAAATATTTTGTTAGAATAAGAAAAGAAATCACAATAAATTACAAAAAGCTGACAAATACCATAAACATCACAAAATCTACAAAAATAATGTGATAATTTTAATCATTAATCACCTGATGTAACTCTAAAGCACTTTTTTTCCTAAATTATTTTGGCTGCATACTTTCTGAAGAACAGATGTTGAGGATTAAAAGGGAAGTAAGGAAGAGGAGTTAGGTGTGGACAACTCTTGAGAAGTTTTCTGTGAAGGAGAGAAATGGATTGTGGGTGGTGAAACTGAAATTGAATGTATAGCTGAGGAGGACTTTTTTAAAGATGCGTGATGATAAAGCATTTTTATATGCCAATGGAGATGATTTAGTAGAAAGGGGGAGATAACAATGTTTTATAATATAATTTTTTATTTATTGATTGTTTTAAAAGGTTTCTTTCAACCTCACAATTCTTTATTAGTAATGACATCCTAACATACAACTGGATATATTGGGATGCATAAAACAGATGTAATTGCTGTTTTTAGTACTGCTATGGCTTTGTGACCTATAAGCGCAGGCAGGAAATCTGGTATATTGTATATTTCCAGTCAAAAAGAAAAAAAATGTACGGGAGTTTATAATTGTATATGCTGCATTGTTGAGTATATTTCTGGAAGGAGAGTATTTCCATGTTCACTAGGATTTGATGAGGATCCAGTCTTTTCCTTACAATTTTACGTGCTAAGTATATTAGTTTTCTATTGTTGTGCAATAAATTACCACAAACATAGTGACTTAACACAGATTTCTCTCACAGCTTCTGTGGTTATGGAGTCCAGGCAGGAGACTGGGCCTTCCCTTCAGGGTCTCACTAGGCTGTAATCAAGATGTTGGCCAGGCTGTGCCCTTATCTGGAGACTTGACTAAGGAAGAATCCACTTCCAAGCTTATTCAGGTTGTTGGCAGAATTCATTTCCTTGCACCTGTGTGACCGAGGGCCCTAGCTTCGTCCTGGCTGTCCACTGGAGGCTGTCCACTCAGGTCTTAGAGGCTGCCCACAATTCCCTGCCATATACCATCTGCAAAGGTAGCTCACAACATGGCTGTTTGCTTCTTCAAGGGCAGCAGGAGAATTTCTGGCTCCAGTCAGCTAATATGGAGTCTTATGTAACGTGAGGTAAATCATGGGAGTGGCATCCCATCACCTTTGCCTTATAATGTAACCTAATTAAAAGAGTGATATCCTATTACCTTTGCCATAGGTAAAGCATGGTTGGAAGCAAGTCAGGTTCCATTTGCACTCAGAGAGGGGGTTATACAAGGGCATGACTTATTGGGAGTCACTTTAGGGTGTACATGCTAAGGATTGGAAGAATTTCCATAGACCAGCTTCTCTACGTTTTATACCCTGCTTTCCCTCCACTACCCACATAGTTCTGCTGCCACATGTCTAGACACATCCATATCATGATATGACCTTTGGCCCTACACTTTTCTGTCATTGTACCGGGTAAGTCAGTATGGAGGGTAACAATATTTTAGCTAGTACTGTGCCTAGAAGCTTTCTGTGATGGTTAGCGTGATTTAACTAAACATGCAAGTGAGTAAGACCCATATAATATCCCTCTAGATTCAATGTAAATATATTCCTAATTCAACTTGCCCTTGGCTGGATCTCAAAGATATTCATGGCTATTTCAACACCACCTCATCTGAGAGAGGAAGTGTGATAGAGGGGAAGTAAAAGTGGAGATAGTCTTAACTAATCGCAATTATAATGTCTTATTTTCATGAATTTTCTAAAAATGTATGACCGTTGAAGACTTCTTTTCCAGGGCTTTGGGAGGGGGCTGAATAAGTGAGGATCTTTGAGGTTAAGTTTCATTTGTTTCATGGGAAATTCACTTCAGGTTACCACATATTTAACTATAACTTATTTGACAATTATTCTCTGAACCTGAAGTGATAGCCAGAATTTTAAAAACTTATGCAAATTTCTTACCCAATGGACTAGTTATAAAAACAGACAAACAAGAAGCAGAAACCAAGAGTTCCCAAGAAAGTCGATAATTGGGCAGAAGCTAGCCTCTGTGCATCGGATGCAGATTCCAACTACTCGACTTTAAAATGTTTGGATTTAGATTGTGAAAAACAATAAAATCTGTTCTTTCCCCTTCAGGCTACATATGTTGTGCAATTACTGTGTTCCAAGAACTGCATTTAGTCTTTATGCTTTGTATTTCAGTTCTGTGCTCTTTAAACTCTCTGGTATTCATAGTCTCAATTTTATTTTGAGAACTTAGTTAGTGATTGTGGCAGGTACTGCTGGCTCCTGACCCCCAAAATATGCCCCTTCTGCTTTCACAAAAAAAAAAAAAAAGAGAGAGAGAGAGAGGGAAAAGAACTACAATTTTTTTCAGTTACAGGTGGCTAAATGTTCAGGGAAATTGAGCCCCGCCTCCACAAGATAAAGCATACCCTTAAGATATTTAGGGTAATCCCCTTCTCCTTTGCTAGTGATTAGTTTAGAAGTAGTCATGTGTTCCATTTCTAGCCACTTTAAGAGGAAGTGCTGCAAGTTCTAAAAAAGAGAGATGCACAGTGAAAAGCCACAGTTTCTTTCTGCCTTTGAGACTTCTAGTTGGTGACAACTAACTTCTAATCGCCAAGGAAAGCCTAGTGGAAGCAAAGAAAATGACTCAAAGCTCTGAATTAACCAACTCTGCATACTTACTTTTGGACTTCCTGTAGCATGAAATGAAAAGAATGCCACTTCTACTCTGACATGTCTAGTACTTACGGCAGAAATCATTCCAGCAGAAACAGTGATGCATAAAACGAAAGGTATACAAACACACGCACATATAACATTCTGTGTTTTTTTTTCTCATTACAAAAGCAATATATGTTCCTTTTGGAAATTTGGAATTGTAGGAATTCACAAGAAAGAAAATGAAGAAAATTATCATTCAGATAACTGTATCAACATTTTTGCATATACCTATTGTTGCTATGCATGCACTTTATATATTATGTAACTTTTAAAATTAGACTAATTGTTTTAAACTTGAGTTTTTAACTTAATAACCATAAAATTAAATTGAAGATTTAAATTAATCTTAATTAAAGATTCAACTGAACTTTATTTTATTTGGTTTCCTATGGACACAATTTATAGTAATTAGACAAGCTCAAGGAATTGGTTCAACATTGAAAACTAGATTAAAGGCAAAATAGAAATTCTAAATATATTTTACCTGCCCACAAATATTATCTCTTTGTGGCTACCAAGTTCTTTCTGAGACCAGGTCACTTTAAGGAAGTTCCTAACATTTACACTGATTTATGCTCCCTGGAAGATAATGTTTGTGGTACCTTCCATAGTATTTATTTATTTTATTATTATTACTGTTTTTTTTTAGCTGTTTCCTCTGTTTTTTAGGCTGAAATTGAATTAGTGCAGTCTTTGTTCAAATCATTGTCATTCTTTCGTGTCATTTCTTTACTAAATTGAATTGCAAGAAGAAATACAATTTTTAACCAGTTTTATATGCTAAATAAAGGAGGTGACAACCAAGATAGAATCTTAATGATCTGATATATTGGATTCACTCTGCAGAATATATCCTTTTTTACAAAGAAGCCTCATCTTTTGTTATGATTGGAAATAGAGTAAATGACTGTAATATCAGATATTAAATATCCTCTGTAGAGTGATATATCTTTAAGTTAAAAGTCACATTTGCCTTTTGGGCTATGAATTTTAGTTTAAATCCATATCCATATTATAATTTATGGACTACAATACTCATATAATATACGTATTTTTGCAAAGTTTTTATTACATGTGGAGCCTTAAGAGAGTTTCTAAGTTTGAAAATGGTGAGTCATCAACTTTAAACAATCCAGATTCAATGTTAACATTTTTATACATGTTATATGAACAAATGAATACATTCTGATACATTTTCATTGTAATAAACTTATTTATAAATATACAGACTCAATCAGGGATTCTTAACATTTTTTGTGACATGGGTGCCTTTGGCAGTCTGGTTTGGCCTGTAAACCCCTTTCAGGATAATGTTTTAAAATGCATAAAATAATACAAATAGGAATAAAAGAAAAACAGTTTCATTAAAATATAGTTTTGTGCATGAACCAGAGGTTAAAGAGCCCTGCATCAAGATTTTGAATAGCCCTTTAGTTAATGTATCAAAAAATTGAGACCATAACAATTTCTTGAACATGTAAGAGCCAAGCTGAGATACATTCATAAAACACATATTTAATAAAGCCCTTACATTATATCTTGTATATGTACACTATTTTTGTCTTTAAATTTAGAAATAAGAACTGTTAGTTTAGGAATAAGTATAGGATACAGTTACTTAGAGAAGATCGATTTTGTTCTGACATCTATATTCTTGTGTTACCTAGCAAAACTGTAAAATCTCGGTATCAATATACATGCTTTATTTTATTTATTTATTTATATATATTTTTTAATTTTATTTATTTATATATTTTCCCCCAAAGCCCCAGTAGATAGTTGTATGTCATAGCTGCACATCTTTCTAGTTGCTGTATGTGGGATGCAGCCTCAGCATGGCCGGAGAAGCAGCGTGTTGGTGCTTGCCCGGGATCCGAACCCGGTTCGCCAGCAGCGGAGCGCGAGCACCTAACCGCTAAGCCACGGGGCCGGCCCTCAATATACATGCTTTAAAGTTAACTTTGAGCATTTTAGCATATTATAAATTTTGAGCTTGCCCAATCCAACTGTAGAGTTGGGAGCATGGATTGGTTAATTAAAGGTATGAGTTTAGTAAAAAAGAAGATATGGATCAAAGAGTAGAAGGAAGGAGCTCAACGGTGACAGAAATAGGACCAATGGAGACAGAACTGGAAAATAATGTAGAGTATGGAAAAAAAAAACCACGTGGTACAACACTAAAAAACTAAAAGTATGAGAAGAGAAAAATAAGGAAAGACCTATCGTTAGTCTAATTAGCAATTTACTTTCCACAATTCCACTTGCCTTGGAACATTGGGAAATTATATTTCATCTTTTGTATGGCACTATGTATCTCATATGAATATAATGCTATTTTACCTATTTTTTAAAAAAACAAGTTAAATAATGGTTGAATTTCTTTTACGTCCCTTATATATAATTTTCTCATTTAATGGATATAATAGTCCTGTTATTTTTTATCCTCTCCTCTTTTTCATGGCATGGTAAAAACAGGCTTGAATTAAAAGAGGTATTGGTGGGCCGGCACTGTGGCTTAGCGGTTGGGTGAGCGCGCTCCACTACTGGCGGCCCGGGTTCAGATCCCTGGCGCGCACCGACGCACCGCTTCTCCAGCCATGCTGAGGCCGCATCCCACATACAGCAACTAGAAGGATGTGCAACTGTGACATACAACTATCTACTGGGGCTTTGGGGAAAAAAAAAGAATTGGCAATAGATGTTAGCTCAGAGCCGGTCTTTCTCAGCAAAAAGAGGAGGATTAGCACGGATGTTAGCTCAGGGCTGATCTTCCTCACACACACACACACACACGCACACACACACACACACACACACACACTCACACAAAAAGAGGTATTGGGCTGACAAATTTTGGAAACCATGCCACTTAATGTGAGTATCAGTAGGTGTTAGTTACACATTTACAGAGTTTTCCTTTTCCTTTTTTCAATGCTTTGCTGTCTTCTTTCACCTGTAATATTGAAACTGTAGTTTTCAGAGTTCCTCTTATGTATCAAATATCTTTTCACCTGTGTATTTGCTTGTTTTCTTATTTATTTTTCTCAGTGATTTGTGGATTACGGCTTTAGTAAAATCAGAAGATAGAAAAAATCTCTCATATTAAAACAGAGTATATTATGTGTAAAACCTAATCAATATAAATCTTTTCTTGATTGTATTTAAAAGCAACGTTATTATTACTACAGTTAACTACCAGAAACTCCATAGACTGTACAGCCGACAGGAATGTTCTAACCCCCTGTCCAAATTCTAACCCTTCTAAAACTCCCCTTTATATGCAGGCATTTCACAACCTTACCATGTAAGGAATGGAATGAAGGAGAACTACTTATGTCTTGTCAGGTTGGTGGAGTGGATGGTGGTTTGGTTGCTGAATATTCCAAACATCAGAATGCTTTTGAAGCCAAAGAAAAAATTAGATTTATTGCATCCTTTTTTTTTTTTTAACCACAAGAGGGAAACTGATTTTACTGACAGGGGGAATACTGTCTCTGTGCCTATGTATTATTGTAGCATAAGATTGTAATTGCTGCTAAGCCCCTTGGAAAAAACCCTCCAAGGCATGCCTAGGTCAAGAGTGTGTTGTGGTTTCTCAGCCTTACTTTTTGGAATCTCTTTGCCTTAGGCCATGGCTACTTTAAATATTTATACATTATTATACATGGAGAAAGTGATAAGAAACCCGTATAATGTGTTGTAGGAGCTCAGAAGTTGGCAGATTAATTTAGAAGCTTATGATTGTGGGGAAATATTTCATTATTTTTCCTGAAGTTTTTTTTAAGTTGTATTTGAGTCTCTGACAATGTGATTTCTAAAAGAATAAAAATGATAACATAACCTTAAACTCTGCTTTGTTTCAAATATGCTGCAGCCTTTGTGTTTATCATTCCTATATGGGGAAATTCATTACCTTGCTCTTCCTTACATGAAGAAGTAAGTCTGTCTGTACTCTATCAATTACAGAGAGAAATATCCATATATAAGTGGATCAAGGCACGGATTTAAAAAAGCAAAGAGAAAGAAGAAGTGATTTACTGGATCTGACACCCTGTTTAACATTTCAGGATCAAACCAATACCAAATTCCTAGGGCATAGTAGGGAGTCCAGCAGACAGTAAATGAAGTGGCAAATGCAACCGTCATCTTTAGGGTCCTCAGCCGAGCTCTTGGTATATTGTTCTTGGATTGATTCAGTTGTAGTTCTATTAGAGACAGAAAAGAGTAGGTGTTTAAACACCAGTTTTGTTACAAAACCAAAATGGACAAAAAAGAAGGGAGAATCACTAATTCAAACTAAAAAAATATAATGAGAGCAAATTTCCAATGTTTTTAATAATAATTTGTTTGAACAGCATGTTTATATTCCAAGTTTTCTACCATGTCACATAATAAGTAGAAAAGATTAAAGATATAGTACTCTTAAAGTTAAGTTTCCACCAAAGTAATTTGGATTTGAAATATGGAGATACTCAAACTCTTAAAATATAAATTTAAGGGAGTAGACTGAGGTTTACCTGAGCTGAATTCTGAGTTTACACAGAACTCCTGCATACTCACTATCTGAATATCTCTGACAGTAAGGTAATGAGAATCGTGCATGGTTGAAAGTGTGCTGCCCAAAATTATCTTTCTCAATCATGTGCTTCTGTCTGTGATATCCAAAAACATTTCACTTTTCATATTAATACATCCTTTAAAGTTCACTGGTGGTTTCCCTTGTGAGGAAATTCCCTGGAATTTAATGAAATTGCTGACTTTAATAGGCTGCCTACATGAAGTTTACGACTTAGTTCTTAAAAGTAAAAAGCTGCAGTTTTAAAGTACTCAAAATCCGTTCTTGTTTTTCATAATCCAGAACTGCTATTTTAAAATAAAAAAATACTGTTCACATACTATGTTTTTTTGAGGGAGAGATAATGCTATTCAGAAATAGTCATTTTGCAACTTATTCATTTATCATCAAAGAGTGGAAATATGGAAGAAAACATTTACATGCATGATGTTTTAATATAAAATTAAATTTTCGCTAGAAATGTTAAATAATTTATTGAATACAGACTGGTTATGGATTTTTTGTCATACAAACCTAATTACCATTTACTGTGTGCCTTGCTGTGGGCCTTGTTCTTTTCACACATTATTTCATCTAATCCTCAATATCTGTAAACATTAGTAACATAAGTAATAAAGCAATCAATAGCAATGAACACACTTCAAAAAGCATCTTGGGGGGCCGGCCTGGCGGCGTAGTGCTTGGGTTTGCGCGTTCTGCTTCGACGGCCTGGGTTTGCCAGTTCGGATCCTGGGTATGACCTACTCAGCGCTCATCAAGCCTGCTGAGGCAGCATCCCACATAGAAGAACTAGGAGGACCTACAACTAGGATATACAAATATGTACTGGGGCTTTGGGGAGAAAAAAGAAAAAGAGGAAGACTGGCAACAGATGTTAGCTCAGGGCCAATCTTCCTCAAAAAAAAAAAAAAACAAAAAAACAAAAGCATCTTGGCTTAGCACAGTGGCTGAATCTCAAAAAATATTGAACCTCTTACAACATAGTGTGCTTCTACCTCTTTTGAAATATTATCACATTTCATTATTGGTTTACTGTTTACTCGCTGACTTTTCTGCTAGACTATAGACTCCATGAAAGCAGGATAGTTATTAGGCTGTTTTATTCACCATGGTATCCACATCTATTCTATCAATCACCCTAATCTATTTCCAGCAATATTGAGAAGTCAGTACATATTGGCTGAATAAATAAGAGATTAAATGACTAAATTTGTGTTAGTAATATTTAACTGTTGCTCCTTGCCTCTGCTTTTTTGTTTTTCTGCTTCTGCGTGGCTCACATTTCTTCAGATTAATCCCTATTTGGGATCTATCTCCTTATTCTCCATGTGCTCTTCTTAGATATCCCTTATAGAGCTGAATTTCTCTAGGATAAGATTTTGAAGGCAAATTGTTTTTGCAGTATACTTTTTAGGAAATACTAAATACCATTTTGTGCTGGCAGGTGGGAACTGCCCAAGTATCTATTATAAAGCATCAGTGTAATTATTTCCTTTTGAAAATATCTCTTGAGAGTAGTCACACCATAATAATTAAGATGATTTTCCTATTAAGTTGTATCAGGTATAACTTATGCACTATGCTGTTGATAACATTCTTTAGGATGTCATGGCAACATAACCATGTTTACGTTGTAAATTCACAAATTTTAGTTTTTGAGAATGCACCAGATTACTGAAGCAAAAAAGGCACAGCCACATCTGTGAAGCTTCAGATGAAATTGTCAATTACATATTCAATAATGTTTTGCATACCCAACACACACACACACACACACACACAAATGTGCATAGTTATGTTGTGTGGATATAGGAGATTTGGATGTGAAACAGAGCAGCTTAATTTTAATACATCTACTGGCTACTATTTAACAAGTTGTGCTTGCCTATATTCTAGAAATCAGGTATTGGGTATAGTATTGTGATGGGCCCTGCAGGAACAATTTGCAAATATTTATACTAGGTAAATGGGGTAATTGTCCTTTAATCTTTAATTCCCTGGTGCAAATTTAGAACATTATGAGATACTAAATTACCGTATCTGTAAATTGGGGATAATAAAGGTGTAATAAAGGTATTACCTCATGGGGTGATTGTGAATATTAAATGAATTAATATATGTAAACTGCTTAGAACGATATCTGGCACATAGTGAGGCTCTGCTTTGAGTATTGCTGTGTAAAAACTGTTTACCCACAATTAACACCAAATCTAAGGAATACGCACTGTGGGGATCCTGATGAAGGACCTGTGTCAGGGTGAAGATGATCTTTGCATTACAGATCAGCATGATGAGAAGAGGGATGATGAAGAGGCAGCTGAAGGTGAAAAAGTTATAAAAGGCTTGATGCCACCATTGTGGAAAACTGCAGTGTGTTACACATTGAGAGAAACCTCCTGTCTGTCCAGAGCTGTCTGCCAAATGGATCATCCTGAAGATGTATAACTATGGGAGAAAATAAAAAAATAAAAAAATTTTTACTTTTTTTCTAACAGTATTTGCATGTTTTCTTGAAAGTGTTCTCTTCTGTAATCTGCTAGCCTTCTAACATGTTGTTGACCAAAGCAACTGCTAAGCTCCTTGATATTATCCTTTAGGCATTTCTATGAAAAGTTTAATTGGATCTTTACTTAAAATATGTTTGGGTAATGTAAATGAATCTCTAGGATTTTGGATTTTTTTGAAATTATTTCAATCTTGCAGAACAATCATCAACCAAAGATTTAAACCTTGTATGTATTTCAATTTCAGATACGATTGTGCTGACAACTTCTTGAAATGATTTTGTTTGTTGTTATATCTGTAGCACCTAAAACTATATCTGGTATTTAGAATGTGCACCCAAATTATATATTTAAATTTTATTTTTAAGACAGAAAACCTCAATAAAATGGTCAAAGAACATGAACAGACAGTTCACAAAAAAGATATAACAGTAGCCGTTAAGCACATGAAAAGATGTTCAGCCTCACTCATAATAAGAGAAAAGCCAGTTAAGGTGACAATGAAATGCGATTTTTCACTATCAAGATTAGCAAAAATTAAAAAGAATAGCAACACATTCTCTTGCATGGCTGTGGGGAAACAGAGGCTTTTGTCCATGTGTTTGCTTATCTTCCACATATGAGTGAAATCGTATGGTATTTGTCTTTCTCCGTCTGACTTATTTCGCTTAGCATAATACCCTTTAAGTCCACCCATGTTGTTGCAAATGGCAAGATTTCATTTTTTTATGGCTGTATACATACACCATGTCTTCTTTATCCCTTCATCTGTCTATGGGCATTTAGGTTGTTTCCAAGTCTTGGCTAATTGGAATAATGCTGCAGTGAACATAGGAGTGCATATATCTTTTCTAATTAGTGCTTCATGTTCTTTGTATAAATACCCAGAAGTGGAATAGCTGGATTATATCGTAGTTCTATTTTTAATTTTTTGAAGAGCCTCCATACTGTTTTCTGTAGTGGTTATACCAATTTACATTCCTACCAACAGTACACAAGGGTTCCCTTTTCACTATATCCTTGCTAACACTTGTTATTTGTTGTTTTTTTGATTATAGCTATTCTAACGTGCATGAGGTGATGTCTCATTGTGGTTTTGATTTGCATTTCCCTGCTGATTAGTGATGCTGAGCACCTTTTCATGGACCTGTTGGTCATCTATATGTCTTCTTTGGAAATTGTTCAGATCCTCTACCCATTTTTGAATGGGATTTTTGTTTTTGTTTTTGTTTTTGATTTATTTTGCTAATGAGTTCTTTATATATTTTGGATATTAACCCCTTAGTGGATATATGATTTGCAAATATCTTTTTCCATTCAGTTGGTTGCCTTTTCATTTTGTTGATAGTTTCCTTTGCTGTGCAGAAGCTTTTTAGTTTGGTGTAGTTCTCTTGTTTATTTTTGCTTTTGTTGCCAGGATTTCTTTTATTTAAGCCAATGAGGGACAGTATTCTTTTTTTAAAGTTTTGATTGAATTTTAATTTAATTTAATTAATTTAACAGGCCCTGGGTTTCTTTCCTTTTTGGGGTGATGGAGTGGGAGTGGAATATGCCTTTTTTTTTAAAAAAAAACAACAAACTATATTTCCTTTCTTTGCTTGTAGGGTAGAAAAAATTTAATAAAAAATATATATAATACATAATATGAATAAAAATGTAATAAAATTATAAGTAAATATAATATAGAATATAATGTTTCTTTTATTTGTAATTAAAATATTTATTTTCAGTTTCAGATCTTTTTCCAGCTTAAGGGCAAAAAAGAATTTTTAAATTAATCCACTAGAGGGTGCCGAATGATCATTTCATCACTCTTAAAAGTCAAGAAACTCAAAAGTGCTTTCAGCTAATTCCGTCTATTGATCCAGACCAACTTTTTCCACATTACAAAGTGGAAACTGTTTCAGTTTTCTATACTTCTTTGCAACCTGACCTTATTTAAAGTTCAATTTTGAATTTGACTCAACACCCAGATGTTGTGAGTTGAAGTCTCTGGAAGGGTTATTTCACATAGAAACTGAGAATTTTATATTTACAAAAAAATCTTAACTACTTTTGTCTCTACTTCCCCAGTGGGACTTGTAACCAGATGACCTGAGTTTGACTTTCTGCTCTGCACTGGGCCACATTTTCACTTTAATATTTCATGTTTTTCAGTCATAATGATGAAACTTTCAATAAAAGTGACTTTGAAATATAGTACTATGATTTGAGTTTGGTTATCATCCTTATTTAGTTAACGAATGCTCATTTTTAAAGTAACTCCTAGGTCAAAAAACTAACTAGGGGCTCTCTGTTGTAAAACATGAACCAGATATATCTTGCTATCAGGGAGTTAAATATTTGGTGGGAGAGATAGAGCATGTATGTGACACCTGTAGGACAAAATAGACTGTGATAAGCTCTAAATGAAAGGAATAAAGTGTTATGGAAATTCAGTTTACTTGCCCATAAACTAATCTGTTTTAGGCTTGGCTCATTTTATTTTGTGCTCCAAGGCCATGTTCGTTACAATGATTAATATAGGGATCCACTTTACTTCTTTTGTCCTTGGATCATATTTCTTTAATTTCCTTATGTTTCTCCTCTCTCGTCCCTGGCCCCAGTTCTCACCAGTGTTTGCTTTATTTTGCCATAAACAATAGTAATCTGTTTTCTTTCTTTATAGTCAGTTGCAAATGCTCATTCCTTCTTAGAAAATTATTTTTAACCCTCACCTTATCCCATACTAATTATACCACTACCTAATCTTTTCCAAAGGTAATTATCTGTAGATGATATGCTTTAGTTTTCTTATCTATAAAATGGAGTTATTAATAGTATCCACCTCTAGGGGCTGTCATGACAATTGCGTGAGTTAATACTTGCAAACCACTTAGAATAGTGTCTGGCACACAGCACTATATAAATCATATCCAATATTATTAGAAAAATTTTGAGGCACTTGTAATATTGTACAACTTGTAAATATGTATCCATATATATTTATTTGTATATTTATAAATGAATGCCATGTACTTTTTTCCTGATATCTCTTAACCATCTATTCTCACCTTAAGATTTTCCTTTTCCAACCTTCTACAAGAACAAAGGAAATAGACAATATTGCATAGTGTGGTGTAGTGTAGTTGTTAAAAGCTCTGGGTATGGAGTTAACTGGAGGTACTGACACCTCTACTTACTAGACGGTAATCTTGGGCATGTTATGTAACATTCTTAACCTTAGTTTCTTTATGATAAAATAAGGATAATAATTTTATCTAATTTATAGGGTTGTTGGGAGCCTTACATGAGATAATGCATGCAAAAGCATTTGCACAATTCCTGGCACATATTTATGTCCTGAGTAACTATTATTTACATCATCATCGTCATTATTGTTATTTCTATTAGCATGCTATTACTATGTTCCGGTATAGTTCTTGGCATATTGTATATGCATCATGAGTATTTATTGAATTTAAGTTGCTTGTCAAGTTCAGAAGTGCATTCTAGCCCTGTAAATTCTTTGTGTGTCAAGGCAAGCCTCCACACATCTTCAGACCACACATCTTTACACCAAAGACTAAAGGGTGGCTCATATATCTTGCCTGCAGGCCTGGGTTAACTATAGAATTTAAAAGCTGTCAATATGTGATGGTCCATATTAACACAGATAAGCTAGTGGTATGAACTGTTTCTGCAAATAATCTGCTACTCTGAAATTCTTGTGGTCTTAGATGACTGTCATTGGAAACTGTGATTTTTAGTTAGATATGGGCACACCTAATTCAGGAAATGTTTTCTTCTCAACATGCACTTACCTGCCAAACCACAGATGATCTTAAATCAGATCTCCTTTCAAGTCATGTTTGTTACCCTTTTCTTTTCTTTTTTTCTCCCTCTCCTCCCTCTCCCTTTCCCCTTTCCTTCCTTCCTTCCTTCCTTCTTCCCTCCCTCCCTCCTTCCCTCCCTCCCTTCCTTCTTTCCTATCCTACTTTAGGAAACAATACCTCTGAGACTTGAATTATTATGCTCTGGCATTTATAGCTTTTAGAGTGAGTAGAATAGCTTGGTGACTAGGGAGTAGACTGGTCAAATTTACTTATCAGTCAGAATGAATGTTATAATTTTGAGAAATTTTAAATAATCAACCTTTATATAAGTAATTCTCTTTACTGTTGCTTAAAGAATCATTTTATTTTTGTAGTCATATTTCCCTGTTATTTTCTCTCCTGACTTCAAAAACACTGCTATGAAAGAAAGAATGGAGGCAGGAGTAGAGAAAGGAATGAACATTAACTGAGTGTTTAAGTGTAAAGTCTTGTGCTAAATAGTTTTATATATCTTATTCTGTATAATTTATTCTTTACAATTACCCTTTTAAACTTAGTTGAGTAATTTACTCAGAACCATGTAGGTGGTACAAGATAACATTGAGATTTGAAAGCAGCTTTGTTTAAATCCAATAGCCATGCCATTTCTACTATCCCGTTGCTTTTCAAACTTTGTTGCAGGGAAGTCTGAGGTCTTCAGAGACTATGACTGGGGCTATTGAATGGCCAAATAGAGGACTGGGCCTCTCTTATCGCTATTCAACCAGAGCAGTTTCACTTATATCTGTTTCATTTATTAGGGCTCCACATAGAATTTTGTTAAAAAAAAAATTCCATTACTAACAAAACGTTTGCAAGTTCAGCTACACTATGCTGAAACTTCTGAAAATGTATCCCCAAACCATCATAGAACTCTGAGGTTAGTCATCAGGAAGGTGGAAACCGAGGTGGCCAATCTGAAATTAGGTCACTCTGAGCTCTAGCAAAATGTCATAAATTCTTTGATTCCCAAGCCTGAGTTGTGACAACTAGCTTGTTAGTTTTTTTTTTTTTTTAAATGTAGGTATGAATTACTCAAGTAATAGAATATCAATATATGCATCAAAGGGTAAAGATTAAGGTCGTCCTTTCAAAGTAAGTTAGCCACAACAGGATGCGCCTTTGACAATGGGCTTATCTGTAGAGCTTAGTGAAGCAAGAGGGACACTCAGCGTGTGTCACAGTCTAGAAATAAAAAGCTTTCTCTATCTCTTGTCTTCCCCATCAAACATAGGTAACATAAGTCACAGGATTGAAATCTCTTTTATGTAGAGAGATGGCAGAGAGCTATAATAAAAGAAAAACTGGACTTTAAGAAGACATGAGTCCAACAGACCAAGTGACATTGTGAAAGCCAGTGGATCCCTTTGAACCAGTGGTTTTCAAATTGCAGGTCATGACCATCAGTTAGTTGCCATCAACATTAAAAAACGAAATGGAATAGAGTGGAATGTTTATTTCATGAAAACTTTTCTCAGTTATGGGTGTGTAAGAGAAAGAGACACAGACAGACAGACTCTATGCAGTATGTATTTCTTACTTTGGGTTATTACCAAAAAGGTTTGAATGCCTTTGCTTTCAAAATTTCTCTTGTACATTCTGTTATACATGAAATGAGGATAATAACAAGGCTTTTTATGTACCACATAGAGTCAGTGTAAGTATCAAGTAAGATTACATATGTGAGGTTTTTCAGGAAACTTCAGCAAAGTGCTTTATAAATTTAAAGTGCTACTGAAAGTAAAGATGAGTTATTTGTTTTACAAAATAAAATAGCACCATCATTTTCTGTAGCACAGGTACACGTAAATCTCTCCTGCAGAGTAATATGTTTGAGGTCAGGCTATTTACCTGGAATTCCTAAGCAATTCAAAGTTAATTTCATATTTTCTTTTTACTGCATCAAGATAGATAAGTATTTGGCATTATCTTTCTATTATTGATGTGATAGTCTTAGATGAAAACAATTGAATTAATAAATCAATATTTTATTTATAGTCTCTGAGAGGGTCCTTTAAAGGAGAGTGAAATTGTGGGTTTGCATTTCAGTTACTATCACAAATTGACCTATTTCTACTTCTGTTTAGACTTTCATCTACATGTGTCGCAAATTACCAGCTACTTGCCAAATAGCTGCACATATACAAAAATCATATATATCCAGCATCATGTCCTAAGGCGAATGTTTTCAGCTCTTTTCATAGCCTGCCTTCCTTCCCCCTTCAAACAAACAGACAAGCAGACCAACAAACAACTCCTGTTCTCAACCTACCTCTCTGTTTCAATGGTTTTACTATTAAAACTCTTTGGCTGAGGGTATTGGAGCTTTATTTTACTCCGCTCTATTATTAACCTCCTGAGTCCAATTTGTTGCCAAGCTTTGTTTTTTGTTTGAAATTCTCCCTTACAATCAATTCCCTCTGACACCACCCTAGCCTCCAACCTAATTACCTTGTTGCCAGATGATCTGAAAGGCTTCTTTGTCTCTCTTCACTCTATTTGGGTCTATGTAAATTTTCTTATAATATTTTTGTTAGAAAAATCATTTTAGTAATTTACAACATGATGACTA
Organism: Diceros bicornis minor; assembly: GCF_020826845.1. Taxonomy (NCBI): domain Eukaryota; kingdom Metazoa; phylum Chordata; class Mammalia; order Perissodactyla; family Rhinocerotidae; genus Diceros; species Diceros bicornis. The sequence continues at coordinate 53,589,797 of NC_080747.1, forward strand.
TAGCTAACACTGCTGTGTGATGTGTAGGAAAGTTGTTAAGAGGGTAAATCCTGAGAGTTCCATAACAAGAAGAAAAATTTTTTTTTTCTTTCTTTTCTTTCTCATCTCATCTATGATGATGGATGTTAGCTGAACCCATTGTAATAATCATTTCACAGTATGTGTAAATCAAACCATCATGCTGTATGCCTTAAATTTATACAGTGATCTATGCCAATTATTTCTCCATAAAACTGGAAAAAAGAAACAAAAACAAAAAAAATCATTTTACTCCTTGTACAGGACTCACAAAGTCTATATGGCTCCCCCATTAATTTCAGAATTTCGCCTGGCTATCAATGTCTTCTATAATGTAAATCCATTATACCCCTCATTCATTGATTCATTTATCCAAACTTGTTTTTTTAGTAAAAGGTAGAAGATTTATTTGATCTAAAGAGAAACCAGAGTATCCAATTATTTTAAATTTCTGTTTTTGCTAGTTATTAGGTACTGTGAATATTAATGAAGATAAGCACAACAGAGTCCCCACTGTTTAAGAGTGTATTCCTTAATGGCAAAGACAGGTAAACAAACGTGTAACCACAATGTTTTATGACAAATAAGAAGTACACTATGAGGTCAATGGAAAGGGAACAACCACCAAGTCTGATTTCCTGCTGGTCCCAACTCTCGGTCTTTCGCTTCAGCCAAACAAGTGGCCTGTGAATATTAATCACACTTTTCAACTTTTGCTGAAAAATGTATGTGTCCTTGACTTATTTTTTCCATCCAAATACCATTCATCTTTAAAAATTCAGCTTATCCTACCTTTACCCTGAAATCTTCATTACCCATTTCAACTCATACTCTTCTCTCCCTCTTCTTATACTTGTAATAGGTTTAAAAAATTTTTAGTAAATAGTTGTATTAGTTTTATACAAGCTTTGTCTCCACAACTGAATTACATACATTTTCTTTTCTTTCTTTGTTTTTTGGTGAGGACGATTAGCTCTAAACTAACATCCGTTGCCAATCTTCCTCTTTTTGCTGAAGAAGATTAGCCCTGAGCTAACATATGTGCCCATCTTCCTCTATTTTATATATGGGATGCTGCCACAGCATGGCTTAATGAGTGATGTGGCACGTAGGTTCGCACCTGGGATCCGAACCTGCGAACCCCAGGCCACCAAAGTGGAGCGAGTGAACTTCACCACTATGCCACTGGGCCAGCCCCCTGAATTACATTTTCTTTGAGGGCTGTTTCTTGGTTTCGTCAGTACCAGGCTCAATGTTAGGAACCAAACTTGTGTTTATCATCTCTAAGAAAACCAGTCAACAAGAAGCACTTCAAAGAAACAAAATGGAAAATTTCAGGGCTTAAGCCTTAGCTAAATAACCTCATTTCAAGTGACATGTTTGTTAAACTTATTTTTGTATATTCAGTCACTGTGAGAATAATTGTACTGTACTTTTTTCCAGAGAAATCAAAGCATTTTATTTTTTCCCATTTTTCCTGCCATGCAACACACACTAAATTTATCTAATTTCCAAAAAGTTTAAGTGATGAATTGGTGGGAAAATTGAGTTACCCAGCTTTCTAGTCTCTTGCACTATTTAGTGAATTCTGCATGGCAGTTTTTCTTTTCTTTTTTAACCACCTGGCCAGTTTAGAATGTCTAGATAAATTTCCACTTGTAGTGGCAAGTTTTTGGAGGATCCCGGTTAACTCTGACTTGACTTCTTGACACATCCTCATACCCTGGGTTCATCATACAGTACATTTACAAGCAGAGAGACAAGTTGATTATCTGTTATTAAAGGATCTTTGCTATTTGTAAGAATGTGTCCTTCAGAGATATGACTGTTGAAAAAGACAGATTCTGCAGGTCAGTTAACCAAGTTGCCTCTACTGAGACAATCTGGACAGATGTCTGCCTTCTGTAAGAGAGGGCCTTTGCCTATACCAACAGTCTTAGAGTTTTGCTAACAGCTTGTTACAGTCTAAATTACCTCCAGAAAAGCAAGTCAACCTCAGGGAAATAGTCAAATTTCCAAAAGTCCAAGATTTTTCACTTTTTCTTTTTATTCAGTCCCACCCAGCTGCAAACTACAGAACAACATACTAATCGTGAATAATTCTCTCTAAGCTGCAATGACAGAATTCTTAAAGTTTTTACTCAAGAAATCCCAAATAAGGTAAGTTATAAATACTTTCTACCCATGCAAATTTCATAGTTCCTAAAGATTCTCTCCATTTACCATGTCAACCTGAGCAAAAGAAAAATGGATGGAAAAATAAGATGTCAAATAAGAGGTCAAATTTGAGAACAGCTACATTTTTGGGGAGCATTTCCTATGTGCCAGAGATTATGCTAGACACTTTAATACATTATTCATTTAGTCATCACAAAAGCTGCATAAAGTAGGCATTACTTCCATTTTATAAATGAAGGAACTGAAACCCAGAGAGGTTAAGAAATTTGCCCAAAGTAGCAGAGCCAGGATTAAACTCCACTCTCTGACTTCCAGAGCCCAAGCTCTTAAAGATAATACAATACTGCCTTTAACATACAATAATACAATACAGTACTCAAGTTTAGATAGGAAATGTGTGATTGCCATCTCCTAGCAAGTTCATGATAATGTTTTACCTGTGGTCCAGCAAAGATACTACTGAGAAGCCAGGCCAAGCCAATCATGGACTGTCCAAGCTTGCTGTTGCTTTTCACAGCTAGGGGCCTTGTGATGGCCAGGGAGCGGTCCAGGCTGATCACTACCATCATGAAGGCTGGGGCATACATGGAGAAAAGCTTCAGATAGCTGAGGACTTTGCAGAGGAGCTCTCCAGCATACCATTGGACTGTAATGTTCCACATTCCATCCAGTGGCATGACTATCAGTGTCTCCAACAGATTGGCTAAAGTCAGATGTTTTAAAAGCACCTTCATCCTCGAGAGCTTTTTCCCATTCTCTTTCTTCTGAGTCCACTTCTGAAGTTTCAACAAAAAAGAAGCATTAAAGGTTGTGGACAGTAGAAAAAGGAAGAAAGTAACTGTCACTCGGATCTTTCCAGATAAGGTCAGGGTAGGGAGGTTGGCCTGCATCAGCGGGATGCTGCTGTTGTCAGCTGAGCAGTGATTTTGATTCTGTTCAGGAGAGGCATTGTTTGCCATACTTCTCCACTGATAGAGCTTCAAGACTTGTGTTTCTGTCACTTATGTTTTATTGTAATTGAACCCAAAGTCCCGTTTTATTTCTGCCTTCTTTGGATGAAAACATCACTGGTTTAGATTATGTCAAATTTTGTCCTGGAGATAGTTTATATTTAGTATGAAAGATCAAGGTGAACTTGTTTTGTGGGTTTATAATCCAACAGAGTGCTCAAACAGAGCATGTCAAACACATTCTGAGGGCCAAATGTAACTGTAGTACCTCGGCAGATGGCCTGGTTTTCACAACATTTTTCCTAAGTGGAGAAGGACACTGGAAGCTCAATTGTGAATTTAAAATTCACTCATGTTATTATTCAAATAATTTTAATGAAGAGATTTTCTAAGAACTATTAAGTGTTTGTATTCTGTCCAACAGATGCAAAATGAAAATGAAAAAAATGTGGAAAAAGTTAAAATCTGTTTAAATCAGATAATTGAGTTAAAATCTTAATCCAGTTAAAATCTGTTGTTTTAAGAAATTAATACATCTCAAAACACATTTGTTTTCTTTTTCAATCATACACTGAGATTTCAAACGCTAGACAAATATGTTGATTTAAAACCATCCTCCATAAAACACCAAATCAATACCTTAACAGAATCAATTTGATCTAATACCAATTGGGCTGCATTCAAATTTATCAAATTATCTTAATGGTCAGATTATCCATGCTTAAGTTAGAGTAAAAATGGTTAACATTTGTTTATTATTGCCTTGCTTTTATGATTGTCTCAATATTGTACTTGCCATTATTGCACATTATTGCATAGGTATTGGAGAGATTACTATGTAACTATATAACTAGGTATTGGAGAGAAGACTATATAAACGCTGTATCCACATTTATGTATGTTTATATATAATGTGAATATTTGTTTATATTACTTTATACATTATATGACCATTTCACATTGGGGCCACTTAGAAACTATCTCTGCGTCGCTGGTTTAACTTTCATGGTAAGTGCTTGATGCTGTTGTTTACCAATACTGGCATGACTGACATTGGAATTTATTAAATCACCAGCTTAATTTCTCTTATGTCAACTAGGTTGCTTCTGTGGCATCCAAAGCAAGAATAATGTTAAGAGTAAAGGTGGCTCTTTTGACTTAGATGGTCCTTTCTTGTTAGTTCATTTATTTGTTTATTCTGTCTTTTATTCATTTATTTAATAAATAGTTACTAAATACCTGCTATATATATTCTCTTAGCTTTTGCAGGTGGTAAATAGTACATATGGCGTCATCCAGGCCCTGAAGGAGCTTATTTTGTACTATAGAAGATTAGATAAGAATATTGCCTATGTCTTATGTGCCTCCTCAGATTCCCTCTGTGCTGGCTGCCTCCTGGATCTTGAGCAGCTTAGACCAGCTCCTTACCGGGGCTCCCTCTTTGCTGTCACCATATGCCCAGAATTACTGGCTTTCTTTCACTACTTCTAGACTTGGATGAAATATTATGCTGCAGGACATTGAATCTGGCTTTCTTAGTGACTTTCTGAAAGGTCTGGGAATATTTTCTAATGGAGTATTTTGGTTCTGAAATGGGTTGTTTTAGAATAATTAGTGGGAGGAATAAATGAGTTAGAAATCATGAGAAGTATGCCTTTTAGAAAAATGTATCACATGTATTTTTAAGCACAAATATAGCATAAATACACACTTGATTCTCATTATTTGTGGTGGTTATATTCTATAACGTTGCCATGAACACTGAATTAGTGAATACTGAACCATTGCTCCTATGAACTAAAACACCATTTGCATTACATAGGTTCATTTGCCAACATCCTTGTAAAACAAGCTAGACTCCTCAGCGTTGAAACCTGCTCTTCCACATAACCTTTTTCGTGTATAACACTTAACATATATTTAAAAAATTCTTTCAAAGGTTCGTAATCTGCAGAACCTGCGAGCTTAAAATTTTTCACACCATATTGCCTTTTGAAATGTGCGAACCAGTTACCATAAATTTCTTTGGTGTTCAGCCTCACAGCAATGTTATCTACTGTATTAAAAAAAAAATCAGTTCTTATCTCATGAATCCATAAATTTCACCAATTTTCCATCTTTTCTATGTCTTCGTCATGCACTGTCTAGAGCAGCCTCATGTACAAATAGGCAAATTTCCTTTTTCTTTTTCTGGATGTGTCATATTATTGATTATTAACATTGAAGTCATAGCCCCCAGCACTATAACTTGTGTCTGAACAAGGCTCATCTAACACACATATTTTCTCCCTAAGGCACATCACAGCCTCCTAGTGCTTAGGAACACTGCAGAGCACTTCAGCACTAGGGGCCTTTTTAAACAGTGAAATCACCAACAACATTTACAAAAATGTGAAAAATATGGCACTAAATATACCACTAAAAGGATGCTTGCTTATAGCATCATAGCTGAAATGAGAAGGCAGACCATCACCTTGTTTGACCTCAGCTGGGAAATTGCATGTTGGGCAACTCAAATTTTTCCCCACTCTGTGCATGCACATGTCTGGGATAATCATAAAAGCACTGTGAATATTGATTTTAGGGTTAATCGATTTTAGCAAATAGGTGGATTTGTAAATAATAATAATTGACTATAAATAAGAATCAATAAGTAAGATGAGATAAGTTAAAGAAAAATTAAAATTCTCATTAGAGCTTCCAAATAAACTATATTACAAACATAAAATGTTCCTAACATTGAAAAAAATAGTTTTAAGCCAGAAGTTCACAATAGATTGAAAGAAATACTATTTGTTGAGCCCTTAGCTATTGAGATTTTTAGGCGAGAGAGCAAAATTATATAGACTATTAAAGAAAGGCATTTTTTCACATCTGAGATTTGTGACTGTAAAACTTGTACCTATTGCATTGCTATAATAGGTTCCTTATAACAGTTTATTATTCTGAAAAACTCAAAAGGCTTTGCATATACATCATGTCAGTTAATCTGATCAGGGCCATATACCTGAAACAAAAGAAAACAAGGTAACCATTGGATAGATTTTAGAAACCTGAAAAGCTATTATATGTGGGCCGGCAACTAAAAGAAAAAAGGAAAAAAATGTTTCATGGTAAAATCTGATTATACTGAAGTATATTTTGTCCTTTGCCTCTACATTTAGGGAAAGAAAAAAATTGGAGCATGAATCCTTTATTATTAGTTTCTATCCTTTCCTTTTCTTTTTTTTCTATTCCTTTCCCTTTCCCAGATTCAGTCTGATTGAAACTTCTCCCAAAATGTATCAGTTTATTAAAGTAGGAAAAAAAGTAAAGAAAGACAGCAAAGGAGAGAGAGAAAGAAAGAGAGAGAGAGGGAGGGAGGGAGAGAGGGAGGGAATAAGGAAAGAAAGAAGGTAGAAAGGAAGGAAGGAAAAGGGAATTTAGGAGATAGGCAATTAAATGATTGGGGGATGGGGAGGGCATTCTCAGCAGCTGGAGCAGCATGCTCCATGAAAGATCATTGTGTAACACTCGAGAATGCATAGAAGGAATTTGGGGAATAGTGGGCAGATCAAAATTTGAGGTAGTTAATCTATTTAGAAAACACTTGCTGCCAACACAACATGGAAAGTATGGTGGTAGCATAAAATGAAGAGAGATAAATTTTGTTTTATATATTATGCAGAAGATATAGTTAATGGGACTTGATTAATTAGTTCTTCTTTTCGAGAGAGTAGAAAAAATAAAGAATTAGTCCTTAATTTCCATCTTGGAAAATGAGTTGGATGGACTGTCTACTAAGGTTGGAATACTGGAGAGATAGCAGTTTTAGACATATTGAGTTTGAGATGCCTATAAATTAGCCCAAAGGAAATTTTTAGTAGGCACTTGGTTATACAGGTGTGAAGTTCCAAGAGATATATCTGGTTGGAGATATAAATCAGTAGAATATTTGTATATTGCTTGTGGTTGAAGCCATGGAAATGGATGAGATTACCTAGGGAGAGTGTGAACAATAAGAAAAGACAAATGCCCAGGAAAGAGCTCTGTGAACACAATCATTTAAGGAGCACATAGAGACTGGGGAGCATTGTAAAGTAATGAGGAGACCAGAAGAGGGTAATGTAATGGAAGTAATAGGAGGAGAGAATTTCAGGAGGGAGGAAGGGATTCACACATCAAATATCTCAGAGATAGGATAAGGCCTAAAAAGAGTTAATAGGATTTGGTAATTAGGAGGTCACTGATGATTTGCCTAGAGTAGCTTTAAAAAAGTCCTTTAGTGAGAATGGCCATTTGAAGAGCATATGAGATTTGAGGAAGTGGACATAAAAAAGAAAAAAGGATTTTAAAAATAGATATGTAAGTCTTGAGGATGTTTAGAGATTTAGGGATGGGCCGAGTAGAGAGGGAGAGCAAGTCAAGGGATTAGGGCAGATGTAGCAGAAAGACAAGGGATCAGATCCCTTAGGGGAGCTGATTATGCAGTCAGGCACTAAGGAGTTTAGGGTTGATAGGGAGGGAAGTGGATCTGTGAAAGAGTTGGAGGTGGGATAGGTTCAAATAGAAGAGGGGGGTCAAGAATAGAGAATCTTGATGGAATGAAAACAAGTTGTAATGGAGTAAGGGAGTCATAAACCTAGGAGGATGTAGATAGAAATTTGAATTTAAGATTCCAGATGTGAAGATGTTCTAACAAAAAAATACAGATGTGGCCATGAAAGTGGATAGGTGAAATGGAAGCGAATGAAGTTTGATGCATTTAAGTAGCTCAAAGAACCTTGAATCTAGGCTGTTGGATGGGTTAACCATTTGGATTTTGAAGGTGCTCATAGATTCTGGTGATAATGATACTATTAACAATATTTAACATTTATTGGGTACTTACTATGTGTCAGGTACTTTTCTAAACATGTTACATGTATAAACACATTTAATGCTTACAACAACCCTAGAGGTTGGTACTATTGTTATCTTCATCTTATGGTTGAGGAAAGTGAAACATAGAGAGCAGTTTATACATCTGATCCATTTTAGAGTTGGGATTACACCTCAGGCAGTGTGTCTCCAAAACTCCTGTTCTTAACTGCTGTGCTATATTACCTTTCTGGTAGGAGTGGGGTGGAAAGGAAGACTGAGCCAGAAGTCAGAGTCCTTAGTGAATGAAGGGCCCTGTTAATTAGGTCCTTTTTGTTGTAAAAAAGGGAGACTCTCTTAGATAATGGAGGTCTATTTCATGATACACAAGGCCTACAAAACCATCAGGAACCCAGGCAGCTCTGGGGATGAGCAACTCTGAAACTCTGTTTCATGACCTGAGTTTGTCCTCAAGCATGATATATTTGCTTCTCTATGTATTGTCCTCTCCATCCTCTTCTTGAACCTAGCTGGCCAGCTCTTTCTTTGCAAGTCCAAGTTTATTTATTTATTTATTTATTTTTTTTCCCCCCAAAGCCCCAGTAAATAGTTGTATGTCATAGTTGCATATCCTTCTAGTTGCTGTATGTGGGACGCGGCCTCAGCATGGCCGGAGAAGCGGTGCGTCGGTGTGCGCCCGGGATCCGAACCCGGGCTGCCAGCAGCGGAGCGCGCGCACTTAACCACTAAGTCACGGGGCCGGCCCAGCAAGTCCAAGTTTTGAGGGGAAAGAGGGTTGGTGGTTTAGAAGTGACACACAGGAGCAAGAAATAGATTTTTAACACCTCTTTACCAACAAGAAGGAAAGAATAGAAGAAGGCAGGTCTTCCAACGGAGAAGTATTTGAATGAGAAGTCTTTGGGAGAAAATTTTGTTTCTGGTAGGGAGAAAAGATAGAAGCAGCACAGTATCAGAGAAAAGGAATATATTTTTTTTCTCTCTGTTTTTCAAAACATGACTGACTTTGTTTAACCGAGAATGATAGTTTCTGTGACAACTATGAAGTGAGTAAAAGGGAAGCATTTTCATTCAAGTTTAATTGGAAGGATTTGAGGAAGGAGTGTGGACTATTAATTATGAGGAAGTGTTTACACAAAATTGCTGTGGAGACAAAGAACAAATTCTAAAAGCTATTCAAATTTTTCTAAGCCATGTTAAATTAAATATAGCTTTTAAAATAGAAGATTCACTTTCATTTTCTAAGAGTGCATCTTATTTGGAGAATCACAACATGAGACATTATTACAATTCTTGTTTTAGGATAGCTGTGTCAGAGGCAAATGATAGAAAATCATGGTTAAAATTTATGTAACATATTGGAGATCAAATTAATGAAAAATATATATAACATAAATCATCGATATCATGAAATGAATGAAAACGCAGAAGCATAATGATCATGTTTATTTGTCAAAATTGATATATTCACTAAATACTGAAAGTAGTAATTTTTTACTTTTGTTTTAATTATAATTAAAAATATGTAACTAAATACAAATTAACAATACAAGAGTGATCATTTTTATTTCAATAATTCAGTCAATCAAACATTTATTGGCCATTATGTCCTAGGCACTGTACTTGTGGTTACCAAAGAAAGGCTACTCAAAGCTCATTATACTTAATATTTCCAAACATATTTCTTAATCATTTCATAATTTGTTGATATAGTTTTATTCACATAAACTTCATGTGTGCTGCTAGTTATTAAAAATAGTACAATTTTAATTTTATTCTTTTGCAGACAATTTTCTGTTGACACACTTAGCATTTCCATTTCATAATGTAATTCAATTCTAAAATACAACACATCTTAATCTCATCTTCTTCAGAAGGGGAAATTTGAAAACTAGATCTCCAATAATTGTATTAATTGAGAATTTATGATGCAAACGTATAATAATGTAAATAAAATTTTAAAATACAATTTAGAAAATATATGTGATTATTGGTATTATCCATTTCTATTCAAATTAAGTTTCAGTAAGATTGTATTCCCATGAAATTGATTGATATCCTATACTCACTATTATTTCATTTGTATTCCTTCTTTTTCTACTTTTAAAATTGTTTCTGTAAATTTTCTGATGTTTCTGAGTGGTTCATTTACTTTTATAAATCCTTGATGCTCCTTTCAATAAGTGTTTATAAAAAATCATCAGTATTGCTTGCTTTCAATTCTGTGTGCCCCACACAATCTAGTATGTTAAGGTTTAATATTTTTCTTAGCAAAAGAATTAAATAGATTTCCAACCTCTAATTTTATTCTATGTCAAAGTAATGTATAGCAACAAGGCAGAAGTACCTTAAAGTGCCACTGAAGTCAGCTTAAAAATAATTAGTATAATGTAACAAATATTTAAATATGTAGTATTTTTTCTGGGAAAATAGTAAAGAAGTGTTTTAAGAATTGATTTTACTACCTATGCTACTTCTAGAGAGAGCATAGGAAATGCTCCAGACAGCCCATAATATCTTGGAGTTTCCATTTTTTTAATAAGTAAAAATTTTAAGAAATGTTGTTTGAAATATATGGGAAGGTAAGAAATTTACCTCGTAGAAAAGGAATTAATTTGAATTTATATTAATTTGAAATTATATTAAATTATATATTTATATTAAATTAAATTTGAGTTTATATTATATTATATTTAATATTTATATTAAAATTAATTTATTTATATTACAGTGAAGGGTTAAAAGAGAATATAAAAAGGCTATCCTTTTTTATGGCACTTGAAAATGTATGTAGTATGGCTCTTTTTTTAACAAGAGGATCCTTGAAAATGAAGAGAGAATAAACTCTCTAGAAAGGTTTTTTTTTTGTTTTATATTGTTTCCTTGGTGAAAAGTCTTGTTGGTTAAAAATCATTGAGGAAGCCAGTCTTTTGCACTTAAACTGTGAGATCTTTTGAGGGGAAGTAAACTATGCCAAAAAGAGTCCGAGCAATGCTAAATGCATTTTCCAGCAGCATAAACAAAGGTAGTATGCTCAGCAAAAGAGCCCTGCAAAGCAGCAGTCTGAGTAAAAATGAGAGAAATCAGAGATCGAAGTGAAAATGTTAATCTGTAGTAAGGCTAGCAAATTCTCATAAAACTGGTTTAACTAGATATGTATTGAATTACCTAACAAATGAGTCTATAAACCACAGCTAAGTACAAACAATCACAAAGACACTGAAAGAGATGCCAGATAACTCAGGTGGTAGCACTCACAAAGGCACGGGGTTTCAACAGGCAAAAGAAGAAACCAACTGAGAAGTAAACCTTAAGTTCATTAAAATATTACTAGCTTATCAGTAAGGAGGGATTGATGGAAAAAGTACACTTCAACATATAGGACTTACTTTTAGTGTTCTCTGTATAATATCTAACTTGCCTATTTGATAAACTTGGTAATAATTTATATTCAGTGTATTGAGTTTTTACTATTATTTCAAAGTTCTCATCATGAACTCTTGCCAGATACTATTTACAGCAGAAATCCCTGAGTCTGAAGAGACCCGGTAGTTAGGTCAGTGGTGCCCAGGTGAGGAGGCACCATCATAACTGACATTACCTACTGTATTGTCTCTCTTGTAGAGAGGGAAAGGTGGTCTGTCATCATATGGTATATCATTATGCAGCTTACTTCACTTAAACCCACTCTGTTTGGGAGTGGCATAGTTCCTAAATGTGTTAACTTAACATTTGTCTTCATGTCACATTATTTTCAAAACTAAAAATTAAGTATTTGTGCTTTTTTTCCCACAGGAATTTTATACGCTTTTTATACACAAAGAAATCAAGTGCGAAGGAGTATTGGTGGCTTAAATCTTTAGTCCATCTTGCTTTTTTCCAAGATATTTCCAGAATATGCATAGCATGACATTGCTTTATGAAAAATCTGTAATTAAGACAATAAACACATGGAAATATAGAATCTCTGTTGTGAGGTAATATAATTTTGGATAATGTTATATTGATTCAGAAGATAGCACATTTTGCATTGGATAATACATAACTTATTTTTTTATCTATCAACATTTTTTTTTTTTGAAATGCCTCTCTCTGACCTAAGGGGCTCTCAATCAAGGTCCCCATTTCCTCTACCAGGAGTGGTACCCTGATCCAAGCTGAGCCAATCATAGGCATCCTCAGGACTCTTTGTACTGGAGCCCTTGGGCAGGAGGGCTCTGTTTTTGCGGAACTGTTAGCTTAGCACCAAGGAAAATCTAAGTCTAGAGCCTATCAGTATGTCTTTACCCCCTTAAGGGGTAGCATCTGGACATGAATGAAGACAGATGAGAGGAAAGTTAAAATGTGGCTAGAGATCAAGACATTCAGCCCCTAGATCTAGCCTCAGGTCTGCCGTTTGAAGATACCTAGATTTTTAGTTAGATGAGTCAATAAATTTCTTCTTTTCACTTAAACTAGTGTTAATTGAGTTTCTTTCACTTGCAACCAAAGTTGCAATATGCATATCTGACCAACATGCATATAGTTTTTTGTTTATACTTAATTTCTAGAAGATTAAAAAATAGAAATGCTAATTCTTATAAATGTATAACTCAAGATATATCAAAATATTTTAAAACCAATCAAATAATAAAGCTACTGTATTAATTCATCCATAAAGTTTATGACAAATATTACATTTTAGGATACTATGCTAGGTAGATTCTTAGTTATAACCATGTTACATAACAGAACATAGTAGTTTAAAGTATGGGCTCTGGATCCAATTGTCTTGTGTTGAATCCCAGCTTAGCCAATTATAAGCTCTCTGATCTTGACTTCTCTCTACTTCAGTTTCCTTATCTATAAGATTAAGATTACGCAGGGACCATCCTCACAGGGTTGTTGGGAGGGTTCAATGTAATAATACACATGAACTGTGCCTGGCACGTAGAAAGTGGTCTACAAATATTAGCTACTATTATTAATGCAATTACTTTTTGGATCCATGAAAAAATTTTTTATCATATGAAGGCTATTAGTGGTAGCTGTAGTGTCAACGATAAAAAAGAGAAGGGTAAACTGCTATAGAAATACTGGTGGACTGCAGTATTTTTGCAGTGGGAAAGTTTTTTTGTTATCTGATGAGATAATATTCTAGGTAAAAGCCAACTGCTCTGCTTATTTGGCAAGTTGGCATGAGGCATACAGTGCATTTATACACATCTGTGCCCTCAGCTAGCATGTTTCTGTATGGGCAAAAGGAAAATGAAGTGGAAGCAAAATTTCCATATTATTTATTCTGGTTGATAATTTGTATTGTTGAGGAATTTTAAGAGTTTGGAGATACGTTATAGGGCATTATTTGCAGTCTATTCAAGACTACATAGTGTCTGAGGATAATTTTACTATTATGTGTGTATATGAGAGAAATTCTTCTGGCCTCACTTTCATATGAAAGAGAAATAGGGACAAATTAACAAGCATTGGGAGAAATTCAATGCACTTCAGGGGATTATCATGCTGTTTTGTGTCAATGAAGGTGAGGAAGCCATAGAGAAGGGATTAGCCTTGGCACAAAGACTAGAAAGAAAACAGGTAGACAGATTTTCCTGGGAAATTTTTTTTGTGTGTGTGTGAGGAAGACCAGCCCTGAGCTAACATCCAATGCCAATCCTCCTCTTTTGTGCTGAGGGAGACTGGCCCTGGGCTAACACCCATGCCCATCTCCCTCCACTTTATATGGGACGCCACCACAGCATGGCTTGCCAAGCGGTGCATTGATGTGCACCCGGGGTCCGAACCGGCAAACCCTGGGCCTCCGCAGCAGAGTGCGCACACTTAACCGCTTGCGCCACCGGGCTGGCCCCTTTCTTGGGAAATTTTTATAGGCAGTATTACTACAACTCACTAGGCTACAACCTACCAGTATGTTGATCATGTGGAATTCATGTGCTTGTCAGCAGGGATTATTTATACACTCAGAGGAGTTGATTTGAAAACTTATTCTATGATTTCTCAAGGGACCTGCATCTGCAAATCAGCAGAGAAGACCTCTTTAGTAAATTGTAATCCATATTTACTCATATAATTACCTTCAGTCTGGAAAGGGGTAAAAAGGAAAATTGTATGTCCTGGTCCATTACTCTCACTAAACCCTTCTCAACGTCTAATACACAAAGAGTTTTCATAGTTCTAAAATTGTGTATGTTTAAATTTGCAGCATTAAATATGCATCAAGTAATTCTTAGTTAAATGTAGTTTGGGAATTATAAACACAATTAACAAGCATATAATCTTCAGGTTTAAACTACAAAGAACTTCTGCACTAGAGACCAGTTTTGGACATGATCCAGTCTCGATAGTATGTTACTCGAGTGTAGACACCAGGCTTGTCTGGAAGAGCACATTCATCTCCCCAGCTTACAATACCAGCAAGGAACCAAGTGCCTTTATAATCTGCACCAACTAGAGGTCCACCAGAGTCACCCTAGAAAAAAAGAGGATATATATACAATTACTATAATTTAAGGTGAATAATGTTAATTTTTCTCTTTTGTAGTAAAGACGAGGAGAGACAGAAGAAGGGAAAAAACCTAGATATTTCAATATTAAAATGATTCCAGTCTAGAATATTTTTGTGTTCTATAATAATTTATTTAAATAAAAGATATTAATATATGTCTTTGGATATAAGAATACAATAATGGAAAATATGTATGAAAAATTTCAACTCAATTATTACCCAAAAGAAATATTGAAGGTATTGTTGCTTATGCAGTCATCGGTATGCTGAGGAATTCTCTGATTATCTCCCTCAAATCCCCTATTTTGATGCAGATGCTGGGGAAAAAGAAGGTTTATATTTACCTACCACCAACACTGGACTATTGCTCTTCCCTTCTTGGGTAAACATCCCTTCAATTTTCAGAATTATGCAATTTGGCTAAACTACCCTCTACACTCCTTATGATTGTCGTCTACTGATGTTTAGGCCATTTTTCCAGAATGATGGAACACCTTGGCATCTGTATTTTCCTTTGCTCTAATCCTTCCCATCATCCTGAATAATTTCAGCATCTATTGGATGAAACTATAGTCTCTTGGTTTCCTTGATTCTAACTATCTGTATATTTATTAAACATTTCCAGGTCGCTCCTTGTCATCATCTGGAACTACTCCACCTCTGAAATGCCATATTCAGCATTATGATTACATGTACCTATCCCTTCAGTTTTCTCATTACACTACTTTTCACTTTGCATCTACTCTTCAGCCTCATTAAGAATGCCAATTCTTAACCCCTCCCTTTTCTCTTCGTGTATTAGCTTACTTCCTACTTCCCATCTTTCTTTATGTGACTATATTCCTAATTTAGCCATACCACTACTCTTTCAACAGGATTCTCAGCTTCATACCTTCCTCCCCACCATAACCTGGGCCAACCCAAACACAGTGAAAAAAAAAATCATGTTACAAATTTACATCCTCAGGTCCGGCCCTGTGGCTTAGCGGTTAAGTGCACGCGCTCCGCTGCTGGCGGCCCGGGTTTGGATCCCAGGCGCGCACCGACGCACCGCTTCTCCAGCCATGTTGAGGCCGCGTCCCACATACAGCAACTAGAAGGATGTGCAGCTATGACATACAACTATCTACTGGGGCTTTGGGGGGAAAAACAATAAATAAAATCTTTAAAAAAATACACAAAAAAACAAATTTACATCCTCAAACTAACACCTCTTCCCAATAGTTATTTGTCCCTAGTCATATTCCTTTCTCATTTTTAAGAGCAGCCAATCCAAACTGTTCTCATCTTACAATGAAAATAATCATTATTTTTTAATTGTGTATAATATATATAACATAAATTTACCATTTTAACCGTTTTTCAGTGTACAATTAAATGGCATTCAGTATATTCATATTGTGTGATCATAACCACCATCCATCTCCAAAACTTCTTTTCATCTTGTAAAACTGAAACTCTACACCCATTAAACAATAACTCTCCATTGTTCCATTTCCCCAGCTCCTGGCAACCACTATTCTACTTTTTGTCTCTAAAATTTGACTCTCTAAGTACCTCATATGAGTGGAGTCATACAGTATTTGCCCTTTTGTGACCAGCTTGTTTCACTTAGCATAATGTCTTCAGAGTTCATCCATATTGTAGCATGTGTCAAAATTTTCTTCACTTTTAAGGCTGAATAATATTTTATTTTATGTATATAACACATTTTGTTTATCCAGTTATCCATCAGTGGGCACTTGGGCTGCTTCTATCTTTTGGCTTTTGTGAATAATGCTGCTATGAACATGGATGCACACATATCTATTTGTCCCTGCTTTCGATTCTTCTGGGTATTTACCCAGAAATGGAATTGCTGGATCATATGGCAATCTGTTTTTAATTTTTTTGGGGAACAACCATGCTGTTTTCCATGGAGGCTGCACCATTTTACATTCCCACCAGTGGTGCGCAAGGCTCATTTCACAATTTTTAAAAAATCCAGTTCCCTCACTCTGAACCTAGTGTCTTGCTTAGTTTCAAATTCATAGAGTAAGTAGAGAATAACAGGTAGCAGTCTCTCCATTTCTTGTCCTTGTCTCTTTCGACTTCCCATTTCACCTATATCAGCCCACATCTGTATCTACTTTCTTTTTCAGATAAATGGATGTATGTCGTTCTTTCCAAGGCTAGTCCCTCCATTCGTTCTCTGGTTCAAGAAACTTGTTCTATCAATAACCTTCTCTTTTTTTGTTTGTGTTCTCCTAATATGTCTTCATTTTCTTAACTGTCTTTCCCCTCCAAACTTATAGATTTTTTTGGGGGGAGGTGGCCTTGCCTACCTGAAAAATGACAACCTTTCTGGATCTTAAGACCTCCTCTATTGCCCTAATTATCTTCTTTTCATAGCTAAGTGACTTAAAGTAATCGTCTATATTGAAATTTCCATTTTCTCATCCCATTCTCAATTTCTAAATAGTTTTTCTTTCCACCAATCCACCCTTCTCAAACTTTACCAATAAACAGTTGTTGAATTTGATACTCTTTCCAGCATTTATCTTACTTGACTTCTCTATGGCATGTGTCACTATTAACTATTCCCTTTTTTTCTGATCTCTTACTCCTGTGACTCCAATTTGTTATTGTTTTTCTGATCTTTTTAATCTCTTACTGTTAGCCCATTAAAAGCACATATACCCAAGTTCTGTTACTTTTAGGAGCTTCTTATTTTACACACTTTATCTGAGCAATTATATTCATGCTCATGAATTTAACTACCACCCAGATGGCAATGACTTTTAGGTATATATCTCTAGCCAGAACTCTTTTCTGAGCTCAAAGTTTTTATTTCCAATGCTATACTGGACATATCTGCCTGGCTATTCTGCAGGTACTTCAAATTTAGCACAACCAAACTGAACTTTCACCCTTTTCAAACCTGCTCTTTCTATCTTCTCTAGTTGCTCAGGGAGAAATATGGGAGTTAGCATGTATTCCTCCTTTACCTTCTTCCTCACATCTAATCAGTCCAACAATCTTGTCCACTCAACTGTCTTATTAGCTCTTCATTCCTACTGTGTCTTAGTTGAAGCCCTCACTATCTCAGATAAAATATCTTAATAGAGTCCACTATCTCTAGCTCACTTGCTTCCAGTGCTCTTCTACTCTGCATGTATTGGATTTGGCAATTAGACAATCATTAGTAATCTTGGCTAGAATGCTTTCAGTGGACTGGTAGGGAAAAAATCTGCAAGCAGTGGGTCAGAATGAATAAGTTGAGATTGTGGAACAATGATGGTAAACTATTCTGTAGAGATTTGACCAAGAAGGGAAAAAGAAAGAGAGAGTAGGATACATCAAGAGAGAGACCTAATAATGTTTGCAGAATATGTGGAAGAGTCCATTAGAGTGGGACAATTTGGAAAATATGGGAGAAAGTTTCAAATTAATGCAAAGTTCAAATACCTATGTAGGTGGAAAAAGAGTGGATAAAAAACTCAGGTAGAAGATTAGCTTTGAATAGAAGAAACTTGTTCATCCTGAGCCTAGAAGGTGAGGATATGTATAAGTATAAATCTATCAGGTAGAAAAGAAATTAAAGGAGTTCTGGTATGATTGCTTTCATTTTTTGTCCAGTAGGAGGAAATGTCATATGTTTTGAAATAAAAGGGCATAGAGGGGTACATTCAGACAATGTAATGACAGTTTGACATAGCACCGTAAAAGACGCATTAAAGAATTCCACAGTGTGTTAAGGACCCAGCTGTGATTATATGACCCCAGTTTACAAGGCTATAAGATTTCTTCTCGCTGTGCTCAGCAGCTCACATATAAAAGCAAATAAAGTAGATAGATTGCTCTGTGGTTGGAGATTATTAGGATGGGTATAGAGGTAGTGGAAGATGGTGTAGTCATTGGGGGAGCTGTCAGTAGAGTGGTTGAAATAATAAAGCGTGGGTTCTAGGCTACATAAGGTTAGAAGAGAGTCATGGGGCTGAGGGTGATGGACTGAGAGAAAATGGAGAGAAACAGAGATTTAAGCTCGTCATGACTTCAGAGATTACGTTTAGTGAGACACTAGAAAAGAAGGGAATCTGTAATTAGAGATGATAATTATGTATCGCAAGTACTTGTTTGCATGTCTTCTAGCCCCTAGAATGCAGGAACAATGCTTTATTCACTTTTAACTCCCCTGCGCCTAGCACAGGGTCTGGTACATAGTAATCAATAGATAATCATTACATGAAAGAAAGAATGAATAAAATAAGGGTCCTCCTGGATTTATTACTGATTCTGCCTACCTAGATAACCCTAGAAGTACTTTTTTTTTTTTTTTTTTTTTTTTGTGAGGAGGACCAGCCCTGAGCTAACATCCAATGCCAATCCCCCTCTTTTTTGCTGAGGAAGACTGGCCCTGGGCTAACATCCGTGCCGATCTTCCTCTACTTTATATGGGACGCCGCCACAGCATGGCCTGACAAGCAGTGCGTTGGTGCGCGCCCGGGATCCGAACCGGCGAACCCCGGGCCGCCGCAGTGGAGCGCGCGCACTTAACCGTTTGTGCCACCGGGCCGGCCCCAACCCTAGAAGTACTTTTGTTAGCTCTAGGACTATTGCTCATAAACAGCATCAGAGGTGTTTGAAGCATATTATACATAAGGAAAGGCAGCTTAGGGTACCATTCGGAGTGTAGGCTCTGGAGTCCAATTTCCTGTGTTTAAATCTCTGTTCTGCCACTTAATACCTGTGTGAGTTTAGACAAATTACTTGATCTCTTTGTCTCAGTCTCTTCATCTGAGAAATAGAGTTTATAATAGTACAAACATGTATCACAGTATTGTCATAACTTGAATAAATTAATATTTGTAAAGAGCTTAAAACAGTGCTTGGCACATGGAAATGCTATATATGTGTTGTTAAATAAATAAAATATTTAGGGTGTTGGACCTAGTTGAGTGTTTCTCAGTGAAAGAGGGCCAGTTGAGCTAAAGTCACCAACATTCCATTTCATCTCTTTATTGCTTATTCCAAATTGAGTCTCTTCCCCACTCCCACTCACAGCTTCTTATAACAATAAGGGTAGTTTAGTATTTTAGTACTTTAATGAGACCTATCAGATAGCAATATAATTTTAATTAGCTACTTCAGCTATAAAACATCCTTAAGCCTTTAAAAATTGCCAGTCTTTTGAGAAAATTGAACAGGTTAATTGGAAATTAAAAACTACAAGAAAAAACCCTTCCTGAAAATGGAATAGGCAGATTTACCTGGCAGGCATCCACATTTCCCTTCAGGAACCCGGCGCACAACATTCCAGGTGTGATCACACCACCATATACCTTTTCATGGTTGCAGGTCTTATTATCTATGATCTTCACTAATCCTTTTTGGAGTATATTAGGACTTATTCCTAAAGGGAGGAAGTTGTATAATTTTTACTAAAGTCAATATCAATCCCTCTGGCTAGATTATTATTATCTAACACTATGTACAATTTCTTAATCAATGTAAAACATACGTTTTAATTAAGCTTTAATTGTCTCCTTTCTTAGTAACAAAGAAGTAATGTTATGAACACACCAAGCTATTGTTAAAAATGACCATCTTTTGAAATACTTGCTGTGTCTATCCATATGTGATGGGATTTTTTTCCTTTTGAATTGTTTTGGAATTTTATATTTATTACATCTATGCCTTAAAAAACAAAGTGAAAAATTCATATTCCAGAAACATATAATTTTATAATCATTTTTAGATTTTTCTGCTGTTTATTACTATAATTCTAAATCTTGGAATTAATTTTAGGTTTATTTTTTTCTGCTTTCAAATACATTTATAATCATAAATAGCCACTAAATGTTTACACTTTTGGGGTCATAGGGATGCACATGTTTAGATAGTCTTTGCTCAAGTTTTGCCTTGTTGCAGAGGGCTACTCATTTTACCCCATCAAAAGCACTCAATCCTCTGTGGTCTTCATTTTTTCTATGATACTTACCTGCATGAAACATGTTGTGTAATCTACTTATTTATTATATTTCATGATTATTATCTGTCTTTCTTTGCTAAGCTTTATGAGGGCAGAAATATTTGCCAATTTTATTCATTAACATATCCAAACCAGCTGGGACAGTACTTGGAACAAAGGTGGTGATCAAAATAAACATTTACGGAATGAATAAATGAATGAATGAAATAGAAGGAAATGAATTACTTATTCAAATAATACATTTCTGTAAAACTGCCATTGTTAAGGGAAATTATGGTAAACAGCTCTATAAAATTGTAGTTTCTGTATGAATGTTGTTGAGGATAATTTTCAATCCATTGCACATGATTCTCTTTAAAATGATCCAGAGAAAGTATATCTTAGGTTTAGTTCTTTTATTTTTTTTTTTATAGATTTTATTTTATTTATTTCCCCCCCCAAAGCCCCAGTAGATAGTTGTATGTCATAGCTGCACATTCTTCTAGTTGCTGTATGTGGGACTCGGCCTCAGGATGGACGGAGAAGTGGTGCCTCGGTGCACACCCGGGATCCGAACCCGGGCCACCAGCATCAGAGCGCGCGCACTTAACCACCAAGCCACGGGGCCGGCCCTTAGGTTTAGTTCTGATTCTGAGTTGTTTTTTTTTAACTCCTAAAACTCAAACCATGTCATGGAGGAAGGTTAGGAACTTACCATCAGACTTTAATGTTCCCCATCCAGTGACCACCACATCTGAGTTGGGTGGGAATGTATAAGTAGCTTCCGGAAGACATGCTCTTCGGATGTTGCTTGTATATAATACTGGTGAAGACAGATGTACAACAGCGATGTCATTATCGTGTGCGGGGTAATGGTAGTTTTCATGAATTATAATATCCTTGACACCTCGCTGTGTTTGTGGATGACTTAAAAGAAGCCCAAAAGTAACTTTCCATTCTTTGGGATCTCTGTCCCTAAAGAAAATAAATTTATTTATTAAAAGTCCTGTATATTGGAGTTGTAGGAATTAATATCTCAAACTTTGTTAAACAGATATATTTTGAATTTCCATAGTACGCACAAGCACATAAAAGTGAAGCTATATGTAAGAGAAAAAACAAAAATAATAGTAACATGAATAGACTTTGGATAACTCAATAAGCTATATTTTAAAAGATAACCTATGGAAACTACACTTTATTCCTTATTTTGTCCAGAAAAGACTCAAGGGGACTTAGAAAATAAATATGACAACACAAGATAAAAAGTGGGCAAGGATATGGGATAGAGTAAACTTACGGAGGTTAAGGAAGTAGTCTAGTCCTCTTTTGTAATCATTAAAAACTATAAATAGAAAGATATTTCTGACTTTTACTATGATTTGTTAATCAAGGGTTTGTATATTAAGCACTGAAAAATAGTGCTGCTGGAACATTTTCAAACTCTCAAGTTTGAGAAGGATTTTTGTTTAAAAATAAAACCAGTAAGTGCTACGTAAAACCAATAGAGATTAGTGAAATGAACCATCAAATAAAGGGATAAAAACTTTTGGGTAAAAAAACAGCAAACTTTTCATGCAATAATATATCCTTTAAAGAATAATCATTTCAAATAGGGCTATAAAATATATGGGAGGATGCAGGATGAATTCAAGTACTTATGCTTAAATAAATAACACAAAATGTAATAATGATGAGAAAGAAATAGCAGACCTGTGTTCAATTTGGGATTTATAGTTTCTTTATAAAATTGAATTAAATGAATCTAGCTTAGGGATTCTCAACTGAAGGCTATTTTGTCTTGCAGGAGACATGTAGTAGTGTCTGGATACATTTTTCGTTTTCAGTCCTGTGGGGTACTACTGGCATTTGGTCAGTAGAGGCCAGGGATACAGCTAAATATCCTATAATGCACAGGATATACCCCACAACAAAGAATTATTTGGTCCGAAATATCAGTAGTGTGACTTTTGGTAAACCCTGCTCTAGCCTGAATATATCTGTTTTTTTTAAACTGATAATTCCACTGAATAATTTTGAGGATCTATACCTCACAATATCGAACAGTTGGAGGCATAGCTGTGTGACCATATTTTTGAAAGATATGTATCAGACTTTTAGGTACTTGAGTGGTTTTGAGGCCTTTATGTGGCCCAGAGCTTACTTTATGAAACAGTGAGCAGCAGTGACAAGCCAGCTGTTACTAATCAGAGTGGCTCCACATAGGTGGACGTTGTTCTGTTGAAGGCTAGCTTGCCAGGGCCATTCCCCTTCCTGGGCATCCATGCCCCCTGCTATCTTGTTGCCAGAGGGAGTTATTGTGCGTTGTCCACAACCTGCTCAAAATGGAGTTCATTAGCATATAATGATATCGATATTGCTTATGAATGCATTGCTATAGTAAACAAATGCCCCATAATATGTGTCACTGTTAACTATTAACTGAGGAAAAACTTACAGTCTTGGAGAAATTAGGACTAATTTACTGCTGACATGAGATTTCCTAAGAATTCATTCAAAATAGATTGACATCTTCCTCTCCCATCCTCATCGCTCACATACACTCTCTGTGTGTCAAGAATTAAATGTTTGAATTTGGCATATAATAGTGACATAACCAGTTACTAAGTTGCATAGGGAAATGTGTGCTTTTTAATTTTGTGAGCAGTAGTTTAAAGCAATGATTGCTATGAAACACTCATAAGAAAGTGAGAATGAATGTGAATGTGAATGAGATATTGATGAGAGACAGAGTAGACAGAAATGTGTTCACACTCAAGTTCCAATACATAATACCTGGATGAAAGGAATTAACACATGAAGATAGCCAACCCTTTCCCAAAGTTATATGCTTCTCTGAATCAGGACTGTGCTCTAGTGTCAATTTAGATCCAGAGAAACTGCTAGATTGTTAAGTCTTCAAGGCAAATCTGCAGTAATAGTACAACTTCATTGTGATTTTGTTTGACTCTCTCTCTGAGTCTCTTGACTGTCTTATCTTACTCCAGCTAAAGCACTGAGCTCGTCCCTTAACAATTTTTGCTATCTTTTACTAGAGGTTGTCAGCCTAATTAATAAATATTTTTAGAGGGCAGGGACCATATCTTTTTTTAAAAAAAGTATCTCCAGAACCTACCGCAGAGAACCTATCACATAAAAGGAGCTCAATAAACGTTTGTAGAAGTGAAGTCTATGGAGTGTAATCCATGAGACATCTTGAAATAAAAATGATATTTGATTGCAAACTGTTTTCTTTTTTTTTTTAAAGATTTTATTTATTTATTTTCCCCCCCAAAGCCCCAGTAGATAGTTGTATGTCATAGCTGCACATCCTTCTAGTTGCTGTATGTGGGACACGGCCGTGAGGCCGGAGAAGCCGCGCGTCGGTGCACGCCCGGGATCCGACCCCGGGCCGCCAGCAGCGGAGCGCACGCATTTAACCACTAAGCCACGGGGCCAGCCCGCAAACTGTTTTTTAAAATGGGTATGTTCCTAAGCATTTAGAGAGTGAAGAAAACTTGCCATAATCAATGCAGCGGGCATAGATTAAAAGCAGTGGCTTTCAATTAAGGACAGTTTTGCACACCCCCCCACCCCATCCCCAGGAGAAATTTGGCAATACCTGGAGACATTTTTGGTTGACATAATTGGGGAAGGGGCTACTGGTATGTAGTGGATAGAAGCCAGGGAGGCTGCTAAAAGTCCTATAACACACAGGACTGTCTCTGGAACAAAGAATTATGTGGCCCGAAATGTTAGTAGTGTTAAGGTTGAGAAACTCTGAGCTAGAGAAAGGTATTTGTATCAAGAATGAGAACATTTACATTAATTGGAAAGGTTAGATGGTCAGTTACTTCACAGAGATGTTGTTAATTATATGTGACAAGATGTATCTTGAGATATTCTTTCCTGAAAGTGGAAAGGCATTAGAAGCACAGGGGAGGGACACGCAGGCTTTTTAAGAGGCCTTCACTAGCCCTCTGAAGTTCTTAAATTTGTATGTTGCTTCTGATTCTCAATTGTTCTAGATTCCAGATTGCATCTTTGATGCAAGCCAAACCTCAGGTTGTTAAGGCATCCACTTTATAAAAATCGCTAAACCGAAGCAGAGCCTTTGTTTGTGGTTGCTATTTTTGAATTGAATAGCACATTGACTCACTGAATGTAACTCCCTTTTCTTTTCTTCTTTGTTTCCACTCCCTATCATGGACGCAAATAATCCAGAACGCAAAGGTATAATAGTTCCTCCCTATTCCCTTGGGTGACTTGATTTCCCTGTTTCTGGTTTTACTTAGTATTTTAATCTTATTTATATCCATGCATCAATTTCCATGACTTCTCATTTACTCATGATTATTGTGTCTGTTAAGCTTTCAGCTGCCACCTCTGCAGTATTACTTTGTTATTACCTCTGACTTACATGGCACCTTGTAGCTTTTGTTATGTCAAAAGAGGTTGTATGGTAAATTTCAAGGACTTAAGGAATATAATGAAGACTCCCTAGCTGATACTTTGAGAAACATCAGGGAATCTACCAAGCTCTTACAGCCTCCCTACCCTTCTAACTTCCATCCCACCACCTATTACTGCACTTGAATACAATTTATGATACCTGCTAAACTCTAGTCTTGCTTCAACCCTGTTTGATTTTTCTTGCCTACCTCTCCCTTCTCCCTTTTCATTTAAATTACAATTAAAATCTCAGATAGGCCAAATCAAATTCGGAACACTGATCTGGGTGGTTGTTTAGTGTTCCAGCTGGGGGATAGACAAATTGGCTAATTTCTTTCTTACCACTGCTTTTATTCCTGTCTTGATTACCTCTCTTCTACCAACCTGATGAATTCCTAATTGTGGATTTTGATTATATCACTACTAAAGTTTTTAACTGGAATAATTGACTTTGAAATGTTTTATTAAGTTGCTAGGGATGGTTCAGTCAAAATATATCAGAGAGAAAAATAATCTAATACAGCTTTGTCTTTAAGTTTTGCCCAGGTTGCTCAGAAATAATTATGCTGTGACTGAAGGATAGTGAGAGCCATCGGGGTCAGTGTCACCTTGGCTCTGGAAGGTGATTCCTCTAATCCAGCTGCCCGAGTCAGTCTCTGTCCCCAGATAAGAGCAGTGCTTCTCCTGACAGCCTGCTCCAGGTTCCAGCAACGCTGGGGATCACATTTCCCAGGGCAGCTATGGGGAGAACGGAAGCAGAATGCCATGGCCAACCAGGAAGCTGCTCACATGTAAGGCAGCTGACCTCTCAGCAGACTAAATCTGGCTTGTAGGGTTAGAATTCCACAGTGAGTTCCTAGGCCTGGAATTTTCATAGAATAGAAAATACAAATAGGTGACCTCTATTGAGTGTTTATTATGATCTGGATACTCTTGTAAGTACTTTACTTGTGCTACCCTCTTTTATTGTCACAACGACTTGGAATTGAGGGTTTGAGCAGTTAAATAACCTGTGTAAATACAGCAAGTTGGTAAGTGGCAGATTTAGGGCTCAAAACTGATGTGTAGCTGGTTTTAGACTCTAAATTCTTAATTATCACTGCTTGTTCCTAGATCCCCTCTGCCATTATGGCATATGATAATATGTACATCATTTTAAATCCATGATATCAGTCAATTTAAGACCAACTTCAGTCACCTTCATACAACTTTCTAAAAGTAGGCTTCCTATTACACCTTTGTGAGCACCACATTGACTGTCAAGTGGAGGTCTTTTTGCCATCCAAGGAATCAAGTTTCACTAGAAAATAACTCTTTGTTAATGAACTTACAGGTATTGAGAAGATTTTCTGCTGTTGGTATTGCAATGTCTAAAAGTCAAGAGAAAAGAAAATGAAAATATTTACATTTATGAACACATTTTATTTTAATATTATTAATAATTTTGTTTTTGGGAGCACATTATTCTGTACACATAATCATTTTATTCAATCTTGACTATATAATTTCTATGTTCATAAATTAGCATAGTGTAATAAAATCGTAGTATTCATTCTTCTGTTTCTAAAAAGACTCAGGTTTACTATTATAAGTTATTTGAAAAAGAGGTCTTGGTTCTGGAAAGTACTCAAATATATACAAAAAGGTGATCTTTCACCGTATCTTGAATCCAAATCACCAGATAATTGAGTGTATTTGATATCTTTTAGCACTTTAAATACTTTTGGCCCATCTCTTAGTCCAGCCACAATGTGATGACCAATTCCACACAGATTTGGATCTACTTAGGAGTAACGTGACAGATGCCTTTCTCAAGTCAGCACCTAAGACTTCTCAGTTTCTGCCAGAAGGACCCAGTGGACATTCCCAGATGGATGATAGGAAATGTGGGAGTTAACTCTGTTGGAGCCAGTGTAAGATGGGAGCTGATGGACAGATGCTTCCCTCTTTGGTCACAAGGGAACACAGTTCTGAAATATAATTCATAGGGTCCCATGGGATGGAGCTTGAGTTGCCCCTAGTGTGGCCAACTCTCTATTCTCATTTTACTCTTTCTGCCCTACTCCTTCTCTTTTCCCTACTCTTCTCCTTTACTCTTTCTCAAATCAGCTACGGCATGCAAATCTCTGTAGCAGGCTCTGCTTTTTGGGAAACCAGGCTGACACTCAAATAACTATATATCATAACAAATAATGCTAATAACTAGGAAAGTGCATACATTGTTATATTTAGGGCATTTTTTGGTGTTGAGTGCATTTTGCTATATTTTGATCCTTTTAAAATTAATACTCTTTGTGTGGTGAATTTCAATTATTCAGAACATTCAATTAAGTATGCCATTCCATTTCCCATTTATTTTGGATAAAAAAATTTTACTTTAGTAATAAGGCAGACTTTAACATTGTCTACTCATTCCTAGACATCTAGGGTATATTATAGGATGCGATTTACTCCAGACAATTTTGCTATGGGCTCTACATCCCTGCAGAATTGCAAACTTGTACAATTCATGTGGGAAGTGTGTGAAGAGAGGGTGAACAAATGAGTCACAGTTATGTCCCAAATGTCAGATGCAGAGAACTGTAAATCCGCTAGCCATTTCTACCTAAGAGTTTCTCTTCAAAAAGAAATTACTAGTTGCTCCATAAATTAAATACTATAAATGCCAATGTAGATTCATTTTTATTTTGCTCTTGGATTTCTATAAATCCAGGAGGGAGTATCCAGCTCTATATGCCAAGTACAGTCACACACTCTTACATTAGGTTGCACAACAAATCAGGGAGACAAAAGAATCCTTTCCCAGAGTCAACCTGTCTGAACAAAAAGGCAGGAGCAATTCAGCAGTCAGATGAACTATGAGTAGATATGAGCCACACCTACTTAAACAGAAAGGTGGTGTATTTCCATCTAATCTTTCATAGCTGCCTTCCAGAGGCTAATATTTGTTTGATTTGATACCTTTAGAGTTTAATTTTGAGCTTTGTGTGGTTGGTAAAATATATCAAACCACATTAAGATTTTGAGAAATAATTAAACTGTTTTAACTTGACTGGAAAAATGTTAATTCCTACACCTTAAGAACTAATTATTTAGAAACTCTACCGTGTTCACAGAACATTTCTTCTTTCTTTGAAGTTGTCTTTATTGATGCATGACTTGCTAAAGGGAAGAATTGTTTTTGACTTATAATTTACTTTTAATAGTTGTATTATCCCAGAGCTTACTAGAATAACTATCAGTTGGGTGGGTGGCAGACAGACAAGTACAATGAATAGAGAATGACTTAAGTTGTCACTCCTTTGGACTGAGTCATTACTGTGGCTGTTTGTGTTTTCTTCCTTTTAAGTCCCTTGGCTCACACTTATGGCTGGAACTCCTGTGGAATTACCTCTGAATCAAGGAGTCAACACTGTAACCTAAGATACTCTCTTTATAAAAGTACCATATATGGGAAGTGACAAAAAACAATGGCACTGACCCTGCCAAGAAGAGGATTTCATCACAGCATAATAAGACAAAGCAGTTTTAAATAACAGCTCAGCAAGTGTTCCTTGGTCTTCTCCTATGGGCTAGGAATCAAAGAATAATAGAATGGACCCTGCCCTTGAAGAATTCGGAGTGTAGTGGAAGCAATGGACAGCTAAGAAGATAATATTATGTGATAAGTCCTATGGCAGATGTGTGCATAGAAAATTGGGTGCACCAAGAAAAGTCACTTAGCATAGAAGGGTGACAGAAGAATAGGAATAGCTGTTGACAAATATTCTTTTGGGAAGGAGTCAAGAAATTAATTTTATTGGGGGAAAAATAGGCATAATTCACTCACTATTGAACATTAGATTAGACAATATGCTTAGACGCTATCTAAATGGGCTTTTGGATCTGTCATTGTTGTATATTTGGTGTCTGTCTGAGATTAGGGAGTAAGAAATGCAATTTTGCATGCCCTGGTAAGAATGAGGACTCCCTAAAAGTCTGATATCCAGGGAATATTTCATTCCTTAAAAAAAGAAGTCTGAAACATAATGATAATGAAAGCTAAGCTGTATGACTAAAGTATAAGGAAGAATTTTACAGTAGGAGTAGATACATTTATAATATACATTTTACATAGACCATGGGCTTTAATGCTAGTTAGGTGAATTTATTACTTTACATGAGTCCAAATGCTAAATTAGTTCATTAATCCTACTTTTCAGATAGTTTTCCTAGGAGTCTAGCATTAAAAACATAGAGGAAATAAGCTGAATTCCCTAACAGAATGCATTTTATGGCATATTTAAAAATGTTCCTGTGGTAGATTTCTGAAAACTTTAAAACTATAAATTGTACATGGACTTACTGAGGAAGGTAACTACTATAAAATTGTTTTATGACATGGAAATGATCATCTTCCACCATGGAAGTTCATTCATAATATTTTCACCAGAAAAAAAATCTACTGGAGCATTAATATGACTGGTCTGCATAAAAAGGCAAAGGATCAGAGCGTGACTTGGATTGTGGTTGAACAAAATCTGAATCCTTTACTCACTGCAGGTTTTGATTAGTCACCTGGCTGCACATTTAACCTCAATAATTGCTTTTCTTTATGTTTCTAATTAGACTGAAAATGATCTCTGTGGTTAAATATTACATATCATTTGTCATTCCTCAGAGTGATGTGGATTAGTTTTTCACAGTACATATCCTCAATATGTTTGCAATCTTGATTCTGAAGACAAAATTTTAAAAATATTTTATTAAGATTTAATTACTTAAATATAAATTAATTAAACTTAATTAAACAGCCAATTGTATATGAAGGTGGTAGTTTTTAATTTTTTTGTGAGGAACATCAGCCCTGAGCTAACATCCATGCCAATCTTCCTCTTTTTGCTGAGGAAGACTGGCCCTTAGCTAACATCGTGCCCATCTTCCTCCACTTTATGTGGGACGCCGCCACAGCATGGCCTGACAAGCAATGCGTCTGTGCGTGCTGGGGGTCTGAACCCAGGCTACCAGCAGTGGAGCGCACGCACTTAACCGCCACGCCATGGGGCTGGCCCCCAGGTGGTAGTTTTTAAGGTAGAACTGTGTGCTCCAATTTTTTAATGTAGATTTCAAGAAATATGACGTCAGAAATATCTATTTTGATTTGGATATTATATATGCTTGTCCTATGACTTAGCCATTGTTGATTTTAAGCTTTGGAAGCAGTACAAAAGACTACTGTAATGAAGAGAGAACAAGACATGTACCAAGAAGTGTATTTAGGCAGCTGCAGTGATGTAGTGAGCAGTGGATAATGTAAGTGATAACATCTGTCTTATGCTTTGAAATGCCATCCTTGTGTTTCTAAGGGGTCCTTTTGAGGACACATGCTGGACAGGAGGTTAATATTTAGGTTTAGCACTTTCAGTTTGGAAAGTGTCTATCTTGGCTCTCCCAGGTACCTAGACGTCTTGTGAAGGTCTGCATTTTGATGGCACAGCTCTGGTGTTTCATCCAGCAGAGAACACTTTGGGGATTCCTTTCAGTTCACATCCATTACTTTCTTTCTTTTTTTTTTTTTTAAAGATTTTATTTATTTATTTTTTCCCCCCAAAGCCCCAGTAGATAGTTGTATGTCATAGCTGTACAACCTTCTAGTTGCTGTATGTGGGACGCAGCCTCAGCATGGCCGGACAAGCGGTGCGTCGGTGCGCGCCAGGGATCCGAACCCGGGCCGCCAGCAGCGGAGCACGCGCACTTAACCGCTAAGCCACGGGGCCGGCCCCCATTACTTTCTTTAAGATCCATATTAACAGGTAGCTTCTCCAAGAAGCTTTCCTTCTTAACTCCCTCTTTTCAGATAATTCCTAACCTTCATGTTCCCTTTTCGGTTTGCATGTAGTAGTTTTTGATGCAAAATAACCAGCACCTGGTAGTATTCACTTGTTCATTCTGAATGAATTAAATTTTTTCTCTGGAACTAATGTCAAGTTGCTTGTTTTAAATATATCTTTCCTATAGTAAAGAAAAAAAGGAATTTCTTCTGGGAACTATATATATTTGAAAAAAAATACTGAAAAATAAAAATATTCAGGCAGTGATTAAAAGACCCAATTATAACCATAACAGAACTTATAGACTTGTTTTATGTAATACTTATGTGTAAATCCTTGACAGTTACATGGTTTTTGAAATTGCACAAATAAGCTGTCATTAAACACAAACCACAACTATTCTTGCTCAGAACACATAGGATTCTTGTGTGTTTCTTTGGAAATTCTACATAAGAGACAAAGAATATGAAGGGTACAATGAATGGAAAAGCTGGTTTGGAAGAAATTTCTGAAATCTTTAGGTTTAAATTTCTACCTGGCCTGAGTTGACAGACTTGGTAAAGGTATTTCTTTCTTTTTAAAAAAGAGCTATTAATATTTTGAATGCCTTTTCTTGTCCCTCATTGATTTTTTTCCACATTATGAGCTTTAATAAAAGCTCTTGGATGCATATCTTATCAGAAACAAAAATCACTCTAAGGGGAAAAAATCATTAAAATTGGCATTTAGTATTACAAGAGAAGCAGGAAAGAAACAGTCGTATGTAATTTATCACTAATATAAAAGAAGATTTAAAGTGGTTTTGCCTGATAGCTTTAGTATCTTTACAATCTTATATAAAGTGTTTGTGAATGTCAAAAGATTTCAGGCTGCTGGAATGGAAGATAAAATACCATTATTATATTTTCATAAGAGTAACTCCATAATGGTAGTTTTTATGAGTCTTAAAAGGATTTCTAAATTTCACAAAAACATTTAAAAAAACTCACACTATGAGTCATTTAAATAATATTTGTTATGACAGTAACTCAGAGATCTAGGACCATGAGGGATAAGGAGCCAAACTCAGGACGTCTAAGATGTAATCCCAAGAAATGTGTATGTATGTGTTTTTTATAGTGAAATTTTAAAAAATTCAACATTTTATTATGAGATAATGGTAGATTCAGATGTAGTTATAATAAATAATATTTATGTACCCTTTACCCAATTTCCCCCAAAGGTAATATCTTACAAAGATGTTGTAAAGGTAACATCTTCAAAACTATAGTACAATTTCATAACCAGGATATTGACATTGATGCTAAAATACAGAGCATTTCCATCACCAGAAGGATTCGTCATGTTGCCCTTTTATAGCCACATCTGCTTCCTCCCATCTTATTCCCTCCTTAATCTCTGGCAACCACTAACCTGTTCTCCCATTCTATAATTTTGTCATTTCAAGAATGTCATAGGGCCGGCCCCGTGGCTTAGCGGTTAAGTGCGCGTGCTCCGCTGCTGGCAGCCCGGGTTCGGATCCCTGGCGTGCACCGACGCACCGCTTGTCCGGCCATGCTGAGGCCGCGTCCCCTATACAGCAACTAGAAGGATGTGCAGCTATGACATACAACTATCTACTGGGGCTTTGGGGGAAAAAATAAATAAATAAAAATTAAAAAAAAAAAGAATGTCATAAATTCATATAAATAGAATCAGACAGTATGTACCTTTTTGGATTGGCTTCTTTTACTTAGTGTAGTTCTCTAGAGATTCATCCAAGTTATCTTTATTGCTGCATAGTATTCCATGGTTATGATGTACCCAAGTTAGTTTAACCATTTACTTGTTCAAGGAAATCTGGGTTATTTTCAGTTTTTGGCTATTACGAATAAAGCTGCTATAAGCATTCATGTATAAGTTTTTTTTTTTTTTTTTTTGCTGAGGAAGATTCACCCTGAGCTAACATCTCTTGCCAATCTTCCTCTATCTTGTTCTTTGTTTTTTGGTACATCCATGCCAATCTTCCTCTATTTTGTATGTGGTATGCCTCCACAGCATGGCTGATGAGTAGAGTAGGTCTGCGCTTGGGATCCAAACCCGTGAACCCTGGCCACCATAGTGGGGCACATAGAACTTTCACCACTTGGCCACGGGGTGGGCCCCCATCTTCCTCTATTTTCTACGTGAGCCTCTGTCACAGCATGGCCACTGATAGACAAGTGGTGTAGGTCCGCACCCGGGAACTGAACCTGGGCCGCTGAAGCGGAGCGTGATGAACTTAACCACTAGGCCACCGGGGCTGGCCCCATGTATAAGATTTGTTAGAACACACGTCATCATTTGTCTGAGATAATGCCTAGAAGTGCAATTGCTGGTAGTTGCATGTTTAATTTTTTAAGAAACTACCAAATTGTTTTCCAGAGTGGATATACCATTTTACATTCCCACAGGCAATGTATGAGTGCTTCAGTTTCTCTGTATTCTTGCCAGCCTTTGATTTTGTCATCACTTTTTATTTTAGCCATTCTCATAAGTGTGTAGCAGTATCTCATTGTAGTTTTAAGTTTTATTTCTCTAATTGCTAATGATATTGAACATCTGTTTATGTGCTTATTTGCCATCTTTATATTCTTTTTGGTCAAATGTCTCTTCACATCTTTTCCCCGTTTTCTAAATGGATTGTTTGTTTTTTTCACTGAGTTTTGAGAGTTTTTTATATAGTCAAGAGAACTAGTCCTTTGATATGTGGTGTGCAAATATTTTTTCCCAGTCTGTAGCTTATCTTTTCCTCCTCTTAATAGGATGAAATTTCACAGAACGAAAATTTTAATTTTGATGGAGTCCTCTTTATCAGTTTTTCCTCTTATGTATCATGCTTTTGGTGTCAAATCTAAGAACTCTGCCTAGCCCTAGATGCCAAAGATTTTCTCTTACATTTTTTTCTAAAAGATATAATTCTGTATATCAATTTGGGGATAACTGACATCTTTATGAAGTTGAGTCTTCTAATCCATAAAGATGATTTTTCTCTCGATTTATTTAGATCTTCTTTCTTGTCTTTCATCAGTGTTGTGTAGTTTTCAGCATACAAGACCTGTCATAGTTTTATTAGAGCCTAGCAAGGGTGGAAGCATAGGGTCCCCACTCAGCCTTTGCTAACATGAGTAGCGGTAAGGCCATAGTTTTTTCTGTGGTATTTTGGCTGGAGTAAGGCAATTATTGTCTAAAAGTATTCTATCTTGCTATGCTGATCCTTTCCTGGTCTTTTGCCTAGAGAGAGAGCAGGTTTTTGAGGGGGGCTTTTTTTTTTTTTCTGAGGAAGATTGGCCCTGAGGTAACATATCTTGCCAATTTTCCTTTTTGCTTGAGGAAGATGGTCCTGAGCTAACATCTGTGCCAGTATTCCTCTATTTTGTATATGGGATGCCGCCACAGGATTGCTTGATGAGCGGTATGTAGGTCCACACCAAGGATCTGAATCCATGAACCCCGGGCCACCGAAATGGAGCATGACAACCTAACCACTACGCCACTGGGATGGCCTGTGGGGGTTTTTATTTTCCTGCACCTTTGGGAGTTTTTGGGTTGCTAGCTTCTGCAGCTCCAATTTTGGGATATATGAAGCAAACCCATGGGACTCACCACCATGTTGTTGGGCCCTGAGGTCACTAGCCAGTCTAGGCTCTTCTTATATATATAAGTTTGTTTTATATATAATATCTATGGGTTTTAGTTGTATTTAGTGGGAAGTATAGGGAAAAGTACATCCACTCCATCTTCTTGGAAGGTAAAGTCATGGATCCCCTATTGACTATTTATAAAACTATTTTTCTACTAACTTTTTGTCTATTTTTTTCTTTTATCATCTGAAATCCTGACTCCTCTTCCTTCTTCTTGATGAAGAAAAATATTTCCCCAAATTGTATCTTTGATTTTTCCCTCTTCTCATTTTTATATATTCTTTGCAATCTTATTCTTTTTCAGGACTTCGTTATCACCTTATGGGAATGACCCTTATATTTATGGTTTTAGACCCAAGCTTCCTTCAGAAGACCAATCCTTTATTTTCAAATGGTTGATAAATAACTTTATCAGGAGATATATATTCTATCTCATACTCAAAATATAAGCTAACCACTGGTATTCTACTCTTTCTCCATTGTCTCCTATTTCTCTATGAAGTTATCATCCCACTAATTCCTCAGACTTAAAACTTGTATGTTGTATTCAATTCCTCTCACTATTGTGCCTCACATCCAATTGTTAAATTCTGTCAGTTCCGTATTGTAATCTCTTTGATGTATGTTTACTATTTCTAATATTATTTTTACTATTATAAATAGGTTTTTCAATTCTTCACACTTGGACCATTGTAATTTCTTCCTAGTTGATCTCTCTGCTTAAAGACTCTCTCCTCTATTTCATTTTTCACAATATTATCAGATAAAATTTTAAAAAGCAAAGCTTTGACTATGTGTCTTGCATGATTTAATAGATCTTAATGGACTCTTTATACTTAGCAAAGCACAAACTCTTTAACCTAAAACTCATCACTCTTAATTTTGATTATGTTATAATTCACTCAAGGTAGGCATGAGGGATGCAGTGGCCTCAAAGGCTTGGGTTCCTGGGAAATGAAAGGAAGCTAGGATATACTTGAAAAGAGGTAGGGGAGTTGGTCTAGCTGTAGGTAAGGTTGACCTCATAGGAGTGTGTGAGGCAAGTGGGGTTCCCGAAAGGCCATAACAAATTTGAGCTTATTTGGGCTTGATGGTGATTGGCAGTGTTACCCTGGCAGGTTGTATTAGTCAGGGTTCTCCAGAGAAACAGAACCTGCCTATCTATCTTTCATCTATCTATTTATTTAATTATTATGAGGAATTGACTTATGGGCAATTATGGAGGCTGAGAAGTTCCATGATCTGCCGTCTGCAAGCTGGAGACACAGTAAAGCTGGTAGCGTAATTCTAGTCCAAGACCAAGGGCCTGAGAACTGGACTGCTGGTGGTGTAAATCTTAGTCCGAGGGCAGAATACCAGTGTTTCAGTCAGGCAGAGAGAGAGAATTCACCCTTCCTCTGTCATTTGGTTCTATGCAGGCCTTCAATGGATTGGGTTATGTCCACCCAGTTTGGGGAGGGCAATCAGCTTTATTCAGTTCACCAATTCAAATGCTAATGTCTTCTGGAAACATTCTCACAGACACATCTAGAAATAACGTTTAACCAGATATCTGGGCATCCTGTGGCCCAGTCGAGTTGACACACAAAATTAACCATTACACAAACGTATTCCAACCTCAGAGGGATGATGCTGGATATCAATCAGGACTGTAGTGTCTGAGTTCCAGGTATTCAATCCCATGGGTAAAAGACCCCAACCATTTTATGGGGAGGTGGCAAGAGCTAGCCTAGCTATTATGACCCCAGCTTAAAGGGCTGAGTTTCTGAGAAGAATTTCAGTTTTAGCAGGGAATGAGAATGCAGAACCACACATTGCTAAAATAGAGATAGTTGTACAAAACTATTTAAAATGGAGAAGCAGATTGAGAATTCAGTCAAGTAGTGTCAAGACAAGGATATGATGAAGAGAGCGTATGGCAGAAGTTCAGGATTCGTCCCAGGTATATTGGACCTAAATTGGCACGGTGAATTTAGAACTCCACTGAATAAAATCTGTTGGGGTCTTGCCTACTAATAGCCTGTCTATTTTGGTCTGAAATATCAGAGAGTTTTTCTGTGTCTAGAACTGAGTCACTCCTGATGGATCTACCAAGTAGTCTGGGCAATTAACTGAATTGGCCTCCTAGATGGAGTATTTTAGTATTAATCATTTAAAATTAGTGCCTGACTATCAAAATAACTATTATAAAATTATAATGGTTTTTCCTCTTATAGAGATTAGAAAATTAAGAACAATTAGTTTGGTTGGCCATTCTTAGTTCATGGATATTTTTGTGGAAGTATGTCTTGTGTGCCCTATTGATAGTGTGTTCTTTAATGTAATGACTATCTATTAATATTTAAACTCTCAAAGTATCTGGACTGTGTCTAATACATAGTTGTATTATTCAATAATATATACTTCAAACTCTAAGCTCAAGAATCCATTTGAAAAATACTTAAAGAAATATTCTTTTAAGTAAATTCCTGGCTTTATTAAAAGACATATTTCAAAATGTCAGGAATAGTGCTCCACATCTCTCAGGAGACTTAGCAACATTTTCTCTGGAAATAAGTCAAGTATCAGGAAACAAGAGTGTCTGAGGAGCCAAAAGATATATCGAAAAATCAATACACTAAAGCTTAAATACTTGATAAGAAGGCCCAGCACACCCTCATTCAAAAGCTGTTTGCTTTTCTGATTTTTATACATAAATTACTGAAAAATATTTAAAAGGAATTTGAAGAAGGTAGAAGAAAGAACATAGGGAAAATAGAAGTGACAGCAGGATCTCTGCTTGACATTAAAGTATGAGAAAGAAATAAAATATAAAGAACAAATATGACAGCTCAAAAACCCAAATGTTGGGGTCATTTGATGAAGGCGCCAATAACCCTACATTTCCCTAAATGCCCGGAGGGCACGACAATATCCACTGTATATTAGTGGATGTCCATAGTGATGTCAGAAAAGTAGGTGGTAAGTTTGAGACAGATTTTTGTAAAAATATAATTTTAAGGAGACTTTTTATATTTTGTTAAATGGATAAAATATAAACTATTCAGAAAATTTGCCTATTTAGAAAGATTTAATTCCAAGAAATTGTCAATGATTAAGGTTTACACTGCTTAGAATATTTTAAGAATGATTTTTTGCTGATAAAACAGGTTTGTAGAGCTGAAGATTGGCTCTTGATTAAGAAAGGACACTCTGGGCAATAATATGCTTTTAAACAATGTCCTCTAGGATTTATCAAAGAATGATTGGTTAAGTTAGTAGCTTAAAGCATAGTATAAATGAAGCCATGCATTGTCTCAGGGTCAAGCCACATGAAAAAGGTGTGTTTTACTAACATGATCCATACCTCAGTGCTGGCCAGCTGCTCACAAATGAGTGCTAGGCCAGAGCTTCATTCTTCTTGTAAAACTCTTGAGAGTGGGTCAGGATCATCATCCTCATGTATGTAGGTCTATGTTATTATTATTTCTATTACTTCTACATAATTTGGGTTTTTATTTTAACCAATTATGATTTAGCATAGGTATTTAAAATATTTTTCATGCTTATTCAATAGATGGGTAAGTGTACCAGTGTATACAAAGCAATTTTGAGTAGGAAATGATTATTATTTTTTAAAACAAATCACAGTCATACCCTTAAATATGCCAATTAAAGTTATGAGCATTCAACTTTGTTAGGCATTTCATATAAATCCTTCACTTTAGCTTATGAGGCATTTCTTTGCTTTTACAAGGAATGACTTGGATTTTTCCTTCCAGAGCTTCAGGAGAGCACCGTGTGATCATCCTTGCAGTTGTGTAGTTGGTACATCTAATCTAGTGTTCAATTTCTTCTTAGCTCTTGGCTTGATAGTTTATGGCAGTGATAGTCAAGTGCATCATGCTGTGAGGTCAGCTTGTTTGGTGAGATATCACTTGCATTGCTTTACTTGTTCTTTTCTTTCTTTCTGTTTTATTTTGCATTAAAGTTTGAATTACATAAACATTAAATATCATATGTATGTTCTGTTTTGATTGTTAGGCTATAAAGTAACGAGATCATGTAAGCAGTTATATCATAAAATAATAAGGAAAATTGATTTTGTTAACTAATTTTAACTATTGAGCTTATCTCTATTTTAAAGGAATGTGATATTGTTTAATCACAAGTGAATATAAATTTGGGGGTTTGAGAATGCATAAAAACTTTCTCCACTGAAGTCAATGCTATTAGGTTAAGGAATTTGCCTTTATGAGAGATTTTTCAGGAAATAATTCTTTCATAGGCAGGGAAAAACTACCATCAATGGTTTTTCTAGGTTTTATGCTCACTAGTCAGTTTGAAATTCTTCTGATCTACTGAGTTTTAGAATTGATGGAGAAAACATTGATCTCTCATGGAAGAATACATTCCACAAATACTGGTGTTGTTAGTGCCTTGGAAGGTAGTAGCACTGTCATTTTTCATGAAATTCGGGAGTGAGTGGAAGATGAAATTACACATTATGTTCATGGCTCTCAATAACTGAAGCACTCTTTATATCCTAAATCTGGGCGTGGTGATGTCTACTAGTAGTATACATGGGCCACACTTGCCATCAGGCCTCCTCAGTTGGAATTCTGGAAGAGAATTAAGCTCTAAAGTCCTAGGGGGCTTCATTTTTATGAAATGAATGAACTTCTCTCTTATGCATCTGGAATAGTACTAACTATGTATCATCCTTGGAAGAACTGAAAACATAGTCATTTATACCATTTTATTTAAAGGCTTAATTCTTTTGTGGAACTTCAGTTGAGAAAGGCTATATATATTCTCTCGTATTCTGGTTCTCAGTTGCAGCTTTGGTGTTATGGAATTTGTTAATTCACCCAACAACTGTTTACTGCTATATGCCAGGCCCTGTGCTAGACTCTGAATATATAATGGTGAGGAAAAATAGATATGGCCTCTGCTCTAATGGAGATTAAGATCTGATGGGAGAGACAGTCACTAATGAAATAATCACCTTAGTGAATATATAATTAAACCCTGAGAAAGTGCTCTGACGGAAAGGAACGGCTTCTTTGTGAGCTATGTCGAAGGAACCCGACCTTGACTGGGATTGCTCTCCAAAAGTAGTGACAAGGGTGTAGAGGCCAGTGGACTGAGAAACACAGGGCTTTGGGCATGTTGTTGACAAAAACAGTTTTCAGCTGTTCTCATCTAGCAGTTTGCAGTCACTGCTTGATTTTACCAAATGATGACAGTGTTAGGTCCAATCCACATCACACTGTTTATACTAAATAAACTTGAAATATATTTTGAAATGATGATACTAATTGTGCCTTTCATTTCATATATAGTAACTCAGTGTGAGCTTTACCGTATGTAGACTTTTTGTTGAGAGGGACAATATTTTTTTTTTCTTGGAATTCCCCAGAGTGCCTAGCAAAGCGTTTCTACAAGTACTTCATATTTATTAAAATTAATATTTCATAATATTTGATTTTAACTCCTCTCATGAATTTTTTAAGTTATATGTGGATTTACATCCTTTCTTCATTGATGTTAAAACTGAGGACAGAGTTTAAAAGATTTGGATTTGGAATGGTTGACTACAGATTTAAAAAAAGATGTAGATTTTTTTTTCACTAGGAAGTTTAAACCTGCAGCTTAAGCAGATTTTTAGTGCAGCTGTCAATTCCAATCTGATTCATAAGATAGTGTAGAGAATGCACAGTGCACTTAGAATCAGAAGATATGGGTTCAAATCTTAGGTCTGCCTGTTCTTTATTTTATAACTTTGGGTGAATGACTTCTCTTCATTGAATCTTCCTAACCTGTAAATGATGGAACCAGACCAAAGATCTCCAAAGTCTTTTCCAAGTCTGAAGTCTTCTAGATGTCCACTATGCAATGAATTTTCATGCATTTGATCTGGACCAGAAAGCAGTAACTCATTTTCACTATTCCTAATTTTGCCATTGATCTAGGATTAATAATTTAACACACATGGCAGTTATAGAGAATACAAATTCTGAGCAGAAATTCTGTGAGATTTTGATTTTTGGTTGTGATGATCCATGGCAAATTTTAAAAGAATTATCGAATAATACCCTTTTTAGATTCTCATTTCATTATCATTTGGTATGTGCATAGGAAAAGAAAGTGAATTTATAATATTAGCATAAACAAAAAATAACTAGTAAGGTAGAATTTTATCCAAATTTCCTGGGCCATAGTCAGCATTCAGTCAGTATTTATTCAATAAATGAATAAATAAATTAAGCCAATAATAGATGATTTAAAAATTTTCTTGATTCTGATTTAGTATTATAACTAAGAGTTATATAAAGCAATTTTCCTAGGGTAGGTGTAATTATTAAGTGCTGAAATGTTAATGGATATTTTAGTTGATTAACTTTCTATTTCTACAAGAGCAATAATTTTTATCCCTTGGTTCAACTGCCACTGATTTACTTCATCCCTGAGGCTTGTCGAGTCTCTTTAAATGGGCTATTGCCCTGCTTTGAATCGATACATAAAAAGCACATAGGTATGCTTCCTAAGATTCAGGTGGCGGCTGCGCAGTGAACATCCAAGTACACAATTATCAGGAGAATAACCATGAGGGCTGGGAAAATATTCCTTTGCACAGTGTACATATAGAAGAAAGTATCTTGATTACTATTTATTGAGTGCTTGTTCTGTGCCAGGCACTGCACTAAGGGCTTTAGATGTATATGCTCATGGTGTTTTTTTCAGAAAAAAACACTATGAAGTATATGAACCATAATCTCCTTTTTAAAGATGAAGAAGCTGAGGCTCTGTGAGATGAAGGGATTTGCTTTGGGTGGGGGTTGGGGGGGGTGGGGAGAGGGAGGGTAAAGGTAGTACTCTTTTAATAAAAATAATAGTACATTATATATAATAGTAGTAATATATATATATAGGTGACTTGCAAATTTACAATCTATAAGACACACATTTTGAGTGTTTTTGTTCTCCTGATGAAAACTCAACTATTAATGACACTTACTCTGTATTAGTCCTATTTCTTTAAGAGCTTTGTATGTATTAGGTCTTTGAAATACTCACAACAACCATATGAAGTATTTCTTATTACTGTCATCATCCTCATGATGCGATGGTTAGACTGAGGCACAGAAATGTTAAGTAGTTTTTCCAAAGTCACACACCTAATTTGTCGAGGACCTGGGATTCATATCTCATAGCAGGACCCATGACCTTACCCACTATGCTATATCCCCTCTTTCTAGGAACAATAACATAGGAACACTAGTGCTATATACAGTCATTCGTTGTAGCTAATAGCACTGGCCAATGATGTCTAAGCCACAGCTGTAGAAAGTAGTGACTTTTTCCTCTGTGTTAAGCAGCTTGAGTGAAAATGAAGGCTCTAAGCAACTGAACTAACCAGGTAGTATAGGAAGGTCAGACTATTCAATAAGGTGCTGTGACAGCAACCTTGACTACCTAAGTAAGCTCTTGGTAGATCCCTAAGCCAGAGACCCATTTATGTGGTGACCAATGAAGACTCACAATCCCTTTCAGTAGGAGGTGTCTTGAATCAGTAGGAACTTTGTGTTAACTCATTTCATTGTGGTTTTGGAGGACTGGCCCACTTGGCTGCTAAGTTTGATCCTGCACCTGTGAACCTGGTTTCACAAGGCATCTAGCTTCTAATGAGAGGTGAAGAAGGAGGGAGAGGAAGTTTCTAAGCAACAGGTAGAGGCTAAGACAATATTGAAACACCATCCATCCTTCCTTAAGTGTCTTACATTTAACAGTCACTGCCTTTCATAAAATTGTAGGATGGGATTGTAGTGAATAAACTACTGAGAAAAACCACAAATCTGGAAAAGACCCCCAGAAAGTCTGTTTTCCTAGGATCCTACATAACGTTCTTAAAGTTTGGAGGAATACTGGGAATATAATGCTTTTTCTTTACTACGTGAGCTCATGTTTTTAGCAGATGAGTTTCCAAAAATGTATCTTCGGTGGCAAATTCTCTATAAATTGGAGAGCTGCTTTGTTTCTCTTTGTTCTTTCGAGGTCACCACACATGGGACAAGCTGTGTGGGAAGGAAGGTTCTAAGAGAAAGCGTCTGATATAACCCAAGGAGAATCACATTTCAACAACGTGATGGCTTCTTATCCAGGAGAAGCATGTTTAGGTTTTGCTTTTTGATCCTTTTGATGTTCCATGCAAATAAACCTTTGGCCTAGATTTTTTGTTTTTCATAAACGTTTAGTCCTTTTAGTCCTTCTTGTAGGGATAGGGATACTTTTCTGCCCTTGGTCAAATTTGTTGTACCAGAGAACTGATAGCCTAGCTTAGCTGTGCCAGGTATTGGCTCTACTTTTATCAACACCAGAGAGACGCTCATTATCCTGGGAATGGAGGGATGTTTATCCTGACATTTTAGAAGCTGTCTTTCACAATATTGTTAGGTGACCAAGAATTGGTCATAAGAGTGAGAGAGACAAAGTCCATTTAAGGGCTATCAAAAAGTAAGTTTGATATTAAAGAGATTCAAACTCAATTCTGGAATTTAGGAGTATTGATTCTTCTTTTTTTTTCTGAGGAAGATTAGCCCTGAGCAAACATCTGTTGCCAATCTTCCTCTATTTGCTTGAGGAAGATTTGCCCTGAGCTAACATCTGTGCCAATCCTCTTCTATTTTGTAGAGACACTGCCACAGCATGGCTGACGAGTGGTGTAGGTCTGCACCTGGGATTCAAACCTGCAAACCTGGGCTGCTGAAGCGGAGCATGCAAACTTAACCACTAGGCCACAGGGCCGGCCCCTATGAGTGTAGATTCTTGAGACATCCAAAAGAACTGAGGGAGAAATCATGACCCACAGAAGGAGCCACAGAACAAGAGTTTAAGAGTTTAAGGCTGCCTTGTTTTGCAAAGAAATGTTATTTGGGACCCTAATGACTTTTTTTTTTAAAACTCTATCATCACATAATGTTTAATTCCAAGAATACAAGGATGATATTATATCAGGAACTTGATTAATGTGGACCTTGATTATTTTTAACAGTGGTTAAAAACGATTATCATTGTCTATGAAATGATATTTAAAGAGAGAAGTGCTGTTTTCATTTACACAAAAAAACCATATTCAAATTAAAAGATGAAAATCATTCTCTATCATACATCAAAAGGCTTACCTGAAAATTTAAATGAAGAAGAATTTA
Organism: Diceros bicornis minor; assembly: GCF_020826845.1. Lineage (NCBI taxonomy): Eukaryota > Metazoa > Chordata > Mammalia > Perissodactyla > Rhinocerotidae > Diceros > Diceros bicornis. The sequence continues at coordinate 53,633,370 of NC_080747.1, forward strand.
TATGTAAAGACCCAGTTTCACCCTTTAGCTTCTCACGTAAAATGGTTTCAATTCTATCCCCAAATTTTGCTGCATTATTTTTATAACAGGATTTAAACTTCAGCACAGCATGTATTATCACTTTCCCTTTGGCTCGGCTGCAGAACAGAAACAGACAAATAAATTACGCTTTTATTACTGAGCTTCCATCGCTCTTAGTGGAGTCATTCTATCCTGTGTTAAGCAAAGCTCCTGGCAGCTGTTCCAGTTCCTCCCAACAGAGTGGAAATGGCACTTTATGGACATAGTGAACAGTAAAGAAAGTGTAGTTTAGACTCAGGGGGACTGAGTTTGTATTCTAGATTCACCGTTTGCCTACTCCTTGACTACAGCAAGCTGTTGGCATTCTCTGTACTTAAATTTCCTCCTCTCTATAATGGGGATATAATGTTATTTACCGGGTTATTGTAAACACCATATAAGATAATGTATATGGAGATATTTTTAAAATTTGAGAGTGCTTTACCAAGATTATTTATTTATTTATTTTTGCTGAGGAAGATTTGCCCTGAGCTAACATCTGTTGCTAATCTTCCTCTTTTTGTATGTGAGACAATGCCACAGCATGGCCACTGACAGATGAGTGGTGTAGGTCTGTGCCTGGGAACCCAACCAGGGCTGTTGAAGCTGACTGTGGTGAACTTAACCACTAGGCCACTGGGGCTGGCCCTGTGCAAAAATTATTTATTAATATAAATGTATATATGTAGTATAAATCCACTATGGACTCTGTAAGAAGGGCCAATAGAATGAAATGTAACTGGTAAGATGAAAGAATTATTATCTTTTTTTTTTTTTTTTTTTTTTAGTGGAGGCACAATTTGCAATAGTGGGCCACTTCTCTCTCATCTGTTGGAAATCATGACTAAGCAAAAACATTAGATTGGATTTATTTTATTTGTAATTCTGACTTGAAGATGCAAATGTATAAACCAGAAATTTTAAAAGGGGGTAACTACTATTGACTTGGTGGAATGTCTACTCTGCTCTACCCTCTGTTCCTGTGCCTCCTCACGTCTTCCTAGGCATTTCTCTGCATGTGTGCATTTGAAAATCTACAACAATCCCAGAGCTCTATGTGATTCAAGAAAGATCCTGAAAACATCCACTTCCAAACCTCCATAACACTCATGAACAAACACATAAACCGTGGCCAAGATCCAAAATTTTCTGAGTAATTATAAAGCCCTATTATTTCAATTCTTTTTTTCCAAGACAATTCTAAATAAATAGATTAGCTAATTTCTATATAACTCCTTGTTACTTTATGTTTTAGGGTGTATGTATACCAGATGTTCTTCCTTTGAGTACTATACATGTATTATTTTTATTTGCTTTGTATAGTGTTAAGCCTTTAGTGATTACGTATCAATTTATTAAGTATTCTTACCTCTTCTGTTTTTGTGCAGGTACACTGCTAATCTATTCTTGTCTGATCTATAGGGACAACCCTTTATTCCTTATGGAATAGGCAAGACGTCACATTACTCTGTTTATTTTAAAGATTTTGTCAAACCATAGATGTTACTCTGAGCTTTTCTCCTGGGTCAAATAACAATCTAAAACTAAAGTAAATGTAGACATATGGATTTAATATGACATCATTTGGGTTCATATGATCTTCTTTTCTACTGAAAACAGGAACTAAAAGTTATTTTAATTTTACCTTCTTTTGACTCATAAAATAATCTTTAGTTTGATATGACAAATGCCTGTAATTCTTTGCCACAAGCAGTTTTCCTTTCCGTTCCTGAACTTTCAATTGATTGGTTCATTCATTCATTCATTCAACAGATGTGTATTAGTTCAGGCAATATGACAGACAGAGTTCTAGGTACCAGAGTTGTATCAGCTATCAGCATATAAGACCACAAAGTCTCTGTTCTCATGCTAGTAGGAGAGACAGATAAACAAGAAAACAAATAAATAAAATAATCTTCAAGGTACTTGCTATGAAGAAAATAGAGCAATGACTTGAATGGTAGAGGTGGGAACATGATAGACAGCTTCAGGGAAGGCCTCTTTGAAGTAAGACCCTAATGACAAGGAGTGAGTGATGCTAAAACCTGAGGAAGGAATGTTCCAGAAAGAAGGAATGTCAAGTGCAAAGGTCCTGACGGAGATAGCCTTAACATTCACTTAAGTTTTATTAAATGTTAGACAGCTTCTTCCTGACTCTAGGCCTCTGGTGTTCTTTTTGTTACAACATTTACTTTAGAAAACTTGTAATTGTGAATCCTTTCTTTGCCCCTTTGAACTATATGTAAATCTTTAAAAGCCTCTTGCCAGTTTTACAACCCTAGAAATGTCTTTCTCAAGGACCTGAAAGCCATCTCTTTGAAATGTAAACATCAAAAGAGATAGCGCCTCTATCTCTCAATTTCCATGGGAGGGTGGAAGCTTAACTTTGGTGGGCACCTTGCTCCAAGTTGCAAAACTGTCTCCTCTCATGAAGATCTGAGAAGTTTATTTTTCTTTGGGCAAAGCAAATTAGCAAACACAGATGGCCTAAGATCTTTCTCTCACCCCAGCCTTTAAAAACCTTATCACCCTTTGTTTTGGGGAGTTAAGACATAGTTCTGGCTTCTCTACCCTACTGCAATAGCCTTGAACAAAGTCTTGACTGTCCGTTTAACTTTGTCAGGTGCAATTTATGCTTTGACAACCCTGTGGTGGGAACAATTTTGGCATGTTTATTGGAAGAATAGTAGGAGGTTAGTGTGGTTATAAACTCATGAGTGAGGATGATGGTATGAGATGAGGTCAGAGGCAGAGCCAGATCAGGTAGGGTTAGGTGGACTATATAAGGAATTTGGAATTTGTGGGAAACTGTCAGAGGATATTAAGAAGGGGGATGATGTGTTCTTCCAATTCACTTTGAGTGTGGAGAATGGATTGTAGTGGAGCAGGAGTGCAAGATGAAGATTACACAAGTTGATGTAATAATCTAGATAGGACTGCTTGGAGTCAAACTACAGCTTTATTATTTATTAAATGTGTGACCTTGGCAAGTCACTTAACCTACCTTTGCTTCAGTTTCCTCATCTGTAAAATGGAAAACTAATATATACCTACCATAAAGGGTTGTTATCAGGTTAAATAAGTTAGTATAAATAAAGTTCTCTGGAGCTACTACTTAAGAGCATGGATTATTTAAAAATAAACCAAGAAAATAAAATAGCACAAGTTCTAGTTTTAGGCAGAGGCAGATTCCAGTGTTTGCATGAACATCTTCACTGCTAGACAATAGCTATAGAATTGGATTTCTAGAAGAGCCAGGAAGGTAACGTAAAGAGTGAAGCTGGTTGGGTATAAGTACATATGCACACATTGTGTGAGTGTTAGGGACTGCTACAAACTGTGCAGCCTCAGTTTTAGCCTGTTGTTACCGTGTGGGAATGTGGGCTCCGAATTGTCAGATCTTTTGATTTCTCAACACATTCTGAGAATTCTGTTTTTCGTGTGAAATTTCCCAACTTTTACATTTAGTCCACAACTCTAAGCTAGATTTGGGCCATTAGCTACTAGTTTGCCACTCCTGGGTCAGACATCCTGTACACTGCTCTCTGGTATTACCCATTCTTTTCTTATATTGAAATGATCTCCTGATTCTAGATTTGCTTTTTGACTTTGTACCCTCAAATAAAAAACAATCCATTCAACTTTCCTTAATACTCACACTTAGCCACAATTCTTGGTTCTGGTTTAATAATTTCCCAACAGACATTGAATACCTTCTTCCACATTTGAAAATGCTAGCGGTTTTGAAACTCCAATTTCAAATTTATTTCGATCTTTCAAATGTATACCAAACAAAGATATTCTCTTGAGTATGAGATATGAAGGCAAAGCACAAAAGTTTTCCTCTGTGCCTCTCAGGCTATTTTACGTACCTTACTTGGACAACATGAGATTTGACATACTGTCCTCTCAGTTTCGATCCATGAAATGTTTCATTTATCTGTTAAAAAGTAAAATGAATAATGACTTTTGTTTTCTTCTTTTATTTTTAAGTTTTCATTGTGGAGAACTTCAAATATAAGTGAAAACAAATAGAATAGTATAATGAACCCCACATACCCACCATTCAGCTTCACCAATTATCAGTAAATAGCCAAACCAGTTTCATTTTACTACCACCCACATCCTAGGAATTAAATAATTCCTTAATATGGTCAAATAGCTAGTATTAAAATTTCTCTAGATCATGACCCATTTAAGAAAATGATGCAACATGTGTTAAACGTGTCTTTTTGAAAATTATCTTTACACTAGCTCAATTCATTCACACATATTCTTAAATCAATAAATTACATGGCAAGGTGAGGCAAAAATATTTGCTTTCTAACAGTAATATGATAGGGCAGAATATTTATTTTGAAGAGGTGAATTCAAAGGACCCACTGATAGTTTGTCTTCCATGTTCATCCTTTTATTGAACATCAGTGCCATAAAACTTAACAGAAATGTCCCCAGGAGGAGGACATATTTCTTTCTTTCTTCTTCTTCTTTTTTTTTTTGTACTATGGCAGCCCCCTTTCATGCCTGGACTGCAAACCATTTTCTTTGCTCTTTCAATTATACCCTGCTGATAGGTTCAAAGCAGGATACATAGAAATCTCTTCGAGAAGTTTTATGCAAAAATCACTTTCTCAGCTGCTCCTGATCTCAACCTAATAGATGATTTCCCACAGTAGGACCTTCATAGAGCACCAGACAGCAGATTGCACTGCCCAGGACTTGTAGTTTGGCAAAGACAGGTCTTCAAAAATAGTGACTTATTATTGGAATTGCAAAGACTTAATTTATATTTTTCCTCTTGCTCCAAAGCAATTGGAATGTGTTCATTTATTCAATAAATTTCTATTGAAATAAAACTATGAAGATATTAGATAGATCCATACTTTCTTGGAGATTCAATGGAGGAAACAGATAATGAGCAGACCAAGAAATAAATATATAAGCATGATAATTTGAGATAGTGTTAGATGATATAAAAAATGTAAAATAAAGTAATATGATGGAGTGATTCAGGGGACAGTATTTGAATGATCAAATAAGGCCTTTTTGAAGAGATGACATTTGAGTGAGACCTGAAAGATGAAAAGTTGACAATCAAAGGGAGAAGAGTATTCTAGATAGAGGGAATACCAGGTGCTATGGTCCTAGGTAAGAATAAGAGTGGTATGTTTGAGGGATAGAAGCAAATTTGTTGTGACTCAAATAACGTGAGAAAGGGAGAGAGTGTATAAGTTGAGGTTGCCCAGGTAGGTAGGGACGAGATTACAGAGAGTGTTGTTGGCCACGGTAAGGGGTTTGGATGTTATTCATAAATACAGTGAAGGGAGAAATCCTGACAAGATGGTACCTAAACTATACTGTATTTTTCTTCTAGTCCCAATTCCAATATATCTGCCTCTCCTGGGGACAAGTGGGATTGGGTTTTATGGGAACCTGGAAACAGGGAGGTGATGAGGAATTTCCTTTTCCACAAGTCAGGGAAGAACCTAGAGAACAGTCTGAGAGCCCTGTGCAAGGACAGAATAACAACAGGCCTTGGGAAGAGCCTGGCCAACAGCTCTGTGGAAGCCCAGGGATAAAGTTGACAGAGGACCGTGTGAGTGGGTTTCCATGGCCCCACCGAGGCCAAGAAGGAACTGCAAGCAGGGGCTGAAGCCTCCTTGCTCCTGAGGCGAGGCTAACAGGGGGCTGAAAATGAGGAGCTAGAAGACTCCCTCCTGGGGACTTGGTATGAGGAGGCAGAATGCCTGCTGCCCAACTTCAGCCTACAGGATTTAAGAACATCTCCGCAATTGGAAGTTGGTGGAATAATATCCTCATACTCTGAGAGAGAAAGCTGACAATTCAACAATCCTATTCCCAATCAAGATACAATCTCAAGTTAGAGCAAAAGAAAGGTATTTATGGATGTTTGAGTATTTCATAATATATCATTCATATATTAAAACAGAAAAATACATGACTAAGGACTCTAGTAAAGCAAGATATAAATTAGAATTGAGATCTCAATAAAGGGGAAGATGAAGAGAAGAGAGAACAAATGGTGAGCAATGAAATCTGGGTGTATGTGTGTTCAATACAATGAACGTATAATTTAAATGCTTGCAGCAGAAGCAACATACTTTAAGAAACATCCTAATAATAGTTTAGAACTTGAGGTACTATCTCAGAAAAACCTAGTTATTAGGACTAGTGAAGGAGGGCAGAGGAGGGAAGGGAAATAAAAGTGTTAAAAAGCCTCATCAGGAGTGTGGAATGGAAAGAGGAGGAGAGGACAGAAGTGGAAGTATGTTAAAGGCCTCCTTTTCTTGGGTTGGGAGTTACGTAAAGAATATAATGTTTTGATGAGGCTAATAATTTTTTTATAATACTAGAAAAATATTCATCTAATTTTGAGTTCCAGGAAGGATAAGTTAACTATTAACTAAGTATATTGAAATTTTCAAGAAGAAAAAATAGAATTAAAAACAATTTAAATTAGCAAAAATAAGGAAAAGAAAGCAAAAAAATAAAATACTTTATTTCCTTAAAACACACTGGAGACATAAAATCAAGTATATTACTTGTTACAAAATTAATTAGAATAGACAAAATTTTGTCATTAAAGAATCTAAGTTGCATTCAAAAACAAAACCTGGTTATCTATTATTTAAAAGTATCATATTTGTAAATAAAGGGATGAAAGACTGTTGAAAATGAAGCTATGGGAAGAAAATACTATACAATTAGTGTGGAACCTGATATGGAATGGAAAAATAGATCCTAGAATATATGGGGAGTTAGAATATAACAGGGATGGCATTTTAAATCATTGAGAAAGGCTGGATTATTTAAAAAGTAGTGCCAGCTCAACTGGCTATCTATACCTGAAAGAAAATATCCCTACCTTTTACTAAAGCTATTTCCATATAGATAAAGACTTAAAAGTAGAGGGAAAAAAACTCCCTAGGAAACTGGGTACACTTCTTTTATGGGCTGTGGAAACCATTTGAATCAAGACAGAAAATTCAGAAAATTGAAAATAAAGTAAACATAAAACCACGTAAATAATCAGATGGTAAAAAGTACATTTGGGAAGATATTTTCCCAAATAGTAGAGCAAGTATTAACATCTGTAATTTATAGAGATTTTTATAAATTGACAAGGGTAAGACAAACAACCCAACAGAAAAATTTAGGCAAAGGATGTGAACGGGAAATTCACAGTGAGCAAGCCCAGTGGCCACCATGTAGAGAAAAAGATTCTCAACCTCACCAGTAGTCAGGGAAATGCAAATTAAAGTAACAGTGATATACATTACCAAACTAGCACAAAGTAAAAAGTGGTTGCACCTGTTGTTGAATATGGAGAAAGAGTACTCAAATACACGACTTGTGGAAATGTGAATTATTTCAACCCTTTGGAAAGCAATCTGGCAACATTTCTTAAAATTAAAATCCCTATTTGACTAAGAAATCTTAGTCTAGAAACCTGTCAAATGTATATAAATATAAAGATGTTTGTAGAAGGATATTTTTTGTAATGTTGGTTATATTAGTCAAAACCTGGAAACGAAGTAAATGCCTATAAGTTGGGGAAGGGTTGAATATATTGTGCTACATCCACAGTAAAGAATATTATGTGGTCACTGAAAAGAATAGATTAAACCTTTACGTTGATTTGTAGAAATTTCTATGAGATACTGCTGAGAAAAGCAAACAAGTTTTATAAAAAATTGTGTATAAGATGAACACATTTGGTAAAATATTGACAAGCACCCCTATGTCTTTTGTTTTTCTATATATGCTAATATAATCAAGGAGGAAAATAAGGAAGGATACACACTGTTTTGTTAATATGGGTTATTTTGAGGTGGAGTTTGGGGATATGTGGAGAGGGAGAGGGGGGAGTGGAGAAAAACAAGCAGAAAAGAAAAAAGACGTCCGTACTTAAAAAAATTCATTTTATATATTTTGATCCTATTCCTCCATTTTATGTATGTTTCATGTATTTTCTTTTTTATGTTTATATCTTTATATAAATATGAGTGAAATTGAAAGTCTTTGGAAGATTTCTAAGCTGGTGAGTGATGTGATTTGATTTTCATTTAAAAAAAATCACTTTAGCTACTGTATGGAGAACAGATTATAGGGAGATTAGGTGAAAGCAAAGAAATCAGTTAGGAGGCAATTGTAGGAGTTTAGGCAAGAAAGATGATAGGGGCTGCAGTTAAGGATATTAAAGTTATATTTTGGTGGTGGAGTCAATAGAATGTGCTGATTTATTGGTTGAGAGGAGAATTCCTTTGTTAAGTTTTTAGGTTGAGCAACTGGGTTCATTTTGGTGTTATTTACTGAGATGGGTCAGACAGGGGGGAGAAATAGGTCTTGGGGTGAAGATAGAGAAAGAGTTCTCTTTTTGGAGTGGTCAATGTAGATGGCTTTTAAACAGAAAGTTTGGATTAGTAAGTTAGAGGGAGAATCAATAGAGAAGAGAGGAGAGGATAGAAGGAACGGGAAAGATAGAGTAAGGAGTAGGGGGGACTCTGGACAGTACAGTGGTGACCACCTATATGTAGAGATCTAGAGACCTACAGATGATAGGGAACCAGCAAAGGCAGCTGGGAAAAGCAGCTGGAGAAGAAGAAGAAAATATGCAGAAGGAGATGTCTTAGAAACCAAAAAGAGAAAAGGTTTCAGAAAGGAAGGAAAGTAAAGATGAGAAGTTCAAGTAAGAAGTGACCTTTGGATTTGGCAACAGTGAGGTCTCTGGTGACCTCTATAAGATTAGTTTAATGGGATGGAGAGAAAGGAATTTGAGTTGCGCTGAATTAGGGTAAGAACAGGTGATAAAGAGGTGGAAACAGCAAAGATATCTAACTTTTTCAACAACATTTTAATGAAAAAGGGAGCAGGGAAATGATGCTGGAGGAGAACACAGAGTCAAGAGCAATGTGTTTAGAAGATGACAGTGTGTGAGCTGGCTAATGATATCTGAAGAAGAGACCGTGAAATACTGTAGTACATTCTAGGAGAGCAATAGTATTACAGTATCTTGTTTCCTCTGGAAAAGAGAATCCTATGGAAAGAGAGAATAGTATAGCTACTTATCTGCTCAGAATAATTCCAGTGTTAACTCTCTTAGGTTACAGAAATATTTCTGGTGATTCATAAATCTACCTTTTTCTCTATAAGCTGTTCATCATTTTTCTTGTCTCTCTCCTTCAAAACCCCCTTCCCCCTGGCTTTTGTCTTCTTTTTCTTCTTTTAAAATATTATTTTAATATGCTCATACTGACTAGTCTCTGTACTTGAGGAGATAATTGGGACAATAGATACAGAGAGCATACTTGTAGCTGCAAAGAAAAGACAATTAAGTCCCAAAATTAGTACCATAGATTGTGGTTTATGTAGGTGTTCAGAGACAGGGGACAACATTTTGGGTTGGAGTTGTTGGATAATAGCATCCTAGAATTGATAGTAATAAGTCCACAGATTTATGGAATTGTAAATCTATAAAGGACGTTAAAAATAATCTTAACTAGTCCTGTTCTTCAAATAAGTAAACATAACCTTGTACAAGCTAACTACCTATGGTATCGAGTGATTATGACAGAAACACGAGTAGTATTACTTCCGATATTTTCCAGATAGCTAGCTGATTGTCCCAACACTATTTATTGAACTTAAAATAACATCTTTATCATAAACTAAAAGATTGTACTGAATTTACAGATTAATTTGGACAGGATCGATATAATTAAAATAAAGTCTTCCCTTACAGGAACATGTTTTTTCTCTCTATTTATTCTTTTATGTTGTTTAGTAAAATTTTATAGTTTAGTTTATATAGATTTTATACAATTTGTGTTAGTTTTATATATGTGTATTTTATACTTTTTGTTGCTATTAAATGGCATTTAAAAAATAATAACTTTTATATTTTGTTGTTTTTGGTGATAAAGAAAGCTACTACTTTTATTTATTGGTCTGGTATTTGGCCACCTTACAAAACTCTGTCATTGCTTCTAGTAATTTTTTAATTGAATCTCTTGAATATTTTAAGTTTATAGTAATATTGTCTGTAAATAATGACCTTTTTTTTCCATTCTTTTCAATATATACGTATTATTTCTTTTTCTATTACATTGGTGTGAAATTCTAGTAGAATATTTGATTTAGTCCTTTAATTAATTTATATCTTATTTCCTGTGGAAATAATTAATTCCTTAATTAATTTTAATTTATTACCCACATCTGGCTTTCTTCATGATCTTGGGTTCATTCCAAGCTTCTAGGGGGAAGACTCACTCTTTTGGAGGACCATGTGTTTTACTTCCAGGGGTTGTGAATTTGTCAGCAACTGTGGTACTGAGATTTTACTCTTAAGCACAGCTCTAGTCTTTATCTTCCAGAAACTCCCCACTCTTTTAGTCCATTGATGGCAATACTTCTGTCATTTTTAGACACATTGGGTTGTTTTTCTTTTTTTGGTCATTTCAGTGAGATTTAAGGAGAGAGTGAGGGATAAATGCTTGTTTTTAATCAGCAATCTTGCCTTGGAAATCAGGCTAGAAACACTTTAAAGAAATAATAAAATTTGGTGAATGATTAGATAATGGAGAAGAAGGGGTCAAAACTGACTTTAATATATAATGACTAGGCGAGTGGGAGAATGGGAATATCATGAACTGAAGCTGGGGAAAGAGACTAGACTGAGGACCAAAAATGAGGACTGCTGGATGATATTTTTACTTTTTAAAATAAGCTTCAGTATAAGCTCAGACACCTAGCCCTAGCATATAGTATTTATTTAAGAGGGTGTGGGTAGATAGATGATATAGAACCCTTTTTTGATATGGCACTGTCTCCAAACCAAAATATAACTAAACTTGTAGTGCTTCTAGTTATTGTTCACTTTTCCAAACACTAGCTATTCATATTTTGTTCTAATGTCCTTAATTTCTTCATCTGTTTTTTTGATTGTATTCATCTTCCCAAGCCTCACAATAGCTCAAAAGATCAACATACACCTTGAATAATAACAAAGCCTGACATTCTTAGAGTGAATAGTAACTTTAGGTTTAGGGTGTTCCAAGAAGCTGTAAGGTGGAGTTATGGGAATTTTTCCAGTATCACTCATGCGATTCCTATTTTTAAGAAGCTCAGTCTCTTGGCACACCCCACAGCAAAAGGGTTGTCAGCTATTTGACCTGAAACCAAATGCCAAGTTTCAGAAACCTATTTAGGACTATTGGGCAGGTCCTGAGCAGGGATTTCAGAACTAATTATTTTCCCAGAAATAAGGAAGAACAATATTGGAAATTTGTGTCAAAAGACACACATATCACAAACTCCAACTTTTTCTCTTTCATACGAGGTGGATTTCATTTTTACTTTTCCCAGCTTCTTTACCTCACTCCATCCTCCTCTCTCCTTTCTCTCTGAAGAAAAATGTACAAAATGCTTCTAAGTCACCAGTTAGACAAGTAGGTGGAAGGAGGTTCTGGACTATGTTGATGGGAAGATCTTGAGAATGATGAACTCAAGGATGGGCTTATTAACTGCAAAATCATGATCATTTATGATATTAAAATCACCTTTATGGGTGAGAAATTCATCATCACAGTATTTATCAAATACAGGAGGCTTAAAAGTACCAATCAACACGTTTTTAATAAACAGATCAAAGCGCAAATATTTGGTTATATACTAAGGATTGTCCCTTGAAAAATTTCAGACTAAAGTGGATGTTCTGAAGTTCAACAAAAATAACTATATCACATAAGGGAGAATTCCATAAAGTAATTGGAGCCACTTTTCTGAAGAATTTCTGGTCTCTTACCAGATTTTAGTGTAGTAATGGTATAGTATTGTTTAACATATTTGTTTATAATTAATTTTTATATAAACCATCCAGATATTTAAAATTCTCTTTCAAATCAGCTCACAAATGTATAGGAAAACGTTTTATTGGTGGTGGTGTTATATTGTTAAATTATGCTGTGAAGTGTGACAAAGGATTATAAAATGATGCATTGTTATAGAAGCAGGAAAATGCGACCTCCACATGACAGTATCTCAAAAGTGGATACAAGAGAGAGAGCACATGTTTGCTAGTCTGTTACTCTCAGACATGGAGTGAAGGTTGGGTCTATTGTTCCTTCTGCTTACAGTAACCACCCTCCCCCCATGTCTACATACATCCTGAACATCTAGTATTTATTTCTTGTATGCTTGTTTTCAAACTATAGAAAAGAAAACTAGTACATCAGTAATTTTTGTAAGTTGTCTTCATATCATTTGAAATATGAATAATAGCTCTGTAATGTTGGATGTGGTTTTTTTTTGTGAGGAAGATTAACCCTGAGCTAACATCCAATGCCAATCTTCCTCTTTTAGCTGAGGAAGATTGGCCCTGGGCTAACATTTGTGCCCATCTTCCTTTACTTCATATGGGACGCCGCCACAGCATGGCTTGACAAGCCGTGCGGCGCCCGTGCCGGGATCCGAACCTGCGAACCCCCGGCCAAGGAAGTGGAGTGCGCAAACTTGACCGCTATGCCACCAGGCCGGCCCCTTGGCTGCATTTTTTGATAAACCTTGGATCTTCTTAGTTCCTTCATGGCTAGAGACTTAATGTACAATGATTTCCATTTAATACATCAGATAAGTATTTTGTTTTAAAAATAGCCTGGATTAGAGAGTACAGTAATCTTGAATTTAGGACCATTGCCTGAATTTTAGTTTTCCGATATGTTTTGAGCGGGAGGAAACTGAATGAGAACTAACATAATTTTTACTCAAATTGAAACATTGCAGACCCATATTAGATGGAACAGGAGTCCTGAATATTGTCCTTCACTTTATTATCTTTTTAAAATTATATATTTCTAATCCTGTTGAATTCTATAAATAATCTGTCATTTGATAGGCTGCCCCAAAGAGAGGCATTTGCCTAAAGGTGCATATGCCCATACCAGGTTCAGATTAGCTCAAAGAAAAATTTGTTATTTGACAAATGCCCTGGTTATATAGGGACTGTAGATGCCCCCTCCTCTTAGACATTCTGGTAAGTGGTTTCACGTATGAGCTTGCCTGGCCTGTTTTGTATGGGTAATCTTAGGAACCTTATGCTTTTAAGGTATCATTTTTGTCATCTATAATCCAATGCATTTGTATGTGAAAAACACATAGAATTTGGTTAAATATTTTGGAATATTTGACTGGCCATGTGAAATAGATGTATTCTGAAATGTGCTCGAGATTGTGTAATATTTGCATGCTCTTTAATTTTAGGACAATAAATCATAAAAAAAGATGGAAGCATACTTGAAATATGATTTTGGGTAAGTTAACCTCTTAGTGCCTCAGTTTCCTCCTACGAAAAATGAGGATGTTGTGAGAATCAAATAAATTAATGCATAAGCTGCTTAGATCAGGAATGACAATTAGTAAAGCTAATTTTTATTGTTAAAGTATTGCCCCATCCTAATTTTTAGAATTTCTATTCACCATAATTGGGCATCATATTTGCTGGAGAGCTACAAAAAAATAGAGATTTCTTTTGAGTTGCTCACTTGAAAACCACATATCTAAAACAAAAAAATGTTCCCTATGAAGACCTATCTGTAGTTAAAAAAGCTATCATTCATAGTAAAGCAGCATCTCTCTTTGTCCACTTCCTTTCCTCTTTTTAGAGTGAATCATCATAAGAATTATTTAATGGAAATCAGAAGAAGAAAAATAGGCTGTAGATATTATAATAATGACTCATAGGTAAGTTTGTTGCATGATTCATAGCTCCATTTGGTACGTGCTATTATCACTAGTGTTCTACTTATGAATGTTGTGTACATGATAATAATTATAATACATGGAGTGTTGTATTAAATGAAAATAGAAAGAAAGGCATGTAAAAGTAGGCACTCTGATGCATGTAAATGAAAAAGTATGAGAAGTATCTGGTGACTGTTTAAATACAGATGAGTTAGAAAATAGGGATGGGGGCTAATAAGGAGCCTGAAGCAAGATGTCGGGATTGGTGGTTGATTGACCAGGATGATATGATAAATGATAAAACTGATATTTTTAGAATATTCATTTATGAAGTAAACATAGGTTAATTGACTTGAATGAGTTGATCTGAATTTATAGCAGAAAAGGTCATTTTCTTAGTGTGGGATATTTGGAGTTACTTTAAAGTTATATATTAACTTGTTTTATATTTATAATTTACTAAGAATATTAATTATGTTCTTATTTTAGGTAATTTTTTTAGGCTATCTTTTTTTAAGGGCTTACAGAATAATAGGACTTCTGCTAAGATTATGACATATTTCATTTTATGTATGCTTATAACAATCCTATAGTATAGGTATTTGTCATCTATTTTTAGTTGAAGAAACATTTGTTGGGAGATTAAGTGACTTGTCTAAGGTCATACAGCTAGTAAATACCTAAACTTAGAATTAAACAAGGACTCTGAGTTCAAAGCCTATTTCATAACCATTGTATTACATTGCTTCCTTGTCATTTTCTTTTTATCATAAAGCTAAATTGAAAGTGTAGATTTTTCTTTCTCCATTTTCTATACACTAACTCTTAGTATAATGGTAAAACAACACCCAGACTTTTAAAGACTTTGAATTTATTAGAAACTGGGAGAGTGGATATTATGGAGGGACTACAAGCTTTAGTCAGATAGAGCTAGTTCTGAAGATGTTCTGTCAGGAATCTGCTTGAGGGAATGGGAGATGAATGATGCCACCACTGCTCCTGGCAGGATTTAGTTTGATTGACAGAATTATTTGAGCTAATTAGAATGGTATCTATGATAAAGGAAGCTTATATATAAGGGGCAGTGAAGACTCTTTGTTAGGTCTTTAGTCAAGTAAAGGTTAACTTAAAACATAGCATTTTCTTAAGTAGACGTTTTAAAGTTTTCACTCTACACTGAGGAGCTACAAGATGATCTTTATTTTAGTCTTTATGTTCTCTTCTACATTGGCCATTCCTCTTCCTTGAAGGACTTAGTTTAGCAGCAGGATCAGCATGGCCTTGGTCAGATATCTTGGAGGTGGGATATATTTTATTCATTGTTTACTAATACATTAGAAATACTTGTTGACTGTCTTTTACATGTCAGGCATTTCTTAGGTATTCTCAAAATGTGTCCCTCTTATAGTTTTTTTTTTTTTTTGTGAGGAAGATCAGCCCTGAGCTAACATCCATGCTAATCCTCCTCTTTTTTTTTTTTTTGCTGAGGAAGACTGGCCCTGAGCTAACATCTATTGCCAATCCTCCTCCTTTTTTTTTTCCCCAAAGCCCCAGTAGATAGTTGTATGTCATAGTTGCACATCCTTCTAGTTGCTGTATGTGGGACGCGGCCTCAGCATGCCCGGACAAGCGGTGCGTCCGTGCATGCCCGGGATCCAAACCCGGGCTGCCAGTAGTGGAGCATGCACACTTAACCTCTAAGCCACAGGGCCGGCCCCCTCTTATAGTTTTTTTTTTTTCCTGTACGTGTTTTCTAATTGACTTTCTGAAAGGGCTGACTATCCTAATCTAGAACCAAGGTAATGGTAAAAAATAGTGTAAAATTATCAATCATTTCCAAGTTGGAAGGTGATTGTTAGGATTCTGGCACTTCTAGGAGCATAGCATTTAAAAGGACAATGAACAGAAAAAAAATTCAACTTACCAAAGACACTATCTTTTTATTTAGGTCCATATAGTCTTGTGAATATGATTTTTCAAACTTGCTGTCGTAGTCAATGTTATTAACTTTAAAGATGAGGTGGTAGTAGAGAGGTGTCTTGCCTGAGAAGGAGAGAAAATAAAAAATAGTTCTCACTTTGCTCATTGTGTAACTACTTACATTCTTAAGAAAATCATGGGAAATAGAATACTCTGATGAAATTTCAGGTAACCCAACATTTAAGTCATTTTGATTATTAGTGATTGTTGAAATAAATTTGACAGAGAAATGTTTATTAAATTATAACCTTACCCAAGAATGTATTCAGAATTTTTAAAGTAAAATTTCAATGTGCCAGCTTTCAAGTTTGGAAAATCTAGAGACAGATATGTTACTATGAGAAGAAATTATATTAAAGCATAGATAATTATCTTAGTCTTTGTGATCATCACAGATTACATTTAGTAAAATCAGTGGAATTCTAGGTTTTGTCATTTATGAAGTACCTAGGAAATGAAAATGAATAAAAGAGAAAGTAAAATGAGGTATGACTTGTAAATACTGCAAATTAAGTAAATAGAACTAAGTCAAACCTACAGCTTTAGAAAGGTGAAGCAAAGGAAAAAGTTGAGGGTTAGGCTGGACTGTACTATTTTAATACATCAAAAATAGGAGAAATTAAATTTTTTGGTAACTTTTCTCAGGTCCCATCGTACCAATCAACTCCATAGACTGGGAGGGCATAATGAAAGAAAGAGAGAGAGAGGAGAGCAGAAGGGGAAGGAGAGAAAGAGAAGAGAAAAAAAGAGATTGAGGAGTAAAACTATTTTGTAACATTTTGAGAAAATCCTTCATGTCAGTGGCTGCAGTTAATTATTTGGAAAAGTCTTTCCTGTACACTCACAAATAATCAAAGAAATGCAAAAAATGAGGTAACATTTTTCTTGGATTAAATTGGCAGAGATGACAAAAATAATAATACCCAGGCTGGGGCAGCTATACTTATATCAGAAAAAAATAGACTTTAAGCTAAAACACTAACAAGAGACAAAGAAGGTCATTAAATAATGATAAAGGGGTCAATTCATCAAGAAGACATAACAATCGTATATATATATGCATCCAACATTGGAGCATCCAAATATATTAAGCAAATACAAACAGATCTGAAGGGAGAACTAGCAACAATATAATTAGTAGGGGACTTCAATACTCCACTTTCAACAATGGATAGATCATCTAGAGAGAAAATCAACAAGGAAACATTGGGCTTGAACCACACCTTTGACATGTATAGAACATTCCATCCAACAGCAGCAGAATACCCATTCTTCTTAAGGACACAGAGAACAGTCTCCAGGATAGATCATATGATAGGTCACAAAACAAGTCTTAGCAAATTTAAGAAGATTGAAATCATACCGAGTATCTTTTCTGACCACAATGGTATGAAACTAGAAATCAATAATAGGAGGAAAGCTGGAAAATTCATAAATAAGTAAAAATTAAACAACACACTCCTGAACAACAGTAAGTCAAAGAAGAAATCAAAAATGAAATTTAAAAGTATCTTGAAACAAATGAAAATAGAAACACAACATACCAAAACTTATGGGATGCTGAAAAAACAGTTTTAAGAGGGAATTTTATACTGATAAATGTTTACATCAAGAAAAAAAGAACGGGGCGGCCCGGTGGCTTAGCGGTTAAGTGCACGCGCTCCGCTACTGGTGGCCCGGGTTCAGATCCCGGGCGCGCACCGACGCACCGCTTCTCCGGCCATGCTGAGGCCACGTCCCACATGCAGCAACTAGAAGGATGTGCAACTGTGACATACAACTATCTACTGGGGCTTTGGGGGGAAAAAAGGAGGAGGATTGGCAATAGATGTTAGCTCAGAGCCGGTCTTCCTCAGCAAAAAGAGGAGGGTTAGCATGGATGTTAGCTCAGGGCTGATCTTCCTCACAAAAAATAAAAATAAATAAAAAAAAAAAAAGAAAAAAAAAGAAAAAAAGAACAATCTCAAATAAACAAATTATCTTTACACCTCAAGGAACTAGGAAAAAAAGAACAAACTAAGCCCAAAGTTACCACAAAGAAGGAAATAACAAAGATCAGAGCAGAAATAAATGAAATAAAGACCAGAAAAATGATAGAAAAGATTAAGGAAACTGTGAGTTGGTTTTTTGAAAAGATAAAGAAAATTGACAAATCTTTAGGTAGAGTAACTGAGAAAAAAAGAGGACTCAAATAAATAAATAAAATCAGAGACGAAAGAGGAGACTTTATAATTGATACCACAGAAATACAAAGGATCATAAGAAACTATTATGAATAATTATGCACCAACAAATTGGATAATCTAGAAGAAATAGATAAATTCCTAAAAACATACAACCTACCACAACTGAATCATGAGAAAATAGTAAATCTGAAAAGACCAATAACAAGTAAGAAGATTGAATGAATAATCAAAAACCCCCCAACACAGAAAACCTCAGGGCAGGTGGTTTCGTTGGTGAATTCTACCAAACATTTAAAAAAGAATTAATACGAATCCTTCTCAGAATTGTCTAAAAAATAGAAGAGGAGGAAACACCTCTAAACTCATTTTATGATTCCTGCATTACCCCCTATATCAAAGCCAGATAAGGACACTACAAGAAAAGAAAACTATAGACCAATATCCCTGATAAATATAGGTGCAAAAATCCTTAACAAAATATTAGCAAACTGAATTTAACAACACATTAAAACAATTATATACCATGATCAAGTGAAATTTTTTCCTGGGATGCAAGGATGGTTAAATATAGGCAAATCAATAAATATGATACACTACACTAAGAATGAAAGATAAAAATCGTATGACCATCTCAATAGATGCAGAAACAGCATTTGACAAAATACAACATCCTTTCTTGTTGTGAAAATGCCAACCCACTGAGTCTAGAAGGAACATACCTCAACATAATAAAGGCCATATATGGCAAACCCACAGTCAACATCATACTCAATTGTGAAAAGTTGAAAGTTCTTTTTCTAAGTTCAGGAGCAAAACAAGGAGTTTCCACTCTCCCTACTTCTATATAAGATAGTACTGGAAGTCCTAGCCAGAGCAATTAGGCAAGAGAAAGAAATAAAAGGCATCTGAATTGGAAAAGAAAAAGTAAAATTGTCTTTATTTGCGGATGATATCTTATATGGAGAAAATAGACTCAACCAAAAAATTGTTAGAACTAATCGAGTTCAGTAAAGTTGCAGGATACAAAATCAACATACAGAAATCAGTTGTGTTTCTAAACTGTAACAATGAAATATCTCAAGTAATATGTGTATATGATAGTAATCATTTTGCAATATATATATGTATCAAATCAACTCATTGTACACTTTCAAATTATACAATATGTCAACTATATCTTAATAAAGTTGGAAAAGGAAAATTCCAAAGGAACATAATTTTTTTGTTATATATTTTTATTCACAAATACTGTATGACTTCTTATTTTTCTCTTGGAATATCAGGGTTGAGAATCTAGGGCATTGAGACAGTATTATGTTATATAACTTGTTGGACTACTAAATGAATTTCAGTCACTAGAGAGGAAAGCCATTCTCTAGCTCTCTTATCCTGTTAGAGTGCCAAGACCTGAATTAGAAGGTGTAGTGGTAAATTGAGTGCTACTGTTGGTGTTCAGAGGAACTAGCAGACTATCATAATAAAAGATTAGCTCCTCTCCTTCAAATGTAACCTAGACCTTGAGCAGAGAAAAAAATGTATCCTCTAGGATCTCTTCTAAGTGTTATTTTCATTGGTTTTTCTTTTCTAGAAGATTCGTATTTTTCAGATAATCTAGATCACATTCTGGGCTGAGGTTAAGAGCTCCACGGAGGACTAGATCCTGACTAATTCTCCTCTTTGTATTTTTATTTATTTTATATTTTTTTGATTTCTGAGTGATTTTTTTTATTGAGATATAGTGGACATATAACATTATATTAGTTTCAGGTGTACAATGTACTGATTCGATTTATGTATATATTGTGAAATGATCACCACAATAAGCCTAGTTAGCATCCATCCAAGTGATTTTTATGCACATTAAAGCTTGAGCAGTAAGGCTTAGATCCATGGCTCTCAGCTTAGGCTTCCAATTAGGATCACGTGCAGTTTTAAGAACTATCATCGCTTGTGACCTCTCCCACAGATTTTGTCTGTTGGTCTGGGTGGGAACATCAGTGTTTTAATTCAGTGCTCCAGCTGATTCTAAAGTGAGGCTAGGATTAAGTATGAGGGCTCCTGAATATATTTATAAGAGTTGAGTCCAGCCTTTGGTCCAAGGGGACATAACAGGGTTTGCTTTACTTGGGTTTGGGAGGGGCAGGTCAGTGCAGCCCACATTATCCATGCTGTAGCAGAATTTTTGGGCATCTGTGGGAAGGGAGGGCCCCTGAAGACAGGGAAAAACAAACACCAAGTTTGGTCTCCATGTAGGAGCTCATTGTTCCTGAATCTCTCCTGAGACAAATGACAGGAAAGGGTGGACTTGCCAGCATTTCAAGGCCCTTCTGCTTGTGGCTGTGGTGATAGCAGGTGAAGGGACTGTGCCTAAGCCTTTAAAGGCATATTCTCAAGATGCAGCTGTGATTTCTCCACATAATCTCACCTGAGGAAGAAAGCCAGAGAAGGAAGAGGAAGAGGAAGGGATGAAATGGCAGATTTTCAGGCAAATGTTGTGTCCTGGGTCAGAGGCTAGGTCCTCTTTTCCTTCTGTAATGCCGTGGTTTTAGAACATGTAAACATTTACTTCTGTACCTCTGGTGTTCCTGCCTAATCAGTTTGTTTTCAACTACTATTTTTTCCTTCTCTTCCTATGACAGTCAAAAGTAACTGTTTAGAATACTTCTTCTCCCCTATATCCCAGAGCCTTCTCTCCATTTTCTCCATTCAGACTTCTGATATGCCTTGAGCAATTCCCACCATAAATTAATGATCTTCAACTACTGAAAATGTTCCCTTTGTGACAGTCAACTTGAGAAGGTGTTGGTATGCAAGATTCCTATGTGGGATGAGGTGGGGTCCTGGCATATCAGTGAAGAACGAGAATGTAGTGTTCAGGTCCCATCTGGATGCTCCATCAGCTCTGTGTAGACCAGGATTAAGAAAATGCACATCTAAAAAGGATGAGATTAATGTCCCAGAATAATTCAGGAATTTCTGAAGAGTAATTAGAAGAGATGGGCTCTCTAGAATGCTAAAGGAAGATTAACTGCTTAAATATACTATTAGAGATAACGGGATATATGGTGCTCTATATGGCTTGACATTTGAATAAAACATTTTTTTTGTGATTAGATTTAGATTATGATTTACTTGTTTTTCTGGCCAATAATATCACAGCAGTTATTTGTCCTTTGGCAAACATAAGGCAACTGATATCCATTCGTCCCATCACAGCTGATGCTAACTTCATTCACTTGCTTCAGGGGCTCTCTGCCAGATTCCTCCACTACTTCTTTTTGTATTTTTAAAAAATTACTGAAAAGTAATCTAAAAATATTGAAGAAGGAAATGGATTTATGTTGAATTTTCTTTCAAGATGCCACTTGTCCTTTGAGAAATAGATTTCTTTTTGTGTTCGAGACCATACATATATTGTGGGCTTATAATTAACTGATAACAGTATCAGTGCACTTGTCCCTGTATGGTTCTAACCTGGATCTTTCTCACATATGGTGACTTATTTGCTCTAAACTGGGCTCTGGTGGCAACCAATTGCTCCCATTCCTGGCTGCTGTTATCTTAGAAGATGAAACACTTTCATTCTTCCCAGCTTGATCCTTGGCTTCTATTATCCACATTTAAGACTTGCTGAAAGTAGTTCTTCATGCCAGGATCTCTCAAACATGCCTCTGGAGAGTCAAAGAGATGCCTTTTGCACAATCCATTAGAGTTGGTGTTAAACTTGGCACTGAAGAGGCAGTCTAGGAAAAGTACCTCATATATTTATCATTTTGGCTCTTGGATAAGAAGCAAGAAAACAAAGCAAATAAGTTGGAATTCAAGAAGACATTATTTTTGCCTGTACCTTGATGCTTTTCCTTTCATTTTCTATTCCTTGAAAGTGAAATTGCTATTTGGGGGGCTAACAGTTTCCATTTATAGATAGCACAGGAAGATTTGGAAATATCCTGAAATAGTATTAGTGAGAAAACTGGCATGAAAGATTAACTTTCTCCTTTCATGTCCAGAAACTTTACTGGCAATCTCATCTGTCAATTTCCTCACCAGTTACTCCCAGCCTAACCTATTGCAATAGAATTTTAACTGCCTGAGGAAGAAACTATGTGTTATTTCTTGATATCCTTTCTTCCCTTTTCCTATAGTGATACAATTTGTGATTTGTAACTGAGTAGATGCTATTCAAAAATAAAAACTACATTTTCCTACCTCTTTTACATCCAAGAGTGATCTAGTGCATTTAGGTTCTGACAAATGGAATGAAAGGGAAAGTGGTATGTGCAACTTCTGAGATGTTTTCTCATTGAGAGAGGGCATGCTCTTCTCCTTCCTTTTCCACCTGTTGGCTGGCTGGAACGTGGACATAATGGCCAGACTGGCACAGTCACTTTGGACATTGAGATGCTCTGGGCAAAGTGGGTCATGGTGGAGCAACAAGATAGAAGGAGCCTTGGTCCCTGATATCTTGAAGTGACATACTGAATCTGGATCACTGACCTCTGAACTTATTTGTATCTGAATCTTATGTGTATCTGTCTCCCTGTAGATCAGTGGTTCTCAACCTTGGCTGTACATTAGAAGCACCTGGGGAGCTTTGAAAATGACAATTTCCACTTCAGACAGCATCTTTGAGAGTGGGGCTTGGGTACTAGTATTTAAAAAAATAAAACAAACAAACAAAAAACCTTTCCAGGTGATTCTAAGGTGCAGTCAGGGTTAAGATTCACTGCTCTAGATCAGGAGTCAGCAAACTATGAAATCTAGCCTGCTGCCTGGTTTTGTACGACCTGTGAGCTAAGAATGGTTTTTACATTTTTTAAAAGTTAAAGAAAAGTCAAAAGAAGAATAGTATTTTGTGATATGAAAATTATATGAAATTCAAATTTCAGTGTTCATGAATAAAGTTTTATTGGAAAACAGCTACATTCATTTATTTGCTTATTGGCTACTTTAGCACTACAACAGTAGACTCGAATAGTTGTAGTGGAGACTATAATGGCCCATCAAGAGGAAAATATACACTATTTGGCCCTTTAAAAGAAAAGTGTGCAGACTCTGCTGTAGATGCTGAGCACTTTTAGTGCAAGGACTAGTGTGATGCTCTAGAAGCTTTCCTCCATTACTGCTATACCCCCATTATAGCACCTAGCCTAGTACCTGCCATTAAGTACATATTAGTCACACAGTAAATGCTTATTGAGTTGAATCCATGTACAATTTCAAATACCCTTATACTTTCTCCATTCTATCTATCTATCTATCTATCTATCTATCTATCTATCTATCTATCTATCATCTGTCATCTATCTATTTCTATTTATCTCTTAAGAAGTTAAACAAGTAGAAAGCACAACATTACCATAATATAGAGTCATATGACGCAGAAAAATGTAGGCATCCTCGAGTGAATATTTGTGCTGTACTTTGGTTTATCCAGCTCTCCTTGTTTAACTAATTACTCGTCCAAGTGAAAGAGTAGTTATGGTGAGGAGATGGCTCGTTGCTTCCAGGTTTGGAGTCTGGACTAGTGAACTAGAAAATCTTAACAGAATTCTGAAAGCATCATTCAAAGGAGGAGTGTCATAAGGCTGCCTCCACATGATGCCAAAGCATCTGGATAAAAAGTGTAAAATTTGGTTAATCAGATTGCGATTTTGTTTCTTAAGTGAAAAATATGTAGGTTCTTAAAAAGATCTTTCTGATTTAATTTGTTCATTCATACAAGATATTGTGGCACCACGTAGGCAGTCTTAAAGTGAAAAACCATTTAATTACTATTAAAAGAAAAAAGAAATAAAATCTGGGAATTGGGAAGCCCTATCAAAGTACTTTACACAGTCTCGGGAGCTTCTATTCATGTTCCCCTACAGGTTTACTGTGACTTGAGAAAACTTACATATTAACAAAACTTACTTATTGTTCTGATGCAGAAGTATTTAATTTTGGATTTTTTTTCCTTCTTTTTAGAAGTTTTTATTAGCCACAAGTTTTTAATTCCTGGGAAATAGGTATTACTATGACTAACTCCAAGAGTGAGATCTTAAATATATTAGAATTCATTCATTCTCACATAAGTAGTTTCTTCTAGACCTACTAAAAAATATCTGTATAGAATTGCTTTAGAATAAACTGCAAGGTGTGATTATATAAACACACACAAATATATATGACTAGTATTTCACACAAGTATATTTTATAGGATTTAATGATAAAACAATTTTGTTTTCAATTCTTTAGTAATACAAAGTGTTATGATCATTATAAATCACAAAACATGGTCTCAATTCAAAAATTAAAATACTCAGGTCTGTTTAATAATCAAAATTTGAACTTGACTTGAAGTTGAGGTTTTTCCCTTCCCAAGCTCTTTACTCACCCTATCCTTCTATTCCTCCTGCCCTACTTCATTAACTGGATTTGGACTCCTCTAGGTCCTTACTGGAATGGTCAAGAATTTGGCATCTAGCTTTAGTACTCTAGGAACTTAGTACATATTTAAAACTAACTTCCTTCTAGGTTTTTCTGAACTTTGAAATTCCATTTCCACTTATTGCTAGAGTTGTCTCAACTACAGTTTCCTTACGTGGACAAAGGTAACTATTCCAGCTTGAGTTTACTCCTTCCTCAGCATTTAGGCAGCTGGAGATATTTCTCAGTCTTTAACCTGAGATCTGATTACCCCTCCAGGTGGCATCTTGGACAGGACCTAAGATGATGGGGCTTTTTTTCTAGGCGGTTTATATCTGTTTCATAGGAAACATTTATGCATTATTTGTCTCAAAGACTGATTGTTCAAACTTCCCAGTTGTGTCACCTCCTCTTCACTCTGATAAACAAGCACCGAGTCTCTTGCCCTTAAGATATTCCAGGTGTGAGTCAGATTCCAGTCCACTGTGTTCCCATTCTGCAAGCATCTTCTTAGGGTCATATTGGTCTCTCTTTCAAAGCCCATCTCTGAGCTTGATGTGAAGGGGAAATCATTTACTCTTGTCATACTGGGGTAGTTAGTAGTATGAGAAATTACAGCACACCTACCTCCAAAGATAACCTCTTTAAATATTCTTTACTTATCTCCAATTTCTCGGACTTTTACACCCTTAATGAAAGGCAGCAGGTTCTATGTGTATGTCTTGAGTGAGAACCTCTTAGTCAAAGGTTTATGGGCATATGCTATGACGATGACTCTTGGTCTGGCAGTGGTAGTAGCTGGCATTACAGTCTACCTAATGATTGTGTTTGCACAGTAAGTCTGTGTGTATGCAAGGATGTATATAGAAGACACAACAGAGGTGGTCACAAACACTTAGTTCTTAGGGAGATGGACTCCTTACTCCACTGTGTACAACTCTCTCTATTTCTCTCTATGTATTTTCTTTTCCCCTTATAAACTGAACTGGATGTTTATTTAGCTACACAGCCTCTTTTCTAAATGTTAGTATTTTTTTCAGAAAATATTACTATATTTTAAAGCAGTAGTTCTCAACCTGTGAGCCATGAATTATACAGGATAGGGGCATGGTGGTAGAAGATCATTCTAGGGAAAAATATTTATATACATATCTGTTCTTCTAGACTTAATGAACAATGATTCTTGTACATATATGTATTACTGATTTTCAAACATAAGTGGATGTAATTCATTAAATACAAGTTGATTTACTAGCGTTACTAAATTTATAGTACTCATTTGTTTTTATTTCTTTTCTTATTCAACAAAGTAATTACTTTCTTGTGGGAATGTAGGCAAATTTTTTTTCCTATAAAAAGGTCCTCCAGGGGCCTGCCAGGTGGCATAGTGGTTAAGTTCGTGTGCTCCCCTTTGGCGGCCTGGGGTTTGTGGGTTCAGATCCCAGGCATGGACATATGCACCACATAAGCCACGCTGTGACGGCATCCCACATACAAAGTAGAGGAGGATTGGCATGGATGTGAGCTCAGGGCCAGTTTTCCTCAAGCAAAAAGAGGAAGATTGGTACAGACATAAGCTCAGGGCCAATCTTCCTCACCAGAAAAAAAAAAAAGTCCTCCATTCTTGAAAAGCTTAGGAAATACTGGGTTAAATATAATAACAAGAAATAGGACACAGAGAACTTGGCACAAAGAGCTATTTTTAAGAAAAATCAAGGATCCTTTAATTCTTTCTATTTTTTGCAAAATATATAGAAAAATTTGTACTAACTGTATTTCATCCCTTAATAATAGAAAAACTCTACTTTTTAGGGAGAATTTTATGAGATGAAAACATTGTATAGGGAAAAAATTATAGGTTTTCGGATAAGAAATCTTAGCTTAGAATCCCAGATTCTAGGCTTTTACATTTATTTGTTTGTTAACTCATTGATTATCTCTTCAGAAAGTTGCAAGTTCAGCAAAGGTAGAGACTATGACTACTTTATTCATCAGTGTATTCCTGGCACCTAAATCTTCACCAATAATTAAAAAAGAGCACACCAAATTCCTGGGTTTAGAATGCCCTAAGCCAAAGGTTGCTGAAGAACAAAGTCTACAGTAAATGTTATTAACCATAAGAAACTCTCTCTGCCAAATAATCTTGTCTGGCTCCTTTCCTTCCCCTATTTTCAAAGTTCTTAATTTTCCCCCCAATAATGGAATTAGTAATTCCACATGACTGGACGTAGTGAGTACTTACCATAAGCAACGAAATAAACAATGAGTCCGATGACTACTGCGACAATCACCATCATTAAGATACCCAGGGTTATCTTTCCACACCTTGTGAGTTTCATTTTTGTGTTTGTTCTTCTGAGCAAAAAGGACAGGAGAGCAAGTGTTAATATGAGCAAGATGTAGGACTCTTTCAGAAATAAATATGGATTTGATGTTAAGTGTAAAAGTACGTTATTTTACATTAACTATGGATTCAGTAGACTGCTGAGCTAGGAAAACAACATGGAGAATTAGTGAATATAATGTTTGGCCTGCTTATTTTTTAGCATATATGAATAATACTGGTAATACTAAAATCAAGATACATTCATTCATTCAGCAAATATTTATAGATGTCCTATGTGGTAGGCATAGTTGTAGGAACAAAGATATTTTTCCTTACGTAGCTTACATTTTACTGAGGGGAGATAGACAAGAAACAAAGAGCATAATTAATAAAATATATAATCAATAAAAAGATATTAAGTGCTGTGGGAAAATAAGTAGAGCTAGGTAACAGAAATGTGTGAGTGTGTGTGAGATGGTGGTGGTGGCAGGATGCAATATTCAATAGAGTGGTCAGGTTAGGCCTACTGAGAAGGTAAAATCTGAGCAGATTTGAGGGGGTTAGTCATACAGATATTTGGAAAATTCCAGGCAGAGGAAATAATTTGACAAAGGCCCTCAGGGAGGGACATGACTAGTATGTTAGGAGAGCAGTGTGACTGGAGCAGTGAATGAAGAGAAGAGTAGTAAGTGACTATCTGAGAGGTACCGAGGCCCAGATCATGTTGGGCCTTGTGGGTCACTGTAATGCGATTGACTTTTTTTCTGAGTGAAATGGGAGCTTGGAGGGCTTTGGGCAGAAGACTATGTTGGGCCTTGTGGGTCACTGTAATGCGATTGACTTTTTTTCTGAGTGAAATGGGAGCTTGGAGGGCTTTGGGCAGAAGACTATGATGATCTGGTCTAATTTCTTTTTTTTTTTTTTTGTGAGGAAGACCAGCCCTGAGCTAACATCCAATGCCAATCCTCCTCTTTTTTGCTGAGGAAGACTGGCCCTGGGCTAACATCCGTGCCAATCTTCCTCTACTTTATATGGGATGCCGCCACAGCATGGCTTAACAAGTGGCGCGTCAGTGTGCGCCCAGGATCCCAACCGGCGAAACCCGGGCTGCCGCAGCGGAGTGCGCGCACTCAACCACTTCTGCCACCCGGCCGGCCCTGATCTAATTTCTTAATGGGAATCCCTCTGACTGCTTTGTGGAGAGTAAATTATAGGGGACAAAGGTGGAAGCAGAGTGACAAGATAGGAAATGATTACAATAATCCTAGCACAAGATGATATTGACTTGGACCAGGGTGGTAGAGGTGGAGGAAATGAAAAGGGGTTGAAGTTTGGATATATTTTGAGTATAGAGTTGACAGGAGTTCCTGATGGATTGGTGTGGAACGTGAGTGGAAAAGAAGAGTCAAGGGTGGTTTAAAGTTCTTTAGCTTGTGGACTTGAAGGATGGAGTTGTCATCAACTGAGATGGGAAGGCTGTTGATATAGCAGGTTTTGAGAGGATGATTATGTGTTCAGTTTTGTTCATTTTATGTTTTAGATGTTCACTAGGCTTCCAAGAAGAGATGCAAGTGGGATACACAAGTCTGGTGTATGAGATAGAGGTCTAGGCTGGTTGTGTAAATTTGGCATTCGTCAACACATAGATTAGGCTCTGGACTAGATGAGATTGCCGAGGAAGTAAATGTAGAAAGAAAAGAAGACCAAGATATGATCCCTGGGACACTCCCATATTAAAAGATTAAGAAGAAGAGGAAGACCAAGCAAAGGAGACTGAGAGGAAGTAAATAATGAGGGTAAGAGGAAAACCAAGAGAAAATGGTGTCCTGGAAGCTAATAGAAATGTATCAAGGATGAGGAAGGGGATTAGTGGTGTCAGATGATGCTGATGGCTCAAATAAGATTGCAAATAAGCTTTGAAAATTGACCATTGGATTAACACTATAAAGGTAATGTTGACCTTGATGAAACAAGTTTTAGGAGTGGAAGCGGCATGATACTAGTTAGAGATGGTTTGAAAGAGAATGGAAATAGGGAACTAGAAGCAGTGACCATTGACCACTCTTTTAGCGTTTGCTGAAAAGGGGATTAAAGAAATGAGTTGATACATGATGAAGGAAATGGGATCAAGAGAAGTTTTATTCTATTATGGAAAATTTTAAATATGTGTAAAAGTAGAGAGAATAGTTTAACGAACCTCCGTATATCCATCACATAGATTTAAGAACCATGAACATTTTGCAATATTTACTTCATTATGTTTCTGAAGTATTTTAAAGTAGTTACAGAAAAATAATTGCATCATGACATTCACCCCTAAATACTTTATTTTCCATCTAAAAATTAAGGGCTTTAAAAAAATATGACCATTGTCATACCTAATGAAATATCAATAATTCCTTAATATCTTCTAATACAAAGTTTATGTTCAAATATCTCTACTAGTCCTCAAAATGACTTTCACAATTTTGAACAAAAATCAAATCAAAATCTCCACATTGCATTTGGTTATTATTTTCTTATATCTCTTTTAATTTAGAGCAGCTTCCATACTCTGCCCTCCTTTTTTTATTTTTCATGACGTTGACTTGTTGAAGATATTACATCAGTTATCCCATAGAATACTCTACCTAAGAGAAGAAATTTGTGTGTTTATTTTTCAAAAATTTTAATTAAATGTTTTATTTTGTGACGATTATAGAGTCACATGCAATTGTGAGAAAACAGAGAGATTCCTTGTACGTTTTCCCCAATGGTAACAAATTGAAAAACTATAGTAAGATTTCACAACCAAGATATTTACATTGATACAGCCAAGATACCAAACATTTTCAACACGAGGGTCACTCATCTTGCCCTTTTATACCAACACCCACTTGCCTCCAGTACTCTTGCCCTCCTTAACCCCTGGCAACCACTAATCTGTTCTCCTTTTCTATAATTT
Organism: Diceros bicornis minor; assembly: GCF_020826845.1. Classification (NCBI taxonomy): domain Eukaryota; kingdom Metazoa; phylum Chordata; class Mammalia; order Perissodactyla; family Rhinocerotidae; genus Diceros; species Diceros bicornis. Next base: position 53,663,032 of record NC_080747.1, read on the forward strand.
TATTTCAAGAATGTTGTGTAAATGGACTCATATAATATGCAATCTTTTCGGTTTTGCTCTTTTTCACTCATCAAAATTCTCTTGTAATTCATTCAGATTACTGCATGTATCAAAAGTTCTTTTATTATTATTTTTTAAATTGCTCAGAAGTAATTCGTAGTAAATATGTACCACAGTTTGTTAATTGTGTACTCGTTGAAGGACATCTGGATTGTTTCCACTTTTTGGCTGTTAGGAATAAAGTTGCTATAAACATTTGTGTACAAGTTTTTGTATGAATGTAAGTCTCTATTTCTTTGAGATACATGTCCAGAGGTACAATTGCTAAGTTGTATGATAGCTGTATGTTTAGTTTTTAAGAAACTGCCAAACTGTTTTTTAGAGTGGCTACAACATTTGATATTTCCATCAGCAGCGTATAAGTGATCCAGTTCCTCTGCATCTTTGCCAACATTTGTTGTTGTCACTATTTTAAATTTTAACCATTCTTTTTTTTTGTGAGGAAGATCAGCCCTGAGCTAACATCTGCCAGTCCTCTTCTTTTTGCTGAAGAAGACTGGCCCTGAGCTAACATCCATGCTGATCTTCCTCCACTTTAGGTGGGACACTGCCACAGCATGGCCTGACAAGCAGTGCGTCGGTGCGCACCCGAGATCCGAACCCACGCACCATGCTTAACTGCTACGCCATGGGGCTGGCCTAAATTTTAACCATTCTGATGGAGATGCAGAGATATCTCATGCTTTTAATTTGCATTGACTAGTGATGTTGAAATCTTTACATGTGTTTATTTGCCATCTATATATCCTCTGAAATATCTGTTTATATCTTTTACCTATTTTCTAATTGGATTGTTCTTTTTACTTTTGAGTTTTGAGAACTCTTTATATATTCTAGAAACTAGTCCTTTGTGGGATTTGGGTTTTGCAAACACTTTTTTCCCAGTTTGTGGCTTGTCTTTTCGTCTTCTAAATGGAGTCTTCCAGAGAGCAGAAGTTTTTAATTTTGATGAAGTCCAATTTCTCAGTATTTCCTCCAGCGGCTCACGCTTTTGGTGTCAAATCTGAGAACTTTGCCTACCCCTAGATGCCAAAGATTTTCTCCTATATTTTTTTCTTAAAAATTTTATATACTTTATTCTATGATTCATTTAGAATTAATTTTTACATGAGGTAAGAGACTTAGGTTGAGGTTAATTTTTGTTCCTTTGGGTGTTTACTTGCTCCAGCAGCATTTTCTGAAAAGACCATCTTTCCTCCATTGAATTTCTTATGTACTTAGGTCAAAAATTACTTAGGCCTATGTATATGGGTCTATTTCAGAGTTCTCTTCTGTTCCATTGATGTATGTGTCTCTCCCTCCTCCAATACCACAAATCACCCATTCCAGTTTCCTAATTTTCAAGAAAGGGAAATTGTAGGACCATATTTTCTCTTTAGGACTTTTTAAATCTAGGGAATACATGCGTTCTAGGTAGTGATTTGTCCTCTGGCTATTATCAGTATATTGAGGGTTAGGGTTAGGGTTAGAGTTAGGATTAGGGTTCTTTCCAGGTCTCCAGAGGGAAAATTAAATCATCTAGGCCACTCTAACTTGCAACTCTCACTTACCTTACAACCAAAATCGAAAATCACTACAGTGACTTATCTCTCTTGATTCACAAATGTAAAATTATGGTAATGAATAAAAATTAATTTTAAAGGCAGATGAACTAAATATTTATTTCTGTCATTCTCACTTGAGTTTTCTGAGATGTAGATGTCCTTCCTACTTGCAAAGGGTTTTATTGATTTGGAGTTTTTGTGTGTGTGTATTCTTAAATTCAAAAGGAAAATTCAACTTTGTCAACATCCAGATTCTTTTCCTTAGAGCATTCTCTAAAAACAATGTCAGACGTATAAATTCCATTTTTTCCAAAGTGTGATTATTATGTGGAATGTTGATCGAAAAAGACTACCTATTATTTGACAGAAATTGGGTCTTTGGAGGGAGTTAAAGTGAGGAGTAGAAAAACTTTTTTTGATTTCAGCAATATGCCTTAATTTTCCAAAGTGTTTTATTTATTCACCAAGCGTATCCTGAAGCCATTCAGAGTAATAATGATAAGGTGGTAATGATATCGAGGATTATTTAGAGATTTAAGAAACAGTGGCTTGCTGGTGAGTTGTACTTAAAAAATTATTAATTCTTTGAAAGGATGAAACCAAGATCTGTCTACACATTATTTCTCAAATATTGTTTATGGAACATAAAAAACATAGCAAGTTAAGATGAAGGATGTAGAACATATTACGTAGAAGCCAAGATTAAATATTTTTACTAGAGTTTTGTTAATTAAGCCAAAGAACTAACAGTAACTTAATTCAATGGAAAATATTTTAGGGGTTCTCTTACAGCTAATTAAGGTAAATATAAATGTGATTGTGTAAAATGACTGATTATTCAAGCTGTTTATCAGGAAGTTACACTCTGCTCACATTATACTGTTCACCTAGAATCTAGATGTTGGCAAGATATCAAAACAAGAAAAGTTGTCTAAAATTTTTGTTAAAAATATGGCTCAATCTCAATGAGTTTATCAAGGCATATCAAGGCATTTTTTTGGAGTGCCAGGAAAGATTGTAATGTGCATGTGAACATTTATCTTTGTGAGTTAATTTGATTAGCTTAAGAATCAAAACATAAGAATTATTTGTCCATCTTTGTGTGCAATGGAACCAGTCAGCACATTTCTTTGAGTTTCAGGCCAATTGCTGTCTGAGCATATGGCATTGCCAATGGGAAGGAATAAAATACTTTCATTGCTGTTCTTTTTTCCAACTAAAATGTTAAATCACACCACTGAAAATGTATAGCAGTGCAGCATTGTGATATTTTAATAATTGAAAATTAAGACCTAAACTTTGGTCTACCACTTCCTACAAGTAAAATAGCGTGTTGTGAACGTAAATATTGTCTCTGTCAACATACATCATTAGAAATATATACATGCAACTAGTGTTCTTTCCATTTTCAAAGTGAAATGATCTTTTTAAAATAAAATCTACCAATTTTACTTCAGCAATTTCAACAATTATACATATACTTTTTGTAAATGTTCTAATCGTGATGAAAAGATTTCTCAGAAAAATTAACAAGCAAAACAGACTTTAATGATTAAAATTTATCAATCTTAGTCATTCTTGTTTTTCCTTTATTTATGATTTATATAGCTCCTATTTCCATAAAAAGGTTGAGGGAGTAGCTCATTTTTAAGAACTTTGAAATACAAATGAAGCTACTTTAGCTAATTTGGTCCCTTCAGAATATTTCTGTAAGGAACAATGGCAGGCCACCCTGCAGCCCGCCCCCCTTAAGCCCACCTGTTCTGCAGTGGTGTCCATGCCTGCTCTCTCTGCAGAGGTTGTCCCTTTGCCATCTTCTCCTTGAGTGCTGTGCAGCACAGTCATTCTCCACCTATTTAGCTTACGAGATTCTGTGACTTTTACGTGTTTTATGATAATGGTATAATGATAATACTTAGCACTCATACAACTTTTCATCTTCAAAGTGCTTTCTGAACATTTACTAATTAATTTTACAATAGTAAAACATGAGCTGTATATATGCTGCTCCATGAATAATAAATAATCATATGACTCAAGTGGAGGCAAAATTTAAAATTTTCAGTTGTGGCTGAAGAAGCAATAGGATCACCTTGAGAAGAACAGTGAGCTTTTACTTAGCTTTTGCATTTTGTGAATTTGGAGATGAGAGGCTGCTCTTCCACTCCCTAGAATCCACTTCCAAAGATTGTGGCAGTTTTTTATTGCTTTTTGGTGAAAGCCCAATGGCTCTCCAAGATCTAACCCTCCATTAGGATCTGAATGCTCTCCAACTCATAATTCTCTTGCTGCTTTCAACCCATATATCATCCTTTATGAATTCCTCCCTGAAATTTTTACTGCTACTCTAATACTAGTGCTCATTAAAGAATTTTATGAAATGAAATCCACAGGGTGTTGATATTTTTTTTAAATATATGCTGGCTTAACCAGTAATTTTCCAGAGTTTTGGATAGCATTCTGGTTCTTAACAACCAATTTAGATAATGGTGTGATTAGATCGGACACATCCTAATGTTTAGCCACCTGGAAGAGAGAGAATTTGTCAGATGCTAGGAACCAGCAGTAAGGGAGAATCCAGTTATGCTGAGAGAAGGCTTTCTTGGGTGACGGTCTTTGATAAAGAGACTCAACCTTATTACATGATCAAGTAGAATCGTTGTTCTACCTATGCAACCTCCTTTCTTCCCAAAACATGTAAAGGGAAAGATAATCAGAGAAATCATATTTGTATTAGGATGAAAAAGAACCAAAATGGCAGTTCTTCTATCAGTTATTATTAGGACCTTGATCAGATATATTTACATTCTTTAAAAATGTCCCCATTAATTGTATTTATTTGAGTATTCCAGATTCTATACTTTTGCCTTGTCTTCAAAATATCTAGTATGTTCTCCTCACTCTCATTTGTCTATGTAGATTCTACTCATCCTTCAAGTTTAGCTCAATCCTTACTTTCTCCCTGTGGGCTTCTCAAAATACACTGCTTTATCAACTGAAGCTCATAAACTCATGGGACCTTGCGCCAAAGTCTACACAATGTTTGGGTATATAAGACCAGGGATCAGATGAGAAACTTCCTGAATTATTGTCTTAGAATGGTCTTTGTAGATCAAGAAACAAAATATTCTGATACAGGATACCTTCTTCCTTCATTGATCAAAAAATATATATTGGATAAATAAACTGTGGTACATCCAGACAAAGGAATATTATTCAACACTAAAAAGAAAAGAGCTACCACACCATGAGAAGCTATGGAGGAAACTGAAATGCATATTGCTAAGTGAAAGAAGCCAATCTGAAAAGGCTGCATACTATATGATTCCAACTGTATGACATTCTGGAAAAGGCAAAACAATGAAGACAGTAAAAAGATCAGTGGTTGCCAAAGGTTAGTGGGAAGGTTGGGATGAATGGGCAGAGCACAGAGGGCAGTGAAAATACTCTGTATGATACTATAATGATTGATATATGTAATTATACATTTGTCCAAATTTATAGAATGTACAAAACCAAGAGTAAACCCTAAAGTAAACTATGGACTTTGGGTGATTATGATATCCTAGTATAGGTTCATCACTTGTAACAAATGCACCACTGTGGTAAGCATTGTTGATAATGGGGGAGGCTATGCATGTGTGGGGGCAGGGAATATATGGGAAATTTCCATGTCTTCCTCTCAGTTTTGCTGAAGCTAAAATGGCTCTAAAAAAATAAAGTCTTTCAAAATTATGTGTTGCACACCTACTATGGCTTTGGCACTAGGGTAATCATAGAATTAGAGATAAAACTCTAAGGTGAATATGATCTCACAATAAAGGCAGTCAAATAAGCTGGTGATTAAAACATATCAAAATAAACCCTAGGTGGAGCATTCATGGAGCACTATGTGAACGTGAAAGTGAAACTGAATCCTGCTGTTGTTGGCGGGGAGTCAGAGAAGAGTATTCAGAGTATGAGATATCTAACCCAAGAACTGAAGGATGCATAGGAATATAGTATTCCAACAGGTGAGGGTAATGAATCAGCCCAGTAAAAAGCAAAAGAGAGCATTGCAATTTGGGGTGACTGAATATTACCCCAAAGTAATTTGACCAAACTGTAGAGGGTACAGGAATTAGTGTGTATGTGTGTGTTGGGGGCGCTGACAGGAGATAGATGAGATGGGAGAAATTGGAAGGGTCCAGATTCTGTAAGGCCTGCTAGGCTATTTAAGGAGTTTGAAATTAACTTCAGAGCAATACAGCGCTAATGGAGAGTTTAAATAGGGTTAGATTGACATTTTGTTAAAAGCACTCTGGCTTGCTATGTGAAAAAGAGACTATGGAATTGGAAGGAAACAGTTACAAAGTTGTTTTAGTTATGCAGGTGCAAGGGCTTTGAATTAAGGCAATGAGATGGAGATTTCTAGACTCAGTCAAGAGGTTTGATGTGATTCAGTGATTGACTGTATATGAGAAGTGAGGGCTTTGAGGAATCAAGAACAACAGTAATAAATGATTTCATGAAAGTACAATTTTGACAAAGACACCTATGATACCCTGGTGTATAAGATGACAAACAATGAGCTGTGTGATAATGAGTTACTTCCCAGCTTGTTAAACAACTCTATTCAAGTAGTGTCGATTAATAATTGGATATTAATCTCTTGAAGTTATTTAGTATACACTCTGCTTTGGCCTTATTCTATTTAACATTGTGATCAACAATTTAGGAAAATATATTTGTAGGAGTAGCTAATATGATAGGGTCAAAATCAAGATACAAAATAGAACTAACAGGTTAAATTATAAAATTCTTGGAAAAATAATAGATGCTAAGATGATACATAATATAATATTATTCATATATTACATGGTTTTGCATTAAGTTAAAACATAAATACAGAATGAGGGAAACATTGTGTTTCAGAAGTGCAAACACCTAATGATCCAACTGTATGATGCTGTTGCTTAAAAAGTTCCCCAACTGCTGACTCGAGAACTGGAGTATACGTTCCAAGTCACAGGAAGTAGTATTCTCACTGTTTTCCATAGTTATTGGACCATATCTGGAGTACTCTATGCAACTCTGGGTGCTGTAGTTTCAGAGAAATAATGACAAGATAGTGCAAAACCAGAGGAGAAAAGTTGGAATCGTGATGTGGCTGGAAACCGTACAAAGACTGGGTGAAGAAACTGGGGAGTGTTTCTCTCACAAGGACTAAGGCAAGACATGATAGCTGAGATAAATATTTGAGACACCATCATGGTGGTCTATTTTGTGAGATTTTCTTTTTTCAGAAAGCAAAACAAGTGTTTAGAATAACATTTTGATTTTTTTTTTTAAATTTCTGGTAATTCCATTTGATCCTGTGACTTTCCCTCACTTTATGCATTCTGAGTTTACTGTCATCAAGTAAAGCTTGTTATAGCAGAGATGTAAAGACAATTCCAAATAGACTGTTTAAGCATATGGTGGAATCAATATCTTTAAAAAAATGTGTTTTTATTTTTAATCAGAAGAGCCTAGCTCTTTTAATTATCAAAAACTGAGCTCTTCAGGCTGCCCCTGTGGCATACAGGTTGGGTTTGCGTACTCGGCTTTCGTGGCCTGGGGTTCTTGGGTTCGGATCCCTGGTGCGGACCTGTGCACTACTTGTTGAGCCATGCTATGGCAGCGTCCCATATAAAGTGGAGGAAGATGGGCATGGATGTTAGCCCAGGGCCAATCTTCCTCAGCAAAAAAGAGGACTGGCAACAGATGTTAGCTCAGGGCTAATCTTCCTTAAAAAAAAAAAAAAAACTGAGCTCTTACACAGAGTGATTCAAGAGTACTGAAAATTTTCTGTTTCTTATGGTAGATGCATCTGTGTTCATTTAAAAAATGTTCTTTTAATTCTATAGCAATGTATTATATAATTTTTGTATATATATTATTTCACCATATATAAAATACACTTATTTTAAGTTGATGGCCAGGCTTAGGCTATAGAACTGGAAAAATACTTAATTGTTCAGAGAAAAATTTTTCCCCACCTGACCAGACTATGTAAAATTTTGTGGGCTGGAAAAGGGAGTGGAGAGTCAGGGGAAAGCACTAGAATTTGAGCCTGGGAAAATGTTCTGTGACCCCCAAACCCTTCTCATACTTCTCACTCAACTCCAGGTTAGTTCTGGGGAGTAGGAATAATAAAATTTAGGTAAGTGTGGAGGGATCTGAAAGTAGAGAGGTCTTGTGGCCCCCTTCACATTTGGAGAGGGAAAGTGACAACCTTGCTGAGTTCCTTGTGTCATTATGGTGCTTAAGCCCTCGAATAGAGAGACTTCACGGTAAACTGAGGCAGAGAGACCCTGAGGGAACCTTGTTGAGTTTGATGGTGACTGAGAGTAGTAGGGGACAGTAGTTCATTTATTCTATGCCTCCAAGATGCGTGCAGAAATGAACACGGGAGAAAGCTTTTACCGATACCCTTCACACCTTCATCCTACATTCCCTCTCAGCATCTGTTTTTATCGCGATGATATGTATGGAAGCTTTAGTTTTCTTTCCTCCAGAGGAAGGGCTTTTATTGGAGGCAGTAGCCAGAGAGAGTGCAGGGGATGCCTCAAGTTCCTGGGACTGTCATCTCTTAGAGTTACAGGAGTCAAGACCCAAACAGGAGATATTTTATTGTAATGAGGAGTCTGGTGAGATTTTAAGGAAGAAGTGATTACTACAAGCTGAGTGAAATGTTCAAGAGGTCTGTTGTGAGACACTAGACCCCATCAGAATTGCTTATTATGAGAAGGAGTAGCACAGATTTTGGGAGAAGCCAGTCTTTCTGCCCCTGCACAGATGCCTCCATCATTTTCAAGGGTTGGACATTTAGGAAATCTCCAGAGATAGCGTTTGTGGCCTGGATGTGGAAGATAGGTGGTCACAGTGGTGAATCTTATATAAGTGGCTTCATGGGCACAGGCTGTGGGCATATCCAAGCCTGGAAAAGAAAGGGAAACAGGCCAGATTCTATGTGGTGCTTACAGGTGAAATCAGCGTGGTTCAAAGAGGAGGCATATGTTGTATATCATCACACTGAGAGTGAGAATATGTCTAGAAAGATATGAGGAAGAACATAAATTTACTAAACCATCTGAGTGTCACGATTCTGAAGTTTCCAATTTGAATTAGAGCCAGTGTATATTTGTTGATAATAAGGGATGTGAATACATAATAACTCGTGAAAATCTAGATCATCAGAACATGATGATTCCCGTAATATGGAGGTACTAGTAAGAATAGAACTATCATTATAACATAGAGGAAACTGTATTTAGATAATCTGATTCTTAGGTTGAAAACTTATAGAGTTTGGAAAGTAAAAATAACATTTATCTGTGAAAAATTCAAATCATGCTAACAATTAGTTTCTAAAGGATATATAGACAGGATTTAGGATCTGAAACTCTGCCTTTAAATCCTAATTGTAACTTAACAGCTCTGTGATCTCAGACATTTATTTAACTTTTCTGAACCTTAGTTTCTTCCTCTTAAAAATAGTTATAATAATAATAATACCTCTCCTAGGTTTATTACATGGAAGGCTTGGTGGTTAGCAAATGCTTCATAAATATCAACTATTATAACTATCATTATCATTACTATTTCAGATCATACTTTCAACAGTTAGGTTTTTAATCTATAAGAAAACATGGTTTTTTTCTTGTATGAAATTATTCTTTTATTCCTTGCTAATGGGAATTTTTCTCACATAGTTTTGTACGTTATTCCTTAACATTTAAGACATATATGACATGCTGGACATCTGAACAAATGGTCTCTTGAGGGAGAATGAACAAACAGCTATTCAGGACTCCATAAAATAATCTCATGAGCTAAATAATTAGCAATATTAAGCAGATACACCTTGTGTGTGTGTGTGTGTGTGTGTGTGTGTGTGTGTGTGAACACACTGGCAAAACGGTTGAAAATGAATGAGTCAACTGTTCTTTGCTCTTTACATAGCAAAAATCAAATCTGGGCTGCCTAATGTGGGAAGCAACCTGACAGATTGACCAGATATTTGAATATTGTTAGGCTACAACTATAAAGAACATTAGCGTATCAGTTACACTTGCCTGGTTCACTATTAATGGACCCTTATATATATATATATATATACACACACACACACACACACACACACACACACACACACACACAAACATTGCTTGGTCTGTTATTTTCCAAAAAAGTCCTGGGAAAAAAGGCAATTTTTGCTCCCATGGTTTCTATTTCTCAAAGACAAATACCACCAATGAAGTAGAACAGTCAGTGAGGAAATATGTGTAAGTTTTAGATTAAAATAAATTTTATTAACTGAAATATAACTTCAAAATTGGTTAAATGAAGAGACTGAAAATAGTTTACATGGGAGTAACCCAGCAATTCAGCTTATATGGGAGTATCCTAGCAAAACTGCTACCAGTAAAAACAGATATCCTTATAAAACTATTTTATCTGGAGCAAATTTTAACAGAGAGAGGAAGTTTTGGACAATTTATAGACTTTAATAGTAGGGTAAGCCTGAAAATGTTAACACTTTTAATATATTAATGTTAGAATTCAGAGAAATTGTCTATTTAGAGTTCTACCCAAATGAATTTTTTAATCATTTAACAAATGCTCACTTCATAATACTGTGGGTATGCTTTATTTTTACGAAAGAAAGATTCAGAACACATTTTTATGAGAACTTTTTCTTTTTCACTAACTTGAGGAAAGCTATTTGCCTGAGTGTAAAAGAGTGTGTGTAAAAAGAGAAGTGTAATGTTAACTTCACTTAATAGAAAATGCAAATGTTGGTAACAAGAGAGTGTGAACTTTGAAGCTTTCACAATTTAATTTTCCCTGATCACGTTTTGTTTGGCATAAATTCTGAAAAGGAGCTCAGTGCAATCCATTCAAAAAAGAGATGGCCTTTATTTAACTACCCAGACAGACTGGAGGTAACTGAAATCCTTCACCTAATAAAATCAGAAACTCCAAGTGCAAGAGGATTTTTCACTTTCTGCTAAAGTGTGGCTCTTCTTTTTTGAGTGTGATTTAGATCTTTAGAAAAAAATATCTTGCTTAAAATTAAAATTAAGGAATAATATAAAATAGGTTTTTAGAATATATAGCTGGTTGTGAAATAAATTACCTCATTGTATGTGTTCAGAGCAAAAAAATTCCCACTTGCTTAAAAAACTCTTTTGGTTCGGAGTTATTCTATTTTTTAATCTTTTTTCTTAATAACTAAGTTTTATATTGTCTGTTTTGTACAATTTATTAAAATGCTCACATTTCCTCATTTTATCTGAAGTAAAACTCTATGAAGTGGGGAAAATTATTGTTGAAGCTTTGTAGATAAGAAATGGAAACACTGCCCATGCACACATGGTTCTTCAAAAGACCAGTGAGGAAGGAAGAACAGTGTAAATGGCTGCCGAGACGTGATGGGCAGTGGTGAGGAGATTTGGTCTGAATCAGAGAATCAGTGATTGAGCTGTATTCTACCATTTCCTCCTGTGTGAACTTGGTCACATCAATTAACTTCTCTGACCTTTTGCATAAAGTTTGAATATCTTTTTAAAGGAAAATACTTACTACTTCAAATAATTGTGACCATTAGATTATATTATGACTTGAGTTTGTTTCCTCATACCTTCTTTTTTTTTTTTTTTTTGCTGACAAAGATTTGCCCTGAACTAACATCTGCTGCCTATCTTCCTCTATTTTGTATGTGAGCCACCTGCCACAGCACGGCCACTGACGAGTGGTGTAGGTTCATGCATGGGAACCCAATCCCGGCCACCAAAGCAGAGCCCGCTGAACTTAACCACTAGGCCACTGGGGCTGGCCCTCCTCATACCTTCTTTTTCTAAAAGTAACAATATGGAAAAATGTCTGATGATGATATGAAAAGATTATCCAACACTGAAACATAGTAGTTAGACTACTAGCTACCACTGCTGTTTATCAAGTTTATCTTTGTGTAGTTGCCATATAGAAATGTATCTGTAAGGCTCTAACCTAATGTTAAAGTTTCTCTTTAGTGTGTATGCCTGCAATAAAACCCACTTTTAAAAATTACGAGTCCAGCTTCCACACTGAGGTGCTGCTGGGGCCACAGACCCCGACTGCAGCTGGGTCAGGAAGAGCCAGGGCGTAGCTGATATGGAGCGGCTGTGCCACTGAGGTTCCACCCCCCACCCCCCACCTTGAGGTAGGTGCCCACCAGGATGAACAAACCCATCCGGGGAGCTGGTGGAGACTTGGAGCGTGGCCTGCCAGCCAGGGCCTCCCTTGGCTCGTCGCTGTCCCACAGCCAGAGCCTCTCACTGCACAGATGAGCTGGCACCTTCAGGGAATAGACGAGCTGAGCCACAGCCTCAGGGGACCTCAAGGACCACCTTACCGATGAAAAAGCTGAGGCCCAGCAAGGTTCAGGGCCATTTGAGGAGCCTAGGTCTTAGGCATTCTTCCTGTTGAAGGTCCCATCCAACATCAAAGCAAGCACTAAAATTCACCCACATCCTTCATTCAATAGAGATTTTCTTGCCAGAAAAGAGCCTGAAAAAATTTTGATAATTTTACTTCTGAAATTATTTGGCTGTAATAGCTCAGCAGTCATCATGCATCCTTGGAAATTCTTGCAAAGTGAGAAAATTTAACCTTCAAATTGTTTTCAAATGTAATGAAAAGTTTCAGAATGCTGGATTTAACAATTAGTAGTTAGCATAATATTTCACTTGGTAGACATTTAATTAAAATTTTATTAATTTCCAAAAAAATTGTGAGTCCATGACACTCATAATTCATCTAGAAAACTAGATGAATTAAGTTTAGGCAAAATTCTAAAATTTTCCTGCTATGAGTTCAAACATCTAAATATCTAGTAATATCCAAGGGATTTACTGAATTTATTTCTTCTGAACATATATTGGTGTCTTAAAGTCATAGACTTGGCCACTAAATTTAATAGTTTTCTTGCCCAGCTGCAAATCGAGTAAAGAAATAGCTGGAAGGAAACCCTGACTAGTATAACTAAAACAGGAAAATACATTGCTAGTGTCATAAAAATGGAAATGATTAGAATATTAAAGGATGCTTACTTCAGGACTTTCTCTATGAAAGCATTCCAAATTATGAAAACTGCAAAATGCTAATCCTAATATTATAATCTTTTTTAGAGAGGCACTAAAAATGGAAAGGCAGAAAATTACCAGCAAAGAAAACTTGGGGACATTTATTTCATTATTTCTGAGGACTATTATAAGCATTCTATTTAAACACACACATACGCATATACACAAACTTTTATTGCTTAAAACATTGTTACTTTTATTTTATTATTGCAAGTACAATTGTTTAACAATCTCTCTGAAACATCTGAGCTTGTGTCTTGTCAAAAAATGGGATTATATGTATCTTTTTTATTTTACCATCAAAAATTTATAGTTTAGGAAAGTTACTAATTGTGAAATAATTAGAACCTAATATTTGAATAGAACCCTGCAAGCTAGAAATGTTTAGTATAGTAACAATGTTAACAGTGATAGGCAATTCTGCTAGATGTGTAAAATTCAAGTGAAAACTATTATTAAAATATTAGTGTGGATCATGAAGAGGAATAAAATGCCTTTCCTGCTGTCCATCATGATATATACTTTTAAAAAAGAGTTTCATATATTTCTTCAAGGGTTCTTTCCTGAATGACCTGAGAGTTATTGATTGCTTCCCCTCACCATGCCTGGGGATGCCTACAAATATTCTGCATCAGAGATGTAAAAAACAATACACAGACAGGACAGTACATAAAACATAAATGTCCAACTTAATGGCTTACTATAAAGGAAATATCCATAGAAGTTTGCTAACAAACCAGCAGCTCTTGTAATCATGGGACCAGTTTTAATTGACCCCATCTTATCAACAGAAGGTTGAAGTTGCTTTTCAGGGACAGCAAGCCAAAAAACTGCAAATCATGTAGCCAGAGCATGTGCAGAGGAGAAAATCTTGACCTGAAATAACACCCAGAACCAATGATTCTTCCCTCATGGAACCAAAGAACCAGGACACGACCGGAAATCAAAAGCCGGCCTCTCATTGGAAGCAAGGGGTCTGTTGTCCAGTGTTAAAGCCCCCTCCCACACCTTACCATAAATGTTTAAAGCCCTCCAATTGAAACCTGCCCTGCCAGCACTTTGGTGTACCAGCCTGTTCCCTCTACCCTCTTAAATGTCGCCCCAAACCATGGATCGGAGAGACAGATTTGAGAGCCTTGCCTCCTGTCTCCTTGCTGGTCCATCTTGCAATAAAGCCTTTTCTTTTCTCAAAAGCTGGTGCCGTAAGTATTGCTGTCTGTGCACTTTGGGCCTTGGGGTCTCTTGCTCAGTAACACTCTCTACCTTTCCCTTCCCAATTACAATTCCACCCTGCTCCCCTAATGGTGAACATTGTCTTGTATTTTTTGGCAATAAATTCTTTGCTTTTTAAAAATAGTTTTTTATGAGTAAGAATGAATTACTGAACAATATAGTTTTTTAAACATATAAAGAGAATAGTATAGTATATATTCTTATGTGACTGACTCCTTTTGTTTAACTTTGTGTTTTTAAGGTTCATCCACGTTGTTAAGTGTGGCTCTAGTTTATTCATTTTTGTTGCTGTATGATATTGCGTTACATGAACATAACAAAATTTACATATCCATTCTACTGTTGATGGACATTTGGTTGCTTCTACTGTTTTGGCCATTATGAATAATGCTGCTTTGAATATTCCAGTTCATGTGCACCTATTTCTAGAGTATTCACTTTGGAGTGGAATTGTTAGGTCATAGTATATACATATGCTATCTTTTATTAGATATTGCCAATTTTTTTCCAAGTTTATTAAAACAATTTACATTCCTCCATCCTTGCCAGTTCTTGATATTGTTAGACTTTCAATTTTTATCCATTGGTATGTAGTTGTGGTATATTATAGTGGCTTTATTTTTCATTATCCTTATTTCTAATAAGGTTGGGTCCCTTTTCTTATGTTTATTGGCTATTTGGATTTCTCTTTTTTCTGTTCTTTTGTCCATTTTTGTATCACGTTATCTATATTTTGCTTATTGATTTGTAGCCATTCTATATGTATTCTAGATGCAAGCTATTTGTTAGTTATATGTATTGCAAATATCTTCTCTCACTCTGTAATATTATCTTTTTATCTGAATAACAAAAAGTTCTTAATTTTAATAAAATCAAATTTAACATTTTTTTTTAAGCCCATTTTTGTTGTGATGCTAAAATCATTTTTTTCATCTTCCTTAAGATATCAAGATATTTCTTAAGGTTATCAAAATATTTCCTTACATTATTTTCTGAAAGCTACATTTCTCATTCTTTCTTCTAGTCATACAATATGGCTTTTGTCCCCTGAAAATGTAAATGCCATCAAATTGATATTTCCAGTCTCATTCCCTCCTCTGAGCTACAGAAGTGTATTTAAAGTTGTTTATCTGATCTGATTGCTTGTGCATTTCAAATGTAACTGATTCAAAAAGAAACTCTTGATTCCCTACCCCCCAACCCTGTCCTCCTCCCAAATTTTCCTCTCACTTGTTCAGGCTCAAAATTTGAGTCAACCTTGATCTTTCTCTTTCCCTTGGTCCCTAAATCTACTCTATCAGAAATTTCTGTTGTTTTTCCCTACAAATATTTTCTAAATTCAACTGTTTTTCACCATCTTCGTTGCTCGCACCTCAATCCAACTCTGTCCCATCTTTTCCTTGGATTACTGCTGCGTAACCTATCTTGTGGACGAGAAGCCACTGACAGGACAGAATATGGAAAGACAGAATGGTTTCCTATAGGCAAAAGTGTCAGACAAGGGTGCATTTTCTCTCCCTCTTTGTTTGATTTGTATGCAGAACGTATACAAAAAAAACTGGATTAGACTCAGGTGAAGGAGGAGTGAAAATTGGTGGAAGAAATGTCGACAATCTAATTTAAGATACACAGATGACACCATCTTACTGGCAGAAAGCAGCGATGACTTGAAGAGATTTCTGACGAAAGTGAAAGAAGAAGGTGCCAAAGTAGGACTGCATTTGAATGTCAAGAAGACAAAAATCTTGACTACAGAAGAACTACACAACTTTAACATACACAATGAAGACACTGAAATTGTTAAAGGTTTTGTTTACCTTGGTTCAGTCGTCAATTTAAATGGAGACTGCAGTCAAGAAATCAAGAGAAGACTGAGGCTTGGAAGGGCAGCAATGAAATAATTAGCAAAGATCATCAAGTGTAAGGAAGTGTCGTTAGAGACCAAGGCCCAATATTATCCACACTCTCGTGTTCCCCATTACTATGTATGGGTGCAAAAGCTGGACAGTGAGGAAGACTGACAGGAAAAAAATTGATTTATTTGAAATTTGGTGTTGGAGGAGAGCTCTGTGGATACCCTGGACTGTCAGAAAGATGAACAAGTGGGTCCTAGAGCAAACTAAACCTGAACTATTGGTGGAGGCAAAAATGATAAAACTTTGCAGTCCTACTTTGGACACATCGTGAGAAGACAGGATTCTTTGGGAAAGACAATAATGCTGGGAAAAGTAGAAGGCAGCAGGAAAAGAGGAAGACCAAACATGAGATGGATTGACTCCACAAAGGAAGCCACAGACATGAGTCTGAAGGAACTCAGTAGGGCTGCTGAGGACACAACATTGTGGACATCACTCATTCATAGAGCGGCCAGGAGTAGAAGCTGACTTGACGACACATAACAACAATAGTTGCAGTAGCCTTCTGACTCATCTCCCATCTACTTTTGTCCTCTTGTAGCTCTTTCTCTTTAGAGTAGCCAAATTAATCCTTAGAAAATAGAAAATTGATCATATGATTTCCCTCCAAACTCTTGCCCTCAAATTTAGAATAAAATAGAAACTTCTTTATATGGCCTGCATGCGTATTTATTCAACTTCATCTAATACCAGTCTGTCTTTCATTGGTTTTGCTTCAGCCACACTGACTTCTTACTGTTCCACAAACTTGTAGTCACCTCAGGACTTTTACACTTGCTTCTTCCTTTGCCTGGCTTGTTCTTTCCTAGAAGTTGTCTTGACTAGCCCAGAATAGTGCCTGGCACAATGTAAGTGCTCAAAAGCTATTGATAAACAAAGGGATGGATTGAAAAATGAATGACTGGTTAGATGGATGAATTTTGCAGGGATAAAACCCTTTATTGATGTATCAACTGATTTTTTTTGCACTAGTAATTTCAGTCTAATTCGTTGATTGGAGGTAGATTAAATGTAGAGGTAGCCCTAGAAAATGCCCTGTGAGCTCTGTTTGCTTTCTGAATTAATTCCTCAATTTCATTCAGTTGCCTTTTTCTCCAAAATGGATTTCTGCTTAATTTGAATTCTGATCTGTTTGATTTTTTTACTCTAGATAATTTGTTTCATGGTTGTGCACCAGATTAAACAAACAAACAAATGTCCCAATACTTTGAAGTTCCTCTTTCTCACAGAGATCTTATGCTCCCACAAAACTATTTGCTTATCATGGGTAGAATCTTAGACTGGAAGGGACCATGAAAATGATCTGTTTTTAAGCCTGACTCATTGCAGAAATCTTCTAAAACATTTCTTTTTTTTTATAATTTTATTTATTTATTTTTTCCCCCAAAGCCCCAGTAGATAGTTGTATGTCACAGCTGCACATACTTCTAGTTGCTGTATGTGGGACGCGGCCCCAGCATGGCCGGAGAAGCGGTGCGTCGGTGCACGCCCGGGATCCGCACCTGGGCCGCCAGCAGCGGAGCGCGAGCACTTAACCGCTAAGCCATGGGGCCGGCCCTTCTAAAACATTTCTGCAGGTGATCATCTAGCTTATGCTTAAATATCTTCGATGATAAGGGACCCGTTTCTTCAAAAGACAACTGATTCTTATAGAAATGAATCACTAGAAATATGGGTGTAGGGGAATGACCTGTTTTCTCCTTAGGAGATTAATCAAATTGATTGATTATAAATGGAAAGGACTGGGTTTTGAGATTTGGATTATATAGACATGAATGAAAACTATAAAGAGAAAATCTATTTTGGATTTGTTTGAACCATTTGATGTTTAGCAAATTGGAAAATAAGAATTGAATTGTATAGATTAGAGCCTGTGACAGATTTAGATGAATAATCTGAGAAGTTCTTTATCCCCGTCTCTCTAACCACAGAGTAATTATGGTTCATGGCAAATTGATGCTCTGGAAGACTCACTTTTGATATTATTATAAAATATTTTCCCTGAGTCCTCTAGGACGACCTCCCTTCTTTTGTTATCCTGTAATAAATATTCTACTCTTTATCGTTGTATCCATTATGTTATATTGTATAAATGTTTGTCAACACCACCATTCTGAGTATCTTAGGGGCAGGGACTATGTCTTGTTTATCTTAGCTTTATTAGTTTATCTTAGTTTCATAGTAGGGCTCAACAAATTTGTTAAATGAATGATC
Organism: Diceros bicornis minor; assembly: GCF_020826845.1. Taxonomy (NCBI): domain Eukaryota; kingdom Metazoa; phylum Chordata; class Mammalia; order Perissodactyla; family Rhinocerotidae; genus Diceros; species Diceros bicornis. The sequence goes on from NC_080747.1 coordinate 53,681,149, forward strand.
TACACTCTGTAATTAATTGCACCTCCAAGTAGTGCAATAATCAGTTGTTTGCTCTAAACTTGCTTGAATAATTCTGGCTTTTTTTATTAGTTCTGTTCACTATTTTAAACTCAGGAGGATTCCGTTTAAATATCAAATATTCACTGTGTGTGCCATGTTTTTTTTATTGGTTAGTCTGTGTGTTTTCTATATGCTGAACAGGATTTTCTCTGGAATTACTAACTCTTTCTTGCACTGAATTAGGGTGCTAGAAAGTCCCTGTCAGAGTTTCCGGAATGATTTTTTAAGGACTGAAAGGATTTATGAATCACTACCCCTCCCATAAATATTCAAAATTGCTTTCATGGAGTTACTTAGCTATCAGGAAAATGGAACTCATCAGTACATTAAAAAAAAGAAGCTCTTAAAATAGGTGTTCTCATGTTCAAATGTCTCTTCATAAAAATGTGCATCTTTGCTAAATAATATTTTATTTTTAATAAATAATTGAATGTTCTCTGTCTTCTGCTAAATAAATACTTTCATTTATAGCTTTCAATATACAGGAATAAACAAAAATATGTTTATGATATGATATGTTATATATGTTTATGAGGGCACATGCACACACACACACATACAGACACACCAACACACCCATGCACAGAAACACACTCCCCTTAAGTCTTCCTCTAAATGATGTCCTCACGGCGTGTAGCCAGGGAGTGTCAAGCTGGGCGCTTGCCTCAGTTATAGAGCTGGATTATAGGGCAGCAGAAGGTCTAAGCCTTTAGTCTAGTTAGCAGTTCTCTTGTTGGAGAACCAATTAAAGAAATTGTTTTGGGTTGTCTTTCATAAATCATAACTTCCATAAATACTTAGGCAGGGAAATGATTTCCAAGAGTTTATTTGAAATAAGGTGTACCAATGATTTATTTGTACATTTCACCAAGAATTTGTTAAATATTCTTTTCTTTTCCTTAAAATTTTAAGGCAGATCTCTTCACAGTTTTACATGAGAAAATACAAGAAGTTTTCATCACAATGAATTTAGTTGTTCTGACACTCAGGTGTTGTGAGTTACCTTTTAGAAGGAGGAAGCCCTGACACATAGATGAAAATCATGCATAACCAACCTTTAGCTATGCTAGGGTCCCATAAAAATTCAGTAACGTTCATGATTCAGACTATATAAATTGCTGTACCATTAAATTTTAATGGATTTTATTGAATTTGTTATTTGGTAGTGTGTGTATAGAGGAAGGAGGGAGGGAGGGAGAGAAGTTCCTTTTCTCTAAAAGATAATTTTATTAAAAAGCCTTTCTTTTTACAAACCAACTATTCCCATTTTTGTCCTCATGACTTTCAATTCATTATTTGGATTTAGCCATTGAAAGTGCTTAAACTCTCAAAAGTAACAGCCACTGGTGATCTTTAGTTCTTAAAATTACTCTTATTTACTTGTTAAAAAGTACTGTGTAGTTATAAGTTGCCTGAGAAGGTTGTGTAGGTGTATTTCCTCAGCTTCTCTACAGAGGAGATATATTCTCTCCTTCATGTAGATGAAGGATATTTTTAATAAAAGTTATCATGAAAATTATTTATAATTCTTTGGGTCTCAGTTGAGGAGTGAATATTTTAGCTTTGATCTTAAATGCCTGAAATTCATCAGTTAGTTCAGATGGGAGCGTGTTCTTAGAGGATAATTAAGATTGCCGTAGAACTGTAAAATGACATCATATATTTAATTTTAGGACTTACACCACCTATAAAATATTGAGTAACCAGAAATTTCAAATAGTATTTTTCTTGCCACATGCTGTTCTTTCTGTCTTGAATGTTATTCCACCACTTCTTCCTTTGCAAGTTTCTAAACTTTGCCCACTTATCAGCTTCAATGAGACTTCCTCAGAGATGATGCCTGTGACCCTGAAGAAATCCAGGTCCTTCTGGTATCCACTCTCAGGGTACCTGTATTCCTTACTGCTAGCACTTATCACAACTGTAATAAAATTATTATCTCTGTCACTAGTTTCCTGTTTCCCCTGGCACATGGCCACAGTGCTATGCCATATTCATATAGTTTTCTTGAGAAAATATAAAATCTGTAGTAATAAAGAAAGATTAAACAGTGTTTGTGAAACCATATGTATGTAACAGGATGTTGAAATAGGACACTTTCAGTTTCTTTTGTGGCTGAAAAGTAAAGTTTTGGAATTTTAGACAGGCACACCTGCATACAGACTTTGCAACAGAAATGCATTTGTTGCACTAGATCCCAGTTTGTTTGGTTATCCAGTCACGGTAGGCTGTCACTCGAGTGTACACTCCTGGTTTATCTGGCAGACCACACTGAAACCCCCAGCTTACTATCCCCACGAGGAACCACAGCCGCCGGGAGTCTTGTTGTACTAGTGGGCCACCAGAGTCACCCTGAAGGAAACAGAATGATTGGTTATGTAAGTGTGAAGACAACCCAAAGGTATTAAGGAGTTTCTTTCTATGGCAGTAGAAGTCACATCCATTATGACAGTAAATAAAGTTAGTATGACATTTCGTGTCAAACTATTATACCAAGTCACGTGAAAATTACTGAAATCCTCCAAGTACACACGTTCCTCCTTCAACAAGTGTGAGAAGATGAGAAACACATTTCCCAGACTCCATGAGTTGCCTGGTTGACTGCTACTCATCCCAGGCTTTACCTCCTTCAAGGAGCCTTCCCTGACCTGCGCCTTCCTCCCCATGCCACCCCTTCCAGCTTTGGGCTAAAGGAGTTTTTCACCGCCTGTGTTTCCACATCCTGGGTGTATCTCACTGCTTCGTCATCATTTTATGCAAGCACATTTGTCTACCTGTTTGAACTCACTCCCACTGGATCAGCTCCCCTCGTTGTAGCTGCTGCACATCTCTGCAACACCCATTGCATTTATGATACTTGTTCAGTGTCTGTTTTTCTGGCTGTACTGTAAGGTCCATCGGGGAAGGGGCATACCTATTCTGGACACTACTGTATCCTATGCTTCTACCCCATAGGAGATACTAAGGAAATATTTGTTGAATGAATGAGCTTTTAGGAGTCTCACTTATCTTCCTATTCATAGCACTCTACATGGTGTCTGATGCATAGTATGTCATCAAAAGTTCTTTTGGTGAAAAATCAAAAAAAAATTTACATGGCAATGAGTAAAACACTCCTTATAAAACACTTACCAGACAATTATAATAATAAACCAACCAACATATATTTGTGCATGCAATAATCTAGTTGGGGAGACAAATTTATTAGGTCTTACATGCTGCATGATGGGTTGAGTCTGTGGGTTCTGGAGTTAGATAGCCTGGGTTTGAATCCTCCACTTACCAGCTATATGACTTTCAGTAAGCTATTTAATACCTCTCTGTACCTCAGTTTCTTCATCTGTAAATAATGTTTTTATGTGTTTAAATGAGTTAAACACTCATAGCACTTTGACTACAGACTGGCATATAGTCAGTACTCATAAAAGGCAGTTATTATTACCAAGTGTGCTTCTAGAATAGTTTGTCATTCGTTGACTGCTCTTAGTAGCTAGTTCTTCCATACCTACTTAATTAGCAGTCTAGATGGGGAGAAGGGTCAGTGTGTGTATCACCAACTTGCATGGCAAGCACGGCATGGAGTTGATTGGCCCCTGCCTTCTTTAGATCATGCTTATGTGCCCAGTTAACCAGTTCTCAGTGCTTTCTCATCATTGTGTTTTTGCTGCTATTTCTTCTATAGTAAGAAATTTCTCTGCATAATGTCTTACCAAGAGTGGGCAAGCAAATGTTAAACTAAGAGGGACGTGTCGTTTTTCCTGAATCTGGCCGGCTTCACTGCCTGATTGGGCAGACATTCAAGCCTGTGTTCTCTCTTTTAGACCATAGCCTTGTTGAGCGCAGAGATTGCATTGTTGTGCTAGCACAGTTTCTGGCGCATAGAAAGTAATTAATACTTTTTTTTTTTTGATGAATGAATGAATGAACAGAAACAAATAGGATCTTGTAAGCTCTTATGTAGAGACTTTTTTTGAGACACTAGCTCTATGCATTATTATTTCAGCTGAAAATCAGTGAGGCCTGGAGTGGAACACACAGAGAAAGTTTCATGAAGAGTTATGGCTTGAACTAGACTAGGAGGAAGAGCAGAATTTGTGTATGCAGAGGGTAAGGGGCATCGTAAGTAAAGCATGAGTAACACCTTTTTATATCTCATGTGTATCCATAAGTCAGTTCTAATTAATGCTCTTAGTACATCTGGAATTGTCAGTCTGGAGGTGTGTTGCTTATTTGATTGGTAAATTCTTTGGAAAACTACTGTGAAAGTTAAGAATTTGTTGTTACAGGGCTAGCAATAAAAAAGAAATAGGAAGGAGTGCAAGAAGCGTTCCCTACCACAAAGACATCTCCACTTAAAGGGAGTAAAGGGCCACAGGGTAACTAATAGTATTTTGAAAATTGATAAACAGTTCTCCTCCACCTACACGCAACTTGCAGTCAATAAAAATGTTTCATTTTGGGGAAAGTGCTCATGGATTGGGGTCTTTGCAAAAATTTGGAGGAACTACTTCTTATCCACTTTTTCAATAATGTGAGCACTAAATATAAAAGTCAGTAATGTTTGAGGAAAGAATAAACCTTATTTTTCTGCATTCAATTCACCCAGGAAAACGGCAGCAGATTCCTCAAGAAAACAGATTGATTTTTCTTAATTTCAGAAATGTAATTTCTGATACTGAGTAGTTGCTGCTGTTATTATATGGAGTTGGGTTTCAGACATAGGAATAAAATCTATTAAAAGATATAACCACATCAATTGTTCAGATAATTTCATTAAAATTTTAGTATTAAAATCTTATTCTAATTACTTTGTAAGAATTTCATATTTATTGTTTATGTTTTTATATTTGGTTGAAAATTACAGGCTAGATCTATATAGATTTTTTTTCTCATTTGTGTTGTTTTACAACTGTGGGAACTGTTGTATCTCAAGTAACTAAGTCTTTTATATAAATTTTCTATCTTCAAGATGCTGATATTTAGGTGTTATTTATTTTAAAATCAATTATTGTCTATGACTCTTAGATGAGTGATTAATTTATTTAATCCTTCCTAATGGTTAAAAGATTGAGATTAAAGTTATTAATATTAGTGATGATCGTCTGGGTTAACAACAACAGTAGAAACAACTGAGGTAGCTGAGATTTCTTCGTTGCTTAGTATGGACCTGACACATTTAATCTCCATCTAATCTTTAGTAGTACCTAAAAAGTTAGATACTATCTTTATTATCCCCACTTTATAGATAAAAGGATTGGTTATAGAGATTTAAGGAATTCAAACTCGGATCTGTCTGGTTCTTGAGCGTGGACTTTTAACTGTTCTGCACTTTGGCTTCTCAGAATTAGTGTCTCATGATAGATCAACTTCATATAAGAATTTTATCTCTATAGATCATAAACTTTTAGAGGATCAGGGCTGTCAATTATAATTATGTTACCTCTATGCCTGTCACAGTATCACAGGCTAGTAAGTGCTTATAATCTTGGATGATGACACTGATAACATTGTCTTCAATTTACCTGGCATGCATCCACTCCACCTTGAGGTAGTCCGGCACATAGCATTCCAGGCAAGACTGCTCCATCATAACCAGCTGGTGCATTACATACATCATTACTTATTATATTGACCTTTGCTTGCTCTAGATCTGCAACTGTGTTGCCTGTTAAGTATAAAAGCAGGAAGAAAATAGACTTCAGGATATATAAATTAATGACTCTATGGTGAAAATGGGAAGGAATAAATGTACTCCAAACATTATTTCTTATTTAGCAAAGAAGGCTACTGAAGATGTACTTAGGAGCTTTTTCTCAGCAAAGATTCCCATAGTAGAGAAGGATAACCCCTTTACACAGGTAAGTTTTTCTTTTTTTACTTTAGCTTTGTGATACAGTGTCCCTTAGACCTTAAGAGAAAAAAAAATAAATCGGCTATCTTAAAATTGACTAGTAGCATTTAAATTCCCCACTGAGATTTTGAATTGGAAAATTACATATTTAGTAACCTTTAATCTAGCAACAAAAGAGAAATCAATCTGGTTTCAAGGCTAAGGGGCTAATTTATTTTATATGTATGTTCCTTCAAAATGGCACTGCCATTTTCGTGATTGGCACAAATTTTGTCTATTCCACCGAATTACTTTGGGCTGTAAAAATACAATGAAATATTTTCTAGGATAATTAAGCCTTTGCATTATTCCTTGGAGAGCCCATCTGCAACAGCTGTAGAAGCCCATGGGAATTTTTACTGCTCTCCTTCCACTCCCTGGCTGATACTCTTATTTCTCCGTGGCTATATTTGCTCTTTCACATTGCCCTCATTTTTATTTCCATTTATTCATTCAATAAACAAGTGTGAGCAATGCTTATGTACACATAGAGTTTCTTGCTCTAGAGCCAGGATTTATTTCATCCCAGAATACCTTAAATGGCTGTCAATACCTTAAAGGGTATTAAAACCTTTAGAGAACACCTATCCAAATCCTCTTTAAAAAATTTTTTTTCTTTTTTTTTTTTGTGAGGAAGATCAACCCTGAGCTAACATCCATGCCAATCCTCCTCTTTTTGCTGAGGAAGACCTGCCCTGAGCTAACATCTGTACCCATCTTCCTCCACTTTATATGGGACGCCGCCACAGCATGGCCTGATAAGTGGTGCATTGGTGCGGGCCCAGGATCTGAACCCGGGCCACCAGCAGCGGAGTGCGCACACTTAACTGCTACGCCACGGGGCAGGCCCCCCAAAATTTCTTTTTCTTTATAGAGGAGGAATTTGAATCCTACACAGTCTCTGGATCATTGAAGAACTCATGTTTCTTCATCACTTTCTTTTATATTTCCCTATTACAATGTTTGAGAATTCCACATAGTTTCTAGAGGCATTGCTTTGCTTTGCTGAGGAAATTCAGGAATAACTAGAGCTTATGCTGACCAGAATATAGGATAGTTCTGTCCATAGAACCTGTCCTTAAGGTGTTCCCTGGTTTAAAAAATTACATAATAACAGGTACCAGGAGATATTGTTGTTCTTTTGGTTTGGTTTTATTTTTCCTGAGATACGTACCACCATATTTTCTAGATCCCCATCCTATTACGTAAGCAGTGGAACCAGGTAGAATATTCTGGGTAGCCTCTGGGAGACATATCCTGTGGATATTTTTGGTAAAGGTGATGCTTAGGTCAAGTTCCACAACTGCAATATCATTTTCATGAGTTGCAGGTCTATAATTGTTATGGATTTTAATAGTCCTTATTCCTCTTCTCTGTGTAGGAGATGTTGTGGAAATACCAAAGGTGGCAATCCATTGCCGAGGATCAGAGTAGCTGAAAAAGTATGAAAACATGCTATTTGAATAGGGAATTTGTGAACATTTCAAATATTTGGATTTTCTGTTTGTCATCCCCCACCACCATCTAGGAGCTATTAGATCAATATCTCTTTGCTATATATTTCTGTATTACATGGCCAGTAAATGAGTTTAACTCTTTACTGATGCAATGAGTAATCACTTGTCTAAAGAAACAGAGAAAGATTTTAAAAATTATATCTTGGAGTGGTGAACATCTTGGTGTTTTTCTATTCCAGTGAGGATATTCTGATTCTTCGGTAATAATTATTATACCACAAATCTCCTCTTTGATTTCTCCCTTTTCTACATCCTCCCATCCAAGCAACTATAAGAAGTCTGAAATAATGTCGTCTTTAGTTTTAACTCATTCCTTCCAATCATTATTTTTTTCTGTTCTTTGCCTTTAGCTAGAAGCTCCGTTTAAATAACAGTGATGATAAGGGGCTCCTTTTCTTGTTAATGGATGAAGAATTTTTTTGTACTACGTGGGATACTTGTTGAAGATTTTGGTGTATATATGTGTGTGTGTATGTATGTGTGTGTTTGTGTGTGTATATGCATATATGACTTTTATAAGGTACAGTAGCTTGTGTAAGAGTGACTGCTAGTTAAAAATTTTGAAGAAAAAAATAGTTAACAACAAGCAAATACATGATTTTTTGCATTGAACTTCTTTTGCTCAGGGTCTTTATGGGGAAGAGTCTAAAGAAACTCTTCTTTTCTTCCTCCCCCCCCCCCTTCCTTTCCTTTCTTCCAGCAAGTAAATGAGAGTACGGTTTTGGAACCGGTTAGATTTAGATTTAAATCTTGGTTATGTCACATATTAACAGTGTTATTTAGAGCAAGTTACTTAATATCTCTAATTCTCAGTTTGTTTTTGCATAAAATGTGATTGATAATAACCTCTTGCACCATTGTAAGTATTAATTCAGACAAGTAAATTGTGTCAATTAGTGCTTGCCACAAGGTAAGCGCTCAATGAAGGTAACTATTGTTTTTGTTAATTATAGTTCAACCAGCCATTACTAAGTGCCCACTTTGTATAAGGAATAATGTGAGTCTTTGAGAATAAAAATGTAAATAATTATGGTCTCTGTCCTTGAGTATCTCTCACACTAACGGAGGAGACTGATAGAGACAAATTAACTATCATAAATCACAGGGACTACTGTTAAAGATAAATAAGCAAATTTCTGTGGGAATAACATGGGGGGAGGGAAGAGAGCATCAGGGAAAGTTTCATAGAGGAGGTGACAATTCAAGAAGCCTCTCTATGAGGGCCTCATCACTTCTATGTACCTTGATATAAGGCTGGTCATGCCTCAAACAAATCCTCATCGATGGGTTCTCAGTGACAATCAAGTGTACAGGGAGGGTGCCAATACAAGGTTCACATAGTTTGTCAGCTCTCCTGGATCAATCATGGTCATGAATAGAAATATTTGGAGAGGGAAAATTCAAAGACGTTCTAAGCCTTTAAAATGATGGATTCCTTGGGCAGTCGTTGATGATATTTATAACTGTGGCTTTCATTACAGTGATATTCTTTACTTAGCTTTTGGTGATTGGGTCAGAATAGGGCTTAGAATCCAGTAATGTTTCTGTTACATCCTTGATTATGCTAAGTGCCTGCTAAATCCAGGTATTAGCATTTCCAGTTTCCACACTCAGAAGTGATTGAAATCAATTAGTGCCATTCCTTTTCTTTGGCCTTTCAGGTGACAATGAAGATTGAAATTTTTTGTGAATTTCATTTCTTGTATTATTTGAGACACAGCAATAAATGTGTCAATCTAAATCAGAAATTTGATAACTCTGAAAGTATCTTTTAGAATAAGTTTCAAATTTATTGACTGTGTAAAAAAATCTTGTTATAAAATAGCCATAATAAAAATTCAGAATAATTTGGGGTTTCCTAAAACTTTTGTTCAGAAACCATGCACTAGTTTCGTTAAACTTTGCTCCCTCTTAATTTAACAAACACTTTTTATAACAGGCACTGTATTATGAGGCAGTACCCTCAAGTCTGCAAAAGACATCTTAGAAATAGTGAAGGTTTTATAGAATTCGAATAGGAAGAAATGGAGATTTGGAAGGATTATTAACATTTTAGGGAGAAGCAGCAGATTGAGCAAATGCTTTTAAGTGGGAATATGTAGGCAGAGGCCAGGGGAATAGAATAATACAATCTGGCTGGACCTCAAGGTTCATGGTTGAGAAATAAGTCTGGATTGATCTGATGGAGGGCTTTTGGGAATGTGGTAAGGAGGTTGGATTTTAGACAGCGGTTATTGAAAGAATCTGAGAAGAGAATAGATATGGTCAGAGACACACGAGGTCAGATCACCATCCCTTTTCTGAGTGAACTTTTTGTGTTTAGTTCCCAACAACTGTTGGGGTCTAGGATGCCCCAATAATGAGGTATGTCTGACCCTAACAGGTTGTAGTCATGCTGAAGTGTAAAGTCCTTCTGTTATGGGCAGTAGGACCTTTTCTTTATGCCAGTAGGATAAGGTTATGCATCCTACTCTCCACTGGCAGTTTATTACCCTAATGTTAGCCATAGCCTTTAGTCACATCAATGAAGAATTCTCTATAAGTTGTTTAAATTCATATTATTTATACTAATAACTATAATTGATCATTATTTTTGTGCATGTGTACCTCCAACATTAAAATGTAGGCTCCCTTAAAGTAGGGGCAGTGTTTGTTTAATTAGCTTCTATAATAGACAACACTGTGCTCATAGTAGACAGTCAATCATTTTTTTGAACGAATAAATTAATGGCATGAGGCAGTCTGAGATCAGCCATCAGCCCGCTGATCAGCTTACATGATATAACGTGCAAATTTCCTGCAACAATTCTTTTTGCTAACATTTAATGTATGTTTACATTAGTGTATTTAATCCTATTAATAACCATAATACAGTGTGTTAGACTATTATTAGTAGTAATAATATACATACATACAAACAATAGTATGTCCCTAATTTGCCCCTAATTTGAAAACAAACTAAAAAAAAAAGAAGCTTATGAAGGTTCAGTATATTTCCTAAGCTTTCAAACCTAGGATTTAATTGAAACATTCTGACATATAAATCTTTGTTCTTTACCATGATGATATACTATAACCTGAAACAGAGAAGTAGGAGTAAATTAGCAAGGTGAAGGAAGAAAAATATTTTTGTTATCATAATAAAATAGGAAGAAAAGACTCATTAATTTTTTTGCATTGAATTATTTCTGACTCAATCCAATCATGTTCTGTCCTGGGGGTATGGGTGGAGTCCTCATGTATATGTCTCCTAGTTGTTCCCAGATGGGTAGGTAGCTGTGGCCTCACCTTCTGAAGCAGTGAGCTGCTGTCAGGATCCACGTGTTACTGATCAGGACGCCTCCGCAGTGGTGAACATTATTCAGCCGTAAACTGACTTGCCACGGCCAGTCTCCTTCCTCAGCCCTAGTGCCTCCTATGATTCTCTCCTCGGACAATGTTATTAGGTCCGGACGGGCCCCACATTCTAATGAGAAAAGGGGATTAATGTGCTGGGAAGATCATAATTCACACACTTGGGAGATGTTGCAAGTCTCTCCATCATTTATGCCTTGCCTTTTATCTACTTTTCCCCAGGAAATGCTCGTCTTTCCAAAAGCATGATCAATATGTTATATTTTTAGAGTACTTATGTGACTACTTTTGTCTATAGACTACATTTTAGAGAAGATTTCTGAATTTAATTGGCATATGGGCTTCAAATTCTGGAGCAGCTTCAAAATTCTCTGGAATTTCTCATGACTGGGGGTTAAGATAGGTCAGTGGTGGACGTACTAGCTCAGGCCATAGGCTCACTAGGAAATTTCCACCTTGCTACTCAAAGTGTGGTCTGTGGACCTGCAGTTTGGGCATCCCCTGGGAGCTTATTAGAAATGTTGACATTGTGTGGAAACAACCAAAGTGCCTGTCAGTGGATAAATTGATCAAGAAAGTGTAGCATATATATATATGAATATATATATTTACAGTGGAATATATATATATATATATACACAATGGAATATATATATATACACACACAATGGAATATATATATACAATGGAATATACATATATATACACAATGGAATAATGGAATATTATTCAGCCTTAAAAAGAAGGAAATCTTGTCATTTGCAACAACATCAATGAACCTGGAGGATATTTTGCTAAGTGAAATGAGCCAGACAAAGACAAATACAGCATAGTATAACTTCTATGTGGAATCTTAAAAAAAATAGAAAGAAAAAGAAAAATCAAACTCATAGAAACAGAGGGTAGAAAGTGGTTACCAGGGACTAGGAGGTGGGGGAAATGGGAGATTTTGGTAAAAGGGTACAAATTTTAGCTGGTGAATAAGGGCTGAGGACCTAATGTATAATATGGCGACTATAGTTGATAACACTATTATATCATTGAAATTTGCTGAGAGAGTAGAACAAATGTTCTCACCACAAACAAAAAATGGTGGGGTAAATATGTGAAGTGATGGATGTGTTACCTAACTAGATGGGGGGAATCTTTTCACAATGTATACATATATCAAATCATGACATTGTACACTTTAAATATCTTACAATTTTATTTGTCAGTTATACCTCTAACCTAAAAAACAAAAAAGAAATATCGACTCTCAAACCCACACCAGAGAATGAATCAGAAGCTGCATTCCCCCCCACAACTTTATTGAGGAATAATTGACAAATATAATGGTATATTTTTAAAGTGTACAACGTGATGATTTGGTATACATATACATTGTTAAATGATTACCAAGATGAAGATAATTAACGCATCCTTCACCTCACATAGTTAACACTTTTTGTGTGTGTGTGTGCATGATGAGAATGCTTAAGATCTACTCTCAGCAACTTTCAAGAATCAGTATCATATTATTAACTATAGTCACCATGCTGTACGTTAGATCCTCAGAACTTATTAGAAGCTGTTTTAATGAGTGATTCATGTGCACGTTGAAGTTGGAGGAAAACCGTTCTCACAAGAAGATTCCATAGTGGTAATGCAGTTCATCATGGAGGTTCCTGTCCACCTCCATAACTGACTGTATATTACCAATCATGTCCTTGATAAGGAGTTACCTTAGGTCCACAGAATGTTCTTGAAGGTAACTGAGGGTTTCTAAGTATCTAGATGAGGTTTATTTAAACATCTTAAGAGAGCCCAGGAACACTCCAGTGGCCAAAGCTGAAATGGGCTGGGGTAAGCTGATCACTTAACTTCTCTCACCTCCCATTCCCATGATTTATTTCCTCTTGTTTAGTCTATTACTAAGAAATTAAAGGTAAATCACCACCAACAATTTCTGTTGCTGGGCTGGCTCTAAAGTAGTGATACTGCGTCAATAGGACAACCATCCAAAGGCATTTTTTCTAACAGACTTCCCAGATAGAGGAGGACCAGACTTCTATTAAGAATATACATGAAACATAGGTTCCTTTGCTGCATTCTCCAACCAAATTCTCTAGTAAATTACTTAAGCATATTTTCATTGAAAAGAAGCATGAATTAAATATATAATGAAGTAGAAAAACACCCAAAGAGGTAGCATTACCTTGTAACATCACTTAAGTATCTGAGATTGGCCAGCTATCGAGGGACATTGGAACTAATTTCTAACTATATTTTATCAGCCAGAGAAGTAAACTGCTGTTTTCCAGGGATTATGTTTCTGCTGTACTAGCCTGAGAGTATACACAATGACATTGGAATGTAGCGACTTTTCCTTCAGGTTATAGACATAAAACTGACAACACTTTTTATAATTCTTTTTATTATACTTTATGATTAATCTAGATCCACAACAAAACAAGCTATTCTGGTAGTTAGGAGAAGCCATATAAATGATGTCACCAGACATAGTTTACAAGTCTACAGAAATGCCACCATGGAACCAGGGCAGGAAAAGCTTCCCAAAGCTGCCAAAAAATTTTCATGAGTTCAAACTTGATACAGACTGGGTGGAATGCCACTACTACTTCTTCCTTCTTCTAAACCTAACCATCACTCCATGCGCCAATGGAATCAGCGATGTCTTGTCTCAACAGCAACCCACATGATTGAACTAAGAATAAAGATACCACCTCAATAGACATTGCCTTGGCAAAGAGCACAAATGACTTGAACATTTACTCTTTATATTTTGGCAAACCGTATTTACAAAATAATTTTAAGACTTACCTTGAGTGAAAAGATTTATTGTATCCTGGTCAGTAATTGCTGGTGTTAAAAAAAAAAAGTGAAAGTAAGATGAATACAATAAGGACTGTATATCATTTCCCCTTCATTCCTTAAAGTGTAGTCCTCAGACAACCATGATCAGAATCACTTAGAGAGCTGCTAAAATACAGATTCCCAGACTCCATCTCAGACTTGCTGAAAGGATTTCTGAGTCATAGGCCCCAGAAATCTGTGTTTGCAATTTTTCCCCAATTTATTGTTATGTAAACTAAAGTCTGTGCTTTAATTTCTTATCAAACACTGAAAAAATATTTAAAAGATATCTCTGCTCTCAACTCACTCAGCTTAGTAGGGAAAACAGAAACATAAGCAAGTCATTAAGATACAATGTGATAAATGCTATGAGAAGTTAATTTTTCATTTATTCTAATATATATGTATATATGAACAGGTGTATCTGTGTTACTCTCCTGATGCTATTCTCAGTACTGCAGGTATAACAATGAGAAAAATACAAGGGGTCTGCCCTCACATAATTTACAGGCAGAAATTAATCAAGGAATCACTCGAATAAATTTAAGTACAAAGTGGAGAGGAGAAGGGAGAGAGTAGCTATTGCTATCTGAGAGATTTCAGAAGTTATCTTGGTGAGAATAACATTTGAGCTGTATTTTGAAGACCTACAAGGAATGTCTCAGGGAGACAAGAGGTGAAAAGGTATTCGGTGGAAGGTATAGTGGGCACAGAAGCATGGAGGTGGAAGATGTTTGTGGAGTGATAATGTTGGTAGAGCTAGTGCAAGTGCTGCATGAAGGGAAATGGTGGGAGATCATGGAAAGGAGAATGTGTTGGTATCAGACAGTGAAGGTCTGTCTATTCCAGTAGAAGGTCTGCTTACAGGACAGTTTTCTCTGCATGTCCTACAGCCAACTCAAACTCAGTCTGACCAGATTTTACCCAAAATTTGCTTCTTATGTTATATTTCCTCCTTTAGTAAATGACACCGCTTCCACCAGTAGCTACAAATCTGAAATGATCTCTGCCTCCTCCTTTCTTGTCATTTCCACATCTTACTGGTTTCAAGATTTTGTCCTTTCTAGCCTCTAACTATCCTTTGAATTATCCTATCCTCCCCATCTCTTTGGGTTCTACTTTAGTTCATGTTTTCGTCATTTGACATTTATATTCCTTGAAGGCTGAGAGAGGTGAGGAAGCTGCAGAAGAAAAGTTTGAAACTAGCAGAGTTCATGAGGTTTAAAGAAAGAAGCCATCTTCATAATGTAAAAGTGCAGGGTGAAGTAGCATGTTATTAAATAATCTTCAAACTGGGTTCCCTGTCTCCACTTTTGCATTTTTCAGGGCATCCACCTCTACTTTTTCTGATTTTTCTAAAAATGAATGTCAGATGTGATTTTTCTAAGAATATGTGTCAGATCATATCCTTGTCTGCTTGAAGTCTTTTAATGGTAAATCAGCTTCTTATTTCCTATAAGATAAATCTAAACTTCTCAGACAGGTTTTTGTGCTCTCTAAAATGAGTTTATACAAACTTATTTGCTGCCAAAAGTTTCAAAAGGTTTGCGTGTCACATCTGCTTTGTAAGTGTCAGAGGAGCCAAAGCATCCTCTTGGAGGCAGAGAATGAAAAGAGCTGACCACTCCTTTTCTTTCTTTGAACAAGACAGACTTGAGTTCAAATCCTGACTCTCCTACATGCTGACAATATGACCCTGGATAATTATCTATTTTTTCTGAATGAGGACAATAAAAATATCTATAAGATATGGTTTTGTGAGGAATAAACAAATGCATAAACATCAGCCACTCAGAAAGGACACAGCCAGCCATGGAGCTGGAGCAGTGTCTTGGAGGTCCTTGTGGGCTAACCATTAACTCTTTAGTTGTAAGGGACCAGAGTTGGGATGGGAGGATTTGGAGGGGCTGGGGAGACAACTCTGTAGGCCTGGTGCAGTGGTTGTTTACCAATAGATAGGAAAGCGTTTCAATATTTTAACAACTAGTACAGCTGTGACAGGTGTATGCTGATCGAATCCCAGTCCAGTGTGGGAGCCACCAAAATCCTTTAATCTTGAGCTTATTAGGAGGGAATCATGGTTTATTAAACTAGCAGTACATGACAAAGTTGGAGGAGTGTCCTTAAATTCTATGTACGTATTAAGAAATTCCTTTCTTTTAGTCATGCAACAAATATTAATGGAGTATCTATTATGTGCTAGATACTGGGTGGTAGAAGGTCAGTAGGATGCACAAGGCAGACTGGTTCTTGCCTTTAGGAAGTTTACAGAGTAGGATGAAGACAAACAATACAAAAATCACACAAATAATTCTGTAGTTTCCGTTGTGATAAACGTTATGAAGGAAAATGAAGGAGTCTGTGACACAGGTAAATGATTGAGTAATGAAAGTTAGAAAAGGCTTACATTAGAAAGCAGTGATTCAGATGAGCCCTGACAGACGCAAGGGTGTGCTCTAGGGAGTGTTATAAGAAACTGGAACAATGTACTCAAAGGCCTTGAGGCAGGAAGGAGAGGAGCTTGGCAGATAGAGAAAATGAAAGTGTGGCCAGATTATGGTGAAAGAGGAAGAGAGTGGTATAATAACTGGCTGGAGGGGTATGTATGAACCAGCTCATTCAGTGCTTTAGATGAGATGGGCATATTATTTATTGTCCAAACCAGGACACTTAGGGAGCAATATTAATAATGATTCTTGGACAATTGACATGAACTGGGACTTCATGAACTATTGACTTCCTGGGCTAACCAGGAAGTATGACATCCCAGTTACAGGTGGTTTTTTCGTGGGAAGCCATGGGAGGCTTTTAAGCAAGATTGTATTTTAAAATATTTCCTTGATCAATATATGGACATGAATTGGAAGGGGCCAAGAAAGTACATAAGGAGGTAGTATGGAGGCTAGTGCAGTAGTTTAAGTAAGAAATGATGTTTGCTTGAACCTGAGTGGTAGCATAAGGATGGAAAAAAATGGAAATTGATTCAAGACAGGCAAAAGTAGAGACGATCGTCAGAGAGGAGATAGGAAAAATCCTGTCTTCTAATTTCCTTCTTTATTCTACAAGTATTTACCAGATGCCTTCCAATTGTATGCTCTGTTCTGGGTGAGGAGGATCATAGACTAAATTGTTCTCTGACCTTGAGCAGCTATTTACCATTCCTGTAGCATACCTACAATTGAACATGTCATAACAACATCCCTCCTAAGGAGTGTTGAGAGGGAAAATTAATAAAGAATTTTTAGCAAATAAAGTTTACTGTATGAATGCTAAATGATTCTATAAACTTTAGAATGTTTTATATTATAGAGCTGTATATTATATCTAGCTTTATAATATAGTTTTCGTAAAGTCAATCTCATTAAATTAAAATGTGAATTATAACTGGTTAAGGTGAGGATGTATTGAAATAAAATGGTATATAAAAAATGGTACTTGCATGTTATCTGAGTTGAAGGGTTTATTTCCAAGTTTCCAGAGTTATTCAGCATTTGGTGTAAAACAGATTCAATTCTGCTTTTCATTAATGCTCCGTTGTTCTTTCTAGTGAATTTAAATTTCATGACAACGTCTGCTATCACACCAGTACCACCTTGTCTGAAAACCATAAAGATATTTTTAAAAATGGGTAATTATGATAATTTTCTGCTGTTCTATTTATATACTCTTCTTGATTAAACATTAAAAAAATTTTACTTGAGGAATTTAGAACAGATTCACATAACACTGTTTGCATATGTAATGATATATCACAATGCTAGCTCACAAATATTTGACTCCAATGCATAGTGCACTGTACCCACCATTCAATATAGATGGCTTGGAAGTCAGAATGCCAGAGTGAATACCAGCTCTACCATTTACTGTTCGATTTTTGGTAAGTTATTTGTTTCTTAATCTTTCTTTATCTAAGTCTACTCCCATTAAAATGGGTTGTTATGAAGATTATATGAATTAATATATGCAGAAATTTTGGGACGGGTACATAGCATGTGGTAAGTGCACTATAAGTATTAGCTATTATTAGACTTCACAAATCTTCAAAAAAAAAAGAACACCTTATCTCATTAAACAAACTTACAAAGAGATCAGGTTCCAAATTTATGTGACTTAGAGGCTCAAGTTAATTTTCTGGTACCTATACCCATTCATCTGGTTACAAAAGCAAATTTTAACAAAATTTTGTTTTGTTTTGTTTAACAAAAACAAATTTTGTGGTCATATGTTAAGATTTTATCTCCATTTCAATTAACCATGGATATTCCTCACAATGAACCTTGATAATTTGACTAATGGCTATAACTATCTAAAATTGAGATAATTTCCACTTATTTCCATGTAAATTACCATGTAAATCACTTCTTCCACCTAAGTTGGCTGTCTTTTCTGAAAATGTACATTAGGCAAATTTGGTTTTGAAGCTACCATATTCACCCTAGACCTTTTCCTCTCATTTCAATCGCCAGTTCTGCCATAATATTCATTCCAGATATTAATTTAATATTTACTTAGCAAATAATAAATAAGCACCGTCTTGTGCTAGGCACTATTCTTAGTTTCAGAAATTAGCTATGACCTAGATTCACAGTTGCCATTTTCAAGGATCTTGCAATTTAGATGCAAAAGCAGATACTGAACAAATAATTATAATTTCCATTTCTAGCAACATGAAATGCTAAATAATTTTTAAAAACTTTCCACATAAAACAACCAGAAATGCTAGATAAAATATAGTAAGTTCCATTTGAAATGAGCTCACATGAAAGGAAAGGTAATCATGGAAGACTAAAAATAAAGAAGAACATGAATATTATGTGGTAAGCACTAGAATATCCAATAGCCCTGAGTTTTAGCATTTACATAAATATTGGAGATGAGGCTTTGGGCTAGTGCAAAATAGGGAGATGGACATGAGGTTTCAGAATAAGGCAAAGATTCTAAACCCTTAGTGGAAGCATAGATTAGAAAGAAAAAATCTGTTCATCATGTCATAAAAGAAAAATAAAGAAGTTTATGTGTCTCAGAAGCCCAGGTCTGGACAGAAAAAAGAAGCTTCTCCTAAGAATTCACAATTATGAGCCTGGCTGCATGAAAGTTTGCATTAATATTACCTGCAGGGTAGAACCTTTACGCTAAGAAATTAACCAAAAAATGGTCCATGTGCTGCTGATCCTCCTAGAGTGTCTGATAGAAGCAAATGTTGTGGAGGTATTTATGTTAAATCCAGGCTGTATAGGATCTACTTATAAAGTGGGATCAAAGATAAGCATACAGTCCCAGTGGTAAACAATACATCATGAGCTAGAATCAGCAGAACAAGGAGAGCATCCTCAAAAACTTCACATGATACAATTAACAGATAGTCATGTAAGTATATTTGAAACGACTAGTGACATAAAAGGGGGAATCATAAATATTAGGAAAGTATGGGACATTATCAAAACAGACCAGGCAGATTCTCAAAAGACACAAATAGAGCTTGCAGACAGGAAAACATAGTTGTAATGTAGTTTTTAACTGAAATTAAAACTCAATGGCTTGTAAATGGGATTGTATTCTTGACTTCTCTTTCTGCTAGTTCGATATCAGTGTATAGAAATGCAACTGATTTTTGTAAGTTGATTTTGTACCCTGAAACTTTGCTGTAGTTGATTATTCCTAATAGTTTTCTGGTGGATTCTTTAGGGTTTTCTATATATAGAATCATGTCATCTGCAAACAGCAAGAGTTTTACTTCTTCCTTTCCAATACAATCCCATTTACAATCATCACAAACAAAATAAAATATCTAGGAATAAATTTAACCAAGGAGGTGAAAGACCTACACACTGAAAACTATAAGACATTATTGAAAGAAATCGAAGAAAACATAAGGAAATGGAAAGATATTCCATGCTCGTGAATTGGAAGAATAAACATAGTTAAAATGTCCATATTACCTAAAGTAATTTACAGATTCACTGCAATCCCTGTTAGAATCCCAATGACATTCTTCACAGAAATAGAGCAAAAAATCCTAAAGTTTATATGGAACAAGAAAAGACCCTGAATAGCCAAAGCAATCTTGAGAAAAAAGAACAATGCTGAAGGCATCACAATTCCTGACTTCAAAATATACTACAAAGCTATAGTAATCAAAACAGCATGGCACTGGCAGAAAAACAGACACATAGATCAATGTAACAGAATTGAAAGCCCAGAAATAAAACCATACGTCCTTGGAGAGCTAATCTTTGACAAACAAGCCAAGAACATACAATGGAGAAAGGAAAATCTCTTCAATAAATGGTGTTGGGAAAACTGGACAGCCACATGCAAAAGAATGAAAATAGACCATTATCTTACACCATACACAAAAATTAACCCAAAATTGATTAAAGGCTTGATGTAAGACCTGAAACTATAAAACTCCAGAAGAAAATATAGGCAGTATACTCTTTGACAGCAGTCTTAGCAGTATCTTTTTGAAAGCCATGTCTACTCAGGCAAGGAAAACAAAAGAAAAAAATAAACAAATGAGACTACATCAGACTAAAAAGCTTCTGCAATGCAAAGAAACCATGAACAAAACAAAAAGTCAGCCCACCAACTCAGAGAAAATATTTGCAAATCATATATCCGACAAGCAGTTAATCTCCAAAATATATAAAGAACTCATACAACTCAATAACAAAAAATCAAACAACCCTATCAAAAAATGGGCAGAGGATATGAGCAGACATTTTTCCAAAGAAGATATACAGATGGCCAACAGGCACATGAAAAGATGTTCAACATCACTAATCATTAGGGAAATGCAAATCAAAACTACAACGAAATATCACCTTATACCCATCAGAGTGGCTACAATTAACAAGACAAAAAATAACAAATGTGGGAGAGGATGTGGAGAAAATAGGACCCTCATACACTGCTGGTAGGAATGTAAACAGGTGCAGCCACTATGGAAAACAGAATAGAGATTTATCAAAAAATTAAAAATAGAAATACCATACAATCTAGCTATCCCACTACTGGGTATTTATCCAAAGAACGTGAAATCAACAATACAAAGAGATTTATGTACCCCTATGTTCATTGCAGCATTATTCACAATAGCCAAGACTTGGAAGCAAACTAAGTGCCCATCAACTAATGAATGGATAAAGAAGGTGTGCTGTATGTATACACACACACACACACACACACACACACACACACACAACGGAATATTACTCAGCCATAAAAAAGGACAAAATTGTCCCATTTGCAACAACATGGATGGAACTTGAGGGTATTATGTCAAGCGAAATAAGCCAGACAGAGAAAGACAAACACCATATGATTTCACTCATATGTGGAAGATAAACAAATGGATAAAGAGAACAGATTAGTGGTTACCAAAGGGGAAGGGGATGGGGGGAGGGTGAAAGGGGTAAAGAAGAATATATATATGGTGACAGATGAAAACTAGACTATTCATGGTGAGAAAGATGCAGTCTATACAGAAAGTGATATATAATAATGTACACCCGAAATTACATAATGTTATAAACCAATATGACCTCAATGAAATAATTTAAAAAACTCTTTGGATGGATTACACAGAATATTAGACAAAGCTGAAGAGAAATGAGTTAACTGAAAGATAGAGATGAAGAAATCACATGGAATGTAGAAAACAGATAAAGAGATGAAAAAGATCAAACAGAGGCTAAGAGACAGGAGAGGGCTCAATGTTTTCCTAATGCAATGCTAAAGAAGAGCACAGAAAAATAAAAGAGCAGCAATATTATAAGAAATAATGAGAATTATCTAGAATTGATAAAGATCACAATGAGTCTGAAGCATACTAAATAAAAGAAAACCCACACACAAATAGTACATCATAATAATACTCTGAACTCCAAAGACAAATGGAAGATTTTCAAACAACAGAGAAAAGATTAACTACCAAAGAACATTTTGACTGAAGGAAAATCTCTTAATAGCAACAATGTAAGGCAGTATATATTGTATCTTCAAAGTTCTGAGAGAAAACAGCTATCTACTTAGAATTTTATATCCACACTAAAGTATTATTCAAGAATAAGGCTAAAATAAGGACATTTTTTCAGATCAAAGCAAAACAAAAAGTGTAGTTTATTGCTCATGTACTCTTGTGAAAGAATTTATAAAGGAGGTACTTCAGTAAGAAGGAAATTGAACCCAAAAGGAGAGTGTAAGATACAGGAAGAAATAGGAACAAACAAAATAGTAAACTGGTAATCTAAAAAGACATTGACAGTATAATTACAATGACTAATTTGGAGTTATTACAAATCAGGTGGAACTAAAACATCATTAATAATAACATGAATAAGAGTTTCAAGTTCCTTGTATTATCTGGAAGCAGGGTAGTGGATTAAGCCAAGTTTCCTTTTTTAAATTTTAAGGATAATTACTAAAATAAGATGAATGGAATGTAGAACTTTTAAACTAGTGAAAGAAGAAAAGAAAATGAAGAAAAGTCAATCATACAAAAGAAGGCAAGACAGTAGGAAAAAGAGGCACAGAAAAAGCAGGCTAAAGAACACAAAATAATATGAAAGAAATAAATGCACATGTAGAAGTCATCACAGTAAATGTAAATTCCAATTGAAGACAAAGATGGTCAGACTGCATTAGCAAATATAATCTAGCTGTCATCTTACTTTAGGAGAAATATCTAACCTATAAGGATATATAAATGTTGAAAATAAAAAGGTGGATAAAGATATATTGAAAAATAATAACCACAAGAAACTCAATGTAGCCATAATAGTATGAGACATAAATGATTTTAAGATTAAAAAACACTAAATAGGGATAAAAAAGATTAATACTTTGATAAAAGAAATAATTCATGAGGAAGATATAACAATTCTAAAGAGATAGGCACTCGATAATATGTCCTTAAAATATATTGAACAAGGAGAAATAGACAAATCCATAGTGGTAGATTTTATTTGAATGACATAATTATTAAGCTTAATAGGAAGGAACAGAATTCATCATCCAGAAACTGACTTACAGACATATGTAAACAACGTATCACAGAAGTGGAATTACAAATCTGAAAGAAAATGACTCATATGGGAAACGTTAAATTAGATCTTTACTTTATACCGTATACAAACAAAGCATCTGAATATGAACAGCAAAAATTTCAAACTTACAAGAAAATGTGGGAGAATGTCTTTATATACGGGAGGAGAAAGGATTTCTTACATAAGACATTTTACAACTGATTTTCTGCAACAAAAGATGCCGTAAACAAAGTGTAAAGATATGCTATAGACAGGCAGAATATGTTTGCAACTCAGAAAGTGACAAATGGTTGGTACCTGCTATAAATATAGGACTCCTACAGATCAATAAGAAGATAAAGGAAGGTTTGGAGCAGTGAAAATTTTAAAACAAAGTTTACTAAACTTTCTTTATCTGACTTCCTCCTACCATCTCCATCTCTGGGCTTATCTTCCACTACTGTCCACCTTGTTCTTTTTGTTTGTTTGTTTGGGGAAGATTGGCCCTGCGCTAACATCTGTTGCCAATCTTCCTCTTTTTCTTTTTTCTCCCCAAAGCCCCAGTACATAGTTGTGTATCATAGTTGTAGAGCTGTAGCTCTTCTATACGGGATGCTGCCTCAGCACGGCTTGATGAGTGGTGAGTATGTCCGCACCCAGGATCCAAACTGATGAAGCCTGGGCCGCCAAAGTGGAACGTGCGAACTTAACCGCTATGCCACTGGGCCGGCCCCTCCACCTTGTTCTTTACTCACCAGTGTAAATGTCTCAGGAGACATACATGTACATATACATATATATATCCATTATGTATGTATCAAGGATACATGTATCTTTGATACATACATATTTATTTATTTATGATATTTGACATATGTAAGGGTAAGGAGTGGCCCTTTGAAAGATTTTATCTAAGAGAATAGTATGTTTAGGTTTCTGTTTCAAAAAATCTTTCTGGCTGCAATGTAGAGTGTGGAGTAGAGCAAGACTGGAGGAAAGGAGACTCACTAGAAGGCTGTTCATAGTCTAGGAGAGACATGGTTGAAGGCAGTGTATTTGAAGACAAGTTATGGATCTTAGAGATATTTAGGAAATAGAATTGTAAAGATTAGATGATTACATGTGTGGGTTGAGGGAGAGACAGGAATTAAAGATGACTCTCATATTTCTTTCTTGAGCAGCTATGTTGAAGGTGATGTCATTTATAGAGGTAGGCAACACTAGAAGAGTAACTAACATACTTGGTGGGGGAGAGGATAGATTCAGGTCTGGACATATTAAAGTTGAGTTGTCTGCAAGATATCCATATGATGATGTCAAGTAGATGGCTGTGTATATTCAGGTCTAGAGAAAAGAGAGGACTAGCCTAGAGATACAACTTTGAGAATAATCAGCATACAGGTGGCAATGAAGCCACAGAAAGGACAGAATGAGAATGGAGATGAGAGGCTTATAGCATGGCCTGACATTCAACAACATTTGAGGAATGTACAGAGAAGGAATAAAAACTAGTAAAGAAAACTGATGAGTAACTAGAGAGCTAAGAGAAAATCAGGAGTGTTTAGGGTCATAGAATGCACAGGGTGATACTATTTCAAGGACAATTGAAGTTCAACAGTGCCAAATACCATTGAGAGGTCCAAACCGAAGACTGACATGGTTTCTTTGGAGTCTGTGATTTAGATGTCATTGCTGAAATTGGCAAGAACAAATTAGCATTTTGTGGTGGGGTCAGAAGTGAGATTTCAGGGGATTGAGTGGTAAGTGGGAAGCGGACAAAAGGAGAGAAAATACAGATGGATCATTCAGTCCTACAAATTTTGAGAGCTAGTGACTAATACAGAGAGTTCACAAGAAAGTACTAATGTGAATGTGTACTGAACTGACTGAAATGCATTTTGGAAAATACTCTTCCCGTAGATTCTGCCTACTCCTCTAACTCCTCAACAAAACTTATCTAACCAGAGCTCCATGCTCCTGGGTACTTACTAGGTGACTCTACAGAGAATAAGAAAAATTGATTTTCTTGTGGTGTTAGTATTCGAGAAAGAATTAATACAATTATTCTCCCTTCCAAAGAACTTTTGCATATTACTTGAAGGATTGAGCAGTGTAGGCATTTGAGGTGTTTGTGGTAGGGTCAGTAACGGTGACTGTTTTAGTTGAGAGGGCCCATTTTGTCACATCACCTGGATAGGTGAATGTTCAACTAAGGCAGGAATGGCAAATAGCTAGCATGCATGCTGCTACTCCCTCTGTTATTAATTCATGACAGACATGCTTGGATTTAGCAACAGCATCCTTTCTGTTATAGAATTTCAGGCAAACAAAAACCAGAAGCCACTTTTGAAGTTGGTTACAGTGCTCTGATCTTGGATGAATATGTCCAGCACCACAGCATGGCACAACTTCAGGGGGCACTGTTTACATAGACTGGAATATGAATGGTATCCACTGGATTTATACAATAGGATAGTCCTGTTACTGTACTTTCACTCAACTCTCTCTCCACCCTTTCCTCCTTTTCCCACCAAGAATTGAAGTAATATGGTTATTTACATTAGTAGGTAAATCACAGATAGCATGTTTTGTTTGTGTTTTTGTTTTGGCATTGTTTTTTAAGCTGCCCATGATACTATTTTCATAATATTGCAACAAATTGTGTGAACGTCTCATTCATCATCCATGCTGTGAACAAAAGTCAAATGGGCCAAATTGTATCTATGCTTATATATTTTTTGATATAGTTCCACTCACCTCATTTTGACAACATGAGCTTTGATGAACTGATTTCCCAAATTTGACTTTTTAAATGTGTCAGTAATCTGTAGAAAGAAAAGAAAAAGGCATCTTTGTAATTACAGTTCTTCCTCTCCTTCTTCCCAGCCCTGTAACACGGGACTTATGTTAATGAGGAATGGAGACTTGAGTTTTCAGTTCAGTTCAGTTTAGTTCAATTCCATCTCAGAACACGTGGGATTGATTTAGATTGGTTATGTAATCTCTTGATGCAGTGCCTGTTTCTTCATCTATTACACAAACATGATAATGAACGGGATCTGTCTTCATTAGAAGTCATTCTAAACGCATCAGATGTTTTACTCAATGAGAGCTCATGTTATGTGATTTGGTGACTGTTTCCAAGGGGGTTGAGGCAGGAGCCAAGCCAACACTAGGGGAATCCACTGATATAACTTACATTGTGTGATCTCTCACAACTGTTTTTAAATGAGTAAGACCAGATTAAAATGAGTAGCAGTGGAGAGTGTGGTGAGAAAGGGGAGAAGCAAGGACAGTCTTTTCCTTGTTATTTTTGATTAATGCCTAAGCCTCAGAGGTTATTTTTTAACATCAGTTGATAATTTCTTTAGCTATCTGAACCTTATCTATCTCCCTGAATCATTGCCAGTCCCAGCAAGGATGGTCCTCTTGAGGTATAAAGATCAGCTTCACAGTGAACTAGGAGTGGTTCTGTAATTGGAACAGTTCTTCCAAGATGCAGGGTCAGAGGTATTGAATTTTCATAAGGGAGAATGGATTCTGTTGGCTTGTACTGTGAGGTTGCAACAAGGTGGAGGTGGACATGAAAAGATGAAGATGGGGAAATTAAGTCGTCTGCTGAATATTACATTAAGTCAGGATTTGAAGCTAATTCTTCTTGAAACTGTAAAGTTTATGCAATCTCGATTATACCACACGATATCTTTTTAAATATCCATTCGTATAGGCTGGTATCAGACCAACCAGTTGTTAGAGAAAATGATCATTTTCTTTCTTTCTTTTTTTGTGAGGAAGATCAGCCCTAAGCTAACATTCTATGCCAATCCTCCTCTTTTTGCCGAGGAAGACTGGCCCTGGGCTAACATCCGTGCCCATCTTCCTCTACTTTTTATGGGATGCCGCCACAGCATGGCTTGACAAGCAGTGCGTCAGTGCGTGCCTGGGATCCAAACCTGTGAATCCTTGGGCCACCGCAGTGGAGCGTGCACACTTAACGTGCACACTACGCCACCAGGCCAGCCGATCATTTTCTTTCTTTCCAGAAAAGCCTTGAACATTTTTAAGAATAATGAGACTATTGCTTTCATGTAAATAGTTCGTGTTCCTTTTTAAAAAATTCAAGAAATACTCTTAAGTATTAAGAAGAAAACAAAAAGTCACCCCAAATTCTATATCTAGAATTAATTGTTGCTGTCATTTGGTAAGCTATATTTCAGTTAACGGTGTGGGAGGATGAACCTCGTAACCTTTCTTCCTCTCACTTTCTCCATCTATAAAAGGAGAACAGTCAAAAGTGTATTAAAAAAATTTATCTGTATGCAATTGACTACTACAACTCCCAGAGACTATGCATCTACTTTTAGTGAGCTTTACAGTCAACCTTTTTGGCCTTTTCTCTCCCTTCAAAATTATTACTGTGTTCAAAGGGTCAAATGAGTTTACTTTCACACTCATTAGATTTTGTAACCTGTACTATGACCCTTCCGTGACATTGGACAAAAATCCAGTAAAAAATGAAAAAAAGAGAGAACTATTTTATATTCCTTCCTGATTGAGGGTGACAATACTATCTTTGTATTCTAAAATAGTCTAGAACCCTCATACCTCAGTAATATTCATAATTGGTAAGAACTGAAGTGAGATACAGATTATTTTGGTAAATTCTAACAAAGCGAATATCTTTAAATCTTTAATAGAACAGATCATATAAAGGGTAAAACATTACGTATAGATTATCTATAATTGTCACATATTTTTTATCTTTAGAGGGAAAAGATCTCATTAGCTACCCATGAAGATAAATCACCTTATTTTCAGTCCCTTCTTACTTGATAGCTATAGTTTTGTTTATATTATTCATGGGATGAATAATAGGAATAATGTTGTTTTTGTGATTTCAATCATCCTCCAGTTACAACTTTCTTTTCTGTTTAATCGGAAGATCTGGAAAGCTTAGCTTTCAAGAAAGAGATAAAATATATGGCAAATATGATCTGTCTATTACTACAATGGTCTCCAAATATTTTTGATTATACACTCCTGTGGGTAAAACATTTTGTGTGTGAGGAGCCAAAACAAGTATATTTATTTATAAATTATATGCATGTAATAATACTGTACTAACAATGTACATCATAAAACATTTGAAAAAATTAGAAATTAAAAAGGCTGAGTTACAGAATAAACATTTAGGTATTTTATTCCATTAATTTTTTTTTTTTTTTTTTGGTGAGGAAGATTAACCCTGAGCTAACATCCAATGCAAATCCTCCTCTTTTTGCTGAGGAAGATTGGCTCTGGGCTCACATCTGTGCCCATCTTCCTCTGCTTTATATGGGATGCTGCCACAGCATGGCTTGACAAGGAGTGCATCAGTCCACGCCATGGATCCAAACCTGTGAAACCCTGGCTGCCGAAGTGGAGCATGCGAACTTTACTGCTACACCACCGGGCCGGCCCCTTATTCTGTTAATCTTTTCAATAATTATATTTTCAGTGTTAACAATATGACTGGATAGAATTTATAACTTTTGCAACATTTTGTGATAAAATGACTCAAAGGTATGATTCTGAGTTTAGTTTAAATACTTTGTTTGAAGTGCTGAAGAAGCTTCCACACAATTATGTGGCTCCAAATGCATGAGGGGCATCATTGACAGAACTTAATAAATCATGACACTAAGTTGTCAGTCTCACCCATCGTGGAATGGTCTCGTTCCATCTTCCCTGATATCAGTTGGTTATCCTTGCAAACCAAATGAAAGGTATTTCATTTTATATATATTTTTAAAGAAATGTGTTCAGGGCCGGCCCTGTGGCATAGCGGTTAAGTGTGCACGCTCTGCTGGTGGTGGCCCGGGTTTGGATCCCCGCCGCGCACCGACGCACCGCTTGTCAGGCCATGCTGTGGTGGCATCCCACATAAAATGGAGGAAGATGGGCGTGGATGTTAGCTCAGGGCCAGTTTTACTCAGCAAAAAGAGGAGAGTTGGCGTGGGTGTTAGCTCAGGGCTGATCTTAGGAAAAAAAAAAAAAAAGGAAAGAAAGAAATGTGTTCAAAATCAACCACACATGAGAACTTATCCTTTCCCCCAAATTTTTATGTATGCATGTCTGCACTTTTACAAATAACATACATCATTTCCAGCCAAGCAAAATGAAACTCAGTCACCTAATGATGGGCACATTGCTAAAAATATATTTTCAAAGTCTTCTTTCCATACGATGAGTTTTATTTAAAAAGTGGTTAATACCTTATACCTTGAAGGGACAGAGTGTGTGTGTGTGTCTGTGTGTGTGTGTGTATTAAATATCTTCTAAGAAGCATATGGCTTTACCTAAGGTATTGCTTCACCTGGTAATATGGCTCTAGCTAGAAGCATACTGTTCATTTACTAGTTCGTTACTGTGCTTACATATTAGAGTAATGTTCAAATTGCAAGTTTTTAAATTTGTTTGCATTTTGAAGGATTCTTCTTAGTCCCCTTATTAATTTTGGGGAGATTTAGTTTACTTTTAGAACTAGATAATATAATTTTTAATCCAGTGAAAACTTCACATCACTGAAATCTACTGAGAGCAGGTAAATATGTGCTGAAGCCCAGTCAGTTCTATTGTGTTGCTGCCCTCACCCCCTTCCCTCAAGATATCGTCACACACATGGTGTGGGACCAGCTGACATAAATCCAAACAAGGGTGCCAGTATCAATTCATTTGTAAATAGTAACAAACCTAAGGTTCTTTTTTTCTTTCCTGTTTTTTTTCTTTTTAATTCTTTAAGAGAAAAATACATGCAGTGACGTTTGAGTATTTTCTTCCATCACTCCAAAAAATTATTGTGAATTCCTCTCTGAGGTGCACAGCCCCGCGTTGGAGACCACTGTGAGCTCCACCCTAACTGCTACCATGTCTTTATTTTGTGTCCCTAGGACTTGACACAGGAACCAAGAGATAGAATGTATCATTTATTCATTCATTCAACAAATATTTGAATGCCAAGTATGTGCCAAATTCTCTTTTAGGCATTAGGCAACAATCAATGCTTGTTAAATGGATGTGCCTGAAATGAATTTTACCCAAAAGCCCTGATGGTATAAGTGATGTGATAAGATTAATTTCAAATTGATACTGCTTTCTTTCTCTTTCTGTGTCCTTGTTTGTTTATGGGACTATCATTAGGTATATTTTGGAAAAAACGGCAATTGTCGTATGCAGAATCTGTTGCAATACCACCCCTAATACCAAAGGGGAGTTTCAATGATTCAGTTCATCCCAGGTATGAATCCTGATTGAAGTCTCTTGTTTTACTTGGAAAGACCCATTCAATCAGAATGTACTCATAGTTTTGATACATGTATTTTGCAAACAGGTGCTTTCATTACTTCTAAACGGTGCTGTTCCTTTTTTCACTCATTCATCAGGAGTTTTTGAACACCTCTTGTGCTCTAGACCCCTTCTAGCAAGCACTGGGATACGGTGGTGAGAGAAGATAAACAGTCTTTGCCATCATGGAGCTTACATCCAATGGGAAGAGATAGGCACTAATCAAATTATCATCCACATTTAAAGAAAATTATAACTCTGATAAATGTAGCAATATAGTAGAGGAATTTGGTCTAGCCAGTGAGATTAGAGAAGTTGCTCAGAGGAGATGCTTATGGAGCTGAGATCTTCAGGAAAAATCAGTTAGCTGGTTGAAGAGGAAAGAAAAAGCCTCACAGTTAGAGGGAATGGCACGTGCAAAGTCCTGTGGTGGGAACAAACAGGTTGTGCTTAAGGAATGAAAGGAGGCCAGTGCAATTGTAGCATAGCGAGCAGGGATGCTAGGGTGATAGAAAAGCTAGACCATGCAGATCTTGTTAGTGTGTGAAGCATTTGGTCTTTATTGTAAATAATGGGAAGTCACTGAGGTGTTTTAAGCAAAAGGATAATGTAATCAGATTTGCAATTTGAGAACAATCTCTGTTGCTGCATATGGATAATCAATTTTAGGGACGAAATCAGGCAAATTAGCTATGATGCTATTTTAGTACTCCAGAGTAGAGGTGATGGCTTGCCTGGGCATGGTGGTAGCAGATATGGAGAGAAATGAATGGATTTGAGGGAAATATAGGGGATAAAACCTATGGGGGTTGGTAATGGATTGGATATTTGGAATGATAGAGAGCAGTATGTCTAGGATGAATTCTAGGTTTCTAGTTTCGGAAACTGAATAAATGGTATTGATGTTAATGGGGATAGGATTATTGGAAGAAAGCTAGGATGGCGTGGGGAGACTGAGTTTCATTTTGGCACATATGTATTTGAGATATTTTTAAAACAGCCACATAGAGATATCAAGCTGGTAGGTGGGTGAAAATGTCTGAAGCACAGAAGAAAAGTTTGGGTTGGAGATAGACTGTCATTAGTATGTAAGTGCTGGTTGAGGTAATGGTCATCTAGCGAAGATCATCTAGCGATAGAAAATAGTGTGAGAAGAGAGGAGGGTGTAGATTAAAGCCTAGGGGAATTTCAACATTTATTGGCAGTGTAGAGGAAGGTGACGCTATAAAGGACACTGAGAAGAAGTGGCCAGAGAGGCAGGATAAGAAAAACAGGTGAATGGGTGGCATGGATATCTTGCATTAAAATCACAAAATTGTAGATTTTTTGAGTTAGAATGTACTATAAAAATCATCTAGTCCAATGATTTTATTTTACTGATGAATAAACAGAAAAGAGAAGTGAATTGCTTAATATGAGAGAATGTTCTGGGAGTATTCCACTGCTCATTAAGTATAGCAGTGTTGTCTATGGGACAAGGATAATGATGGTACTCACGTCATCATTGGGCAATGGTATTGTTCTTGGATTTGGAGTCAAGAGACCTTAGTTTGAATTCTGGCTCTACCACTTTTCGGCTGAATGGCCTGTGGCATGTTTTTTAATCTCACAACCTTTACTTACCCATCTATAAAAATGATTTATTAATTCATATGGCTATTGTGAGTGGAAGGTTAGATAATATATATGAAAGTGCTTTGTAAACTATAAAGCACTATATTAGAGTAATATTCATATAATGTTTTTAATGTTAAAAGGGTTTTTACAGAAAGATAGATAAATGAGATTAACTATGGGAATCATACATCAGAAGAATTTCAAGGGAAACCTTGCTCTGCCAGATGTTTAAATATATTATAAAGCTACAGTACTCTAAATAGCTTAGTACTGGTGCAAGCAAAGATAGTCCAGCGAAAGAGAGTAGAGTACAGAAAAAAGAAAAGGAAGAATTTAGCATATGGTAAAGGTGGCATGACAAATAAATCCATTGCACTATTTAACATACTGTTTTGGTACCACCGCCTAGCTATTTGAGGGGAAAAAGCTGGATCTTTACCTTATTACAAAATAAATTACAGATGAATCAAAGATAAAATTATAAAACCTGAAATAAAATTACAAAAAGAAAATGTGAGTGAAGATCTTGAAGAGTATTTGGAGTGGAGAAAGCCACTTTTAACCTGGCGCAAAAGTGAGAAATCATAAAAAAGATTGATTATTCTGGCTACATAAAAAATTAAATCTATTTTTCATTAAAAATACCCTATATTATAAACAAAGTTGAAAGTCAGACCACATATTAGAGAAATATATGCAACATGAGTTAGAGGCAAATTTTAATATTCTAATAAGGAAAAAGTTTTTTTCAAATTCATATTAACAAAACCAAATACTCCAGTAGGAAAATGGGGAAGGTCATGACCAGGCAATTGAAATGAAATTATAAAAATGAAAGGAAAATTTCATATTTCAAAAAATTAAATAAAAATGATCTGCTAATTTATGAAGACAAATTAAATCTTACTAGTAAGCAAAGAAATGCAAATCAAAATGATAGTGAGATATCACTTCTCACCAATTGGATTAGCAACAATTAAAAAAATTTACACCACCTAGTGTTAGTGTGGTGGGGAAATAAGCATACCTATCCATACTTGTATACTGCTGGTGATGCAACTTCTCTATAAACTAAAATACTTCTAAAATAAAATCTTTATTAAAAAAATTAAAAGTCTCTAGAGAAAAATAAGAACTGCATCGGCCCTATACTCTGATAATTCTGCTTCTGGGAATATATCCCCAAAATATAATCAATCACATGTACAAGGATGTGTGAACAAGGATGGTCTTCAAAATGTTAAATATAACAGTGAAAAACTGGGAACAATTTAAACTGTCAATAGAGGACTGGTTAAATAAAATGTTGTACATCTACACACTATAATACTGCTTATTTAAAGTGGTATATTTCTAAATTTGTTGGTATTTATATACTTCTATGACATATTTTTAAGAAAAAAGTACATAGTAAACTAGCATATGTAGTATGATTCCATTGACAGGAAATTTTATGTTTTTGCATGTATGATGTATGTAGTTTGCATAGAACTGTATCTGAAACATCAAAATTCTACTAGTGAATATATCTGAGTGTTGAATTTTGTGCATATTTCTTCTTTATATTTCTTGAATACCTTGAATTTGCTACATGTTTTTGTATTATATTTATAACAAGAGACAATACTAAAACTACTTTCTTTTGATATCAAGGTTTATATATGCATTATAATTTACTTTACAAAATATTTTTGAGAATAATTTAAAAATAACAAGCTAGCTCATATTTTTTTGTCATTGGCATTGTGTTCTAAAATTTACTGAATATCTTCCAAAAGTGCTGGTAGTACTTTTCAAAAGAAATTTATTTAGTTCATGCTCTTTACATTGCTGAACATATGTTATGTTTTGTACCATTTCTCTCCAAATTAGCCTTTTGCAATTTTGCATGTTGTCTATTAAAAATGAGCTGATCTAACATGCTAAGTCTGTCTGGCAGGACCTGAGTGACCTCCCTGAGGCTGAAGACATCATTGACATCTTGCTGAATTCAGCAAATAGCTGGATTCTAATTCCCTATAATGAAGCTGGGATTCTTATATACACCCTTTTAGTTTGCTCCCTTTATTAAACTGAGTACACAGCTGAAACATTACAAGATGTCTTTGTGTGTGTGTGAGGACCTTGTTATGAATGCAGGCATACCTCAGAGATACTGTGGGTTCGGTTCCAGACCACAGCAATAAAATGAATATCACAATAAAGCGAGTCATACACATTTTTTGGTTTCCCAGCGCATATAGTTATGTTTATACTATACTGTAATCTAAGTGTGCAATAGCATTAAGGCTAAAAAAATGTACATACCTTAATTAAAAAGTGCTTTATTGCTAAAACATGCTAA
Source organism: Diceros bicornis minor (assembly GCF_020826845.1). NCBI lineage: Eukaryota > Metazoa > Chordata > Mammalia > Perissodactyla > Rhinocerotidae > Diceros > Diceros bicornis. Next base: position 53,715,136 of record NC_080747.1, read on the forward strand.
CCATCATCTGAGTCTTCAGCAAGTCATAATCTTTTTGCTGGTGGAGGGTCTTGCCTTGATACTGATGACTGCTGACTGATCAGTGTGGTGATTGATGAAGTTTGGGGTGGCTATGGCAATTTCTTAAAAGAAGACAGCAATGAAGTTTGTGGTGTCAATTGATTCTTCCTTTCATGAATGATTTCTCTGTAGCATGCGTGCTGTTTGATAGCATTTTACCACAATGGAACTTCTTTCAAAATTAGTCAATCCTCTCAAACCCTGTCGCTGCTTTATCAATTAAGTTTATGTAATACTCTAAATCCTTTATTGTCATGTCAATAATCTTCACAGCATCTTCACCAAGAGTAAATTCCATCTCAAGAAATCACTTTCTTTGCTCATCCATAACAAGCAACTCCTCATCCATTAAAGTTTTATCATGTGATTGAATCAATTCAGTCGCATTTTCAGGCTCCACTTTTTTTTTTTTTTTGTGAGGAGGACTAGACTTGAGCTAACATCCGATGCCAATCCTCCCCTTTTTTCTTGAGGAAGATTGGCCCTGAGCTAACATCTGTGCCTATCTTCGTCTACTTTATATGGGATGCGCCACAGCATGGCTTGACAAGCGGTGCGTCGGTGTGCGCCCGGATCCGAACCTGCGAACCCCAGGCCGCAGAAGTGGAGCACGTGCACTTAACTGCTTGTGCCACTGGGCCGGCCCCTCAGGCTCCACTTTTAATTCTAGTTCTCATGCTATTTCTACCACGTCTGCAGTTACTTCATCCACTGAACCTCTCAAAGTCATCCACGAGGGTTGGAATCAACTTCCAAACTCCCGTTAATGTTGATATTTTGACCTCTTCCCATGAATCACAAATGTTCTTCTGGTTTTTTTTTTGCTGGGAAAGATTCACCCTGAGCTAACATCTGTTGCCAATCTTCCTCTGCTTTTTTTTTCCCCCTCCCCAAAGCCACACTACATAGTTGTATATTCTAGTTGTAAGTCCTTCTAGTTCTTCTATGTGAGCTGCTGGCACAGCATGGCTACTGACAGATGAGTGGTGTGGTTCTGCACCCGGAAACTGAACCTGGGTTGCTGAAGCAGAGTGCACCGAACTTTAAACACTAGGCCATCAGGGCTGGCTCCACAAATGTTCTTAATGGCATCTGAAATGGTGAATCCTTTCCAGGAGGTTTTCAGCTAACGTTGCCCAGATCCATCAGAGGAATCCCTATCTGTGGCGGCTATAGCCTTACAAAATGTATTTCTTGAATAATAAGACTTGAAAATTGAAATTACTCCTTGATCCATGGGCTGCAGAATGGGTGTAGTGTTAGCAGGCATGAAAAAAACATTAATCTCATTGTACATCTCCATCAGAGCTCTTGGGTGATCAGGTGCATTGTCAATGAACAGTAATATCTCGAAGGGAATCTTTTTTCCTGAGCCGTAGGTCTCAACAGTGGGATTAAAATATTCAGTCAACCATGTTGTAAATGGATGTGCTGTCATCCAGACTTTGTTGTTCCATTTATAGAGCACAGGCAGAGTAGGTTTAGCATAATTCTTAAGGGACCTGAGAATTTTCGGAGTGGTAAATGAGCATTGGTTCCAACTTCAAGTCATTAGCTGCATTAGCCCCTAAAAAGAGAGTCAGTCTGTCCTTTGAAGCTTTGATGCCAGGAATTGTCTTCTCTCTAGCTATGAAAGTCCTAGATGGCATCTTCTTCCAATATAAGGCTGTTTCATCTACATTGAAAATCTGTTGTTTAATGGAGCCATATTCATTAATTATCTTAGCTAGATCTTCTGGATAACTTGCTGTAGCTTCTACATTAGCACTTGCTGCTTCACCTTGCACTTTTAGGTTATGGAGAGGGCTTCTTTCCTTAAACCTCATGAATCAACCTCTGCTAGCTTCAAACATTTCTTCTACAGCTTCCTTACCTCTCTCAGCCTTCATAAGGTTGAAGAGAGTTAGGGCCTTGCTCTGGATTATTCTTTGGCTTAAGGGAATGTTGTGGCTGGTTTGATCTATCCAGACCTCTAAAACTTTCTCCATATCAGCAATAAGACTGTTTTGTTTTCTTATCATTTGTGTGTTCAGTGGAGTAGCACTTTTAATTTCCTTCAAGAACTTTTCCTTTGCATTCACCACTTGGCTAACTGTTTGGCACAAGAGAGTTAGCTTTCAGCCTATCTCGGCTTTTGACATGCCTTCCTCACTAAGCTTAATCGTTTCTAGCTTTTGATTTCAAATGAGAGATGTGCAACTCTTCCTTTCACTTGAACACTTATACGCCATTGTAGGGCTATTAATTGGCCAAATTTCAATAATTTTGTGTCTCAAAGAATAGGGAGGCCCAAGGAGAGGGAGAGAGATAGGAGAACAGCTAGTCAATGGAGCAGTCAGAATACACACAACATTTATCCATTAAGTTCACCGTCTCATATGGGCACAGTTTGTGGTGCTCCAAAACAATTACAATAAGGACATCAAAGATCACTGATACAGATCATCATAGCAAATATAATAATAATGAAAAAGTTTGAAATATTACAATAACTACCAAAATGTGACACAGAGATACGAAGTGAGCAAATGTTGTTGGAAAAATAGTGCCAATAGACTTGCTCAACACAGTGTTGCCACAAAACTTCAATTTGTAAAAATTGCAATATCTACGAAGCACAATAAAGTGAAGCTCAATAAAATGAGCTGTCCTCAGACTGGCCTCCTGAGGTCTATATCTCTAGTAGCTTCTTCAAGAAATTTAAAAATATCCATTGGTTTGAAGTCCAAACAATGCTATCTCATGATACAAATGATATAACTAAATATTTATGTTGATTTTTCAGAACCGGTTGGGAGGAGAAAGTAGTAAGTTGGGGAGAAGAGTTGCTTTGGTGGGCCTAAGATGGAAGTTTTATCTGCAATTCCACATTTTCTGGAATATTGCCTAATTCAAGCTCTTAGCTCCTTGGCTCTTTTCTGGACTGCTGTTATAAGCATCTAGCTAGTCTTACTGTGGGCAGGCTCTTCTCTTTATAATCTAATTTTTACATTTCTGGACATGAAGCTCTCGGAGCTGGTTCCATCATGTTGCCTCCAGCTCAAGACTTTGCCTACAAAATAAAGTCCAAACTTGTTAGCTAAGCGCCTTCTCCCCTCTACGCCTTGGCTTATGTTTTGGCTGTAGTGTGCCCTACTCATTCTTACAGCCAACCTGAAAAGTCATCTTTTTTAAGAAGCCATCTCTGATTTCCTTGATTGGATATAATTTATCCTCTTACCACAAACTTATGTCTGCGTTGCTCTCATGTCACATACTCACTATATATCTTGTTTTGTAAGTATCTGTAGGCTTGTTTAATCTTCCATGTTAGCCTAAGCTCCACAAGTGCAGGATCCACTATCTACTCCGTTTTTGTACATCCACAGCATTTGGCAGGATTGATGCTTAATAACTTTATTGCAGGGACAGGAGGCTCCCACTTCTGACATGATAAACTGATCTTGTTCAATGTTAACCCTACGTCTGCCTCCTGGCCTAGATTCTCTTCCCAAATCATTCTGATTCAGCTGTTTATTCTGATCTCATTAAACATTTAAATGATACACCTAACTTCCCTTGCTCTAATTCCATGCTCAGCAAGCAGTTGGCTCATAACTTGGCTTCCAGTGAATTTTGCCTCTGAGGAAAAATGTTAGATCAGCAGATGATTCAGTCCCCCAGCCATGATAGCTCTCATTATAGATTAACTCAGTGGTTCCTGAAGTGTGGTCCATGGACAATTAGCATCAGCATCACCTGGGAACTTGTTAGAAATGCAAATTCTTGGGGCTACCCTAGACTTACTGAATCAGAAACTCTGACATGGGGGCCCAGAAATCTGTGTTGTAACAAACCTTCCAGGTGATTCTGTTACATGCTAAAATTTTGGAACCATTAGATTAATTTATATTCTTAGGACTCTTAAAAAAGGTAAGAGTAAGTGAGCAACCGTGAGACTGGTCAACTCTGACTCAGGCAGACCTGGTTAGTGGTGATGAACAAATGCTAAGGGTCCACTTGTGAGGTTGTTGGTAGGCAGCCTGTTGGCCTCTTCAAGGGAAAATCCAAGTTTCCTTTGTATATTTTCTATGTCTATCGTTGAACATATTTTGGTGTGATGTCCAAACTATGGTATTATTGACATGCAAACATACCTTTTAACATCTTCTACCTCTGTGTTTAGTTGAATACAGAAAGAGGAAAGAAGGCAACATGAAAGGATTTATAACGGCATTCTCAAGGGGAGCAATAATAAATGCTTAACTTGCACAAACAATAGACTTCTAGTCTTTGAAGTCATAACCATAGAAAATACATATATACTCATGATCCATCTAATACTTTTCACTCATAACTTAAAATGTGAGTAAGAACCAGGATACCTGCAAATTAACTTGGAAAAGGCACAAAGAATCACATCTTTCACCATTCAAGTGAGGGAAATATGCATAGCATTTAGCAATTGCAAATATATCACAAAATATTAGGTTTATTATCATATTCATTTTATGATGGAATAAAATTTGATGGAATAAAATAAATATGGATAAAATATTAACTTACCATAGATTCAATTCTTCCACTCAAAGTCCTGTATTCCTGTGTAGCTGGTGAATTTAACTGATCACTATATTTAACATTTAGGATTTGAAAGCTGCTACGGTAAAAGTAAGATTTTTGATCTGTAAAACAAAGAAAAGGCAGAGTCAGTCTCATGTTACTAAGTACTTTAATCTTTAGTACATTTAGGATTATGAGAGGCTATATTATGCAATTTTAAAAAATTTACTTGCTTTGAAAGAAAGAAAACTCTAAACTTAATATAAATGTAACTATAATAAAATTATGATTTTTCTATCAGTTTTTAAAAAGATTGGCAAAACTAGAACTGTTAAAGATGTATAAAAATCAGAACAGCATTATTATTTGAGAAATTAAAAATTGTTCAAAAGTATCATCATTTTCATTCTTACTATATTTTAGGGAGATTTGTGATTGCAGATTTATTCATTCAAGAAATATTAATGATTGTAATTTGCTATTATTCATTTATCATCAAGGAATAACCCTAAGTAATTCTGAATAGTTTAAAAAATTATTTCAAATAATATTCTTTATGGTGGAGTTAGTGATTGTCATTAGTCTTTCTGGATTAAGCTAGAAAACAAGTCTTCTGCCAAGATATGTAATCTGGTTGTCCAATGTGAATTTTTTCCATCAAAAAGGGTCTTCCAGAGGACATACTCAGCTGTGTGAAGGAAATAAAAATCTTTAAAATATACTTGTACTCATCTTAGAAATATTATGAACATGGACATAATATAACATAATTTGTCTCAGGAAAAATCTCTGTTTCCCTTAGATCATTTGTATATGTAGTTTATGCAGAGAAATACCTCAGTCAGAGGAAAGAGTTGGAGATCCTGGGCAAAGGGTATGTAGTTCTTTGTGGTGGAGGGATAAGTATTTCTAGGGCCATAAGTGGTCACTGGGATATAGTTTGAAGAGGACTTACCTAGGCTCTCCCCTTTGTGTTTAAGTGTGACAATATAGTCACGTCTGCATAATGATGTTTGGGTCAATGATGGACTTCATATACAATGGTGGATCCATAATTAGTACCATACATCCAAGGTTAGTACCATATAGGTTAAGTGTGTACGTAGGCTATACTATCTAGGTTTGTGTAAGTATGACATTTGCACAATGACGAAATCACCTAAGAATGCATTTCTCAGAACATAGTCATGTGATTAAGCAATGCATGACTATACAGTGTCATTAAGAGTAAAAACTCATTAATTTAACTTGGAACTTGATGTTTCTTTTTCCTTTTTCTGTAATTCACCTTAGACATAATCGACTCCAGGTGATTTGATAGCAAAATGTAGTCAAAAGCAAAATTTAACCACAACTATATAATTTAATTGGTTGAAAAGATTATTCCTAGTTACTGCTTTTTCTAATGTTCGTAATTTTATTGCATCATTGGGAGTTTTTCAATCTTTACATAGTTAAGCATTTTTGCCTGTTTACAATAGGACATACAATAAATTATGTTCTCTCTCTCTCTCCACAGTCATACATACGCCCCCACACATAATTTAAAAGTTATAGCTAAAATAAAAATAACCTTAAAGTATATTTTTAAGTGAAAAAAGCAGATTATAACATATATTATTTAGTGAAATTTGACACATTTTATCTGCATTAAAACATCTGAAAGAATATTCGCTGTGATATTAAGGAAAGTTGTTTGTGAATGAGCAGGGTATATGTCTTCTTTATATTATTTGTACCTTGTCATTGTTTCCTATTTTTTTGTGATTTAATAATAAAAAAGTTCAAGAAAATAAGAGAAACAAATAATAAAAGAACAGAATCCTTTTTAAAGTTTATTTTTACCCCTTTCTGCTTCTTAACCTCAAGTTTATCTCCTATCATAACTGTTCTGCTCCTGATACTGTTTTCAGGAGACAGATCATGAATTAACAAATACTTAGGCACATTCTTTAAATGTTGAAACTTAAAGTTCTTTGCAATATTTCACTTTTACAATTTTATCAGGTTATTAAATGAAGAAGGAAATCATAGTATTAATGAAAAAACAAAATGGGAAAATCCTAGCATCAGAAAAGTATCCAGTTTTTTTCTTTGGCTAGAATAATGTTTGCCTGGCTAATAATATTTAGTATAATAAAAAAGACCAAAAAAGAGAAGAGAAAAAATATTGATTGAAGGAAAATATAGACATGAGCATATAGTTAGGGATATATAAATAAGACATATGATTATGTTATATTAAAAAATAAAAGGCAATAAAAGAGAGACTGCCAAACTTTTAATCCTAAAGTATATTTAGTTATTTAGTCTGAAAAGTGGTACTTTTAATATTCTGGTACTTACCAAAAGCTAGAAAGTAGACAAGTAGAGTTATGGTCACCGCCAGGATCAGCACCCCGGCGACAACAACAAAACATACTACATATGGATTCAGGAATCTTGAGGTCGATGGCACCCGTGCTGGCCTTAGAACAAGAGTAAAAATAAAAGCCACTCATTTCACTCAGAGAAGCCATCATTTCAGTGTTCCTGATCGTTGTCTGCCTTCCTAAGTGTCTTAGCTTGCACATGGCTCTCTATATTGGAAACTGAATAATTCTTGATAGGAATATAGTCCTGCAAATGAACCTGAACTGAACAACACTTTTCTCAATGGTGTTTCTTTCAAATTTTTGTTCAACACAAAAATGTTGACATTTAGGTGGTTCGACAGAAGAATAAGGAAATCTATGATTTGCAATTGCTTTCCCTTCTACCAGTTGATGCAGTTCTCAAGAACAATGACTATGTTCTCTGTTTTACTACAACTCCTTCCAGGATCCTATGTGGACACTACTGTAGTAAGCTCCCTTTCCTGGGCACCATCCCCAGGGATGTACGGAAGAGAGATCATTTTGGGTGGGGGCAGGGGTGGAGGGAGTCAGAACAGTAGCATTCCTCACTGTAATATTCTTCACACTATTAAAAATGGGGATGTGGCCAGAGGCTGAGTGCTGAGATCCAGGAGAGCAGCAGGCACCTGAAATGAATTAGAACTGCACCGACAGCAGAGAATTTGTGTAATTTATCATTTTTTCCCCTACAAATTCATCAACTGCAGTGTAAGGCAATAGATGTGTACTGATACAGTATCTGGTATTATATTAGGCATAGAGCCTACGTTACTCTCTTCTTCATTGCCTCCCTCCCCAGCACTACACACGTTCAAATTGGGGAGGTTGCCAGAAGAGCCGAGTGTGAATTCCTGTTTTATCCCTTGTTTGCTTAGAGATCATATCGTCATTTATCTGAGACTTTCTTCATCTGAAAAATGGGAATAATAGTACCTGCCTCACAAGGCTGTTTTGAAGATCAATGAGGTTATGTTAGGTGTTACGAAGTATATATTTCTATTAATAGGTTATCCACTAGGCTGTGAAAACCTTGAGGATCGTGATGGTATTAATGCTTCTGTTTCTGACACTTTGTAGGGTGCCTGCTGTATATAAGTGGTTCATAAATATTTATGATATTTATAAGTATTTGTTGCATGTGTTAACTCCTGGGCGTGTTTTACATTTAAAAGCTTTAAAGCTGAAAAGCAGTTACATTTAGCCAGAATATAGTCTTTCATTTTTTCCTATTTGTTTTGCTAACATTAGGATATAACTATGAAGGGAATGCTCTGAGGGTCAGTGATTCCCAGACATGTAGGTCTCACAGCAGGGTCGCCTGTGTTGTTTGGGCTCTGCCCAGCTCACATACCTATGAAAGGGCACCTCCTGGAATTTTACAGCGTAACCATCTGCACATTGTATGCTGTGGCTCTGGGACCAGTAACAGTTCAGAAGATTATTGGAGGTGGACAAAGACTTGCCAACATAATTTTGTTGAATAAACACATTAAAAATTTAAAAAATTGACCATGCTCAAACATTATCATTTAGTAAAAGGGCATTTAAATACATAATAGTAGGAGGGACATAATCTCAGAATAATGAGATGAGTAATTTAGCTCAAACTTTATGATATCTTTTTACTACATTGCTCTTACTTGTTCATTTTGCTATACTAGTGGAAACTGACTTTCACTGACACTGGTCCAGAGTGCAACGTTTGGAAACCACTACTGTAGTAATTTTCGAGTTGGAGAAAATTGGCACTTTGACGTTTGCTAAATTTTGAGCCTGAGTTTACTCATCTGTTTCCTTATGGGGTTGTTGTGCCAATGACATGTGATCACAAATGCACAGCGTTTGGCATTTGTGAGTTTAGTAAATGTTAGTGGCTGCTGAGCAGTGGCAGAGCCAAAGGAAGACAGTTGGAGGCAAGGGTAAGCTCAAAAACCCATATAAGTTTCAAACTGATTGGATCCTCCACCTCAACAACCAGGGACTGGTTGTATTTCCAGAGATGAACTGATATGTCAAGGTTTATGAGTGTGGAGTGAGAAGTACTAAAAAACTAGAATTAAATTGAATGCCAAAACCCCCAAAAACAAAACCCAAAGGCTAGAGTTAGTATGTGCTTTTGCTCAGCTGAGTCTCCCATGAGAATGTCTTTAGAGCCCACTTTGCTTCACTTCACGTAACACTCCTTAAACTCAATAACTGAAAAGCACCATGAGACATATGACTCAATAAACAAAGGGTGTGGAGCCCAAATTACCTTAATCTCACAAGCCTTAATTAGCTGCATAAGAATGGGTTGTTCCACCCTGTAGAAACAGCTGGAGAATTACCTGCTTTGCTTTTGGTAGTGCAACTTATCGTTGAGCCTCTGTATGTGGCTGATATAAAGCTTATGCCAAGAGAAACTAAGTCGTACACAATATTTACTTTGTAAACTATTAGAGAAAATATGTTTGTGAACACTGTCTGAATTTTGACTCATCATTCGATGGAAATCTGTACAAGAAAATACTTTGCTTTTAAAGCAGGGTCCTGACCAGTAAGAATTTTAGTGCTTGCATTTAAACAGCAGAACAAATATTCAGTTGTGACACAGTAACAAGGTTCCCTCTCTTCTTTTCTCTTTCACTGACTTGGAAAATTACATGAATGTTGGAAAACTTATTCTATACTTTTCTTATGAAAGCCTAAGTGTCAGACATTGTACATGTGTATTGCTAATCTTCATAATAGTCTTGTAAAGTAGGTATTATGATCCTCGTTTTGAAGATAAGGAAACTCAGGCTCAGAGAGTAAAAAACTCATAATTACTCAGGAGTGACACAGCTGGAAATGGAAACCAGGTTGGTTGGAATCAAAGAAGATGCTCTTCCTCTCACATACGCTTCTTCTCTCACCCTGTGGGAGACAGAAAGCTTTGGAACTCCTATCTCTCCTGACCTCACTTGAGGGAAGCAAAGGTAATCAACATCTATTGAGTGCTTATTAAATTGAGTGCTAGGACTTTGTCTTACACATGGTAGTGTGCAATAAAATAATTGTTGATTTAATTTTATCTTGAAAGTACACCTTACATTATCAAATTTATGTAGGAATACTAATTAATCTCTGTCACTGACATATAGGTACAACCAATACTTGGCTGTGGATTAATAGAGCCATTTGGCAATAACTTTCCATTATCTGCAAAAATGGAGGAAAACAGTGACAGAGTAATTGCAAATTCAGATACGCATATTAAATTTATACAGAGCTTTTAGACAATTTTGTGTCCATTTAAATAAGATTTCAGGTATCATAGTAACAAAGGTTTGGTTCATTCCTGCTATGCATTCTTTCTCGGTGATCCCATCCTAGGCCATGGTTTCAGCAAGCACTCAATAGGGTAATATTTCCTGAGCTAGATCTTTAGCCCAGACCTCTGTCTTTGAGCTTCACACCATCATTTCTGATTATCCACTGGACATCTTATGAAAGCTTTACAACCTCCTTAAATATAACAGTTTAAGTCAAAACTGAACTTGCTATCTTTTTCCTCAGCCTGCACTCAGTCCTCACTATTTCTAATATTGGCGAATGTCACTACCGTCTACCTGGTATCCTTAGTTAAAAACCCAGGAATTAGCTGCACCTGCTCCCTCTTGGTCACTTCCCACATTCAAGAGGTCACCAAACAGTGTTTAGCTTACTACCTAAGTCTTTTTCTCTATACCCTGTATTTCTTTCTTAATTTTGCTTGTTATCTCCTTACTTGTATTACTTGAAATGCCTCTTAACTGGTCTCCGTTCTTCCATTGACTAATCAGTTAATTCAAGAGACACTTGGTGAATGCCTGCAATGTTCTAGGTGCTGGGGATACACTGAAAAGAAATAGACAAACGTAGCAGTCCTAGTGGGTAGGGGATAAGGAGACAGGAATGAATAAGATAAGTAAAATAATGGTAACAAGTAAGGAGGTGAGAAAGGGAGTGAGTATGGGGTGCTGAAAATTTAGATAAAATGGCCAGGAAAGGCTGTGCTGAGAAGATGACTTTTGAATAAAGAACAGAAATAAGTGAGTTGAATAAGCCGTGAAGATACCAGGGGAAGAATGATCTAGGGAGAGAGAACAGCAGATCCAGAGCGAGAAGTTCTCCTGGTGAATTTGAGGAACAGCAAAGGGGCAGCTGGACTGAAGTGGAGTGAGCAAATTAGAGGTGGGGGACATTAGAGCAAGAGAAGGTCAGAAAGGAGTAGGGAGTCAGTGGGTGGGGACAGATCATTTAGGGCTTTGCATGTAAGGCTTTGGTCTTTATTCTATGTGAGATAGAAATTCTTCGAGGGTTTTGAGCAAAGGAGTCACATGAGATCTGTTTCTTTAACAGGGTCACTCTGGGTGATGTGGGGGGAGTGGTGGGCCTGCGATGGAGTGGGAGATGATTTAGGAGGTCATTCAGTAATCAAGATGAGAGATGATGGTAGTTTAGACAGGGGTGGTAACAAGTGGAGAGAAGTGGTCAGAGTCTGGATATATTTTGAATTTAGACCCTAGAGGATTTGCTGATGGTTCAGTTATGAGATGTGGGGAAAAAAAGAAATCTGGAGTGAATCCAAGGTTTTTGCTTCTTTCCAATCAACCCTTAAAAATCCTTCTAGGGACTTTTTAAATTTAAATCTTAGGTTCTGACACCCTCCCCTTCCCCTACCACATTTGAAATTTATCTATAGTTCGTCAAGATCCTCAGGATGCATCCAAACCTTCTATATGGCATTTAAGGCTCATCACAATTACCTCTGCAGCTTCCTCTTCTGCCGCATCCTCACCTGCCCAATTAACCCCAGCCAGACCAAATGTTACAGCCAATTCTATATGTGATGACCCTTTGCCTGAGAAACATCATTCCTCAGCTACCTGGTGAATTCCCATTTTATTCTTAAGATAATTCAAGCATCTTTCTTTTCCCTCCAGGTAGTTATCTTCTTTTCCCTTAGCTCCCCCTCATCTGATCTCATCACGCCCAGTGAATTTCTCTATTCTAGTCCTGATCACTTCACATGGTAAACAATGACTTTCTTGCCTGCACCCACCTCTAATCTGTAACTCATGAAAGGTAGAGATGCATCTTGTCTGTCAGTTATGCCCCATTCTTCGCACAATACCCATTACAGACTCCACATCAGGCATTGTTTATGGCAAAATTGATGAATGACACAGCATAGAGAGGTTTAAAATAATTTTACTATAGTTCGGAGGGACTTGATATAGGATTCTTGTCGTGCATTCTTGTTTTGAATACTGGCAAATAAAATATAGATCAGAGAATAATCTCGACTGTCTATTGAGTGCTTACCTGGCACTGTGTTGTGTTTTTCTACATCACTCAATTTAATCCTTGTAAATAACCCTGGTTTACAGATGATGAAATAGAGGCTTAGTTACTCAGCTAGTAAGTGACAGAGCTGGAATGTGAGTCGAGGTCTGTCAAGCTCAAACTGCAAATGTCCACATCAGATGGGAGGAGATTTTCTGTTAATTATCACATTGTTGTTCTTAATTTCTATCACACTTACTACCTTATTGTTGATGCTAAGAAATGAAAAGTTCGAAAATATTTCTATATTTCTTAAGGACCTTATATCCTTACAGCATATACAAACATATATTTGAATATGTGCGTTTACATTATATGTTAGAGTTATGAAGAATATGAGAAATGGTTCCAAAGTAAAGGGATTTACTCTATTTTAGCCAGTTTCATTAGCTCTAGACAGTTACCACTAGCCAGACAGTACAGACTATCCAATTTAATGGTTTAATGTTTTTTCAAGTTGAGGAACACTTTGTTCAAACAAGGTCTTGCTTAGAAGCCCAATAATGGAAAACAGATGAAAATGGAGTAGGTTTTCTGTCTGAATTTGGGATGGGAGAAAAGGACCCTCTCCTATTTCCAGCAAATCACTGATCTAGTCCAACACTTTTATTTATTTATTAATTTCTTAAGTTTTTTTGTTCTTGATGAACTTAGGAGCACTGTAAAAGGAAAGAGACACAGAGGATTATTCAGGCTTGAACAACTGGATGGTGGAGAGTCAGTGCCACAGTTTTAAAATTTATTGAATCTATTTGTTTTATTAAACCATGATGCATTCTGAAAACTCTGGGTCCATATGGAAGAATCCTATGCTTGAATCACAAATACATAACGCTTGGTGTGTGTGTCCATTTGGCATGCACTACATGACTTTCTTTTAATTCAATGATTTACTTTCCAATTTATTTTTATTTTGGGTAGCATTCAAATAAGTTTATATTCCTTGAGGATATACATCACTTTATACTTCCTGAGGATACAGAGGTTGGGCAAGTGGTATGAGACCTGAGCTAGTATAATGATTTTGGGAGAATTAGGAAAAGACAACTTCTCTGGGAGAGAGAGACAATTATAAAAGGATACTACTCCTTGGGCTGCATGCAGCACCACTCTGGGGCAAAGAGTTTGGCAGGGAGCATGGGCTCCACCTTAACTTCCAGTCTTCCGCTGAGCCATGCATTTTTGTGCATTGTGCAAACTGTACAACTGTATATAGCAGACCTGAAATGATATGTTGAAGTTCTGGAATCTGCTACTCGTAGGGAAAGCAAATCCAGGATTCAAATTCTTCTCACAAAGTTTGCAAGTTGATACAGACAAATGACTGATAGGTATGTATGTAGATGTGAATGTAGTAGGTGAGTTGGGAGTTGACGATGGTTCATGAGAAGCTGCTGCCACTAAGAGTGTGGGCTCAATTGCCTCAAAGGCTGGTTAAGTTTTTTTCTTTCCTAGGACTCAGGCTATACTCTGGAACTCAGGTTCTTTTTAACAGATCTAGATCACAGAGTGAACACCATGAGAGGCTGTGGCCACAGTAGGCCAAATCTATCTTTACTGCTGGGAGAAAAATAAATGCCTTCCCTAATGATGCTCTAGTCATACTTTGTCTAATTGGTTCTAGACTTGAAGGAATCGTTTTCCTATACTAGAAGGCCATGAGCGTTCTTTCTCCAGTTTGTTATTATTATTATAGCACTAAAATGTATTTCAATATGATTTATAGCAATTGTTACCTGATTTAAAAAAATTTCACTGAGTTCTAGTGATTGAGGCTGTATTAAACAATTATTAGAGAAGGAAAATATTGTAGATTATCCTTCATCACAGTGTACCAAATATTAATTTATTTAGACCCTGCTGTAATTGAAAAATACTTCCAGTTTTATAATGTATTCTTTGTTAATAGTGTTCAGTTTATGTTTCTGCGATAAGTAACGCAGGTGTGGAACTTTTCCAATTAAAAATAATTATTTCTTCTTTTCTGAAATTTCCTTTGTTCCAACATCAGTCATGTTTTTGAAATGAAGGCTCTAAGATATAAAATATTCCTTTAATTGATTTGAAACTTCTGAGCATAGTGTTTAATTCTTGCATTGTAAAAGACTTCTCAGGGGCTGTGGAAAGAGAACTGCAGTTAGGGGATTTACGTTGTAGAAGCAGCCTTGTGTAATGACGAATAGAAGATGTCTGAAGATGACTGACTGACAAGAGTCAGTTAAAGCGTTAGAGTCATATTCTAGTTACTGCTCTGCTACACTTAATATACTCTTGTGTTTATAAGGAAGGTCGTCTTTGTTGGAACTGTGCAGCTGCCCAAAGGGTAGGTTCTTGTTTCCATAATAGGGATTATGGGGCTTTTTCAGGGTGCAAATGGGCACAGTAGCATTATGGTAGAAGGTGGCATTGTCTACGAAGATGATCCTACCTAGGATCTGTTTGAAAACAACAAAATGGATGGAAATATTTCTTCTGAAACCTCATGATGCTGATATTTTAAGTATATTTTTCTAGGAGTCACCAAATCCACAAAGTGATGGGAGCAATACTGTTCACTTTACTGTTGTTGAAGAACATGTACCTAGTATTTCAATACCAACAATTGTAACAAAGAAAGTCCTGCCCCAGGTTACTGATCTCCTTGCTGATTAATGTTAGGGAGAGCCTAGCATGTACTTTAGAGGGCACTGCTGTTCAATGCTAATATTCCTTCTGAGTTGTAGAAAGTGTAGCTATTGACAGAGCCATTGAGCCCAGAGTAGTTTCAAAGCAAGAAAGAACCATAAAGTTGAAGATTTGCTTCCTTGTCTGTTTTCCTCCAAATAGCATTTTTTCCTATCTGGATTTAGTTTTCAGAATCTAGGTTTTCTTTCTCCCTTCCTTTTTCTTTTCTTTATTCTTTCCCTTAATTTTCTTTCCTTTTTTTCTTTATTTTTAACTAAAGATGATCTTTAACTTTTATTGGTACCAACATTATTTTGCCAGCTTTCTGCAAGTTACAAAGAAGTATTCATGACAGTATAAATAAGTGATATTTTATCGTCAAAATGCTCTTTGGGAAATGAGTACTTGAAATTAATTTTTAAAGTTAAGCGTATCTATTGGGATGATGAAAATGTTCTGAAATTGGATTTTGGTGATGGTTGCTCAACTCTATAAATATACTAGAAACCACAGAATTGTACACTTAAAGGAGTGAACTTTATGGTATGTAATTACATCTCAATAAAGCTGTTAAAATTAAATTTATCTTTTAATGGTTGTTAACTTACTGCAATAACAAAATTACCAAGCTTTCAGTGAATAATTGACAATGAGGGTGGGCTTGAACTCAGAGAAACAGAAAACGACTCAATAACCCATTCACTTCAAGTTTCAATGCCATTTCCTAGAAAGCAATTCTCAGTGAGGGGTTGGAATATAGTGGTGTATTATTGTTGATGGCAAGCAATTTGTTACAAATAACAGTTAAAGCATCAGAGTTTTGAAATGATTTACTTCTTAACACAATTTAGAGCAGATAATTCTGGCATAACGTTCCTCTCACTCATTTGCATTTTCTTTTTTTTTGTGGGGGGTGGAGTTACAAGCACTACATTGGGAGCTGCTTATAAGCCTGGTTAGATCCATGGGAGTGTGCCACACATATTACCATTACCTGTCATGTGTCAGGTGGGAAAAAAAGGCTGAGAAGTCCTAGAGAAAAACATTAAATTCAAGCTGCCAAATGACAAAAAGCCATTTGTTCTTTGCTCATTTTGTAATTCTCCTGTTTCTTCCTTCCATTATGCAGCCTGAACTGACTAGATAGCAGTGTTTCCCAAACTTATTTGAGCGCAGAAACATTTATTTCTGAAATACCTAACATTTTGAGAAGCACAGTGTTCCGGGAACTCAGTTAAGAAAATGCTTCTCTGTGAGTTCTAACTTGCCCAAGGTATTGTTTCTGCAGGAGAGGAATGGGATTTCTATCGCATGCCCAGCTTAGAGGGCATGTTTATTCATATTTAAATACACAAAGATGCTTCTTGCTGTACCACTCTCTCCATTTTGGATACTTGAGAGACTACCTTGTAGCTCTTTAGTTTAGTTGTGGTTGTTTAGTTTAGTACTTAAATTTTAATGTATGTATGAATTGCCAGTTAAAATGCAAGTGTTAATTTAGTTAATCTGGGGTTGTGCCCAGGCTTCTGCATTTCCAACAAGCTCCCAGGTGATGCTGATGCTGTTGGTCCAAGGATCACACTTTGTGTAACAAGGGTTTTGGGTACAATTAGATCAGAGTAGCTCCAAGACAAAAGAGTGATTTTATTGAAGGCATACTAGTTCCTTTTCTGTTTCCTAAAGTCCAAGTACATAAACAATGCTCTTCTGCTCTAAGATCATTATAAAATGTTCCAAACCTTAACTTATTGCTTCGTCAAAATATACTGACCCTAATCTAGAACTAAATACATGTTTGCTTTTTACAGAAAATAAATGAGTAATGGCTTGAGGGGCCCTTACTCCCAGTTCAATGTGAACTGATTTGTAATACTAAATTGAAAGTGTCAGGCTATTTCATTGTTTCTACAAAGTGGGTCCCAATGAGGTGAGGAATTTGGTGCATCACACTCCAGAGAAGCTCAAGGCAGGATTTTTTGCCCCAAATGTGTTTATGATCCAATGTTTGATTTGATTGTTATATATAGACCCAAATCTACAAAGATTCTAACAATTGCCAAGGAAACAATCCTGCTTAATTTGTATGGAAGGATATATACAAGGTTTTTAACAATTTTTACTTGGGGGGATGGGCAGGGAGGTGGGAAAGGAGGTGCTATAAATGATGGGACAGAAGAAAGAAAAAAGAAATATCATATATTATTAAATTTATACGTTAAAGAAGTAAAAATCTATTAGTAAAGGGTCTAAAGCAAGAAAGACATTTCAGCACAAACTGGATGGAATAAGTTAGCAGGCATGATAGAATAGAGAATCCAGAAATTTCCTGGAACTATTCTCTTAGTACAACTGGTTGAGGGTTATTACCAGTAACTTAGAGGGGAGGAGTGGAGACTGGAATCATCGTGGTTAGTTCTATTTAACCATATCCAGTAAATGATAATTGTCCTCATAGAAAAAAAGGTAGCTTTTAATGAATCATGGACCAAACCCAAGATTAGTTCTTTGAAATGCTCTTGAGTAATATTTAGTTGCATCAACATATTTTTAAAACAACATCTTGTACTCAGGCTCTTCTGAGTTTAATCCTAGTGGCTTCTTGCCCAAATTGCCTACAGAAGCAGAGGAAAGAATTGAGATTCTCAGTTTACCAGCATGATTTTGTGTCATAATGAAATGAACAGAGTTCCAAGATCACTGATACAAATATTTTTGAGACCTACAAAATAGAATGTATTCTTCAGAGCTCAGAGAAAATGCCACAGATATAGCTCTTATCTTGGGAAGCAGTATGCATGGAAGGGGTAAAACACTGTTGAAGTGATCAGAAAAGCTGCTTGACATGAGGCAAATCACTTCTCTGGACCTCAGTTTCCTCTTTGTCTTTAAACGAAGAATCAGCGAGTTTACTTATCACCTTCACACTGTTCTATCCTCCTTCCTCCTTCACAAGGATGGTTTCTTCTCACTTCCATGACCACTCTGTTAGGTAGAGTCTCTCACTTCTACTGCACACTCTCAACTTTTGCAAACACTTTATTCCTTAAGAGAGTCTGCTTACCGGTTCCTTATCTGTCTCCCCATCCCCACACCTTCTCCTCCCCTCCCCAGTAGACTGTAAGCTCCGTGAGAGAGGCAGCAGTTGAGGGCACAGACTCTGAAGCTGGGCTAACTGGGTTCAAATTCTACTTCTGCCATTTACTTGCTATGTGGACCTGGGAAGCCAACTAACTTCTCCTCAAATTCCTTATCTGCAAAATGGAGGGAACAATAGTACCTACCTCCAGGTTGTTTGAGGATAAATGAGTTAAAAATTTGTTAACGCAGCTAGAATAATGTCTGGCACTCAGCCCTGTGTCAGTGCTTGGTCAATCAAAAAAATGAAGGCAGGGACTGATTGTGATTAGTTCTCCACTGTATCTCCCAAAGTTTCCAGTGGTCTGTTCTTTAAGTGAGTCTGCACAGTGAGAGGAGGGATTAGATGATGGAAGTGAGGCCCTGTCTACTCAGTGAACTTTGCCATGGCTTCTAGCATGGGCATGAAGAGTCACACACATAAGGGATTCCTTTCTGTCTCCTGAACAAATGCATCTGTTTACTCAGTTTCTTCTATTTTTATATAAATATTCCTATGAAATACTAGTCCTGTCCAGAGGCCTGTATTTTTAATTACTATATAAGTAATATAGAAAGATAATATAGTATAGTAGTGATAATCGTGAGTTTTGTAATCAGACAGACCCACGTGACCATTGGCAAGTGATAAAACATCCCTAAGCCTTAGATTCCTCATTCATAAAATACCTCAAAGGGTTGTGAGAATTAAATGGGATGCTGTTTGTAAAATACTTAGACTCTGGCCTATGTTCAATAAATGGTAAAGTCTACATTCCTCTTTTAGATAGAAATCAGGTTTAGCTGCAAATAATATAATTTTTTATAATGGCGTTTTGTAAGAGTGATAACATTCTGTAGAATCACTGAATCACAGGATGTTAGCAATGGAAGGGAGTTTTAGGAATATCCATTCCAACTTCCCCATTATACAGATGAATAAACTGATATGCAGAGAGATTAAGTGGTGCCACAGTGAGGATTCTTGACTTTTTTTGTCTGTGCTCGTTCTCTGAAGTCTTATTGTATTTTGCAACCCAGGACAGGGTGGGCCCTCTATTAACACAGTGTTTGTTGAATGAATGTTGGAAAAATTAACAGCTATTGAGTACTTATCATACCATTCTGCTAGGTACTGGGGACATTTAAAAAATGACTAAAGAACTGTCCTTGCCTTAAGGCACTCATGTCTTTCTGAGAGAGAATAAGCCATAGTCTTAGCAGCATTTTACAACCTTAACCCTTCCTTTTTTATTGAAACACTATCTTTAGATTTCCATGATTCTATACTCTTTTTATCCTTCTGATTCCTCCATTTAAATGTCTTTTGCTGATTGCTTCTCCTCTATTCAACCTTAAGTGTCTGGTGTTGCTTTGTATTCTGTCTTGGGTGATATCTTTTTTCTCTAGTTGATCTCATTCAATCAGCTTCAGTTACCATTTGAGACAACAGTTCTCAAGTTTTTGTGTGCATAAGAATCCATTGAGAAGCTTGGAAAAGCAAAAATTCCTGCATCCCACACCCAGATAGACTGTTTCAGTACATCTGGTCTTACAGCTCAGAAATCTGCATTTTTATCAAGTATCCTAGGGGTTGCAGATAGACATAAACCGAAGATTACACTCTGAGAAACATTGATCTACACGTGATTTTCAGACTGAAATATCCAACTGCATTCTTCACATATCCCCACTTGATGTTTAGAACTTAACGTTTCCAAAGCTGAATTGATTGTCTTTTCCCTTCTAACACTCACAACCTCTCTCTGCCACATCAAATAGATCCTTTTCTGGTATTTTTTTTTCCGGTAAATGAAACCCATGTCCACCAAGTTACTCATGTAGAAAACCTGAAAATCGTACTTGACACCTCTCTCGTTCCTCACATCTGATTGAGTGCCAAGTCCCAGCCTCTTTATTTCTGAGATATGTCTCAACTTTTATTGCCACTCCCACCACTTTTATCTAAGCCGTCTTCATTCCTTTTCTGAAGTACTGAACTAGCCTGTAACTGGTCTTCCTTTATCAGCGAGTGTCTCCCCTCGCCACAGGGATCATTCTCCATAGAGAGGCAGATGATCTTTCAAAAATTCTGATATAATAATGTCTCTGCCCTTGTCAAATCTTTAACAGTTTAGCATTTCTCTTAGGATATAATCCCAACTCTTTAATATGGCCTTCAAAGACCAGCATGATTTGTTTCCTGACTGCATTTAAGTTTCTACTTAAAAAATACTTCCTCAGAAAAGACTTCCATGAATTCCTAGGTAGTGTCCTCTATTATAATGCTTATTTTAATATTATCTTATTAAACAAATCAAAATGAGATCACAAATTTTCATATTAATCACTGATATAGTCATCTCCTGGCCAGGAAGCTTCTTTTTGCTCTGCTGAGGTTTCCATAGAATAAGTGTGTTCAGTGATAGTTGCTTCCATTCATCTTAATTAACCAAAGCCCCTAAACTTTTTTTCACAGTACTTACTACGACTATAATTAGATAAGTACTTGCTTGTTTTTTTTTTAGTGCTTGTCTTCCCAATAAACAACGAGATCAGGGTCCATGCATTTCTGTTCCATTTCTGTATGTCTGGCACCTAACACAGCTGCTCACACAAATTAGGCACTCAAAAAGCAGGTATTTTTTCAATGAATGAATAATGAATAAATGAATGAAATATAATAGAAGAACTAATAAGGTAAATACCATAAAGGAGGTATAAATAAAGTGCTTGGGTATGTAGGATTCAAATGGCTTATTTTGCCATATTGAATTAAAAGTTGCTTTCTAGCAAGAGCATTTTGGGTTTCCTAGTGGATGATTGTGGACTTGAGGGACCACTACCTACCCTTGGGAACCATCAGCTTATATAGTACTGAAAACTATGGAACTGGATGGAATTACACAGAAAGTAAGTATAGCTACAGAAGAGAAGTTGTACCTCAAATTACTCAGAATTTGGGCAACAAGATAATGAACAGGATCCGGTGACAGAAACTCAGAAAGTTTGACCAGTGGTATGGGAGAAAAATCAAGAGAAAATGATGTTTTGAAGCTGTGTGAAGACTATATTTCAAGGAGGGAATGATCTGCTGTGGAGCCACTAAGTAAAGTGAGTGCTGAGACCTGACCAGTGGATTCTGCAATATGGATCACAGTGAAGAGCTGCACAAGAGCTATTTCAGACCTGTGGGGATGAAAACCTATTTGTAATGGAATAAGAGAGAATAGGTTAAAGACAAACATGCACATACTCTATGACCCAGAAAATCCATTTGCAGGAACATACCCAAGAGAAAGTCTTCCATGTTTCTACCATTGGACCTATTCAAGAATGTTCACAGCTGTATTGGTTGTAATGGCAAGATTCCAGAAGAGTGGATATGTAAGTTATAGTAGACTCTTACAATGGAATATCATATAGCTGTGAACATGAATAAATTATTACTACACACTTTATAAAACATAATTTTGATCCCATTTATGTGAATTTCAGATGTAGGTAGAACTAAATGATATGTTATGTGGGGATCTATCCATGAGTGGTAAAACCATAAAGAAAATGAGGGAAATTTAGATACTATGCCAGAAAACAGCTACATTGGGCATGATGGGGGAGGGCAGTTAATGGACAGGGTGTAATTGGGGAGGGGCCCACAGGGTCTTCTATAGTACTGATGATGTTATTTTTCTTAATAAATGCTAAGTACCGAGAGGTTTGTTTTTTAAATTAGTCTCTATGTATAGTATATTTCACAATAAAAATATTTAAAAAGTAAAATGAGTGAATGGGAGAAGAAAATAGAAATGGAGGCAGTGGGTCTAGATAAACCTTTAGGAGAGTTTTGCTGTTAAGGGGAGGAAATGAGAAATGAGGCAATAGCTGGAGAGGGTATATGGGTCAAGGGAGGAATATTTTTTAAATTGGAGATACTATGGCATGTCTTTATGCTGATGGGAATATTCCAGCAGAGAAGCAAACTGTATGTTTTAATTCATTCTTTTCAGTATTAAACTCAGGCAGATATCTTAGCTAAGAAGGAAGATTGTCAGAATAAAAATTTTTCTAGGTTAGAAAAATATGTTCAATGGCTCTTTTTAATCCACTGCCTTGAAGCCTGAGCTCACACATCCTTTTATTAATCGCTGATACACTTGTTCATACCCTTGGCAAATGGATATTGTAAATATTCAATAGAATCTGTCATTTTCTTTCTGCTGAGTTAGTCATCAATGTAAACTATTCCAAAGTCAATTTTATCTCCAATCATTTTAGATAGTTACCCAGCAAATGGTTTTTGACTTGGGATGGTGCTTTATTTTACGTATCATGAGTGTGTGCTACATTTAGACTTAAAGAATACTCTGAAAAACTGAAATCATGGCACGTTTTCTTTGTTCAAGAAAATGGAGTCATTCATGTTAGAGCAACATCTTTTAAGGAATTGGATTGAATATCTTTAAGTTCCCTTAGAATAGTAGATATTGACTCTTGTCCTCAAGACTTATTTTAGGGGTGTCAACCATAGCTATCTTGGGAGCTGGAGTGGCATAAGAGTTAGATAAGTGACAAATTTCAGAAGAAATAGCTTGGGAGTGCCTTCCAGAGAAAAAATTGGCGGTGGACATGACAGAGTTTGCTAGACAATATGTGTTCTTAAGTGACTGATTGCAGCTGATCCTTCTGTGTATTATAACGCTGTTGCCACTGCCCCAGTCTATACCACCATCAGAAACAAAATTCTGGCCAAATGTGGCAACTGTTTTAGCATGTGTCCCGAGGTTTTTGTGAGCAGAAACTTGTACTTTAAATGCACTATTTTTGGCTCTAACTGTAAGGATAAGTTGGTGTTCACTTGCCTAGTTTCTACTAAGAAATGTATCCTTTGCTTAGTGATTTACAATTATAAGCATGGTTTTTGAAAGTTAAAATAGCAATTCACAAATTAGGTTGAAACTACAGGCAGAGTCTGGAATGCATTTTTGACAGCTCTGGCTTTTTTTCCCTAACTTTTGTCTCATGTTATTTTGAGCTGTTAGGAGGCAGGGCACCTGATTGGCTTTGACATGTCTCTGTAGTCAATTAATCGTATCACGAGCACAGACCAAAAGGAAGAAAATGGAAATAACGTTTGTTGTGGTGGGAGGAATCCTGCTGAGACTTGTCTGTTCCTGAGCTGAGATATGCTCATTTACCTTAAATCTAAACCACATTCTGAATTCCAGCTTATAAATCTTCATTGTATTTTCCAAACCTCGTCTCATACTTTTTATGTAATTCAGAGGACATAGACACTCTCATAGTGGACCTGAGAACATCTGGAATACCCAAGGATTTGAAATGAATAATGATTATATCATTATAACACAGCTGCCTAGGTTCCTGGGCCCTGTGGTAGCATTTCCTTCTTGAGCGAAAGGGAGAACAAGGTGGGTAAAGAAAGGAACACACTGTCTTTGCATGCTTCAAGAGAGGAGAACCTGGAAGTGGTCTGGGAGTTTAATTTATATA
Organism: Diceros bicornis minor; assembly: GCF_020826845.1. NCBI lineage: Eukaryota > Metazoa > Chordata > Mammalia > Perissodactyla > Rhinocerotidae > Diceros > Diceros bicornis. The sequence goes on from NC_080747.1 coordinate 53,738,775, forward strand.
TAAAAGTAATAAAACCATCCAAGAGAGCCCATTGTCAACCAAAGGTATCTCAGAATTACTTGGAGATTTACCTAAAATTACCTAAAAATGATCTAGAATTACCTAAAAAATATATTACACCTTTCCATTTCCCTTCCCCTACCCAATTTGGATACCCTGCTCCCTTAAAGTATATGGAGGAATTGGAAAATAATGGAGTTGGAGATTTTTTTTTTTTTTTTTTGTGAGGAGATCAGCCCTGAGCTAACATCCGCCAATCCTCCTCTTTTTTTTGCTGAGGAAGACGGCCCTGGGCTAACATCCGTGCCCATCTTCCTCCACTTTATATGGGACGCCGCCACAGCATGGCTTACCAAGCAGTGCGTTGGTGCGCGCCCGGGATCCGAACCAGCGAACCCCGGGCCGCCGCAGCGGAGCGCGCACACCTAACCTCTTGCGCCACCGGGCCGGCCCCGAGATTTTTTTTTAAGTTGGAGTTAGTATGACATGTCTTTATGCTGATGGCAATATTTCAGCAGAGACGGAAACTGTATATTTTAATTCTTTCCTTGCAATATTAAACTCAGGCAGGTGTCCTGGCTTAGAAGTAAGATTGTCAGAATAAGAATTTGTCTATTTTTTTAACTCTCCAGTTGAATATGCTTTCCTCTTCCTATTGAAAATTCTGCTCTTTATTCAGGTTGACAGAAGGCATTGTTTCCCGGTCGTGGTTCCTCAAATTGATGAATAAGGGTCCATAAATTAAATTATTTTGAAAATTTCATCAGTTTGGCGTGGTAACTCTGATGATCTCGTTCTGATAAAAGCCAACCAACCAACCAATGAACAAAACTAATTGGGAGTTATATATATTTTCGGTTAATAAAAAAGAAAAAACTGATTATTAGTAGATGCAGCCTGTTATAGAGACAAAATATTTCAAAGTCTGATCCATAGAAACCAAAGTTCCAAAGAAGAGTTCTTTGTAATTGGAAGTTTAGTTCTGATTGTCATATTTCTTGTAAGGATGGATCAATTTAGAAATTAGATTGATTCAAGGCATTCTGAAATTGTACATCTCTTTCATTATTTGCATTGTTTACATATCTTCCTTTGTTTTCCTTTGAATGACATTTTGATGTACATTTAGCTGCTTATAGGGGTCAGTTTTTTAAAAATCAGAGAAATTTCTTTGCAAAATTAAAAATGTTTCAGCAAAACACATTTCAAACTGTATTGTGATTACCAAAACAATGTTATGTTGTTATAAAAAGTTTAAGCATAATGGAAAAAATATAATTCATAAACTCACTGCTTTAATACAACAAACATGATTAGTGTTTTATATTCCTCATTAGACTTTTTCACATGTATAGATTTACAAAGTGATTGTCAATGAGTAAATACAATTTTGTGATTTGTTTTTCACATAAAATGACAACAGACACGGTATATAAGTTACTTTGTAGATTTTAACCTATTTGAATAGGGCATTAAACCTATCCATTACATGAATATGAAATAATGTATTTTATTTTCTTTATATTATTGTTAATTGTTAATTATTGTCTATTGTTGGAAACAGATTGTTACCCACTTTTCACTCATCTTTATATATATTCAAGTGCACATAATTGTCCATATATTTTATTAAAATGATTTGAATTTTGATTGAGTTTTGTAACGTTCAGGAGATTTAAAATAAATTCAACTACACTTAACATAGCCAACACATTGCCCATGCTTTGATCTATCTTCCTTTTGAAATGACTTATCAGTATTCTATTTTTCTGTGTTCATGGAAAAACAAAATGAACACTATGTATGCTCGTAGAAACACAACAAACACATCAGATTATGTAATGATTTTAAGATTGTACCATCTGACTCTAGATTATGCTTTTTTGTTGTGAAAGCATATTTGTTGCTTTTTTTGTGTGAAAGTGTATGAAAATAAATATTCATTAACTGAAAACTAGATAAATGCTAATTTTTTCTTAACTATCAACAAGAATTTACTTGAAAATATTCTATTAAATATATAAAAAGTAGACAAATAGTCTCTTTACTTTCTTAAAGAGGACTTCAGGATTGCATATTTAATAGCTATTAATGACACTGTCACTGTGACAAGAGGAAAAATACAGAATCCTCAAAAATTTTGAAAACAGAGGAATTTTTTACCGATTACATTTTTAAAATCCACACATCACTGTCTGAAAAGTTAAACATGAGAAAACAAAAACACTTCCTTATTTAAAGATATGGTTTCATAATGCTAAGCCATCTCTTTAGGTTTATTCATTTCATAAAAAATTCAGTCAGGCAACCAAGCACCTTATTTATACAATATCAAGCACATTATCGAAACAATATCTAGGATTTTCAGTGAAGTTTCTGGAAAAGTAACTAGAAGATTGCTACACACAGCCAAAACTTCTTAAGCTTCTGTATATTTTTCACATGCTTTACTATACAGTAAAAATTCCAAAACTACAGGGGCAAAAACAGGACTTACCTATACATTTTAATCCTGAATAATGAAGAGGTATCTTTTTCTGCCTATTCAACGGCTCTGGGATTTCCACTCAAATGGATGACTCTTATATATTATGTGTGATCTGTGAAGGAGCTGAAGACAAAGGAGGAAATCTCATGTAATTAAAATCTAACTTGCTAAACAAGTCTGAAGGAAACAACTTGAACCAATAGTATGACGTGTGAAATGGAGTCAGAAACAGGGAATTTCAAAAATCAGTAAGAATTTCATTTATTCTGGTAAATTGTGATTAAACATGGTAACAGGTGATAGGTATTTTGTGAAAGCTTGCAACTACTTCACATGCAGTAAAGTCACTATTTTTAATTCAAGAGAATGTGCCATGCATGCCCGTGTTATATCATCATACTCCTCATTTCTTGCCACAGCAAGCCAAGGACTATCAGAAAATACTTTTCATGTATTATTGGGTAGTACGACCTCTGAATTCCCCCTTCTCTGTGATAAAATACTGTTTTTCTCATAGCATATGGAACAGAAATTCAGAGAAGTAATTTAGTAGGTGTACAAAGTTGTGGGATAAGCAAGTAGATCAGTTAAAACTAAAATTCACTTCATCTTTTTCCAAGTATGTCTTTTGAAAAAAGTATTCTAACTTGCTACTACTAGTAGATGCGTGGACAGCAGAGTGTAGTGGGAGTATGTATGTGGTCAGGGTAAGCATGGAGAGTGTCAGGCAGTGTTTCCAGGCAGGGACAGAGCCCAAGAAAAGAACACAGGCAAGAATGGCATGGAAGTGAGAAAGGACATCCCTGTCCAATGTGTTAGGAAGGAGTAGAAGACAAATTTGGAAGGTTGTGCTGGGGTTGCTTTGTGAGAAATAATGAATACTAAAGAATTGGAATGTGTAATAGAATTAGATTGGGTATTAAAACTTGAATTCTAGTCTCAGCTTTTTCGTCAACTAATTGTGTAGCCTAAGAAAAAAATCACTTATTCTTCAGCGAGTCTCATTTATGCGCTAAGAACACAAGAAGCTGAATCAGGTGGTCTTAGAGGACTCTTCCAACTCTAAAATTCTCTGACTTTATCTTGTAAATACTGATAGCTAATGGCTAATAAATTCACTCCAGGACTGCACTTAGAGAAGTGTTCAATTTCTTATACATTTTTCATATAACATACAAACCAGACAACAGGGACAGAAATGAGTGGATTCATCCCCACCCTTCCCTTATATATTTTCGTCAGATCCGATATCTCATACCTGATATTCTGACGTTGTTGGTTTTTTTGTTTATGTTTTTTTTTTTTTGGTAAAAAGAATGAAACAATATTTTAAAAACTTTTGAACAAGGTTACCTAAACAAACCATTTTCATTTTACTTAAGTACTTTTCACATGTACAGGTCTTTTTCACACACTTATATCACAGTGTATATGTATGTATCTTGTATTACGCTTTCTATACTTAGTGTTATTTCATAAGCATATCCCTGTGTTACTAGTTTTTATTTCTGGTAGCTGTGTATATTATTTCTAGTAGTTGTACGTGTATCTGGTAGCTGTATAAAAATATTTTATAACTTTTCATTTTGATATAATTTCAAACTTACAGAAAACTTGCGAATGTAATACCTAGATTCATCCATTATTAACAATTTTAATGGCTGCATTTTAAAGGGTGAATCATATTATATGGAATAGATTCATTGCAAAGTACTGAAACCATCTCCTAATGTGAAATATTTAGATATTTTCTTTTTTTTATTGTTGATGGTTCTTTCAGTGACCACCTTCATGAACATAGTTTTTCTTTTTCACCCAACTGCTGAATTTCTCCTTGAAATAAATGGAAAGGAAAAATAATTTATTGGGCTAAGTTATTTAAATATTTTAATGGCTTTTAAAAATTTACTTTTTTTAAAATAATTTTTTCAAGGATGTGAAGTATTGTCTTCTGGTTTTTGTTGACAGCCCTTTCCCCCAAATATGTATGCTCTTTCTCCTCCATCTTTCTATTTCCTAGAGTACTCAGCAAGGGTCTTTTTAACGCGTAGGTGCTTAGTCAACATATTGTTTGAATGTATTAATGCAGATCCTGGTGACCCATCACTATTCCCAACAGAACTTGGAAATGAGTCAGAGGAATGGCCTGGGGAAAACTGCATTCAGTCTGAAAGTGACTTCCTGCTTGTCTGTGATGAACTCAACACAGAAGAAAAGGAGAGGCATGAAATTATTTGTGAGGCAAAGGACTTGCTCTTAGCAGGAACTAGTTCAAAAGATGTTGACTCTTAACCTTCAGATCCTCAGGGAGTGGCAGGATAGGACTTGACCTTCTCTATTCTTAAGTGGCAGTCATTGAAAGAATAAGGAATATAGAATGATATTATACAAAACATGTTAGAATCCTCTTCCTCCCTGTCATAGGTTTGATTTTATTCCTCTAGTTGTACATTCAGAAAACCAAGACAACCTGACCTAGGATGACTGGCAGGAACAGGCTTCAGGGAAATAGAAGAGATCATTATTTTGATGGAGGATAAACCATCCTCCATCAAACCAGTACAAACCAGTACAAACCAGTGTACGAGCTAACAAGATTAGTTCTTTTGCCCACCCAGGCTGAGGGGGAGAGATCGTAGTAAAGAGAATATCTCAATACACAAATGTCTGATAATAGACCTAGCTTTGAAAGAAGTATGAATCATCTAGTGGAGCCTGTCATAACAATACCAGCAGAAACAACAACCAAAAAGCAGATGCTCTAAAAAAGTGTGGCCAGTAGTGGTTTTTTTTTTTGAATTTGAAGTTTGTCCAGGTCCAGGGCAGCACAGTCATATGGCTATGTTTGGTAATGAATTTGTCATGACCTCGGTCACAGAGTTGTTATATACATAGAAAAAGAAAGATAATGGATGTGCCCACCATTTGAAAGTAGTAAAATATTAGTTAAATATGAATCTTTACATTTATTGTAAATGTAAATTTAAAAATCGGGTAATAACTGGGTTTTGTAAGTGTGGCCAAGTTTAATTTTGTGGATTATGACTTGTAGGTAGTTGGGGCTAAGGGAATACATATGTCCCACTATGTTTCAAAGGCTTTTGTATATTCAGAAGGCATGTTGTAGTGGAAACACTATGTTCTTTGGAGTTAGAATACACCTAGAATCAAATCATGGTTCTTCTATCTACTACCCAACAGGATTCAGAAAAGTTGTTTATCTTTGTAAGACTCAATTTTCTTACATGTACAAATGGAGTTAAAATACCATTCTTATAGAGTTGTGAAAATTAAATTCAGTCAAATCAAATCAAATGAATGAACAAATGTAAAGCACCTGGCATGGTCAACAATGTGTAACATAAGTCATTCCTTCAGCACTGATTCTCAAGGCCGTGTGTGTGTGTTTGTGTGTTTATACACTTTTAGGGGTCATTGTTTCCGAGAGATGGAGAGAGTGTGAAAATGGCCCTGGGTGTTTTTAAAACACCCCCTCCCTAGATTCACACATATGCTCTTGCTTCTCTAAACCAATCTTATTCCTAAAGCCTTCCTTCAAACATGGTTTAAGACATCCAAAGCTTATTACAACCGATGATGGCTTTCATGTTGGCAGCCAGTTATTTTCTTGTGCTTTCCATGTGAACGTTTTTTTTTTTACCAGTTTCTAATAGTAAGATGTCAAAGAAGCATCTTGGTCATAGGTTACCTTTTTATCTTATTAAAGAAAGAAGTATGTATCCTTTACCTCTCTCCTACGTTCTTTACATCCATCTCCCTTGAGCTGCATGGAGTTGTTTTCTCCTGTGGAGGTTAATTTTCACCTTCCTGCATACATACACAAATTTGACTCTCGCATTTTTTTCTCCACATTCAGAGAAGCAATCGGGGTAAATAAATATAATACAACATATATCATCTCATCAACTGAAGGGTCTGGCTGCTAAACTCTATTAAAATTATCCAATATATCCACAAAAGGCTTTTAAGTGATCTTTTATTTGGTTGATAATAAGAACAGTATGAATACATATAACTATTATAAGTAGTATCTATTTTAAGATTGATTCCATTATCAATTTATGACTATTGGACTTAGCGGGCTCTTCAGTACTGCCCGGAAATACAGCTAGGTTTCCCTGGTCAGTGTCTAGTTTAGTGTTTATAAAAACCATTTCAAATCTTCTCTATTCTTCCCCATATGTTTATTTCCTATCCCTTATTCCCTGCCCTTGCTTTCAACAGAGGACTTCCAGTTCTACTTTTGGAGAAAAAGATAGAAGCCTTCAGATGGACACTGCCACGCTACTTATTATCATATCTATAAATCTTAGCATCTGCCTATACCCTTCCTATTATAGTGAAAGACATTTACGTCCTTCCTTGAAAGGTTAATCTTTTCATCTGTGCTTTGTACGCACATCTTCTTCCTTAACCTGCTTCTCCAATATTCCCTATTTCTACAAGTCACCTCCCATTCAGCCAGTTTCTTGCACCAGAAATCTGGGTGTCATCTTTGACTCCGTGTAGTATCTCAATGTCTTATGTGCATGAATATTTATTGCACCTATTTATTCCCTTGTCCTTGTCCCCACTGTTACCACATGACTCCAGGCCACTATAATTTATCAGGTGGGTTATTGCCACAGTCTTCTGATGAATCTCTCTGCCTCTAATCTTTTTCTAGTCTAGTCCATTCTTCACACCTACAAGAATGATTGTTACAAATTGTATTATGCCACTATCCTTTTAGAAACTCTTCAGTAGCTTCACTTGCACTTAAGATCGAGTTCATTCTCTCTAACATGGGTGGGAAAGCCCTGCAGCATCTGGACATTCCTACTTTTTCACCCTCCTTCTCCACCCTCCTTCTCACACTCTATGTTCTGTCCATTGAATTTCCTTTAGTTACTTGAATATACTGCCCTCACTATCTCCTCCAGGTCTGTTCCCTCAGCTTAGATCATCTTTCTTACCTCTTTCAATAAATTTATTTTTAGTTCCAAAATCTGAATAATCTTTCAGGTCTGCCCATGTGCTTCTTCCTCTGTGAAGGCTTCTTACCTCTTAGGATAGGTTGGTTCCTCTTCATTGTGATCCTACATCAGTTTGCTTCTCATACTCACACTCATTACAGCACTTAGCACACTTTTTGAAATTATTCCACAGTAGACCACAGGGCCCATGGGGGAGAGGACTTCTGTGTTTTCAGAGCCTGTCATCCCTACCTGGCATATGTTCAACTACTCATTCAATAATTTTTGAATTATTGAATAAAATAGTGAATAAAAATTTAGTGCTTTCTGAAGTACTACAGCCATGTTTGAGCTGTTTAAAAAAATCACTCTTGTAGGGTACCTGGAGATATCCTTCAGATCATCCTTCAAGACAAATTACATAGCTGCAAAGAGTATGAGTACCTGTGTTTTAAAATATAGATTTTATTTTTATTTAGGTATGATGAGGCCAACAAATGAGGAGAGATTGCCATTGAAAAGATAGTTTGTTATTTACTGCCCCCAAGAGGAAGGGGCATGCCACTCCATGCAGGGCCACATGAGGAAGCACCAGGGTCAATAAGGAGGCAGAGAGAAAAAGGAAGAACTGTGGGCGAGAGCCTTGATTGTGATTTCCATGGGAAGGAACAGGTGAAGCAGAGTAAGAAGACTTAGGGTTGGCTAGTTGTTATAATTTCATTGGGCTCTATGGTATAGTGGCTGTCCCTAGCTATCTGGTAACTGGCCCTGGGGTGGGGACACTGTACTAGTGGGTACACTATTCCCTGGGGGATAGTGACCCAGAGTGTAAGAGCTCAAAAAAGGAAGTGTTTGGGGTATGAACTCTGGATTAGTTGGTTTACATATGAAGGGCACACACACAGGGGAGTCATTTGCTGTCTCTGGAAATTAGCTAGCCTTGGGAGAGGCAGTCCCTCCAGGGTCAGTAGGCCCCAGATATCAAAGCATCAGAATAAAAAGATGTGCCTATTACAACCTGACAGCCTCTAGCTGTTAGCTTTGTCAAGGTTTGCTTCAATTTTCAAGCCAAGGGCATGTTCTTCTCTGGGTAGCCCTCAGCCAGTGACTGAGCAAGGTGGTGGTACAAGGGCCTAGCCATTTTCACCCAGTGTGGATTTCTTTAACAGGTAGTATTTACTCCAGAGTTCCCAGTGGTCTGGCAGAGATATTGTCAGATTGGCATTCCGGTTTGATAGCTCTCCCTGCCCAATGCTGCTTCCTTTTTTTCTTTTTCTTTTTTTAATAGGTGTTACTTTTCAATAAACTTTTATACTTTTACTTTGTCTAAGTGTCTGTTATTCAGAAAACCCAACCTGTACTGGTAGTACTGAGAGAGCTCGAAGAAAACAGGTGTTAAGATGAGATTTGAGGGCTGGATCACTCACCACCCGGCTGGTAATGAGGACTTGGTGGTAGGTGTCATGCCTACAGTCTGATTAAACCTTTCACTGCTAGTGAGCTGGGCTGGCATGATAGTAGAAGTGAATGCACAGGTCGGTGTGCTGATTCATGTATTTGAAAGATATGGGGGAGAGCGATGATAAACATAAGTAGAGTGGAATTGCATGGTTGCTACTAGGTTGTATGTATGGTCAATAGTTGGATAACGAAAAGTTGAGGGCAATTAACATAATTGAAAACTAAGTATGAAATCCAGAGATTCTGTTTGATAGATTATTAGGAACCCCTCATATCATGCAGTGGGTGAGCAGGAAAAGCTGAATAGCAAACACAGGATTAGATAGAGTGGCTGAACTCCAATGATGGTTAAATGTTCAAAAGAGGCAAGTCTGTTGTTCCAAAGTCAGAACCCTAGATGGGAAAAGCTGGGACCTGACACATGGGATGTGGATATCTGGTCAGATGTCCCCGAAGATTTTGACTCTGCAGACTTTTGAGCCTTCTAAGTCTGAAGAAGTAGGTCCTCTCTCTCTGAGAGCTAGCATTCTGCAGAGGCCTCTTCTCCACAAGGCGATAGCTGTTCTTTCCAGGAGCTGCATGCATCTCTTCTCCTGATTGCCAGGCCTGCTACCAAGATTAAGTCACAACATAATCATCTGGGAACCAGTCAGACCTGAAGAGAGAGGAAGGAAAAGCAAAAATTAGCAGCAGATACCAGCAGGTACTGTGGGAGTACTTTCTGTTTGAGTGGATTCTGAGGGTGCTTATTCAAGGGGGCTGGGACACAAGGCTGAAGAAGGAAGGGTTTATTGACTTGGGAACAGCCTTTCAGTATAGAGGGCATAACACCTGGCAGGGTGCCCAGGGAATGGTGTAAACTTGCTGCTGGAGTGGCTCCTGGAAGTCTGGAAAAGCAATTGCTCATCCTAAGTTAGGTTGAAATTCCAGAATTTTTGTCGGACTCAGTAGATGCCAAGGGTTTAAAAGGCTCAGAGAAGCGGGCTCGGTGGAATGTATATATCATGTGAAGCTCCATCAGAAAATCATTTAATGGGAGAGCCCAGATAACACACTATTCAGCAAGGTCATCAGGAATGTGCTGGTGAGAGGGGCACCAGTGGGGGATCAACTTGTTCCATTTTGCCTGGAACTGTCTAGGCTTTAAAATTGAAAGTCTAGCATTCTGGAACCCCCCAAATCCTAGGCAAACTGGGACAGTTGGTCACTCTAGACTAGTATCACTAACTGTTGACATGATGGGCACATGAATGACATGGGCACAGTGGGAGAGATGGAGGGCCCTGTATGGGCCCAACAGCATGATTTCTCACTTAGAAACACCAATCTAACTCATGCTGTAACCAGAAAGGCAGACAAAGAGAAGGGTACCAAGGATCTGATAAAAACTAAGATTATCTGTTGAGTGTTTTACAGACAAAAAAGTTTCAGGAAGAGCCTAACCATAGAAAGTTTCCACAAGCAAGCTAGCTGAACCCAGTTCTAGCTGCCTCAAACTGCTCTAAAATAAACTAAAGTGAACTGTTTCCCTTATAATCTCATTAACGTCTTAAAAATTCTCCTCCTCTGGGAGGCAAAGCAGCTATTTTTAGATCATGTGATATATGTAGTAGCATGTGCTCATGCTACACAGGAACCTTAAAAGAACGTGGCTGTTAGGCAATAAACCCCAATCTCCCCCTTTTTCCTTAGTTGAATATTCATGAACTGTACTCTGATCTGACAGTAAAAAGACCCCTCAAACCCTTGTTCAGGGAGGCACTGCTTTGGGAAATATCTCCCATGTTCTCTGTTGCTTGTGCAAGTAATAAACCTTTCTTCACCTACCTCTGCCTTTTTGGCTCCCCACTCACCAAGAGATGAACGCATTGAGTTTGGTTACAATGCCTCCTCAGAATGTCCAACCTATCATCAACAGAGACAAACACTGAACCCACATAATGGCACTATTCTTCAAGGAGACCAACTGGCCACCTGGCAGCAAGTTAACTATACTGGGCCCCTTCCATCCTGGAAGGACCAGCTGTTGTTTCCTCACAGGAATGGACGTCTATTCTGGATATGAATTTGTCTTGCCTACCCAAAGGGGCTTATCCAGCACCACTATTCAGGTTGTTGTGATCATCCTAACTGGGTAGATTCCTTATAATCAAGAGTAGGGTTTGTATGTGGGTGTTTTCTTTCCTGGAGATACTTCTTTAGTAACTGATTTCATTGTGATTGTTACAAGTCATTAAAAGTACCTTGTGTTGTCCTGTGCATTCAGAAATGAAATGAGAATGTCTGGAAATACCCGTGAAGATATATTTTCACTTTTTTGGCATGTAGAGAAACAATCTAGGAAGTCACTGTGTTTGCTATGAAATTTGTTTTTTTCAGGTTATAACTAAGTGTAATTTGGGTGCGACATGAGGTTGACTTGTTTTTTCCACTGTCAAAATATCTTTTGTATCTATCTTTTTATTTTAAAAGAATTCTTGAATAGTAAGAAGATCATGCATTGGTATTTAAAATTAATATTAAAATTGTATCAAAGACAGTATAAAAGTCCCACAAACATTTGGACATGGTTTTTGCTCAGTGTTAAGAAAGTATTTATTAGAAGGTTCTTTCTAATGTCATTAATGGCATGAAAGATAGCAGAGATGATGATAAAATAGAAGGAATTTAATTATAATCTTAAAGTCAGAGACAAGGCTTCATTATATATTGACTTGAATATATGGTAATATTTTTAAAGTAGTTATTTTTGAAAAAATATATCTATAGCTGTGCAATGTTGTAACTTAAGGGCCTTAGAACCCATTAAATTATGGGTATGGATTCCCATGGGTGAGTATTCTTTTTAATACCCTATTGGGAACCACCCGGCTTCCTGCAAGAGCACAAATCAGGCTCTGAGAACTTTCATTGAACTTGGGTTTTTCTTGCTTTGGCCCTGAGGATCGTCAAGGTAAATTTCTTGATATTGTTTTTTTGGATTCGTTATTGTTATTTTGAATAGATTAATTTTCCCATTTCTTTTTATAGGTGTTTACTGCTAAACTGAAGACAATCTACTGATTTTTCCCCAGCTTTATTGAGATATGTGACATGTAACAGTGTATAAGTTTAATATGTATAATGTGATGATTTTGTAACAGCTAGATCTTAAGTTAACATGAGGGAAGCCATCTAAGGGAAAGGAAGCAATATTGTAACTACGTATGACCCTGGCTCACTAGTCTCTGTGAATACATTCTAGCCTGCATGCAGCCTAGATGGTTAAGCACCTCACACTTGTACAAAATAGATGATGTTGTAGTTCTATGACTCTTGCTTATGTATATCTCTCAGCTGTGATAAGACGATATCTTTGTTTTCTGAGTTCCCCCAGGAATATGACAACCTCCAGAAAGAAAAACTCTCTGTTGGTACCCATCGTGAATAACAGAAGAAAGAGATAATGAGGCACCTTAAAGAGATAATGAGGCTTAAAGTCCGTCACACCAGATGGTTGACGTTCCTAAACCGCTTCCCTTGCCCGTTTCCCCTATATAACTGCCTCAAGATTTTGTATAATTTTAAGACGTTTCTTCAGGACACTAGTCCGCCATCTTACAATTAAGCTAGCTAATTGTATAAACTTTCCTTTCTCAACCACAGGCTCGTTTACAACTGATTGGTACCCGATTGCTGTGAGCAGAAAAAGCCCCTTTTTGCTCAGTTACAATTTGATACACATATATATCACAAAATGTTTACCACAATAAGGTTAGTTAACACATCCTTCACCTCACATAATTACCATTTTGTTGTTATGAGGATATTAAAGCTGTACTCTCATGGCAACTTTCAGGTATATAATACTATACTTATTTTTAGCTATATATATTCTTAACTATAGTCACCATGCTGTACATTAGATCCTGGAACATATTCATCTTATAACTTAAAGTTTGTACCCTTTAACCAAAATCTCCCCATTTCCCCCACACTCAGCCCCTAGCAACGTAATGTACAGCATAGTGACTATAGTTAATAATACTGTGTTGTGTACTTGAAATTTTCTAAGTGAGTAAATCTTAAGCGTTCTCACTACAAAAAAAAAGGTAACCGTGAAGTTGATGGACGTGTTAATTAACTTAATGTGGTAATCATTTCACAATGTGTACATATTATCAAATCATCATGTTGTATACTTTAAATATATACAATTTTATTTATCAATTATATCTCAATACAGCTGGAAAAATGTTAATATCATCTAAAACACCCTCACAGAAACATCCAAAATAATGTTTGATCACATTTCTGGGTACTGTGGCCCAGTCAAGATGACACATAAAAACTAACCATCACGGAGTTTGAATAACAGACCCACAGTCACTCTGCTGGTAAGTTGTGGGGCTGGGATTCAAATAAATTCTGTTTAAATTCATGTTGTTTACTTCTATGTTATCCTACCCACCATCTAGCAAATGTGTGACTTGGTACAAATATTTTAAAAGATTATTTGAACCTATATTCAATAGTCCAGTTGGTTCAAATGAGCATCAATGGCCAGGTTTTGTATTAGTGTTTTACTCTTTTACCAAACTGTGAAATATGTGACTGTAGAAAGATACCTGAACAGGGTTTGAGGTCATTTGGAACCATGAATATGCATCATAACATCCTTCTGACACAAATAACTATCCTCAATGTTGAAAGAGCATGTACTTGAGTTGTTTTTTTTAGTAATACTGGTGCATTTCCACTGATTCATCCTTAGTTGTTTTTCAAGGCTTTTGAACAAGAACATTTAATACTATGATAGTTGTCTGGGATTAGGAACAGTCTCTAGTCATGGAACAGGGAGAGCTATCCAGCTTACTTTGAAATCCAGTCTGTTTGTTTTGTATTATTTGTCCTGCATTCTAATCTGCTGATCTGATTTTTTCAGAAGCATCTAAGTGAGAAGGTAATAAGGAATTTGGATCAAATAGGAGATGATGTAGTCAGAGTAAGTTGTTAAGTTCTTAAGATGGCCCAATGAAATGCAATATGATGGCTAAGCTGTTTTTAGAGCAGTTTTCTTGAACAGCCAGGAGTAATGTTTGTGCTTTTGTCCCAGGAATAGTGCTCATTGTCTCAGATACAGTAGGAGAGAGGAAAGAGCTGTGTCAGCTGAGCGCATGACTCCTGATCTAGAAGGGGTGCCTTGATGCTCCATCCTATTTCCCAGTTGCCCATCCAGACTCCTGGTAAAGCAGGAGGAGATTTGAGTGTTGGAGGCCCGGGTAAAGGCTTGTGCTGGACCACCATAGTGGGGTATATGATGGAGCCAGATTATGTTACCACTTTTAGTACAGTTTCAAGAAGAGCATTGATAGCAACCCTGAATACTCTTTCCATCTCAGACATGATCCCAGCAAGATCACTGATAACAGTTTAATAAGGGGGAATCTTCAAGGTTGATTAAAAACATTTAAGGCTCCCTAGTGATTCATTTCAAACTCTTCTGCCTTGACCACTTAAACAAACAAACAAAAAACCCTTTACATGGGAAGGAGGTTGTCTGGAACCTGAGATAACTGTGTAGTCCCTGTAGATAACGACAAAAGTTACTCCAATCTCCTCCTCTAAATTAACCCTACCTTCCATCATTGAAACTGGAATTACCTTTTCTCAGGGACCTCCACTCATACCTACTTCTCTAGGAAAGTGTTCTCACAAAGAAAAATACCTTATTTACTCCATGTCAAGCGTACTTTAAGGTGTGGAAGAATCCCTTTGAGGGGAACCAGCATCATGGCACCATGTGCCATGGAGTCTAGACTCCACGGCCTATACTACCATAGTTACTGCCACCATTTCTTTTGGTTGTGTTGGTTTTGCTGGAGTAGAAAGTCAAAACTCCTCCAATCCTGGAAACCAGGTTATCAGAGATTGGTATGGGAAGCTTTTCCTTGAGAAATCTAATGAACTTGAGAATTTTCAAGTCTTCTATCCCCCAGGTTCCAACTAATGCAGATGATCCTTCAAAGGGTAGCAGGAGAATTCCTCCAGATAATAGTGCCTAGCTGAATGCCAGAGCCTCCTGAAATGGCCCTGGGAGGCCCAGAGTGTAGAGATGGTCTACTCTGTGAGGGCAGTGACCACATAACTTAGTCAGGGAGGGGCTCAACCTAGTACTTTTTCTGCACCATGAGGTTACCCTAGTTGATCATTATAGCCCATGCAAAATATTCAACAGATGATACAAGGATTTTCAGTGACCTTGCATGCTATCTCACATCATCCACTATGCCTAAACCCATAACACTTATTCAAGCCTGAAGGCGGATTAGGGTAATCTGAGGAATGCTGAGTTTTTTTGTTTTTTTCTTCTTCTGACTCCTGAAACCTACATTTTATATTTGATTTTCCCCACTAACCACCACCCTGGATGTCTCCAATATGCTAATGAAGTTGTTAGTCCCTGCACTGGCCCTCTATCCATGCCATCACCATCACCATCAGTTTCCATGGAATTTTAAGCTACATAATATTCAGCTATTTATTTAAAAAAAGTTCTTTTAGTTCCTGTTCTCTGCCTATACCTATTGATAAAAAAGATTTTCAGCTTAGTAAATAGAAAAATCTCCTATTTTATATTTTCTGCCAATAGCACAATTCAGCCACAAAGGATGTCTTCAACCACAGAATAATTCCGTTATACTAACTCCTTCATCCAGAGCTCAATATTCCTCTATATTCCACCACATCTCCAAGGGCCTCTGAGGCTCTAGTAACTTTTATTTTTTTAATAAACTTTATATTTAAAGAAATTTTAGATTTATAGCAAAACTGAGAAGAAGGTACAAAGAGTTCCCATATACTGACTACCCCTCTACGTGCACAGCCTCCCTAACTATCAGCATCCCAAACCAGAGGGATACATTTGTTACAAATGATGGACCCACATTGACTCATCATTATCCCCCCAAGTCCAAAGTTTCCATTAGGATTCAATCTTGGTACTGACATTCTTTGGGTTTTGACAACCATTATAGTATCATACAGAATATTTTCACTGCCCTAAAAATCCTGTATATTTCACCTATTCATTCCTCCCTCCCCACCAATCCCTGACAATTACTGATCTTTTTACTGTTTCCATAGTTTCCTGTTTTCAAGAATATCATATGGTTGAAATCGTATAGTTTGTAGCCTTTTCACATTGACTTCTTTCACTTAGTAATATGCATTTAAGGTCTTCCATGTCTTTTCATCGCTTGATAGCTCATTTCTTTTTATCTCTGAGTAATATTCCATTGTCTGAATGTATCAGAGTTTATTTATACATTCACCTACTGCTAGACATCTTGGTTGCTTCCAAGTTTTGGAAATTATGAATAAAGCTCTTATAAACGTTCGTATGCATGTTTTTGTGTGAACATGTTTTCAACTTATTTGGGTAAATACCAAAGAGCAAAATTGCTGGATTGTATGGTAAGAGTATATTCAGTTTTGTAAGAAAATGCCAAACTTTCTTCCAAAGTGGCTGTACCATTTTGCACTCCCCTGTAGCTTGTTAGCACTTGGGAAATGTGTAGGCCATACATGGTACCACCAGTATAGTCTCTGAGGTACCAAGATCAGGTGCAAATGGTATGTTGACTGTGCAGCATCCTTAGGGAAGACTACTGCATAGAATATACTGACTCTTTCTGGCCTGTGCCAGGGTCTAGAGGTCTGCTAGACCTGTTTGAGGGGATGGCAACTGTTAATATTAATCTCTAGCTTTCAGCTCCAATTGCCCCATCCATTGATGTCCCTCCTTTCTTCCTCAGCTCTCGCCTATGCCCAATTCACTAAGACTCCACTCTAGCTTATACCTCCCTATCCCAGCCACATTAACCTGAGGCAGAAAACCCAAGTATGTGAGGAGGTTCCCAGCTAACTCCTATTTTTTTCTACCGAGAAGTGTACGGGCTGGAGGATGTTATTATAGTAACCCAGCTCCCCCCTGAGAAATGTAGCAAGCACATTTGAGTCTTTCACTAAATAAACCTGAGATAGTATCTTTAACTCTTCCACCCTAACTTTTGCAAATAATTTTGTTACTCTATTAAAATCTGCCTCATTTTACCATTAGTTGGTCTAAGAATTAGGCTTTGAATTTCCAAGCTTTCCTTTGAACTTATTCTCTTTCAGACTTTCTTTGTGTCTATCTAAGTGGATTTGTAATTAGATTCTCCTCTCTACTGGCTAAAATCTTCAGGTTAAAAATCTGTAAGATGGCTTTTGCTCCTCTTCAAAATATGACCTCAGCAATTCTAACTTTAGCTCAAAATACCACACACAGTTCATGGACAAATGATTTTTTAGTTACTGAGCCTAAAATGTAGCATCTGTATCCACATGTGGATGTCCCAGCCATGATCTTATGTGGAGAGTGTCAACACTGTCTCTCACTGTTCCTCAGTCCTTCACTGTTCCCTGTGCCCCAGATCATTTCCGTTGGTATATTTTCGGATCAGTGTGACATTAAGAATTTTTTTCCCTTCATTTAATTTAGTGACTTCTGGTGTGGGAGAAGTCTCCTGAACTTGGAAACAGCAAACCAGTTTAAAAAGTTAGTTTACCGGTAAAATCTTGATTACTAGAAGAAATGAAAGAACAGTCTTATATGTCTAATTAAAACCTATGAACCAAATATCAATTTTTTTTCCTGAAATTCAAATTGTTTTATTTCTGGGAGCTTTTGAAAAGTAGATATTGTATATGATTTTTAGTTTTATCTCTATTGTCTCTCAAATTCAACAAGGAAGGGCATCACTCAGAAGAATATAATCATGGCTATCTATCTAACATGACCATTTGGAAATACCCAAATTTGTGAGCTCCATGGCAGAAAGAGAAAGAAAGGACAGCCCTGGTAGATCAAATAAAAGCAAAAAAAAGGTAGTGGGAAGTGCTGCATGGCCATGGTTTGCTTTTCGGCCTTATTTCCAAATATCCCTATGGTTCGGGATGTGCTCATTTAAGGAAATACGGGGAAAAGGTTTGAGCTAGAGGAGCTCCTGGAAAGTGGTTGTCGTGCATGAAGGACCTGCCGTACTATATTTTGGTGACTTGTGGTGTAGGCAGAGAGCAGGAGGTCTTTAGGGACATTCAAGAATATGCAAAGCGGGATCAGCACAGATCAGAAAGCAGAGTAAAGGAAAGTGACCTGGAGGAAGCAGTTAACAACAGAGAACCAAAGTTTCTTTCCTTCATAGGAATCATAATTAGCCTCTGTTATTCTTTCACTGAACATAATATATACAGAATATTGTCCTAAATACTGTGGGAGATACAAAAATGAATGAAGCAGTCCTTAGCCTTATGGAACTTAAAATTTTTTTAGAGATAATACATGTACATAAAAACTACAATACAGAGAAAAGTATGAGAAGTGCTTTAGAGAAAGAACAAAATAATTCAAAGAGGTTTTGGGTGGAGGGTAATTTTATCAGGGACAATAAGAAAATTATTCTTGGCAGAGGTGATAGTCGAGCGAGGTCTTGTAGAGTGATGAGAACATTGCACGACCAGAGGAGGATGTGTTCAGGAAATAGAGAGGAACATTCAGTGTTACAGGAGCACTGAGTACAAGTGAAACAAAAATTCTATTGGTTGTTGGCAGATTGTAAAGGGCCTTACATCTATAGTGACTTGGATTTAGTCTCTATTTGTCAGGCGAAGGAGAAAGCAGTGAAGATTTGAGAGCATGGGAATAACATTGTGGAATAGCATCATAAATGCAATTTGCTAAGTGGATAGAGTAGGGAGAGGTTGAAGGTGGGGAGATCGGTGGGAGTAGGTGAGATAATAATAATATGGCATTAATAATAATGGATGATTATTCTAGAATGTGCTACAGCACTGCAGGTCATGACCCGTTAGATTGTAAAATCAATTTACTTGGTGGGGCAAGCATTTTTAAAAAATGACGTAGAATAGAACAGACAATATTTTATTTTATTGCAGTTAGTAAGGTAAGTATTGTTTTATGAAACTTCATTTCAGTTTTTAATATAAACGTATTTTGTTATATACTTATGGAGCTGTGATGTAAAATATATTTCTTACTGTAGATTGTGGTCAAGACAGAGAAACTCTACCAGAGGGTCTATATATAAAAACCTATCTTCATGGTAATGGTTAATAGCACTCTGAATATACTCTAGTTTAGGCAGGGCTTTGAGAGAAATCCTGCAAGCACATTGTGTGTGGGAAGATCAGTCTGTATTTGAAATAGCCACTGACTGAAGCCTCAGTCATTTCTTCTGCTATTTCTTTTAGGAATATGATAGTGAATGTTCAGTTTGATCAGCAGACTCTTGTTTTTGAATAGTCACTGTCATAATTTTGAGGTATCTCTCACATTTCTGAAAATGATCAAATGCCTTCAAAACAGTAGTTCTCAACAGGGGACAAGTTTACCCCTTGGGGACATTTGCCAATGTCTGCAGATATTTTTGGTTATCGCAATTTGAAAGGAAGAAGTGTGTTATAGACATCTAGTAGGCAGAGGTCAGGGGTGCTGCTAAATATTCTACAATGCACAGGACAGCCCCTCACAACAAAGAATTATCCAGGCCAAAATGTCAAAAGCGCCAAGGTTGAGAAATCCTGCTTCAGAGTGACCTACACTAGTCATTTAAAAGAAATGCAGTTCTTAACAGAGTCGAAAGAAAGATTCATCCTATTGGTCTAACACAGATTCAGTGATATTACTTGTAGAATGCTCTGATCACCAACTTTATTATTAAATTTAAAATGATATGTCAATATTTGCTTACAAGTGACCCAAAATAAAATGCTGCACAGTTTAGAAATACAATGTTTATAACTCTAAGATCATTTCTTGAATCTTAACGTTAAAAGTCAGAATTACATCTTACCACCAAAATATAGAATAATTTATATACCTATGTTCACTTTCATATATGAAGAAGCAATTTTATCTTGAAGTGAGTTCAGAGAATTGGCAGCCAGCTGCCTAAGTGAATCACATCATTTAAAATTCTTAAGAGTTTCCTAATTTAAAACAGATTCAATAGAACTTGTCGAAAATTTCATAGATCTGATGATTCAATAATTATAGGCAATCATAAAGATACTTTGTAAGGAAAAGGGCAGGTGAAATTGGTACCTGGGTTCTAGGCCCACTGGGAATACAAACTACGTACAGCTTCACTAAGTCATTTACATTTGCTGGCTTCAGTTCTCTGAACCAGAAGCGTGTTGGCCCACATGACTTGTACAGTCTTTCCTAAGCTTTAAAATTCTATGAGTCTAAGTTACAGATCAATTTTTTTGGTGAATAAACTGTAAATTGCTTTTAGATTATTTTAGGAGTATTTTCATGACATATCAATAGCACTTGGGGGAAATTATTATAAATTAACTCAGTTTTCCAATGGTTTGAATCATATTTGGACGACATGAGTAAATGATACCCCCGCTGCAAACCTGATAGCCGGCGTTGTCACTCAGAGTAAGTTTCCACAAAGCCTTCATTTAATTGTATCATGGAATACATGAGCCTCACTCTCCTAATGTTTTCATGAGACATTTTACTTAGGGGTACATTTGCTCTTTCAGATAACTTTTTTCATGTGTTCTGTGTGGTGGGTCCTCAAAATTTATATTTCTTAAAAAAATTTTTTTTCAAACCAGTGTTTCATGGTTGCAATAGACAAACTACAGCCACAAGCATTAGGACATAATTGGCTGTAGAAAATACAAAGGAAGTAATCTTTTCTTTCTATGTGGAAAGACAATGCTCTTTGGTTCTTCAATGTATTAGCAAATTCTCAATTCTTTCTAGGCGTTTAACCTTACAATAGTAATGTACAAAACTGCCTCCTGGTGGTCCAAGCATGTAAATGCACCTATAAAATTTTAAATTTCTGTGCCATTGTTTTGGGACTGCTCATGAAGTTACCATCACCTTCACCCAATTTTTTGTAACAAAAATACAGTTTTGATTAGCTAATTACTATAAATACTCATTCATTAATCCAGCTTTCTCTGAGTAAATCTGAGGGTAGAGATATCTCTGTGTGTGTGTGTGTGTGTGTACACGTACGTTAAAAAATCACCAAAAAATCAGGGACATTTCACAACAGAAAAAGGTTAGAAGATCTCTGGCTTGATTTATCACCATACTTTATTTCCTAAATATAACTTTTTTTACAAGGATCTCTCCAATGGTTTTATAAGTAGAAAATATATTTCTTATGGTGGAAAATCTCTTTGGAAAATCTGGAAGAACATGGAAAAAGGAAAAAATAGTGTTTCTAAGCTCTGGAGAAATGATAGGAATTATATAAGTGTTTCCTGAACTCTTCAAGAGTTTAAAAAGTTTCTCACTTAAGGGGACACCCCTGAAAAAGACATTCTAAAACTCTTATGGATTATCCTCAAAAATTTGCATTGCTCCTCTTTTATACTCCAGTTTGCATGATTTAAAGAACTGAGTATCTCCGCTGTAGTTTTCAAGCCAGGCTAAACCGACTCACGATTTTACAAATTTAAATCCCTTATAAATTGGCTATGGGTTATTTGTTCATTAAAGTGATTCTAAAATTAATCCGGTCATTTAATCTCACTTCATTGTACTACATCCACTGAATATTTGGATTCTCATACGTGTATGGCCTGCATACAGCTCTCAATGTTTAACTTTTATAGTGAATCAGAGGCCCGTTTTTGAAGCAATCCAGTTTCGGTAATAAGCCACATTTGTGTAGACTCCAGGTTTGTTCTTTTGACCACAGTTATCTCCCCAGCTCACAATTCCAATGAGATACCAGGTATCTTTAAGATCCTTTATAACTAAAGGTCCCCCAGAATCACCCTGAAAATAAAAAAAGAAATAGAAAAAGAAAATTAACTAAATATAAATTTTATTACTTAAGATATTCTGAAGAACCACATATTTTATTATTAGATTGTACATGTATATATTACCAATTATAGAAAAATTAATTGAAACGTGGATTTCAAGTTATAAAAGCCTTAAAATTCAACTTCCACATTTTAATTTTTTTTCAACTTTTTTTTTTTTTTTGTGAGGAAGATCAGCCCTGAGGTAACATCCATGCCAATCCTCCTCTTTTTGCTGAGTAAGACTGGCCCTGGGCTAACATCTGTGCCCATCTTCCGCCACTTTATATGGGACGCCGCCACAGCGTATCCTGACAAGCAGTGTATCGGTGCACGCCAGGGATCCGAACCCGGGCCGCCAGGAGCAGAGTGCGCGCACTTAACCACTGCGCCATGGGGCCAGCCCTAATTTTTTTAGCTTTATAGATGCATAATTCACAAAGAAAATGTATATGTTTAAAGTGTACAACATGGCAACTTGACATATGTATACTTTGTGAAATGATTACCACAATCCCAACACCTCACATAGTTACCGTGTGTGTGTGTGTGGGGGGGGGTGAGAATGCTTAAAGTCTACTCTTAGCAATTTCAAGTACACGACACAGAAAGTCGAGCTGATGTTGGTTTTCTTCTGACTCCAAGTAGGGTGCTTGGACTTCTGTTTTATCAAACACACTAAGCCCCTCACCATGCACACCAGTTACCATCACTGTATTCTGGTCAGGACTTCTGTGACTGAGTCACTTCCTCAATAACTTCCCCAATTTTTCTATGACCAGAGCTTTGTCTTATTACTTACTTGCACAGTCATGGGGCAGGAATCTTACCTCTGCTCCCCAATCCAGTAAAACCTCTTTATGACCATCAGTCCTTCTGAGGCTTATCTCTAACTTCACCGTTACCTACATTCTCATATCCTGTCTGGTCCTAGACTCCTGTTGCCACCTTCCACCTGTCTGTGATGGCACCGACCTCTCTTAGGATCCCCAAATTCTAGCTGCCCTCCTCCACTAATTCTCAGCAGCTGAGGCTAGATATGTACCAGATTCTGCTCTTGCCCAGCCTCTATGCCACAAAACTCCCTGCTCCTTTTCTGACAGAGCTTATCCATGTTGTGTAATCTGTGGGGCTCTGGACAGGGCTTTCTGCCACGTGATATCAATACAATTCCCATCTTTTCACCATGTAGAGCCACCTCCTTGGGGTCTTCAAGAATCTCACGTTATAAAGCAAGTGCCTCCAGGAAGAAATACACTTTATACATTTGTCAGAAAACACACAATGCAGGCTGGATATTGGACAACAGAGCAGGGCATTAGAAAGGGCACCAGATATTCAAAACATGGCCTAATCCACCTTCTTGGTGTTAACTACTTCTCAGCCCTCATCCTCCTCCAACAGATTACTTAGAGTTCCCTCAAATATGAATTGTAGTTTCACACCTTCATAATTTTGGCTATGCTCTTTCTCTTTTCTATAATGTTTTTTTCTTATTCTGTAACTGGGTAAGTGCTATTTATCCTTAGGCCTCATTTAAGTATCATCTCTCTGATAACTTACCCCAAAAATGTTCCCTTCAAGCTAAAAAAGTTTGCTTTCCATTAAATCATTTATAACATCACATCATAGTTTATTATTCATGATTGTTTCCTTTCTAGATATGAGCCCTTTAAGGAAAGAGACTCTACTTTATGAGCCTTTAGACTTCTGGTATTAAGAAAATTTAATTTTATTGGTTAGTTTGTTTGATAGCATCAAAGAATCTGTTTGCTTATTTCATTTTGCTTAATAAAACATTTAAAAATGTGTTTGTGTTGTGAAATTTGCATTTAGAAATTTTTGAACTTACAAGATATCTGTATTTTGTATTAATATAAAGAACAGAGAGTATTTCTTGAGCCAGATAAAAATGTTTTTAGTTAATGATATCAAAATAATCTTTCCACCTACCCTGCAAGCATCATAAATTCCTTCCAGATATCCAGCACAAAACATTCCAAATTTTATATCACTGCCATACACATGTGGTTGCTTGCACACGTCATCACTTATGATTTTCAGTCTGGCTTCTCGAAGGTTGTTTTGGGATTCCCCTTAAGGAAAAACAAAGTAGTTTTAGTGTTTACAATCAGCATCCTTAGCTAGAATGACGTGAGGGGACTTTTTTCTAATCTTTTTCATACTAAAATTTTCAGTACAGAATGAGGTTAACGTAAACAATTTCTAGAGAATAAATTTCTGTTTAAAATCTGGCACATTTAAATGTTAGTTATTGGCCATATCACATTTTTATAAATAACCTATACTAGCAAAAAAACCCTATTTTGTTTCTTTTCCTGGAAAACATTTGTACCTTTACTTTAAAAACAGTCAGTTTATGTATTAAAGAAGGCATTTATTTTTAAAAATAAAATGTATTTGTGGATTCCATACTGTTCCCAGGAAGTTTCCAGGTCTAGATAGTTTTCTCCACCAGCTTGATAAAACTATAATACTATGTACATTTATTTCATCCTTTACATTTTATGAAGAACCTTCACACATATGATATTTAAAGGCAATGATTTACTTTCTTATGTATTACAAATTTGGGACTCCTGATTATAAACTAGTTGTAGAAACCTGAGTCGTAGAAACCAGTATTATGGCAGGAAGACAACTGCCTCTGGTGGAAACAGAATATCACAAGCATTCAGAGATGATTTATATCAAACCATACACTGATCAGGAAACTGACACTGTAGTAGACAGAATTCTACACTAATCCCAACATTCCTATGTCATCTCCTTCCCTCCAAGTATGGGTGGGATCTGTGAATATGATGGATGTCATTCTCGTGATTAGGTTATATAATATGACACAGGTGAGGAAATTTTGCACATGTAATTAAGATATAATCAGTCTGACACTGAGTTCATCAAAAGGGAGATTATCCAAGGTGGACCTGACCTAATCAGGTGAGCCCTTTTGAAAAGGGCTTAGGCCTTCCCTGAGTCCAGAGACTTTTTCCTAATGGTGCTGAAGAAGTAAACTGCCAGGAGTCCTACAGCTGTAAGAAACTGAATCCCACCACCAACCAGTGAACTTGGAAGAGAACCCAGAGCTGCAGATGAGACCAGAACCCCAGCCGATATGGTACCTTGTTGCTGTTTTGTGAGACACTGAGAAGAGGACCCCACTAAGCTGTGTCTGAACTTCTGATCTGTGGAAATTGTGAGATAATAAATGGGTACTGTTTTAAGCTGTTAAGTTTGGGGTAATTTGTTACACAGCAGTAGAAAACTAATATAGACACCAATTTCTGTAGAATGCCAATTCAGGATTTATTTCTGGAGAAGTGTTTGCTAAAATATTTTAAAAGTGCTCAAGTTATTCTGTTATTTGAATATAATTGGTGTATTTTTTGTTTGTTTGTTTTTGCCTACTACATTATCAATTAAAAAAATTCATGTCCAGTGCCAGGAAGGGGAAGGTGAAATTGACAATCTACATGTCATAGGTGATAGTGTAAATTCATAACTTTTTCAGAAAACTAGTTGGCAAAAAGTCATAAAAGTATAGCCCATAAATCCTGGACATTCCTAAACTATTTCTCAACTACTGTGGGAATGCTTAATGACATTTCTCACAAAATATTGATTTTTTTCCTAAGAATCAGCTTTTTATTTCATTAATTTTCTCGCTTTCAATTTTATTCATTTCTACTCTTATCTTTATTATTTCCTTCCTTCTGCTTGTTTCAGGTTAATTTTTCTTTTCTAGTTTCTTGAAGTGGGAGCTTAGCTTATTGATTTGAAATCTTTATATTTTTCTAATGTACACATTTGCTATAAACTTCCCTCTCTGCACTGTTTTAGCTGCATCCTGCATATATTGATATGTTGTTTTTTCATTTTCATTCAGTTCTATGTATATTTAAAATTTTCTTCAGGACTTCCTCTTTGACCTGTGGATTATTTAGAAATGTGTTGTTGAATTTCTAAGCATTTGGCGATTTTCCTGTTATCTTGCTGTTACTGGTTCCTAGTTTGATTCCGTTATGATCAGAGAGCATACTAAGTATGATTTCAATTCTTTTAAATTTGTTGAGGATTGTTTTATGGACCTAGATATGGTCTATCTTGCTGCATGTTTCATGGGTGCTTGAAAAAGGTAGGTATTCTGTTGTTCAGTATAGTGTTCTATACATGTCAGATTCTGTTGCTATTCAAAAAGTATTACAGCAGGTATATTTCTGTGCCAATCTCAAACTCCAGGCCAGACATGATTCTTCCCACCAAGATAAAAGGAATCTGAGATGCCCCTCCCACCATCATGAAGCAGAGAATGCCAACTCTATGGTAGGAGAAAACCCATTAGAGAGAATGCAAACATAGAGGTGTCAGGCTTACAATTCTACTCAGCCACCCCTGGGATTACTAAGCTATGAATGACAATTTCTGCGATTAGTAATATGGCCTTAAAGAAAGCAATACGTATCTCAGCTTGTGTAATATGGAATGGAACCACATGGGACATCTGTAGAAAATCTAGAGACCATCAAGCCTATTCGGCCACATTAGTGAAAGGTATTCCTAGTCCCTTAGTGGAGACTGAAAATTAAAGCTTTATTATTTAGAGCTTATTGTATAAAAATAAGTTGTATAGAGCTCTGTGAATGGATTTGGTCATTCTCAGAAGACTCTTTCTTAACTTCTCAAGCCCAGAGTTAAAGAAACTCTCTTACTGTTGTTATATGTATGTACCTGGACCCGACTTTAGAAACCAGAGTGTCTCTGACTAAACATTTCTCAAAAACATTAAAAAACAAGATTATTTTTATGTCTTAGGAAATTAAGTTAGTATATCAAGTTAAATCATTTTAGAGAGGGCAATGGAAGCTTTTTTTATCAGAAATGATTTATCTCTACATAGTATTTTCATTCCTGATCATTCTTAAATTACTCTCTCTAGTTCTGAAACACATTTTGCTGCAACAGCAGATTGTAGCTGAGCCAAAGAAAAATTTGTGTGGTGACTGAGGAAAGTGAAAATGAGTGATGGAGCAAACTAAGGGGAGGAGGAGAGGAAAAAGATAGAGAGATGAGGCTCACAGAGATGGGTCTCAAAGTAAGGGAGTCTTGGAGTGAGGGTGGGATGAGGATTACAACATATCTGATATATACCTGACATTGCATAGAGAACGGCACATAAAAATAGAGTTTAGTGTTGCTGAGGAAACATTTGCTTCTTTTATGTCTTCCTTGAAGCCCACCCTTTTGGAACTGCCTCTCCCTCATTCTGTGTGATTCTGACCTGGCTGTCAGATTCACATACCTGCCTTTCTTGGTAAAGGCACAGGAGTGAGTATTTGAGTTAGCCAGTCAATCTGAGTACCCCTGGACACAAGCTGGGCCAAGAGAGACCTTTTCAGGGATTCATGTAGATTCTGGCAAAGAGAGTGACTTGTTCTTCCCTTGGCATCTACTAGGTGAAGATGATGTAAACTCTGAGCTGTTGTTGGCCATCTTTGCCACTATGTGGAGCTAGAATCCCTTTATATGAAGGTGACCTAGGGGAAAATAAAGCCAAGAAGTGGAAAGATTCAGAGATTCAGAACCTGATGACATGATAAGAACTCCTGAATCCAGCTGTATCTGAAGCGAGACTCATCTCATCTCTCGGCAAACTACAAGGGCCAAATTTGCCATTTTATTATTACTTTTTGCTTTAGTTAACTTGAGTTGAGTTTCTGTCACTTGCAAAACAAGAGCCCTAGCTAATCCAACCAAGCTGTGTGGAAATGGCTAGCAGGATAATATTCACGGAGATTAAATCCTACTGCCCTAAATAGCACTTAGTGCTCTGTGATCCTTTTTGAGATACCCACCACCATAGAAAAGTGCTCCAAACCCTGTGATATAGACAGTTGAATTCGGTTGGAAGGATGCAGAGGCTTCTGGCAAACAAACCCGGCGAATGTCATCAGTAAAGGTGACTCTGGGAGAGAACTGCACAACAGCAATGTCGTACTCTCTTTCTGGGGAGTGATACTTCTCATGGACAACGATTCTTTTGATATTTCTTTTCATTAACGGAGGGTTGATTGTTGTTCCAAAGCTAACAGTCCATTGACGTGGATTTACATTACTAGAAAAGGTTAGAAATGAACAGAATATCAGAACTGCACTATAATAATTGCATGTAGGCTAGTAAAAGAGAAAATTCCATCCTAAAAATATTTGGTTGTAATGATAGTTTTCTTTCATCATTATAAATATAGTCTATTGGTACTATTTTGAAAGAGAAAATATATATAGACAGCATCTTAGAGCTGAAAATCAATACAGAATTATTGAATTTTAGAACTGTAAAGCACACAAAATATCATTCATTTGTCTCTTCAGCAAATATTTATTGAACATCTATGTGCTGAGTCTAATTCTAAGTGTTGGGGATAAAATGGTGAACAATAGAGAAAAAGTCCCTGCTGGTGGGAGTATTCCATTCCAGTAAAGGAAAAAGAGTAAAACAAGTTAACAAATGGATAAATAACTTAAAACGGTGATAAGGGCTGTGAATAAAATAAAATTGGGCAATGAAATAGAGTACAAGGAGGTAGTCAGATGAGTCTCTTCTGAGAACATGACATTTGGGCTGAGACATGGTTAATGAGGAGTCAGTTGTGAGAAAATAGGGAGACAAGTTTCCAGGCAAACTTCCCAAAGCCTTAGACCAGATGGGCTGCAGTTCAGGCCACAAGGGAAGAATGGTGGGGGATGAGGTTAGAGAGGTAGGTGGCGACTAGATTTTAAAGTGTCTTATAGGTCATGAACAAAGTGCTTAGATTTTATTCAAGTGATATGGGAATTCACTGGATGATTTTAAGCCAAGAGTCATGTAGTCTCATTTACATTTAAAAAAAATCATATTAGTTCTTTCTGGAGAATAGATGGTTGGAGGGCAAGAGTTGATGAGGTAGAAGCTGTCAGGAGTCCTGTGAGAGATGATCAAGTGTGGGTGACTTCTAACTTGTGGGCTGGAGCAACTGGTGGATCATGGTACATATAGGGATTGGAAAGGTCATCTAGTAATGAAAGATCATCTAGTAAAGGCTTTGTTTTATACTTAAGGAAAATAAGACCTAGATGAGTTAAACTATTTGTCTAGTATCACCTATCTGCTTGCATCTCTCTGCTCTTCTCTTTATAAGACACAATCTCCCACCAGATCTGTTTATTAATAGCAAGATTAATTTTCCGTAACTAATTATTTGAACTAACATCATCCATGAGGAATAAGAAAAGAGACAGATACTGCCCATACTTGTTTCTCAACCTAATTATTTCTTAATGGGTAGCTTTAGTCGTAGGAAGAAATATATAAACATATCAGTGGGTTTTAAGTCCAATTTGACAGCTGTTAATTATGTTGAGATTATTGTTATTTTTACTTTTAAGGCAATTTAAAATTTTGTTTTTATACACAATTTTGATGTGCAAAAATACTCTAATGAGAAAAGCTAAATAAAGATTGGTTTGTGAACACAATTGTTCATATAGCATAAATATGTTGACATTTTTGCTTATATATCAGTCTTTTGTGAGTTTTCTTGGTACAAATCTGATCCCTCAACTTAATCATGCCTAGATGAACTTAACATAAATGAAGTGTTTTAAACATGGAAATGCAAAGGACAGACCTTGAATTGTATTTACTCAAATGAGAATGATCATTCTAGAACTAACTTTCAAACAATGGCCTGATACTATTTAATAAAGCTTGTGTTTATTACATTTGTGGGTGACAAACCTGAAAGAAATACCCGACATGAGTGATGCTAAGTGAAGACTACAAATAAATTTTCTAAAATTTTAATCTGGGCCCAAATCAACACGATGGCAATTTAATGATGATAAAAATAAAACAGTAATTTAGATCCTCAAACAAACTGTAACAATTCAAAGTTGTGACACCTGGTCTGGAAACCATCCCTGTAAAAAGGATCTGGGAGTTTTGTTGATTCCTAGTTTAAAAATAACCAATCATGTGATGAGGTTTCTTAAAGTGTTAACTCAATATTAGAGGGCAATAATATCAAATAACCTCAGAGTGGGAAAGGCCATAAAAAGTCATTTAGTCCCCTCACTGATCCAATGCTCCAAGGATGGGACTTGCCATGAGGAAGTCATATGCTTGTATTCAACTCCACCATCACCTAACATTGTGACGTTGGGCAAGTTACTTAACTTTTCTTATTTACCTCAGTGAAAAAGCTTACCAAGCAGGGTTTACCAAATGAGGTGGGTGTAAGAACTATATAAAACAAGTCTGAATCGCCTAACCAAGTGTTTGCGGCATACTGGGCCTTAATAAATGGTAATAATTGTTGTTACAAGAACACTCTCAAGTGGAGATTGTCCATGCTTCAACCCCTCTACAGATGGGGACATCTTCTTTGCCCTAGAGTCTCTTTCTTCACTTTGGAATCCCTTTCATCTTGAGCAGCTCTGACTATCGATAAATTCTTCCTTGATTCCCTGATTCGCTTCCACAGGAAAGTACCTCAGATACATAACTATAACTATCATCTCTACCAGAGCTTTCTCAAGATAAAATTTTTTGTCTCCTAGGATAGTGTTTCT
Source organism: Diceros bicornis minor (assembly GCF_020826845.1). NCBI lineage: Eukaryota > Metazoa > Chordata > Mammalia > Perissodactyla > Rhinocerotidae > Diceros > Diceros bicornis. Next base: position 53,769,213 of record NC_080747.1, read on the forward strand.
CAAGCTTTAATGTGCATACAAAAACCTGGGAGGCTTATTAAAATGCAGCTCCTGATTCTCTAGGCTGGAGATAGGGCTTGAGATTCTTTCATTTGTAAAAAATCCCCTAGTGATGTGAATACTGCTGCTCTGTGGACCATGCATCGAGTGGCAAGGCTGTATAGATACACTACCACCTTTCTTTACCATCCAAGAGTCCCTACGCTTTTGGCATTTTATTTTGTCAAGTTCTCTTTAAGCGTGTTGTCCAGGACAGAATTCACTATCCCAGGCAGAATCTAACCGCCAAAGAGTTTAACATCTCATTTATTCTGGGTTCTGCATTTCTTTTAATTCAGTCGAAGTCATAATGTAGTTTTGTAAACAACTGACTTATAGTGGTCTATCTTCTGACAAAAATTTCTAAGCAATTTTCACCTGTTAAAACATGTCTACTTTCTGTACTCATACTCTTGGATTTCTTTTTTTTTTGACCAAGGTTAGAGCCTTGCATTTATACCTGCTAAAATTAATCATTTAGTCCTACTTATTACTCTAACATAATTAAAGTCCTTTTGAAATTTCTGTTTTTCTTACCCACATATTTGTTTTCCTTTCCAGTGTATGTTATCAGTTACTTTGTTGAACATAACTTTCACATCGTCTGCCAAACCCAGAAAATATACTGTCTAGGATGTGGTGCAGAGCTGAGATCTTTGGTGGGCTGTGAAAAATATCCTACGTCTTTCAACAGCAATTCTTAATCATCATCCTTTGGATAGAGTTGTTTAGTTACTGAGCTACCTATTACCTTTGCATTCAGTTTATATTTATTTTTTCCAGAAGCCTTCCCATTTTACTTTGTCATTATGATATTAGTCATACTTTCTATTTTGAGAAGTGTGTTTAGTTCTTGAAAGTGTATTTGAAGGGAGACATTGACAAAATCAAGAACATTCAGAGGAGAAGAACCAAAATGGCAGGACATCTGGAAGTTAATGCTTTGAAATAAAGTAGTGATATTCATTTTCACCTATGGTTTGGAGATTCTCACTCATTTTATAATGTTTGGCCTGAAAAAGAGAAACTAAGGAATAGCTGTTCTACAGGTGAAGAAATAAATTTGATCCCTGTTGTTCCAGATAAAAGAGCAAATATCAATAGATTGAAGTTATTAGATTGCAGCTTTGATTTTCAATGTTATAAAGATATTTGCAAAAGTAGAACTAGCTACCACAAAATTGGCCAGATTTGGAGCTAGTAAGCTCCCCATTACTTGACATATTCAGTCTCAAAGTAGGCACCTGCATAAGGGTTTTCTGTGCTTTCTAAGATATTGGCCTATTGAGCTCTCATGTCTTTCGAACTTTAAGAATCTAAGTCCTTATATAGATTTAGGCTCATAGGTAGGCAGAATTTACTATGGTATCAAAAGTCAGAATTTTGGGGCTCAAAAGGAACTTGAGAAAATATAGTCCATCTATTTCTTAACACAGTATGGTTTAATAACTTGCCCAAGGTCACAGAGATCAGATCCAGCTCTCCTGCTGTCTGGGGCAATGTTTTGTCCACTAAATCCTGCTGCCACCTGCTTTACAGAGATACCCAGGAAGCCCTTGTTATCACCATGATAATTGGTACTGGAGAAAGGCCATAAGGTGAATCTACTTAGAAAGATATCCAATGTAATAGTAATAAAAAGATCTGACTGGTTATTATCTTGAAAAGTAAAACTAAAATTATGAAAAAAATAGTCATTTAATCTTATATTTAATAAAGTTTATGTTGCAACTATGCTCAGAATGGATAAATAATTAATCAAGTGTTAAGTTCATTTGAAACAATTATATGATAGCACAAATGCTATCTTTACTTCCAGTTTGCCTTTTGTAACACCATTGTCAAGAGGTGCTATGTTATGTGAAGGTCTCATTGGGTGGTCCAAGGGCCTCTCTTAATCCTTTGTCACTCGGAATCTCTTTTGAAGTGCCTGTCCTTATCATCCTGGTAATTTTCTTATTTTGGTTGTGAACTGCTCTAATTCCCTCAGATCTTTATATGTCAATGCTACAAATTTGATTTGAGCAGTTCTCCATTATCACAGTTAGCAACTTCCTACATCCATTGGAGATTTCAATTTCTCTTTGTAATTAATTTGATTACTTATGATCAACATGAGACTGGCCCAAGTGTTTGGCAGAAACAGACACTAGTATTAAGTGGAGAGGACTGAGAAAGGATTAATTATATATGTTATTAGTAAATATTTTGTGTTAGGATGACTTCTGTTTCCTTACACAATTTTTTAATTTAAAACTCTGAAGACCTGATCAATGAATACTAGGATAATGACTACTACCCCCACTAACTTTCCAAATAAATATGCAAGTGTAACATTATTTTAGAAAAGAATCTGAAAGAAGTCTTTCTCATTTTGCCTCAGCAATATTTGGGGGCATTGATTATTAATTGGAATGTAATAAAACTCAGAGTTTTTTAGCAACAATGGGGGTCCAACTTAACGTCAGTAACTTACTTCTTAAAGCAGTGTGCTGCGGTGATGAGCCACGTATTACTAATCAAGGTGGCCCCACACTGATGTACGTTATTACGCTGAAGGGAAGCTTGCCAAGGCCAGGCAGCCTTGGCCGCAATTTCTCCTGACATTATTCTGTTGACTATTAATGGAACAACTCGTTTACCACAACCTGAAAGAGATGAGATCATTAAGTTATAAAAAATATCTCTATAATCTTTGATACAGAGAGCCTAATAGAGTACTGCAATGCAATATTTGCATTTGTCATTATACAAACATGTACAAATTAATATCCTCTATGTTTCCTGATATGTTGATATATTGCTCACTCTTAATTTATAGATGTGGATATATACTGCCTACTGAAGCTGAGTTAAGATGCAAAGGGTTGACACTTCACGAAGTGTGTGTCCTGAGGATTTGTGGTGTCAAATATTTAGGTGACCAGGGAGTTCCTGCTAAGATTATTGTTTCCCAGTTTTAGGTGATCCAACAGTGTTATTTTGACATGAAGTCCTCACCAGAACTAGCCAAACAAGTAATTGCCCACTTGTTGGAACTCTTTCTCCTGTATATTTTTCTGAATGGCTAGTTCCTAAGGTGTACGTGGGTTAATGTATCATGACCAGTCTCTCATTTGTCAGGATGGAGGGTTCCATGTTTCCACATAAACACCACATTCACTATTGGTGGGAATAAATTGTACTCTATTATGTGCATCAGGTCAGACATTACTTTGCTGCTTAGGTTTCCTGCTAAGCATTAAGCCTGTTTAGAGAATGCTGCTAATAAAGAAAATATAGTAGGTTCAATTCTTGTTCCAACTAATTAGGTATCAAAAAAGAAAATTCATTTCATTGGTATTGATTACACTCCAACTGTGGCCAGTCATTTTAGAAATCTCCATCACTCTTCCATCACTCTAGTTTAGACTACCATTTTTCTCCTCTTGAGGACTGCAACAGCTTCCCAGTTCATCTCCCTGCCTCTAGTCTTGCTCCACCAATCCATTCTCCACACCGAAAACTGAGTGATCTTTCTGATATGTGTAAAACCCTTCAGTGACTTCTCATTGCCCTCCAAATAAAGTCGAAATGTTTCAATATAGTTCTGGTCCTTGATCACTATTAACCACACCCCATTCCCATGCCCCCCAACCCCCATTCTATGTTCCAGCTGCACTGACATTTTTCAATTACAGTAAATGACCATGTTCTTGCTTTTCTGAAGACATTTTTACATACTACTCCCCCTGCCCAGGACACTCATCCCACTTGTCACTTGATTCATGGCCTCTCCTCTCTGCTGTCTCAGGAATCACTTTCTGATCCCACAAGACCAGGTTAGCTGACTCTGTGATTGACTCTCATAGCACTGTGCACTTTCTCTGTCATAACGTTTATCACACTATTTTAACATTTTCTGATTTATTTATGTCTTCCCCTACCTTCTACTCTTAATTTCAGAGGAGGGATTATGTCTTATTCACAGTGGTATTCACTTTCTGGCACTTGGTAGATGTTAAAAAGATAGTTGTGGAGTGAACAATAAATGAATAAAAATGTATAGTGTGTTTGCAAGACACAGAGGCAAATGAATGCACACCCTTGCTCAAATTCATCGCTACTTCTATAAAATCTTTCAAAATTTAGGCCACAGTGATATGAAGTAAGCAAGTGGAGCTGCTGTCAACCATGAAGATGAGTATGTTTTATATGTCAACCACAGATAATGGGGTCTATCTCCTCCACATTTATCACTTTCTCATTATTTAATTTCTCAGCAGAAATCGCATTTCACAGCATTAAAAAAAAATTAGAAAAGCAAGTCCATTTATTCCAAACCAGAAATACATAATTTCTTCAAATTGTGTCCAAAAGTTCCACCATGAAAAATGTTTTTCTTGAACATGACAAAAAGGTCAGTCTCAGAGTTAGAAAAAAGTATTTTCATTTATTGCCCAATTGTTATTCTCTCCCAAAGAAAATGTGGGACATGGATGGGAAATTATGAGCTAATATTTGAAGGTATTGTCCTTTCTGATGTGGAAATTGAACTTGTTTTTATAGGCTAACTAGACTTACATGCTTCGACAGTTAGCTTCCCTGTTGATGAGCTCATTGCTGGAAAACAAAATAGAACAAAGAATGATAATTTGATATTATCCTGGGTGGTCTCGATGACCAGAAATTATCAGGGGATACTGACCATATATGGATTCTAGACAGTTGAGCATATAAATTAGTCAGGAGAATGGCTACCTGATATAACAGGATATGTGTATAATTTTTGCAGAGATTTATAGGCAATCTCTAATTAGGTGGATAATACCTCAAGCAGTGGGTGATTAAGGCACAAATAATGGATGATTAACACCCACAAATAGTTTGTATTAATACAGAACAGTGGTTTTCCACTGGTGCAGGATAAAGCCTCTTTGGATTTACTTCAGGAGATAGAGAAAGTGGGGAAAGAGGGAGCACGTAAATGGGATCTCCAGGCTCAAACACAACCTCAACCAGAACAGGTCTGCTTTTATCTCTTCTGTTTGTTTAAGATTTTACATAAGCCCTTCTTTGGTTAAAGGGTTTGGAAATGAAAAAAACTTTGAAACCTCCCACATAAACTATATTTAAAATACTTATAAAAAGCAGTTCCTAAATTATCAAAATGATTTTTTCTGAAGAATAAACTATAGTGTATTGTTATCCAATATCTGCTGAAAATTGGTAAAGGGCAATTATTGGACAGAATCTAGGATTAAATTCTGTCAGTTTCCAACAAAGTTAAGAATCTGATAAAGGAATACAAACATTTAAACTTAAGTTGGTGGAAGATTGCATGAAAACTGTGATGATTTTCACGATGAAATGGCTTACTGAGCAGAATGAGGATAAACTGTTGTACTTATTTCTATCAGTGCCATGTTTCTCAGACTCATATTTGCTGCACCTAACTTCCCATTGTGCAAAATAAGAATATTTCCTTCTACTCACCTTCTATAAATCCCACTTGGGAAGCTAGTGATGATGAACTCTGCAAAGTGGGAGTTTTGAAAATATCCAATTCAAGGAAATCCTTATAGGTATGCCCAAATCATTATATGGTGAAGAATCAATTGCTCAGGACGGATTCTCAGTGCTTACTTTATGGAAGGAACTCAATTTTCTGTCGCATGTATTTTTAAGGTAGTAAATGTCTTATTTCATTTTTTTAAAAACTAATTTAATATGTCCCATGTTAGTAATGCATTAAAATGAAAAATAGTATAATGTTAGAGTTCTTCAGTTAAACATTCTTCAGCTTAGTTTGAGCAAGATGCAAATCACCTCTTTCCAGGAATGATATCAGGTTAAGTGTAATGGTTTTGAGTGTAATGGATTTTTAAGGATTGCATTTTTAGAGAGAATGATTACACCTGGAGGTAAACTACCCGTATACAAGTAACTAGCTATTAAAAATGTCTAATTTGACCAAGTATTTTTACTTTCCATGTCTAGGAGTGAAAAGAAACATTAACACCTTAGTCTTGAAAGTAACCTTCTAACACACTTCTGAGCTGGAAGTAATTTAGTTAGTATTCAGGGCTCTACATGCTACAAGTAACATAATGGGAACTGGAACACACACCAACTGAAATGTAGGCAGTGAGCTGCTCTTCCCCAGCCATGGTATTTGCAAGGCAAAGATGTTGATTTTAGCTTTGCTTTGACGCATTGTATCGCATGAAGGACCCACAGAAGAATAATAGTTATTCTTGACAAATTATGGGTAAATCTTGGGCTGCAGGGTTATTTCTAGACTTGGTCTAGAATTTTGGCAGTTTTCCATTCATCGGGAGTCCCCAAAATTAAGTGTTCCTGGAGAGTAATGTTGTTGCCTATAAGAATTGCCTCGAGGGATCTACTGAGCTTTCCGTCAAATGGGCTTTTCCTAAGCGCCAGCAAACGCTGCTCTTTTTACATTTGGAATTTTGGAAAACTTCAAGGTTCTAGCTTTATCTACTACCAGTCAATCCCCCGCATTAATGCTTTCAGGATTCCAAAGCATACGCACAATTTACTAGCTTTCTAAGTGGTAATAGCCTATATGTTTCATATTGTATTTTCTATTTTCTTGTATATCTTCATGGTATTTCTGTGATTTCAGGAAGAACAAATATTATCATTGCAATTTTGCAGATGAGAAAATGGAGGCAAATATATGGGCCAATTAGTTGGGTGGTCCTGCAGTGATCTGGTGGAGTCAGAATTAGGTAACTCTCAAATCAGGTTCTCCATCAGCACATCCTGCCCTTTAATCTACTGCAGTCATTAAAATAAGCTGCAGCTCACAAACTGAGCCTGTAAGAAATAAAAAGTCCAGGCAACCAGTGGCCATTTCATGCTTCATTTCTGGTTTCAGATAGCTCAGCCTTCTAAATTCCCGGCAAATTAACTGGTTATTGGAAATTACATAGAACACCTCATGTAACTTATCAGAATTGCCACTATTTCACAACCTTGATTCAGGTGTTTCCCCACCTAACAAAGAAGGTGGATTAAGCTTTTGACAGGTTCTTCCCTCCAGGGTTGGGAGAGGTTCCCAGCTTTATTCTCCGAGTAGCTGACTGTCACATCAGCAAACTCTTGCCCATCCCATTCCCCCAGATTTTGACTTCCTGGTCAGGTTTCCTCTTGAAGAGTCAGCCAGACTCTTACAAGGGTAGGGCATCCTGTTTCACATCTGATATTAATCACTTACTCTGATTCTCTTCTGTGACTCTCTTAAGTCTGGTGTCCATTGGAATCTGTAGGGGAACTCTGCGTTTGTCTGACAAAAGTACGTGCTTGTGGAAGCAGCTTAATGTATAAGGGCAAAGGGGTATCTGTGTAGCTGGACTCCTCAGAGCTTTTAATATGCTAATATAAGGGATGAATTTCCAAGAGATAAATATCATAGACAGAATTTCTAAAATGTGTTTGACCACAGAACACTTTTTTCATAGAGCCTCTCAAGAAATTAGAGATCTAGATTTGAATCTTAACTCCTTTTAATTGTTAGAGTCCTTGACTTTTTTTGCCCCTCTTTCACATCTATGAAGGTGAATTTGTCTATTTCTTGGGATGTAGAAATTAGCTGCTTGTAAAGGGCATAAACAAGGGCCTTGATAAAGGTTGATTCTCTTTTTAGAGAAGCGATAATGGTATAATGGTTCCAGTGATTTTTTTTCTAGTTTATAGTTTTTAAAGCATTGCTTATAAGATGGCTTTGGTGGTTCCAAAGTTGGTTTACCATTTTCCCAAATGCCCATACAAAAAAAGTTAATAAAAACTTCATAATTTCAATATTTACAGAAACTATCCATATCTTTAAAAGGCAACAAATGAGTTTATGCCTTAGGAAGGTCCACCTAGAAAAACAGTCATTGCTAAACACTTGGTATTTTCACTTGCTTAGTCATGGAGGCAGTGGCTGTGTCAGATTAACGCTCTGTTAGTGGTAAAGATTTGCAAATGGAATGAGCGCTAATTACTGGAGGAAAAACCACTTGGCAACTAACTTCAGACATGCTTTCATCTGAGAATAATAAAACCTTGAAATGTCACTTTTTCATCTTGAAATTTTTTTCCATCTGAGTTCTAGCTATTATTTGGAATGGAAATAAGGCAAGTAAGTTTAAGATTAGACATAAAATTGACCTAATTCACATTGCACCTTTGTAAGGTACCTACGTACTTACCATTAACTTGAACTGACGAGGCATTTATTGACAAGGCTCTTGTATTCCTTATATTCTGGTTTAAGATGCTATGGATTTTCTTCTTTCTTACTGCCCTTTGCTCAGCAGAGGAGAACTGGAACACCATAATGACATCTGCTTTCACACCATCTTCCTCTGGACTGTGACAGGCAAGAGAAAGGTGCATATTCAAGGAATACATCCGGTATTATCTTACACCCTTCCCTGTATTTTCTTCCCCTGAATTATGCCTCAATTGCTGCAAGTGTCAAGAACTAATCTCACATTAACATGCACCTATATGTCACTCTCTGACCCAAGATTATTTCACATGCTCCCTCGTCAAGTTTTCATTGTTTTGAGTGCATTTTCCCCATTAATTTGAAGGCTTGTTATAGCAGTTGGTAAAACTCAGACATCAAAAAATTATCATCAAAATCATAAACTCTGAGAATTGTAAGAAACTTTGGTGGTCTCTTCTGCCAATCACTCATGGTCGGATACCTGAATCACCTCTACAGCATCCATGACAAGTGGTCCTTTAATCCCAGCACAGTAATTAAAATGATGGGAGAATTTACTTCCCTAAAAAGGCTATTTCTCTTTGGTCAGCTCTGATTTTAAGAGAGTTCTTCAATTTGAGTTGAAATATATCTCTTTATATCTTCCATTTAGTTGGGCCTAGGTTACCAGTTGAGACATACATAAAACCGTCAGTTCCTTCTTCTACATAAAATATTTGAAGACAGTGATATTCTTGGTCCCTGAGTCTTCCCCAGATTAGACATGTTTAGTTCCTTGAACTTTTTCATATAAACAGGTTCAAGTCCCTTCACCTGTGGTACTGAATTTTTACACACTCTTAAAATAGGAAAACCAAACAATTTAAGGTCTTTAAAAAAATTGAAACATATGTATTGATCTTCCATATCTCTTATTTTTATACTTAAAAGATCCAAGCTCTAAAAATCACTAAAGGCCTATTTTCCTGAATCCTTTGACTAAAAAGTGAGGAAATCGTATTGATTCTGAGGCATTTTATATGTTGTGGTACATTTAGGCTCTGGAATGTAAAGATATAAATAATCAGAATTTTATGTCAAATTGGAAAACATATAACCAAGTAATTTTCCCTCTAAATCAGAAGGAAAACATTGTTTCCCAGGTGGAATTTCTCTGGACCCACACAAAAACTTACATAGTGAAAATGGTTACAAATTTAAAGGAGTTCATAAGATTATGAAAATGTTGCTAGAATGTTATGGCAAACCAGAATTTGAAAATAGAAGGCATGAAATCTGGAAAGTTTCAGAAAATATGTGCTTTTTATCTCCTAAATATTAGAGAATTTGTCCAATTTATATTATTAAATCCTTCTAGAGGTCACTAGTTACACTAGGAACTTGGAGTAAGTCTGCCAATAAGGCATTAGTCAGACGGTGAGAAAAGTGATTATTATTTCCTTCAAATAAATCTGTCTGAATATATTCATTTTCTTTAGGAAGATGAGTCATAGAGGCCCATAGGTTTGCACCTATTACATCTATGTTCTGCTATGTGCTTTCCAAATAACACAATTGAAACCTCTGAGCAATTTCTGCAACTGATATGAGTCTTCCTCCTCCACCACAACAAACAGAAAATTTATTAAAACAAGAACATCTTTTTGTTTGGGCATGCCTCCTGTCACAAAATCTTCATTGAAGGTAAAACTTATGATCCCATTTTGTAGTCAACTTTGCCATCTTAATATTTTTGAAATGACATGTCTATTGAAAGAATACAACTCGGTTCATGCAGTGACATGCTGCTGGGTTTTCCCAAGGCCATGGGTTCTGGTAGGCCTAGGCCTTACAATTGGTTGATGGGGTTTGAATCCTGATTCCGTCACTTGGGGAAACTGTCACTTGGGGAAATTTGAACATATCACTTAACTTCCCTGAGTCTTAGATTTTGTTTTTACAAAATGGTGGTCAGCCCTATATCTTGAGACTGTTGTAGAGATAGTATCTATGAGAAACCCTAGCCAAGAGCCAAGCCCATAGTGACAACAATAATGAGGGTTTCTGTCTCCTTTGCCCTTTGTCCCTGCAGGCTGTGACTCCACCTTTGCCCAAACATACGTACGTCAGTCTGACCACTTGGTTCTTGATATAATGCTTGTTCAAGGCGGAATCTATAAATATCTCATCCACCTGTTATTACAAGAGAGAAACTCCGTATAAATAGGATTTTTTATGATAAGAATATACCCCTGATTAAATGTTAAAGCAATAGGAAGAAGTTTTAACATGGTAATTTCATTATTTAAACCAGTGGTTCTCAACTATCACAATGCAACAGAATCATTTGCAGAATTTTTTTAAAAAAAATTATAGATGCTGGCACCTCTCTACCAGAGTTTTGGTTATAATTGGTCTGGAGGGGACCTAGGTGTTCATATTTGTAAAAATCTCCCCAGGTGATTCTAATGTGTAGGTATTTGGAGTAGAAGATATCTTCCTAAAACTCCATGGAAGGTGAAGCAGAAAGATACAGAGCAGAGACTCCCGGGACACGGAGGGAGATCTTGAGAGGTGATGGAAAGAACCTTGGCTCAGTACTGGGTTTGAAGCCTATCCTGCTGCTCATGAACTGGGCGACCTTGGAAAAGTTACTGAACCAATTTGAACCTCAGTTTTCTAACCTGTAAAACAAAAATGTTGATATGCTACTCATAGGTCTGTAAAGGTTAAACATATATAAAATGCTGGCTATATTTTGGTAGTGAACTGCTAGGGGCTCCCTAGCACCCATTCTGGCATTACAGGTCTCAGATTTCTCTACAGGTCTTTGGTTGTCAGTACAGGGAAGAGGCATTAGGGATTTAGGAGGGAAGCAACGACTTTTTAATTGTTGATTGTGTGGGCCCTAGCATAAATTAAGAGGAAGAAAGAGTAAGGTGGTGTTGCAGGTTTAGGTCAAAGTTGTGTTAGTTTATGTCACCAAGGAAGGAGAAGAAAAGTTACTGTTTTGGGTCTATTTGCAGGGAATTTTAAGTGCCTGCCACAGCATCGTGGTGCTGTGGCTTATCACATGGATTTTGGCTTGCAGTATCCCGTAGTGACCACTTGGTGGTAACAGTGTCATCTGAATGCTGGCACTGCATTTCACTTTTGAAAGATGAGCCAAATGAGCAAAACTCATGTCTAAATGGCACTTGGACATATTACATGAATTTCCCTGGCATCATGTAGATAATAAACTGGGACTTAAACCTACGTCGGTCTGTGGGCCATCTCTTTTTATCAATCACACAACCTCCTTGTTAAATATGATGTACATTTTACTTCAAATTCTTTCATAGAATACATAACAATAAGTTATAAAATAAACAGTTGGTGGACTTAAAGATAAAGTATAAAACTTGTAAAGATATGGTTGGTAATATATTTGTAAACTTAAGATCAAAGACAGTATTTAGAAAATAGAGAAGTTGCTAGAATCCAAAATATACATTTACTGCTTTTAAATAAGGAAAGCTTAAATGGGCTGAGGAGGTGTGGGGTTTATAAGGTAGAAACGAACTGTTTTGGAATATATGTTTTCACAAGAGTGACACTGTTGTAATCATTTCTCTTCTTGTCACCCACAGCCAGTCCTATTAATCAGTATCTGGGGGAAATCGAAAAAAAAAAAAAAGGCAAACAAAAACAACAGGGAGAAAAGTGATGAATATTAAAACGAAGAAAAGTAAATAGCAGAAGTTTGGTTTGTAATTATCCTCTGAAATTCCACGTGAAATTGATCCCTTGGCTGTTTGTAACTTGGTGGTGAAGGTATTGGATTAAGTTTTTGACTCTGGATGACATCATTCATCTGGCAACACGCCTGCTGAAAAGAATATCTAAACCCAGCATCAATTCCATCTTGAAATGGTTCAGTTGTCTAGGAAGATAGGAGATGAAAGAATAAGAAGAATCTAGGTAGAAGTAACTTTGGTAATTACAGACATAAAGAAGTTTCTTCTTTATAATTCAAATTCTAGGACCTGCCCCTATAAAGCCTCATTGATTAGGTCTGGGGTGAGACCGAGGATCTTCAGGTGATCCAGGTAGCCTGAGGAAAACACTTTGAGAAACGCTGGGGCGCAGGGACTGGCTGAAAGTATTCCTACACTAATGAAATTTACAACAAGGAAAATTAGAGAAAACATGAGCATAAATTTGATTGCTGAATGAAGCTTATGTACAAATTAGCTTTCTAGATATCCCGAAAAAATGTTTCCAGGCAGATTACAGCTTACCTCATAAGAAACTTTCTGCCAACACTCTGGCATTCTAAATTCTCAGAAGTTTTGGAGGACAATTTTTTTTTTTAAGCTATGTGCCAGCTTGTTATAAATTTATTATTTACACAACCTAATAGAGATAGTGATTTATAAATCTATCCTGCCTCCCTTCTGGAGGCCTTTGTAGAGTTTTGTAGTTGGAGTTAGTCTCCTGACATTGAACAAAAGACTCCTTTTCAGTGTAGTACTTCTTTATGTTTGATGATTTTGAAATGCTGGAAATTGCACTGCGATTAAGTTCTAAGAGGGCAGTTGAAGGTTAATTGGGTGTTTAATGAAAAAGTTAGGGAGAGGCTGTCAACTCAAACAGACACGCCCAACCATTCTGCTGTCATTCCCGAACTAACTCTTTACATATGTTGCCCGCCTTTCACTATTGGATGCTCCCAGCTGGATCCTCTCACAGCAATCTTTGTATTCACATAGAGAGTGTTTCAGGGCTGCCACTGCAAGCTTCAGATAGATATGCTTCTGAAGATTCGCCAATGGAATATAAAAGCAGTTTCTTCCACCATCACACCAGATGAGCCCCTGAGAACTACAGGAACCAAAAACATGCCGTGAAGAAAACTTTGGATCCTGTTGTGTTCTCTTAATTATAATGAGTACCACACAAAAGATGTTATTAGAGATGCTTTTAAAAAAACACAGCTTTGGCGTTAAATAAGAGTTAATTGAAGTTATCTTGCTACCAGGGCTGAACTCAAGACAGAAATAGAGAATAGAGCACAACTGTATTTAAGTCTCTGGTCACAGAGTCAGACATTCAAGGGCCTCACTGTCTGTCGCCAATCCCTCACCCGTCTTCAACACCACCACTACCTTTCAGTCTGGGCAACGCTGTTTTCTGGCACGGCCCTGGTTTTCCTATGTCCTTGCCCTTCTCAGGCTATTCATTTGGCCTGCAGCAACCTCCCGCATTCTGCTAGCTCTGCTTTTCTGAATCATAACTCTCCTTCAAGGTCTGTTTCAGATGATACCTTCTTTGGGGTTACTCCTTAAACCTCAGAGTAATCTTTCCTCCTCCTGTCTTAATTTTTCTTATCCCTCTTCTACCTTCTACTCTTTAACATAGTCGTTTATGCAAATATACTATCTTCTCTACTAAACTGCAAACGCTTTATGGATGGGGATGGTAATTCATCTTTTCATACTCTACATATGCAGGAATGTAGCATGTTTTTGTTGAATGAATGAATGAAAGTGAGAATTTATTTATCAGAAAGACTTGCATTTACCAAGAAACTTTTACAGGAATTTTCAATGAGCTTTACATAAGATTGTGATCAGTGATCCTGGAGAAAAAAGAAAACTGACCATGAATTATTCAAAGGGAATTTTTTTTCCTTGTTGACATTTGCAGGTAATTTGATTCCTTGTGGAAAAAATCCTCCATGGTGAGACTACATTAGTTATATTAGTAGAAATAGTTATCACTGTTGTCTGCCACCTGTGCACCAAGCACAAACTCCATTGTATATGAGCTCATTTGTTTTTCACATCAACCCTCTGAGATGAATACTATTATTTTCTGCATCATATAGATGAGGAAGTGACTTGGCCAAGGTGACACAGCAATAAGCCAGCTGACCTCAGGTTGAGCACACAGGTGGGTTCTTACTAAGAGCTCCTACCCACTGACGTGTAGCAAGCAGCATGTAAGGGGACCAGAAACTGTTAACACACTCTCCACAGGCAGCCTGTTTTCTTTGATTCCAAAAATGAGGACCATAATCTTGACAGTTTTTGTTGCAATCCTTTGAAGTTGTTATTGTATCTATTTAAAACTCTAGATTTTTGGCAAAACCCAAGATTCAAGATGTCAGCTGTGAATCATTATCCTAAGCCTATATAGAATATGGACAACCTGAGCACTGATGGTGCTCACAGGATTTTGAGGCTTGTTGGCCTTCTGGGAATCAGGTCACTTTGTTTTCACAAAAGTCCTCTTTTTAACTCCCACAGCTTTGAGCCCAGTGCTGTGTCCTCTGGAGAAGGTAGTTGAATCCAGTGTCATATGGGGTCTGTGGGTGTGTGGGTGGAGTGCCAGGGAAATACAACTTTCTGATTACCCTAAACTAGGGGGTAATGATATCACCAAATGAGTTGTGACCTTATGTGGTGTTATCAAACTTATTTCTTTGATTACACTAATCCTTCCTCAGTGTTTCTTTGTGGAATGAAACAGACAGACATCTATGACACATATAGCAAGTAGCAATATATTGGATAACCTTATCCCAAATTGGTTTGTATTCCTGAGATTGAGAGGCCAAGTAAATTCATAAAATTAAAAAGTTTGTAATTAACAGTTATAAAGGATAAATTGTTAACTTTCAGTGTACCAAAAAAACCTAGATCTCCAAATTACCTTTTTAAAAGAGGAAAATATTTAATTTGTATCTATTTGAAGTTGTACTAAAGATATTTAAACCAGAATACCAGAAGCAAAGCCAGGTCATTATTTAGAAAGTTCCTGTCCTCTCCAGGTGTGTTGTCCTTGAAATCTCTAAATTTGATTATTCTATCAAAGAGAAAGGGAGAGAGAGAATCATTTCTCTTAGACTCTTTTATACTGTCTGAATGATAAATGATAATCTAAGTAGGTTATCCAGCACAGTGAAGACTGTGCTATGTTTATAACTTTATAAGAAAGTTTAGAGATGGCTCATATTGCTTCCTTTCTCAAAAAAATTCCCACAGAAAACACCCATTCACATCTTTCCTCCAATCATAGATTGTTTATGCTAGACACAAATATGCAAATATATCCATCAACCTCCTCCTTCTCTCTATTACAGTTGCTTCTACTGTTTCTTCCTCATCAAAAGCTGATACTATTTTTGTATAGTAATAGTAACAGAATAGTAACAGAAGACAAAAAGATCATTATATAATGATTGCAGGGTCAATTCATCAAGAAGATATAAGAATCATATATGTACCCAACATCAGAGCACCTAAATGTATTAAGCAAATACTAAAAGATCTGAAGGGAGAAATAGACAACTAAATAATAATAGTAGGAGACTTCAGTACCCCACTTTCATCAATGAATAGATCATCCAGACAGAAATTTAACAAGGAAATGTTGGACTTGAACCATATCTTAGACCAAATGGCCCTAACAAACATATACAACAACAGCAGAATATACATTCTTCTCAAGCACACATAGAACATTCTACAGGATAGATCATATGATAGGTCACAAAACAAGTCTTAGCAAATATTCAAGAAGCTTGAAATCATGCCAAATATCTTTTCTCACTACAGTGGTACAAGACTAGAAATCAATAGCAAGAGAAAAGGTGGAAAATTCACAAATATATTTAAATAAAACAGCACACTCCTGAACAACCAGTGGGTCAACGAAGAAGTCAAAAGGGAAATCAAAAAATATCTTGAAACAAATGAAAATGGAACACAACATACCAAAACCTATGGGATGCTGCAAAAGCAGTTCTAAGAGGGAAGTTTAGAGCAATAAATGCCTACCTTAAGAAAAAAGAACAATCTCAAATAAACAAATTAACTTTACACCTCAAAGAACTAGAAAAAGAAGAAGAAATTAAGTCCAAAGTTAGCAGAAGGAAGAAAATAACAAAGATCAGAGCAGAAATAAATAAAATAGAGAACAACAACAACAAAAAAATAGAAAAGATTGACAAAACTAAGAGCTTTTTTTTTTTTTTTTTTAAAGATAAACAAAGTTGACAAACCTTTAGCTAGACTAACTGGAAAAAAAAAAGACTCAAATAAATAAAATCAGAAACAAAAGAGGAGACATTACAACTGATACCACAGAAATACAAAGGATCATAAGAGATTACTATGAACAATTATATGCCAACAAATTGGATAAACTAGAAGAATTGGATAAATTCCTAGAAACACACAACTTACCAAGACTGAACAAGGAAGAAATAGAATATCTGAGCAGACCAGTAACAGGCCAGAGTAAGGAGATTGAATCAGTAATGAAAAATCTCCCAAAAAGGAAAAGCCCAGAACTATATGGTTTCACAAGGGAATTTTATCAAACATTTAAAGAGGAATTAATGCCAATCCTTCTCAAACTCTTCTAACATATTGAAGTGGGGGAAACCCCAAACTCATTTTACGAGGCCAGCATTACCCTGATACCGAAACCTGATAAAAACACTACAAGAAAAGAAAACTACAGACCAATATCCTTGATGAATAGAGATACAAAAATTATCAACAAAATATTAACAAACCAAATTCAGTAGCATATTAAAAGGTTCATATACCATGATCAAGTGAGATTTATAGCTGGAATACAAGGATGGTTCAACATATGCAAACAAATAAATGTGATATACCACATTAATAGAATGAAAGATAAGAATTATATGATCATCTCAATAGATACAGAAAAATTATTTGACAAAATACAATATCCACTCATGATAAAGACACTCAACAAATTGCATATAGAAGGAACACACCTCAACGTGATAAAGTACTTATATGACAAGCCTACAGCTTACATCATACTCTACAGTGAAAGGTTGAAAGCTTTTCCTCTAAGCTCAGGAACAAGATAACGAGGGTGCCCACTCTCACTACTCCTATTTAACACAGTACTGGAAGTTGTAGCCGGAGCAATCAGGTAAGAAAAAGAAATAAAAGTCATTCCAATGAGAAAGGAGGAAATAAAATTATCTTTATTTGCAGATGATATGATCTTATATAGAAAATCCTACAGACTCCACCAAAAAACTGTTAGAATTAACTGATGAATTCAGTAACGTTGCATAATAGAAAAATCAACATACAGAAATCAATTGTTTCTATACTTTAACAATGAAATATCTGAAAAAAAATAAAGAAAACAATCTCATTCACAATAGCATCAAAAACAATAAAATACTCAAAAATAAAATTAACCAATGAAGCAAAAGATATATACAATGAAAACTACAAGACTTTGATGAAAGGAACCCTTGTGCACTGTTGGTGGGAATGTAAATTGGTAAAGCCACTATGGCAAACAGTATGGAGATTCCTCAAAAAATTACAAATAGGACTACCACAAGATCCAGCAATCCCGCTTCTGGGTATATATCCAAAGGAAATGAAAACAGGATCTGGAAAAGATATCTACACTCCCATGTTCATTGTAGCATTATTTACAATAGCCAAGATATAGAAACAAACTAAGTATGTGTCAATGGATGAATGGATAAAGAAGATGTGATACACACACACACACACACGCATGCACTCGGTGGAATATGGTTCAGCCATGAGAAAGAAAGAAATCTTGCCATTTACAACAAGATGGATGGACCTTGAAGGCATTATGCTAAGTGAAATAAGTCAGACAGACTAAGACAAATATTGTGTTATATCACTTATACATGGAATCTAAAAAGCTGAACTCATAGAAATGGAGAGTGGAATGGTGGATATCCCTCTAGGGGGTGGGGGTAACAGGGAGATATTGGTCAAACGGTACCAACTTCCGTTTACAAGATGAATAAGTTCTGGGGATCCAAAGTACAGTGTGGTAGTTATAGTTAATAATACTCTGTTATATACTTGAAAGTTGCCAAGAGAGGTGACCTTAAATGTTCTCATCACAAAAAAGAAATAGTAATTATGTGATGTGATGGAGGTGTTACAGTGGTAATCATTTTGCAATACCATATGAACACATTTTATACCTTAAACTTACGCATGTTATATGTCAATTATATCTCAATGCAACTAGAAAAAAAAACTGATCCAAGGAAGTGAGGAAACTGAGAATGAGGACATCTTAATAAGTAAACCCAATGTGTTGGTTAAGTAAAAGTGACCTAGTACAGCATATTGGATTTATAATCTTTATGGATTTAAAAATTAAATGGGATAAGAATTGATGTAGAATTGAACTTTCTGTCTCAGCTAAGTCCCTTCTTGACAGGTAGAACAATTTAGTGGAAAGAACACATATCGAAGTTATCTATATATGGATTCAAATCTTCTCTCCATCATTTACTAGCTGTGGACCTTAACTTCAGAGGCTTAGATCTCTTATCTGTGCCGTGTGGATAATAATGCCTGCTTTGTAGTGTTATATTGCAAATTAGACATGAAATATACAACAATTAGCATTTTCTTTCAGGATTTAAATTAAGCACATTGAAGATAGAGGTGGTGATACATGTCTTTCTCTTTCAGTCATGCCTAATCTTCAGTTACAACATGAATGTAAGTCTGAGCCCTCGAGTAAGGACTCAATCACATTCTACAGCCAATTTTTCTAACCTCTGAACATGAAGTTTCTTGATAATCTTTGCCTGTCTTTTTGCTCAAATCTTACAAATCCAATCTCTTCTCTCTAGGCAACAGAGCCACAGCCCAAGACCAAGCATTGGGCATCTTTTAATTCTCTTTCCCTATGCAACTCCAAACTTCAGATAGTCTAATGCCTTTGCCAAGTTTAAGTTTACCTTGGCCCAGTTGCTTCTTCTCAATAGAAGCACTTCATGCTTCAGTGTAGATCAGAGCCAAATCTCTTATTTTGTCTTCTAATTTCTTTAGAGAGTATTCCTAACTACATTTATCTCCTTGCATCAGATTCTGTTTTCAAGTTCTTTGTCTCTACAACTCTAGACACATAGTCTCAAGGATATTTTGAGGATCATTTCGGGCCCTGTATTCTGGTGTTCCTAGGTACGAAGAATATAAGATTTAGAACTACTTTGGGCACAGGAACAGGGAGCAGTATTTTTGCCGACAGACAACCCTATGAGAATTCCTAGCTGTTGCTATTGTTAATACAGATGATGGTCACTGGCCCATGTTAATAGTATAATCGAAAGAAAATAATGTACCAGGGGTAATTACTTGATTTCTTGTATTTTGTGGGATGGTAGATGGGAAATAAAATCACACAAATGATTCTTCTGGATGACAGAAGTTTATTAAGAACATATAGTGCCAAATCCTAACTAAATCATTTACTAGCTGTATGATCTTGAGTAAACTAACTTTTCTGTACTTTTATTTTCTCATCTATAGAATCATGATAGTAACTGTACCAGCCTCATAAGGTTGTTGTTGAGGATTAACTAAAATAATACACATAAAGTGCTTAGTGTGGTACTTGGCATGCAATACATGTTAGCTATTACTATTGTTATGATGTTACAACTTTATAACTTTCACATTTGTAATGACCCTATAACTTAAAAATATTTCTGAATTATGTTTCTCCAAGTGGAACACTCCCTCAGTCATTGTCTCTACTCAAATTTATATAATGACGAAAGTGACCTACCCATTTGGGTGTGTCGTGAATTACTGGTGACTGGTTACTGGACTCTTCTCTAAAAAATGATTTCAAAGATGAGATATGTCTGTGCCACTATCTCAGGGAACTGGGATGGGTTTTAGCAGGATATGAGCATGAGCTCATTTTACTTTTTATCTCCATTTGCATTCAAATCAGTAAATCCCAAATTATGAGGAGGAACAGGACCTGCAACCCGTCTTTCTTGGCCGTCTAATTAACACCAATATAGGGCAGAGAGAAGAATCTGGTTTTATGCATTGAGATTTAGCAACAATAAAGAGGAGTGGCTTAGGATGAGGCAGGAACTCTTCCAGTAATTCCTCTAAAGGTAACTGGGTGGGGAGCGGAGGGAAAGGGATATCTGTCTCATTTAAACAAGGGTAAAATAATACAAAGCCTTTCCTAACCATGGGAACCCTAGTTGATCTTCCTTTTCTTTTAAGTTTTTCTGTATTGTTGTCCTCAACACACAATTTAGTTCTTAATTATATCATGTCATGCTGTTCAATTTCACGTGTGTTACTCTCATCTCTCCAAAGATATTGGAAGCAGTTTGAGGAAGCAGATCATGTTTCCTTTTCTGTAAGACTCAGGTGCCAAGAAATGACAAGAGCAGAATAATGATACCATATATTGGGAAGACAAATTCTTTATTTATATTGGAAAAACTGGCTCACTATATGCAGAATAAAACCTGGGTTCCTACCTAACATCACACTTAAAGGTGGACTCCAGATGCATTAAAGACCTAATGTAAAAGGTGAAACTATAAAGTTAATAGGAGAGAATATAGTAAAATATTTTATAACTTGGAGAATGACTTCTTAAAAAGAGTTTTAAAAACATAACCATAAGGCAAAGAAAGTTGATGAATATGATTACTTTAAAATTATGGATTTCTGTTTCATCAAGGACAACATGGTCCAAATTAATAGAAGACAGAATGAATAAATGCAATGTCTACAACCAACAAACTATTTATATCTAGAAAATATAAGGAATCCTGCAAAGCAATACTAATAAAACAAAACAAGTCTAATAGAAAAATAGGCAAAGGATAGGTACAGGCAGTTTATAGAAACGAAAGCCCAAAAGGCTAATAAGTATAAGTAATAATGCAAACTTATTAGTAATTAGAAAAATGCAAATTAAGTCATAAATAAGATGCAACTTAATGCCTATTAGGCTGGCCAAAATTAGAAAGCCAAATAATACCAAGTGTTGGCAAAGACATGAGGACATAGGAATCCTCATGCACTGCAGATGGGAGTGCACACTGATTCAGCCATTTTGAAGAGCAATCCAGCACCAATAAGTCAAATTGGGTATGCACACCCAATGCCCCAGTAATTCTGCTTCCAGAAGAACCTGCATTGGTCCACAGGGGAATAAGTACTAGGCTGTTTGGTGCAGCATTTCTTGGGATGATGAGCAGGAGGTAAAACGTGGTAGATATATACTATGAATCATCATGCAGCAGTTAGTAGTAGTGAATTAGATGTACATTTAGCAACATGAATAGATCTTAAAAAACAGATCTGAGTAAAAAAGGATGAAATAAATCTATGAAAGTATGAACTAAAAAGTGCTGCAATGGACTGAATATTTGTTTCCCCCCAAAATTCATATGTTGACATCCTACCCCCCAATGTGATAGTATTAGGAGTTGGTGTCTTTGGAAGGTGATTAGGTCATGTATGGGGTTAGTGCCCTTATAAAAGAGACCCCAGAGCACTCTTTAGCTCTCTGCTCTCCACCATGTGAAGGTACACCGAGAAGTCTACAGTCTGCAACCTAAAAGAGAGTCTTCACCAGAACCTGACCGTGCTGGTACCCTGGTCTCAGATTTCCAGCCTCCAGAAGTGGGAGAAATAAATTTATGTTGTTTGTAAGCCACTCAGTCTATGATACTTTGTTATAGCAACCCAAACTGACTAAAACAAGTGATTTATAACACAAAGAATAAATTAAAATCGTGTGCACACAAAACAACAAAATACATTTTCGCAAAAATGAGTGTAAAGAAAAGAATACACAGGAAATACAGGTGGTTGCCTGCAGGGGAGGTGAATGGGAGTGTCTTATGAGAATAAAGAAGAATAAATGAATAATGACAACTAGAAGAGGGCCTTGCACACGATCATGATGATAATGTGTCACTACCTCACTCAGCCTTTGCACTTGAGGTTTCTTCACTCCTAGAAATGCATGCTTTACTAATACTTAAAAGTCCACTTTCAAAGACAGTTTCTGTTATAGACGCACTTCTGCATTTCTTTCACTTCCTTTTAAAAGACCTATTGCATTCCTGTCCATTTACGTTCAGTAAAGACAATGCCTTAGTTAGCCTCAAACAACAATACCAACAATGTCAACTATAAAACATAAAGAAAACAGATTTTTGGGGCCAACCCGGTGGCGGAGCAGTTAAGTGTGCACGCTCCGCTTTGGCAGCCTGGGGTTCACAGGTTCAGATCCCGGGCGTGCACCGATGCACCGCTTGGCAAGCCATGCTGTGGCGGTGTCCCATATAAAGTAGAGGAAGATGGGGCATAGATGTTAGCCCAGGACCAATCTTCCTCAGCAAAAAAGAGGAGGATTGGCATCAGATGTTAGCTCAGGGCTGATCTTCCTCACACACACACAAAAAAGAAAACGGATTTTAAACTTTCTCTATAAATTGTAAACATTTCCCATTGTTCAAATAATTTTTATATCTTTTTAACTAAGCAAATTAATTTTTTTTTCCTTGAGGAGGTTATGTGGAGTCACTCAGGGTTAGAGGCATAAAGGAAGTACTGGGTTATGTAACTAGGATTTTCCTGGCATTCTTGAAGAAATGATTACAAATTCTATTTTCTAAGGTGCTCTGAATATAAAAGAATGTAAGTATATATATCAATCTATAAATGTTAATTATTGACTTAGAGCAGATGAGACATCAAAATAGAAAAAGTGTGCATCTTCAATGATTGAAAATATAGATTATAAACTCCATTTCCATCTCCAAATTTATTATTGTAAGTATATTGCAAATGAGTCTGCATGGGGCAAAGATCAGATGGTGATATGGAAAAAGGAAAATTGATTTGAGAAAGAAAGAAATGTCTTGAAAAAAAAAAAGATTCTTGGATAAAACAACTAATGCACCTGTCATTTCCACTCTTTTAAAATAACTCTGTGCTTCTGTATTTCCCTGTCAGAGAAGTTAACGTGAGCTTAGTTTTTGAGAGAGGGTTCACAGGCATCCCTAGCAGAGTTATCACACAACTGAGTTTACTTTTTTCCTTTTGGGGACAGTCCTATATTTTAGTTTTAACAAAATTGTTAGCATTTCACTTAAATATTACACAACAGGTCTGGATATTTTAACTTTATTAGTATATTTGTGAGATAAAATGAACATTTATGATTATCTTTCCTTTTCTCAGATATTTAAAAAATATTTAAAATTTTATGGTCTTAAAAGAAAAGCATGTGATCTTACCAATAACCGCTTCTGGTTAAGCTTTTCCATTTGGGTAATATTGTGTGGAATGGGGGGAGCAATGGGCAAGGATACCTTGGCCTCTGTTCACTCCCCTTTAAAGGAGGTGGTTGAGTTAGAAAGAGTGGTTTATCAGAATCACTGGTTTCTTAGAATGTAGATTCCCTTACTTTCCTATCCCCACCTACCCAGCCCATCAGACACTGATTCAGTGAAGTGGGGCCTAGGAACCTGCAAGATGATTCTGATGCAGAGGTTCTGAAAATCATGTTTTGAGAAATACTGAAGGAAACGATCCACAAAATTCCTTCCACCTGCAATCTCACCCATCTATGATAGAACGAATTTTATCTGACTTACCATATTTTCGCTCATCTCCCGTAAGTCCTTAAGTTGGTATATGCTGTTTTGTCCAGAATTACTATTGATTTGTAGATCTGAAATTTTAAAGGTGCCGTGATAATACTCCATTTTCTGGTCTGTGATGAAAAGGAAAAGCAGGAAATTAAGTAGTTTAGGCATAAATTTCAGGACCTAAGGCTCAACTGTAATGAGACTAATATGAAGTGTTGAATGTATCGCTGGGATTCTTTCTAATTTAGTTTATAAAATATATAATAAAAATAACGATTAACGTTTTATGTTAGTAAAAGTAGCTGGTAGTTATCAAGTGCCTACTATGTGCCAAGCACTGTTCTGGGCACTTGACATATGTTAACTCATTTGATCCTCATGCCGGTTCTCTAAGATTGGTATCACCCCCATTCCACAGATGAGGAAAGTGAGGCACAGAGGTGTTGAGTAACTTGCCCTGTGCTATTAACTAGTAAGTGGCCCTATCCAAGCTTAAACCCAGACAGCGTGGCTCTAGAGGTGGAATGTTTGATTCCCATATTGCCCCTTACTGAGGTAAAATGTATACCACCTTATACTTTACTGGAAGTAGATGTAAATAAACATCCTTGTAAATTGTGATTTGTAATACGAGAGCCAGCACCCTAAGAAAGACGTGGAAAGAAAGGCAGGGAAAAACTATCTGAGGTTGGAGATGAGAACGATGTGTAACAGGGATGAATCAATCAGATTTCTGCTTGGCTATCAGGAAAGGTAAGAAAACAGAGAGCAATGGAGACTCTGAGGAGTCTGATAATCTTGGGAGTACAGCCCTGGGGAGGAAGAAAGCTACAAAGAGTTAAAGATAGAGAATGGAACAGCCACAAAATAACCCCTCTCCTTGGGGAGCCTGGCTCAGGGAGGACACACTGGGTTCCCCAGCCATGGACCTAGGAAAGAAAGTGGGATCTCAGGATGGCATATCTCCTACGTGGGACATCTCTGGACTCTGTAGTGCTTTTTTGGTCCCCTTGATTACTTATCTATATAATCCATATTGTTATCCAACCTTATAC
The DNA here is from genome assembly GCF_020826845.1 of Diceros bicornis minor. Classification (NCBI taxonomy): domain Eukaryota; kingdom Metazoa; phylum Chordata; class Mammalia; order Perissodactyla; family Rhinocerotidae; genus Diceros; species Diceros bicornis. The sequence goes on from NC_080747.1 coordinate 53,793,988, forward strand.
TCATATTAAAGGGGCTTTTGTGCAGTCGGATAAACTGACCTGAGAAACTTTTGCCATTGGCATAAACTACAGACGGGGGTGTCATATGGGGCCCAGACTATGTTCTCAAGCCCTTTAAAACTCCTAATAGAGTCTTCACACCCCCGTCAAGTCTGAGGAAGGTGACAACAGATAAGACCATTCAAGTAAGCAGCCTGAGTTGGCTGTTTTGTCACATACATCTGTGTGAGAGTGACAATGCGGAGATTTGTCAAAAAATATAAATGACTTGCGCTGAGTGCAGAGAAAGATGCAATATAAAAAGAATTCTGATGTGCATTTTTTGTGTGAGTATAAATATATCAGGCAATGAAAAAATAAATCCTGAGTATTATTTTGGAAAGAGTAAAATTTTTTCTCTAAAAATAAGTAATAACATTATGTCATACTTATAGTTTACCAATCATTTTGAAATTCATTATTTCATTGGACATGTGCTTTTCTTTTGCCCTAGAAACGTTAGTGGACAGGAAATGATGAGTGAGAAAGCCAATTTTAGTAACTAACTTAATAACATTTATCATAAGTTTTTCATTTGAATATACAATGAATGATTAGAGTTTATTATGATTACTAATAAATTTCAGATAATTACTATTTTTGATCTTTTGTGTAGATTCTCAAAGAATACTAGACTGTGAGCTCCAATGAGATGGGAAATTTGTCTGCTTTGCTTAATGCTGTATCTTGAGTACCCAGAAATGTACTCACATGTAATAGGTATTCAGTAATTATTTGTTGATGAAATGATTGAATAAACAAAAAAAATTCTGAATGTGGACATTTACTGGTTAAATTACAATTTTTTTTGGATGACATTGCATTTACATATATGCAAATAAAGCTTTATGGAAAAATGAAATCAAACAGCGAAATCTATAATTTTACTTACCAGAGACTAAGAAATGAGCCAGAAGACCGATGGCCACTGCTACTACTGTCAGTAATAACACAACAAGAAAGGCGATCATCCATGGTTTCAGGTACCAAATCCTGTTTCGGGTACCAAATCCTACTGCTCTGCAAAAAGGAAAACTCACCAGTTATTCTCACGTTGTAACTGTTAACAGGCTTTTTGAAATGTTCTCCATGGTAAGTGCAAATTGCTTTAGCCTACCTTTCCTAGCATGAAGACGTTAGTCTTCAATTTTGGTCAAGGTCATCTTGGCATGAGAGAAGGTGTTAAAAATATCAGGATCTGGGAATCCATAAATTTGCTCCTGGCTTCTGTTTCTAGAGGCATTTGGTGGCTCTCTGTGGTGGCCAGTCCTGACTTCTTTTAATGTGTGGTCCAAATAGCACATGTGCTTGAAAAAGGACCATTCTTTCTTTACCCAATACTTTTTTAAAAAATCTCTTTTATCTGTCTTTTTAGAGTTTACAAAGTGATTTCAAATCTATTATCTTATTTACTTTTTAACTCTTTATTCTGAAAACTTTCAGACACACAGAAATTTAGAAAGAATAGTATAATAGACAACCTCTGTATTCATCATATCATTTTATCAATTATTGACATTTTTGCTGTATTTGCTTTGTTCATTTATTTGCTGCTATATAATATGAAGTAAGATATCATGAACTTTCACCAAATCATTATTATAAACACTTTTTATGTTGTTATATATATACACTTTTGTATATGTTGGATATTTCCAACTACAATACCATAACACTCCTGAAAAATTAACACTATTTTTCCTATATCTTCTAATGCCCAATCCATCTTCAAATTTCCACTATCGTCCCTATTATATTTACAGACGGTTTGTACAAACCAGGACATAATCAAGGACCACATAGGTCCTTGGTTGTTATGTCTTGTACGTCTCTTAATCTAAGAGTCCTGCTTCCTTTTTAATTTTTAATGACATTGACTTGTTGAAGAGATCAAGCCACTTGTCCTTTAGAATGTCCATCTTCTGGACTTGTCTGAATGCTTTCTTGTGATACCCTTTAACTTGTTTTTCTATCCCTTTCATTTCCTATAAGCTTAAATTTAGATCTAAAGACTTGATTAGATTTTGGTTAAATTCAGTTGGCAAGATTACTTCAAAAGTGATGCTGTATATTTTATATTGCCTTACATCAGAATTAGAGGCGATTTCGACACTTTAGGAGAAAGAAATTAACTCTTTACCTTTCCTCTAGCACCTTATGATAAACAATAGAGCTAATCACATCGTATCAAGTATTTGCATGAATATTAACCTATACCTAACTATAAACTCCACAATGGACTGGACTAATCTTGTTCATCTTTTTATCATTAAGACCTAACAAGGTGCCTAGTACAGAGTAGGAACTTCATAAACCCATGAGAGTCAGGCAGGTATTATACAAACCTTATATATGAAATAACAGAAGCTGAGATAGAGGATACCTGATTTGTTAGAGTCAAGTGGCTTAAAAGGACCCAGGTCATCTAATTCATCTTCTAGTGCTCCTCCTCTACAACTTGCCATTATAGTCAAGCTTTTATAACTTTCGTTAGAATTTATCTTTTCATGTGTGCACTGAAAAGCCAAATTTTGGAGAGGCAGAAGTTATTTTTCATATTTCCTTGATAAGATTTAGTGTAATACTTTGTGCTAAGTAGACTTTTAATAAATATTGATTGATTTACAGTAAGTTTTTCTTTTTACTATAAAAATATTATATATGTAATTTATATATAAATTTTTATATATAAAAATATTTTACATAAAAGATACAAACTATTTGGACCTAAATAGTTAAAAAGATTATACTTTTGGCATAATAATACATTTAGCCAATAAACCTAGTGGAACCTGAGAGACCTGAATTCTGTTGGGTATGGGAAATATCGACAATGTGTGCACTGACTGATTAAAAGGAATCTAGACAACTGGCTGTGGAAAGGCAGCATGTCCTCTGATGGACAAGAGCTAAGGTGCCAGAATATAGCAACAAACAGAAACTCCGTGGGATACAACATCACTTAGCCTCTTAAGTGGTTCAGAAATGAAGAAGAACTTGGAGACTATTGGGTGTAATGTATTTTCTGTATAGTGCATTTTCCAGATGAGAAAACTGAGGCCCAGAGATAATTAAGTGACTTCTCCAATATAATAGAGCTAGCAGTCATTTCAAACTCACGTATTCCAACTTCTAGGACACTATTTTTTCTCAGCGCCAGACTGCCTCTCCTTTGGTTGCATGTTAATTCTTAAATAGATTTATTATTTACGTATTCATCTATTCACTCACTCATTCATTCTTCATTTATTTGACCATTCGTTTTCTCAGAGAATCTTATCAGTATTAAGTCATTGAAAAATACAAAAGTACCAAAGGAGAAAGGCTTGAACTCAAAGAGATTTATGAGCTTAGAAATCTAGCTCCCCATCAGAGCACAGTTCCTCTGAGCAGGTCAAATGGAAAAACTAGACGACAGGAAGATCACGTCCCCACCAGCCCGATGCACACAAACTCACACTAAACTGTGGAACTCAAAGCAGAAGAGCAGTTCAATACCCATTGGCGTACTGCTTCAAGTATGTATGATGCACACTGCTGTGCCAGTCACGTCCACAAATCTCATACAAGGAGTTGTGAGCATCTGGGGGGAAATGGTGATCAACAAACAAGGGTGATAAGTTGTCAGAGTGTTTCTTCTTTTGAGAAAACCTTTGGGGCTATGACAGGTGTACAATGCCAAATTACAAAAGCTGCAGGAGCCAGAGGTTAAAGCTGCAGCTGCTTAATCCTATGTGAATAAACTTTCAACTTAGCATCAACTTTTATGAATATGAACAAGCAATGCATAAAAGCAAACATGCATCATCAACTTCCTGGAGAGGTTCTGCTAGTGATTTGCATAATATTGCTTCAGATTTGACAAGAAATATACTTAGTAACTCCTTTGGAATCTAGCCTGTTTGTAAGTAGAGATGCTGCATTGTGCTCATGCATTTTTTTTCCTGCTTTACCTGCACCCATAAAGCAAACACTGTTGCATTAATTTTCTATTGCTGCATAACAAATTACCACAAATTTAGCATCTTAAAGCAACGCTCATTTATTAGCTCACAGTTATGTATGTGGCCTGGCTCAGGATCTCACAAGGTTGAAATCAAGATGTCAGTAGGGGCTGCTATCTCATCTGATATTTGTGATCCTCTTCTAAGCTCACTTAGGTTTGAGGCAGAGCCCAGTTCCTTGAAGCTGAACTGGGGTCCCTGTTCTCTTGCTGGCTGTATGTCAGAGGCCTGTTTCAGCTCCTAGATGCCATCCACACTCTTTGCCATGTGGCCCCCTCTGTCTTCAAAGCCAGCTATGGAGAATCTCTTACTCATCAAATCTCTCTCACATTCTGAATCTCTCTCTCCAGGTAAAGCCTAGTCCTTTTTAAGGTGTCACCTGATTAGGTTAGGCCCACCAGGAATAATCTCCTCATTTTAAAGTCAACAGATTTGAGACTTCAATCACATCTTCAAAATTCCCTCACAACAGCACCTAGATTAGTATTTGAATAACTGGGAGAAGGAATGTGTACACCAGGGGATGGGAATCTTGGGGGCCATCTTAGAATTTTGTCACAACTGAAAATATTATGACTTTCATAAAAATGGACAGAAATCTATAGCCTTCAAAGAAAGCATGTGAGATTTTAAATCTTCTCTAATTTTTGTGGGGGTGGTGGTGAACTATTTCATTAAAAAGGAATTCTGTGTTAAGCACACAATTAGAAGACTAAGAGATATTTTATTTAAGTAATAATTTGGGGGAATATAAAGTGAACTTTTGGGAATTAAAATGAGAAGAAAGCTAAAAGTAATCCCTGATCCTGACCTAATTGGCATTCTGCATTCCTTCAAGGAAAGGGCAAGTACAGATGATACTTATTCAGAGTAAGGCAACCTATAATCTACCTAAAATCCAATTTACCATATCCATTACACCTTCATTAAGTTTTATTATTTAGTATTTAGAAGGGTGTATCCATGGAATGATTTTTCTGAAGACATTGTCAATGAAAACATGACGATAATTTGAATAATTTTATGACTTTGCTTTCTGCCATCTCACGGACTGAAACATACACACCTTGAAGAATATAGAGCAGTGTAAATTGTTAATGACCAGAGTTGGGATATTCATTTCCTCAGAAACCAAGCTCTAAGCTGATGACTTCTAAACATGTGAGTTCAAAGATGGCTTGATTTAGCAAAACGTTATGGACCCCCAACTCCACGTGGATCTTCCTTTTCCTAGAAAGGCCTTCCCTGAAGGCAGCAACTTTGGCTCACTCTACAGTCAACCACATGCCCTTTTTCATTTTATCGGCTCCAAATCTTTCCTTTTTCAGGATTATTTTTCTTATCATTATACAAATGTAGATATAGGTGATTATTATACAAATGTCAATTTACAGACAGATTATGTTCACATAAATCTTCATAAAGACAGTTTTCTGAAGTTTCAAATATGCTATCTGATTTAAAGAGAAATTATTGGTTAGCTTCCCAGGCCAACCTACAAGTCTACTTAGTTCCTAATGGAACTGAACAAATGTGCTAAATGCACTGAATTCCTGGAAGCCATTTGGTGCAGAAAACGGCTCCTCTTTTCCTACCCAGTGCTCATCCCTGGAGGAAAGTTCTTATAGTACCAAAGTGCCAAACTCTCCTTCCACCAATGAAAATCGTCATTCCCTCTGAGCCACTGAACTCAGTCATTTGTTACATAAGAAGCAACATTTTGTGGTGACCTAATATACTCTGTTACGTGAATATCTGTCTGAGTATACTGTGACTATTTTAGAATGACCATTTAATACTCAAAGTGATAAGAACAAGAGCTACTATTTAGAGGTGCTGACTGTGTAGGAATTATTGATATATTGTCACATTTCATCCTCCAAACACTCTTGTCAGTTGAATTATTTATCTTCATTTTACAGGTGAATAACTTTCTTAATTCATGCAGCCAGTATGCAGAAGACCATTTTTCTCTGTGATGTCCAACTTCCTTTTGAGAGTGATTTGCCTGTTTCAGAACAGGCTTCCTGTTAACCCAAATCAGTAATGTGTGGAATTTCAAGCAGCATAAAAGGCAAGTAAACAGTTTTATGAAGTGAGAATAGAGGTTGTTTCACTGATCAGAAAGGTCACTGATCTTCACTGTGATTAAATCTTGAATTAGCTTTTGCTGTCATGTCTTTTTCCTTTCCACTGGTTTTAAATTCTCACGAACTCTCAAAAAGTTAGGGTTCCCTTCTCTGCTCACAGAGGCCCCCATAATAGCGACAAAGGTCATGTGGATGGGAGGAGGGAAGAAGGGCTGTGAAACAGGTGGGTATGAGGAAAATTAATGATTATAATTGGGGTTGTCTGTAAACTTTGAGGGCTTTTATTTAATTTGACACTTTTTTCCATGCTGCCATGTGTTCCATATATGTTTTATTTCTTGAGATGTTATGTGTACTCATGTCCTCTGACCCCAAAGTGTGCAAGATCTTGAAGACAAGGAATAAGTCAAATACTGCATTGAGGCATTTCTCAAGAAGTATTCCCAGGTAGTAGGGAAAAGGGAGGCTTCCCATATTCAATAGGTTTGGAAAAAATGGGTTAAGTAAAGTTAAATAGGATCCTCACTCCCAGAAGTGCTAGAGCCTTTAATGGTTTCAAATGAGGGTAGATGTGAGCAGCATTTTTGTCTTAGTTTTGTATATATCCTGTTCACTGATACAACCCCAGTGTCTAATACACCACCTGGCTCTTAGCAGATACTTGAGTATTCTTCGTTGAACTGGATTGAAATAAAATTTTTACAAATGTACTTTTTTAAAACTACCATATCTACTAAGATCTCATGGGATTCTGATGTTCTACAGAAGACCGTTTTAAAAACATGGCTCTAGACGTACTTACACCATGGTGGTGCTCCATGGAATGCCTCGTTGTTGGGAGGTTAAAAAAAGAAAAAGAAACAAAGAAAACTTCTGATACTCCTTCTGTATCTAACTCCACATATGGGTGAGGGTGAGGGTGAGGGGTGGGGCAAAGAGAGAGGTACAAAATTGAATAAAATACCACTGTGAGTCCAGACCAAAGAAAATTGTGGAAAACGATGAAGAGATTCAGACTGAGCTGAGTTCAGGGGACTCTGAGAAGAAAAATCAGGACCCCAGAAAAGACAACACTCCACTCCTCACCTATCTAGAGAAATGCCTTAACCCTAGTCCCAGCAATGGAAATTGGACACACTGGCATAAAGGGAGCATAACTGAGAATTTTGAGGCTGGAAGAGGAAAACGTGAACTAGTGGAGATTGAGAACACCTTTCCTGGATTCCCCATGGATGTACTTGATCCCCATGGAGGGATACCCTCATCCCCCGGCACCTCCTGTCAGGGACTAAGTTACTCACTGCTTATCACATCTGGCCTGCTGGGCTGGATTTACTCCAGATTCTTGCAGCCCTGTCTTTCCTATAGCATCTACCCAACCTTAATGAGTGAAATTAATTTCAGATTCTTGTCCCTTCTAAATTGCCTTGTCTTGATTCAGTAAAACGGTCTTCTCTAGCTGTATTCTGAGATATGACTGGCATTTAACTCTGTCTCACCTTCAGGTATCAGCAAAATGTGGAATTTTATTATGCTAGCTTATAGCTGCAAAACGTTTCTTAAATAGTGGTGAACTTTGACTTTGGATTAGGGATAGAGCATATGTTAGTTTAAATTAATGCAACATGATTGAACTGATTTCTAATTGGGAGTGCCACAGCATTAATGATAGGAGCCTACTCTGCGGAACCAGACTACCAGAGTTCAAGTCCTAGCCCTGCCACTTGCTAGCTCTGTAATGTGAGGCAAGGCATTTGACCCTTTTATGTTCTAGTTCCCCCTCTTGTAAAATGGAAATGATATTAATACCTACCTCATAGGATTTATATGAAGATTAAGTGCATTAATTCATGTAAAGTGACCAGCACATACTAAATGCTATATAAATGTGAGCCATTATCACTATTTTTGTTGTTCTCATTATTACTCATTGATAGACATCAGCCATGCTGATAAAATGGTCATTTTAGTATGAGCATATTTATGGTAGGTAATTTTGGTACCAGTAGTATTTTGGGTTTTAGGATCATCTTGGAGTTGCCCTACAGGAGGGAACTTAGATAGGGTATTAGGAAATACCTAGAATATTTTTAATACAATATTAATCAACAAAAAGATGTATTCCACTGTGGCCCAGAGTGACACAATAAAATGGAGATGCTGTTTTACAAGTACAATATTAATAAGGGCATAAGGGATTAAGTAACAAAGCAGAAACTTATTACAAAATGTTCTACCTCACTAGAAAAGATAGCAATCAAATGTTGTCATGTAGTTTGTGTGTTTGGTTTAGTCCTAAAATGTTTTTGGCACAAGGTGTAGTCCCACCTATTAAAGTTTGTAACCTATGTATCAGATTGGAGGTTGAGGCCCGGGCTGGGATGATATGCACCTATGAAAAATGAATTGTTTGTATTCAAATGACTGGGTCAGAGCCTTGTACATCATAAATATGTCCTAACAAATTACCTTTAAGAATTGACCAAATATTACAATATTTCTTATTCCTCCTTTGTCCTTTCATTTGTCCATCTATCTATTCAACTATCCATCCATCCGTCCATCTATCCACCTATTTTTCTTTTCCACAACCTTTTATTGAGTCTCTATTATATTTTAGGCATCATGCTGGGCTTAGGGAGGCAAGGATGAATAAGACATGGTGTCTTCCCGCATGCAACTCATGGTACAACCTATAATGCTTTTGTCTCAATCTGTGCCAGGTGATTGAAAATAATGAAGCATTGTGAACTACTTTTCTGTAAATATTTAAAATAGCACAAATAACAAATTTCCATTAAGGTAACAAAAGCGAGAGTTAAAGATTGTGAAATAATAGGAAAAAAATATATATGTATACGGGTCTCTGCTCCGATTCCTGGCACAGAGCTCCTAAAACCCTTGTAATTTCCCAAGTGATAAGAGCACTAGGAGCATCTATTGTTCTAATATTTGGTATTTGACCCCCTCATGGCATAAGGCTCCTAAATCCCTTGGAATTTTCTGGGCGATAGGGGTATCTTTTGTTCTAATGAGGTAACTCTTGGGGGGCTCCTGAATAGCTTTAGGATGCAAGCTAGTCATCAGAAAGACCAAGCCATGATGAGAAGCTTGGAATTTTCAGCTCCATCTCCCTTCCTCTAGGAAGGGGAGAGGGGCTGGAGATTGAGTTAATAATCGATCATGCCTATATGATGAAGCCTCCATAAAAATCTCAATAGTATAGGGTTTGAGGAGCTTCTGGGTTGGTTTACACAGCTATGTGTTGGGAGGGTGGCACACCCCAACTCTATGAGGACAGAATCTCCTACACTTGAGACCTTTCTTGACCTCTGTATGTTATCTCTTTATCTGGTTATTCATTAATATTGTTTAATATCTTTTGTAATAAACTGGTAATCTAGAAGGTAAACTGTTTTCCTGAGTTCTGTGAGCTGCTCTAGGAAATTAATCGAACCAGAGGATGGGATTGTGGGAACCTCTGATTTATAGCCAGTCAGTCAGAAGCACGGGTAACAACCTGGACTTGCAATTGGCATCTGAAGTGGGAGCCGGGGCAGTCTTGTGGGACTGAGCCCTTAACCTATAGGGTCTGTGCTAACTCCAGTTAGTGCCAGAAGTGAATTGATATAGGACACCCGGCTGGTATTGGAGAATTGCTTGAGGAAAATCCCACACAGCTGGTGTCAGAAGTGTTGTGAGTGTGGCAGTCATGTGGTAGTAAAGGAAAACACAGAGAGTTTTTCCGAGGCAAAGATTTAAAAAAAAATTTCTTTACGTGTTCACCTGCCTGCACAGATCTCCAGGCATCCTGGTGTTGCAGATAAGCCCTACGTTTTAGGCTCAGAAGACTTTGACGTCAGTCTCTGCTTGTAACTCTTTTACATGTATTTTGAGAAGTTTATGAAACTTCCCTGAATTCAGTTTTCCCGCCTGTAAACTGGTGATAATCAATATTAACCAGAGATGTGAAGCAATGATGTAAGAAAATGGAAGACTCGAGCACATATCAAATTCCTACTCTAGGTCAGGAGTTTTCATACAAGTTATCTCATACGATGGTTGCCACGGCTTGGTGGGGTAGGCCGTATCATCTGCATTTCACTAATGAGGAGAGCAGCACAGGTTACAGAGCTAGGGAAAGGGAAGTCCTTTTCTGTCTGACTTCAAGGCTATCTGTCCCATTCATAACCAGGCCACTCTGATAAGGAATGTGAAAGCCTTTAATAATATACTATTCAAATGTTGCTTACATTATTTTTGTATCCCCAGTGGATCAATTTCTTGTCATTGCCCAAGATGTTTCAGAGGAACAACTATAAATGTATTGGGGGTAGGATGGGTGTATAGCTTGAATGTAAAGCTCAATAACTCTATGATCTGGGGCAATTTTCTTTTTCTGTAAAATGAAGTAATAGCTAATTCATATGAGGATTGTAAAGAATAAATGAGATAATGTATGGAAAATGATCCATATTTTTTAAATAGATAATAAATGGTAGATGTTATTATAATAATTACAAATAAACTACCACTACTCTGGATTCATATACTTATCTGAACTTAAATTCCTATCATCTTGGTTTCCAAGTATTTTACATACATATCCACCAGCCTCCCTATTTTATCTACAAACATATTATTTTCTACATGCCAGACAATTGGAAGAGAGGGAAAACAAAACGAAGAGTTGGAAGCTATAAACTAGCCTTAAATCTCAATGATATGAACACATTTTAATTCATTGACTATAGATAAAGCCTTACTGAGTGACTAGCACTATGACTCTTTTACTCAAAGTTTAAATTAAAATACAAAAAGCTGTTTTCTCTTGAAAATTATCAAAAAGAAGGAAAAGCAGAATATCTTAAAAGTTAAGCTCTGACTCTAGACTGCTTCAAATCCCAACTCTTCTACTCATTAGCCTGTGATGTAGGGCTAGTTACTCTTTTATCTATAAAATGGAGATAATAATAGTACCTAAACATAGAATTGTTGTGAGAATTAAATGAACTAATATAATGTAGCACATATATGGCACATAGTAAACACTATGAGTTCACTGAAAACTGACAGAACAGTAAAATTTAATTGATAATTTATACAAAGTTTAGTGATCAGTAAGTTGGAGATGTTACTTTGCTATTTTAACTCTGAAGATATACATATATATATATATTTTTTGTGTGTGTGTGTGAGGAAGATCAGCCCAGTGCTAACATCTGCCAATCCTCCTCTCTCTTTTTTTTTTTTTTTTCCTGAGGATGACTGGCACTGGGCTAACATCCATGCCCATCTTCCTCCACTTTATATGGGACGCTGCCACAGCATGGCTTGCCAAGTGGTACGTTGGTGCGTGCCCGGGATCTGAACCAGCGAAGCCCAGGCTGCCGCAGTGGAGCGCTGGCACTTAACCGCTTGCACCATCAGGCTGGCCCCTGAAGATATATTTTTTGAACATATTAGAGAATGGACTTGGCAAATTAACAAGTTGATTGAAATTAGTATTCAAAATAAAATTGAAATGTAAAACATGAATGCTTGCAAAGACTTGCCTAGGATTATATTTTTCTCTAAAGGATGATAATGGAGAGAAGGAATCTAATTTTTGCATTTATAATAAGCTATAGGAAGAGAGAGATGCCAGACTTCTGGGAATAGGATGACAATCTCAGATGAAGTCATTTGATATTTTATCTTTTATGAGATAAATAGTTGAGATTTTATGTGAGTGAATTACCCAATTAATAAATTTATAGGAGTATGGATATTGCAAATGCAAATGGATAGTCACAGCAAAGTCAGAACACTAAAGACTATCTCAGAAATGTAGAGAAGAGGGTCACAAAACCCACAGAGAAGACATCCAAGGTTCAATATAGCAGAAACAGCAAGGATATGAATCATATGTATTTTGACAAGGCTTCCACATTGTTTTTCTTGTTAATAGAGAAGTAAGAATGATGAGCATGACTGTAGAACACATTTTAGAATTAGCATAGGTGAGACATAGGGTGTTACAGTAATTATTAAACGTTTGCTTTGCCTCAATCCTCAAGCCTGCCTGTTAGTGTGACATGCCATCTTCTACAAATCCTCCAAATCCTGAATTAGGGTTCCATGAATTTATCTTAAAGAAACTATAAACATTCAGTGTTTCCCACTGTCCCCTTTCTTTACCAACAAGTGTCATGGATGTCCTGAACAACAGCACTGACCCGAATATTACTCCTATAATTTACTTTCCTTAAATTGAAAACATTCCTGTAAACACATAAATATTCATTAGAAAAGAGGACTTTTGGTGTCTATAATCATGAGACTTGATATATTAAAGAGGATAATTTTGGAACTGTGAAATATGGAAAGTTGGAACTACTGCTTTACAATGTCATGATTTCCATAAATTTAGAATATGCATTTTTAAATTCAATGAATTTTAATCAATAAGCCAAACATTAATGCTAAATATTTACATTTGTTTGCTCATTCATTCGTCCAACAAACATCTATGAGGTGCTGATGATGTGTGAAGCTTGGTAGACCCTGTCTAAGGATCTCAGAGACCCTTTGACAATTACTATGTGCTCAGTAAAGGACTGATACATACGTGTATTTTATTAGTGGAGAAGGAAGCCCAGTGAAGTTCACTAACTTAGTGGCTGATCTAGTGTCAAATTCTCATCTCTGAAATTCCCAAGGTGGAATCCTTGCCTTCTAGAGAGGCTACAAGAGCCCAGGAAGACTGGACTTAAGGAGTTGTGGACGGCAGCTCTCTGATTCTGGCATCACACAGCTCTGCAGACTTGGAGAAGCCCTGGAACTTCTGTTTCCCTCAGATTCCTCACTTTAAAATGGGAGTTAAAGATTCCCGTTCTACTTATCTCACAAGGGTGTCCTGACTATTAAATGAAATAACATATGTAAAAATGCTTTGAAAATGGCATGAATCTAAGCAATCGTGAAGTATTATTGTCATCATGGACGTTTAAAATCACTATTTTAATTGTATATAAAGTTATACCAAGGAATCTTAGTTTTTCCTTTCCTTTGCAAGTAGCAAACCCCATTTTGAAAAAAAAAAACTTGAAATAATTCATATTTTTCTTTTTTCTTTAATATTTAATAGGGAAATTTTTAGAGAGCAGACATATTTTCTCCAATCTGGATCTCCTGTTTCCTTTCTCCTCCCCTCAAGGAGTCTTGAGATTTCCATGATGAAGGCAAGTGTTTCTGCAGCTATTGACCTCCCAATCTGTATTAGTTCCCAGGGACTGACTATAAGGGACACGAGAAATCAGATAAAGGGAAAGTGCTATGGAAGCTAAATGTAGTCAGATTGCTGAAAGGAGGCTTTTCTTAAAACAAATAAACTCCTTTCCCTCCTCCCATACCTCTCACATCTGAATCGATTAGGACACAATATAATATAGGTTTTCATTAACTTCTAAAATCCCAACTATTGAATTTAGCAACATGAAATAATGCTAATAATGATTTTTATCACAAAAATATTGATTTCATACAGAAATTAATTAATCCGGCTGCTATACTAATTCCAGAAATCTCACAAGATCCAATGCAGATTGAGTCCATTGGGGACACCTCACAGGCTGTCCTCTGACATGCTGGGAATCTAGGCACTGACAGACAGTAGCGCAAACAAGCCATTTACAAAACAAAACCGAACTTACCGATACATCGTCTGCGGAGGAAGAATGTGATCTTGGAGGTCTGCACCCGCTGAACTCGACTTTCTAATCAACTATATGACATCTCTAGAGATATTAGAGGTCTACAGCTAGAAGAAATAAGGAAACAAATTACAAGTAGTTGAAATGAAACTAGTTCGACAAGTCTGAACAGAGATGCCTCAACCCATAGAATAGCTTGAAGAGAATAGCTCAGAGACAGCATAGTCCCAACAAGAAAGCAATATTTTTTTTTGGTATAGACTAATTTTGTTAAGGGAGAAGAAACTGGTTGCAGGGATTTGAATGAGAAATAGCTTAGGAATGCACTAGAATTAAGAGGTTAAAGAAGATTATTGGCAGGTGTAAAAATATATTAAAGAAAACTTCACATGAAATCTCTCAGTAAAAAAATCAGATATTCCTAAAACCTAGATTCATAATATAACTCAAAAAATACTCCTTAAATTTTTGTTGAACAACAGCTATCTCCATGTATCACAGGGGTATAATGAATTTATTAGTACATAATCATTTTTCTTTTAAAAAATACCTACTTCTAAGAGTACATACAAATAAATTCATATCAAACTAGAATAGCTACAGGCTAACAGAAAGCAATATGGCGTAGTGAACAAAAAACATACAACTTTGAAACAAATAAAACTGGAACTAAATTTCTGTCTTTCACTAACTACAGCTTTGAGTCAATTCTTAACTTCCTAAATGTAATTTTCCTTCTCTGAGAATAATAATGTATGTGTATGTGTATGTTAAATGAGATTACTTCAAAGGCACTATGCTGAGTAAAAGAAGTCAGACCCAAAAGGCTACCAACTGCATGATTCCATAAATATGACATTCTAGAAAAGGAAAAGCTTATAAGGACTAAAATACATCTGAGTTACGAGTCTGGTGGTGGCAGAGAAGTGTTCTCCACAAGGGAGTTTTGGGGATGATGAAAATATTCTATATTTTGTGGTGGTGGTTATAAGGCTGTATGTGGTTATCAAAACTCATAGAACTATTCACTAGAAAGGGTGAATTTTACTGAATGTAAATTATGCCTCAGTACAAATATACAATCAAAAAAGAAAAATAATTAAACAATAAATTATAATAATTGCAAATAAACTACTTATCAAAGGCCAGACATTGCAATTAATGCTGTACATGCACCATTTTAATACTTCACACCTGCGCCTTGAGGTAGAAGTTAACCCCATTTTACAGAAATGGAAACTGAGGCTCACAAATGTTAAATAATTTGCCTAATTTCACATCTGAAAGTAGTAGGGATGGTATTTTCTCCCTAGGTGTCTGTGGCTCCAAAAGCCCTGATCTTTATCAGTTAGATCTACTATATGAATGGTTCTTGATACAAAGCTGGCCCTCAAAAAACAGTTTTATTTTTTCCCCATCACTAGCTGATTACTAAAGTTGGAAGTGGGGAGTAGCAGTCTTTGGCTGCTATTCTAGTCTGTCTTTTACATTGTACCACCTCAAACAGCCACAATGTTCCAACGTCATATCCCTAATGAGATGGGAACAAAGATGTAAACTATTGTGATTGTCAACAATCTCAGTTTTAATATAAATGAAATGATTTTTTGTTTCACTTTAGGCATTTACTTGAGTAGATCTCAATAATTTACTGTATCAAAAAATTGCATATAGTTGTTCATGCCCAAACCTATCCTTTTTTTGTTTTTTTTTTTTTTTTTGGAGAGGAAGATTGGCCCTGAGCTAACATCTGTTGCCTATCTTCCTCTTTTTGCTTGAGGAAGAGTGGCCCTGAGCTAACATCTGTGCCAGTCTTCCTTCATTTTTTTCCCTGTATGTGGGATGCCACCACAGCATGGCTTGATGTGCAGCGTGTACATCCATGCCCGGGATCTGAACCCGTGAACCCTGGGCCGCCGAAGCGGAGCGTGTGAACTTAAACACTATGCCACCAGGCTGGCCCCAAATCTGTTAAAGTTGGAATTTCTCCCAGAAAATACTTTTAAGTACGAAAACAATATTTTTCAATATAATTTAAATTGGCATGCTACTGCTTTGCTATTGCCTCATATTAATACACTATTATAATGAAAACTATTATAGTGCAAAAGGGTTATATCATGAGGCAATAGCAATATACCTTCCTTGAGTGAGATGTAAGATATTTCTCTGAATTATGTTTCTCTTCAACTGATAGTTTTGTCCTCTTTCTGCTAAGGGGAAGTTACAAAACTCACACCAGATGACAAACCAATGTTGTCATGTTGTAAATGAACAGGTGGAAAGCATCACATAGCTTAAGAGTCATTGCACTTAGAAGCTCAGACTCTATTGTGTTATGGTTCTTGCAGAGAAGCCTAATAAGTTAAACATCATGACATTCAATAATTTATTAAATAGATATTTGCTCAGTTCCTATGATGTGTTAGGGTATATTTTAGGTACTTGGAGATTAAAGCAGTTAAAAAAAGGCAATCATTAAAATCACTGCTGTACATATACTGTCAACTCCTTTACTTCTCTCTCACTTGATACTTTCTTGGTGAAAAGATAACTTTGGATAAAGCTAAGTTTCCATGATTCTTCACCTGCATCCTTGGGCAGATAAACAGGCTTGTAAAAACACAGAAACTGATTAATCTCATTTTAAATTCCTGTCCAGGATCCTAAAATGGGCTCCTAATGCTGCCGGTGGTAATTTTTTATGTTTCTAGGCCATTCACCTTCTCACACTCCTGGACAATAATTTCTCACCTCCTCTCTCTCCTCAAACCCCTTCACTTACTCTTCCATTGTCACTCTTGGCTGATGACCTTGCTTCTGGCATCACTGTATTAGGTTCCTGAGGCTGCTGTAACAAGTTATCGCAAACCTGGTGGCTGAAAACACGGAAATTTCATCTTTCACAGTTCAGAAGACCAGAAGTCTGAAATTCAGGTGTCAGCAGGGCTACACCTCCTCCAAATGCTCTAGGCAGAATTCTTCCTTGCCTCTTCTAGTTCTGGTGGCTCCCGGAGTTCCTTGGCTTGTATCTGAAAACTCCAGTCTCTGCCTCATCTTGACATGGCCGTCTTTTCTGTTCTTTCTGTGATCCTCCCTTTTCTACTTCTCTCTCTCTTTTTAAATTGTGATAAAATATACATAGCATGAAACTTACCATTTAACCATTTCTAAATGTACAGTTCTTTGGCATTAAGTACATTCACATTGTTCTGCAACCATCACCATCATCCATCTCCAGAACTTTTTCATCTTCCCAAAGAGAAACTCTGTACTCATTACATACTAACTCCCCTTCCCCCAGTCTCTGGTAACCACAATTCTACTTTCTGTCTCTATTAATTTGACTTCTCTAGGTACCTCATGTAAGTGCAATCATACAGTATGTCTTTTTGTGACTGGCTTATTTTACTTAGCATAGTGTCCTCAAGGTTCAGCTATGTTGTAGCGTGTGTCAGAATTTCCTTTTTTTTTTTTTTTTGGTGAGGAAGATTAGCCCTGAGCTACCATCTGTTGCCAATCCTTCTCTCTTTTTGCTGAGGAAGATTGGTCCTGGGCTAACATCCGTGCCCATCTTCCTCTACTTTTTATATGTGGGATGCCTGCCACAGCATGGCTTGATAAGCAGTGCATAGGTCTGTGCCTGGGATCCAAACTCATGAACTCTGGGCCACCTAAGTGGAGCGTGTGAACTTAACCACTACACCACTGGGCCAGCCCCAGAATGTCCTTCTTTTTAAAGGCAGAATAGTATTCCATTGTATGTATGTGCCACATTTTTTTAATCCATTCATCTGCCAATGGACTCTTGAGGTGCTTCTACTTTTTGGTTATTGAGAATAATGCTGCTGTGAACATGAATGTACAAATATCTATTTGTCCCTGCTTTCAATTATTGTGGATATATATCCAGAAGTAAAATTGCTGGCTCATGTTGTAAATTGATGTTTAATTTTTTGAGGAACCACCTATTATAGACTGAATGTTTGTGTCCTCTCAAAATTCATATGTTAAAATCCTAGCCCCCAATGCGATGGTATTAGGAGGTGGGTTCTTTGGGAGGTGATTAAGCCACGAGGGTGGAACCCACATGAATGGCATTTGTTTCCTAATAGAAGAGACCCCAGAGAGCTTTCTTACCCCTTTTGCTATATGAGGGCACAGCTAGAAGATGGCCATCTAAGAACCAGGAAGCAGACCCTCATCTAACAGGGAATCTACTGGCACCTTAATCTTGGACTTCCCAGCCTCCACAATTGTGAGAAATAAATGTTTCTTGTTTAAGCCACTCAGTCCATGATATTTTTGTTACAGCCAGAATGACTAAGACCACCACCTTTCATTTTCTACAGTAGTTGTACCATTTTACATTCCCACCAGCAACACAAAAGGGTTCCAATTTCTCCACATCTTTGCCAACACTTGTTATTTTCTGCTTTTTTCTTCCTTCCATACTAATGAGTGTGAAGTGGTATTTCATTGTGGTTTTGATTTGCATTTCCCTAATGATTAGTGATGTTGAGCATTGTATCATGTACTTATTACCATTTGTATATATTCATTGTGGTTTTGATTTGCATTTCCCTAATGATTAGTGATGTTGAGCATTGTATCATGTACTTATTACCATTTGTATATATTCTTTAGAGAAATTATTCAAGTACTTTGCTCATTTTTTAATTTGGCTGTTTGTTTGTTAGTTGTTGAGTTGTAGAAGTTATTGATATATTCTAGCTATTAATCACTTACAGGTACATGATTTGCAAATATTTTCTTCCAGTCAATGGGTTGTCCGTGGGTTGCCTTTTCACTCTGTTGATAGTGTTTTCTGACACACAAAAATTTTAAATTTTAACGTAATCCAATTTATCATTTTTTTCTTTTGTTGTCTGTTTTTTTTTGCTTATATACAAGAAATAACTGAAGCTTGTCTCCTATGTTTTCTTTTAAGGGTTTTATATGTTTAGCTATTATGTTTAGGTCTTCGATCCCTTTTGAGTTAATTTTTGTATATGATGTAGGTAAGGGTGCAACTTCCTTCTTTTGCATGAGGATATCCAGTTTTCGCAATACTATTTGTTGAAAATGCCGTCCTTTCCTCATTGAATGGTCTTGTCACCTTTGTCAAAAATAATTTGACCATTTATGTGAGGGTTTGTTTCTGGACTTTCTATTCCATTCTATGAGTCTGTATATCTGTCTTTCTGCCAGTACCACACTCTTTTGATTTGGGTAGCTTTGTGGTAAGTTTTGAAATTAGGAATTAGGAGTCTTTAAACTTTGCTCTTTTTCAAGATTAGTTTATCTAATCAGGGTCCCTTGAGATTCTATATGAATTTGAGAGTGGATTTTTCTATTTCTGCAAAAACTGTCATTAGGATAATTGAAAGTCTTTGTCTAGTAAACCTAATGTTTATCCTTCCTTGGGGAGAGTTTCTGTTAATTTCTATTTTTCCTGTGAATGGGCCATCCTTATTTCTTTGTATACTTCATAATTTTTGTTGAAAATGGGCATTGAATATTATCATGTGGTAACTCTGGAAATCGGATTACTCCCCCTCCCCACAATTTGTTATTGTTGCTTGCTGTGGGTTGTAATTGTTAGTATGTTTAGTGACTTTTCTAAACTATTTTTTAAAAGAATCATTCTTTGTCACATTCTCTGAAGTCTCTGTTCCTTTAGCTTAGTGGTCAGCTAGTGTATTTCCTAAAATGCATGGAGCCAAAAAAAACCAAACAACAACAACCCCCCAGAAAAAACAAACCCAACAAACATTCTCCAGATTTTTCAAATTGGCTCTGTCCTGGGGAATTCTTTCAACACCTCAACACTTAACCAGGCCGTTTATCACTCTTCATTAGTCTTTATATTCTGCTTTCTCTGAAACTAAATAACAGCAAGAGATGAAAGCTTATGGTCTTTTCAGGTATTTTCTGAGCATGCATCCTTGCTGGAAATGCATGTGCCTTTCTAGATTCCTCAGTATGTGCAGGAGCATTTCAAAGTCCTTATTTCCCAAAGTATCTTACTCCCTACTTTCTCCTTCCAGGAATCAGTGTGTCTATTGTTTGCTCCAACTGTTATCTTTTGTCCCAGGCAGACCTACGTTGTTCATTGGCCTTTCAAAGTTTTCAAGCAACATCTTCATGTAGCTGCTTCTCTGCCCTGAGAGAGTTCCAGAGAGGAGAAAAAAAGTCAAGCCTCTTGATTTAGTTTCTAAATCAAGGGAGCCCCCACACAGGTCAAAAGAGACAAACACAATTCCGTGGGAACAAGGACTGCTCTGCTTATTCTGGAATCAGAAACCCACAACAAGAGTAGGGGCTGCTTTCTTCAAGACTACCACCCTGCCAGGGAGTTGGGTGAGGCAAGAGTAAGTTAAAACACCACAAAGTTCTCCTACCCTGTTTCAGTGGCTTTTCTCCTGATTAGGTGTTCAACTAGTCGCTGTAAACCTATGTTCCAGGGTTCCAGTGAAGTTGATTCTGGAAGTCCCCCCTACCTCCTTTTTTCTTGGTGTTTCTGGGAGGGATGATTCTGTGGAGTTCCCTACTCTGCCATTTTCTTTTTTTTTTTTTAATTTTATTTTTTTGTGTGTGAGGAAGATCAGCCCTGTGCTAACATCTGCCAATCCTCCTCTTTTTTTTTTTTGCTGAGGAAGACTGGCCCTGGGCTAACCTCCATGCCCATCTTCCTCCACTTTATATGGGTTGTTGCCACACCATGGCTTGCCAAGCCATGAAAGAGGTAAAATAGCTTTCAAAACTGCTCAACTTTAAAGAGAAGTGGCTGATACTCAAAAATTCAATGACTGAGAAACCTTTGTTTTCAATCCCCTATCTATTGCAACCAAATTCTTTGTTTTCAGTCACGTATCTCTCTCAACCAAATTCTGTCTCCAATAACGTTCTTATTTTAGTTTTTAATATTATAGATATATATGTATTTACATATGGAAAATGTGTAACTTATACACTGAAACAATAGGACAAATCTCTATGAATTCAACACCTAGCATAATAATTCCAGCATTATCAATAGCTTGAGAGAAACAATAGCTGTCTTCAAATATTTGGAAGATTGACAAATGGAAGAGAATTTAGAACTATTGTAAACACACTATTAGTGACTTTTTAATAGTCATAGCTACCAACAGATGGAATGCATTGACAAGTCATGTGGTGAGACCTTTGTCACTGGCAAGCCTACGTTGGATCATCCTTTGGAAAGGATGATGATCTGAGAAAACAGTCATTGGATGTATGCTTACAATAGAAGACCTGCATTATTTCTTCTAACTCTGAAACTCTATTTAAAATGAAAAAAATCCATCCACAACACATTATTGAACTGTAGGGGAGGGGGAAATTTCCCCCTTCCCTTCTTGGTTCTTAGGGCTGGTCAAATAACTAAAATGGCATAAAGGAGTTTAACAGTAGAAAATCAAAGTTTAATACATGCACATGGGGGATTCACATAAACATGAAAAATTCCAAAGACAGGAAAATGAGGTATATATGTCATTCTGGACTAAGGAGAATGGGGAAGGGGTCTGGGCCTCCAAAGGGAAAGGAGGGAATTTACAGAAAGATGAAAAGAGTTAACGTTTGGTAAACAAATGTTTGTTGGTCCATCTAGAGACAATGGGACACAGAGAGAACTTTGATCAAATGGGCCTTGCTAGGTTCCTCTGTCTACTACAGCTAGTTCATATTATATTTATAGTTATCTATGGTAATATCTCCTTCCTCAAACAGGCCTTATATCTTTTTCTTTTTTAATTGTGGTAACACTGGTTTATAACATTATATAAATTTCAGGTGTAGATCATTATACTTCTATTTCTGCATAGATTACATCATGTTCACCACCTAAAGACTAATTACAATCCATAACTACACACATATGCCTAATCATCTCTTTAGCCCTCCTCCCTCCCCACTTCCCCTCTGGTAACCACCAATCCAATCTCTGTCTCTGTGTGTTTGTTTTTTGTTGTTTTTATCTTCTATATATAAGTGAGATCATACAGTATTTGACCTTCTCCCTCTGACTTATTTCACTTAGAGTAATACTCTCAATGTCCATCCATGTTGTCACAGATGGCTGGATTTCATCGTTTCTTATGGCTGAGTAGTATTCCATTGTGTATATATACCACAACTTCTTTATCCATTCGTCCCTTGATGGGCACTTAGGTTGCTTCCAAGTCTTGGCTATTGTGAATAATGCTGCAATGAACACAGGGGTGCATGTATCTTTACGCATGCATGTTTTCATGTGCTTTGGATAAACACCCAAGTAGTGGAATAGCTGGATTGTATGGTAGTTCTTTTCTTAATTTTTTGAGGACTCTTCGTACTATTTTCCATAGTGGCTGCACCAGTTTGCACTCCCACCAGCAGTGTATGAGAATTTCCTTCTCTCCACAACCTGTCCAACGCTTGTTTCCTGTCTTATTAATTATAGCCATTCTGATGGGAGTGATGTGATATCTCATTGTAATTTTGATTTGCATTTCCCTGATAGTTAATGATGTTGAACATCTTTTCATGTGCCTGTTGGCCATCTGTATATCTTCTTTGGAGAAATGTCTGTTCAGGTCTTTTGCCTATTTTTTAATTGGGGTTTTTTGTTGTTGAGATGTGTGAGTTCTTTATATATTTTGGAAATTAACCCCTTATCAAATATATGGTTTGCAAATATCTTCTACCAACTGTTAGGTAGTCTTTTTGTTTTGTTGATGGTTTCCTTTGCTGTGCAGAAGCTTTTTAGTTTTTGATGTAGTCCCATTTCCTTATTGTTTCTATTGTTTCCCTTGCCTGGTCAGACATAGTACTTGAAAATATGTTGCTAAGACCAGTGTTGAAGAGTGTACTGCCTATGTTTTCTTCTAGAAGTGTCATAGTTTCAGGTCTTACATTCAAGTCTTTAATCCATTTTGAGTTAATTTTTGTATATGGTATAAGATAATGGTCAACTTTCATTTTTTTGCATGTCGCCGTGCAGTTTGCCCCAACACCATTTATTGAAGAGATTTTCCTTTCTCCCTTGTATGTTCTTGTCTCCCTTGTCTGAAATTAGCTGTCCATAGATGTGTGGGTTTATTTCTGGGCTCTCAATTCTGTTCCATTGATCTGTGTGTCTGTTTTTGTGCCAGTAGCATGCTGTTTTGGTTACTATAGCTTTGTAGTATAGTTTTAAATCAGGGAGCGTGATACCTCCAGCTTTGTTCTTTTTTCTCAGGATTCCTTTAGCTATTTGGGGTCTTTTGTTGTTCCATATAAATTTTAGAATTCTTTGTTCTATTTCTGTGAAAAATCTTATTGAGACTTTGATAGGGATTGCATTGAATCTATAGATTGCTTTAGGAAACATGGACATTTTAACTACGTTAATTCTTCCAATCCAAAGAATTCTAGAATGGAATTTCTTTCCATTTCTTTGTGTCTTCTTCAATTTCTTTCAACAACGTTTTATAGTTTTCAGCGTACAGATCTTTCACCTGTTTGGTTAAGTTTATTCCTAGGTATTTTATTCTTCTTGTTGCAGTTGTAAATGGGATTGTATTCTTAATTTCTCTTTCTGCTACTTCGTTGTTAGTGTATAGAAACACAACTGATTTTTCTATGTTGATTTTGTATTCTGCAGCTTTACCATATTCATTTAATATTTCTAAAAGTTTTTTGGTGGATTCTTTAGTGTTTCCTATATGTAAAATCATGTCATCTGCAAATAGTGACAGTTTCACTTCTTCCTTTCTAATTTGGATCCTTTTTATTTCTTTGTCTTCCCTGATTGCTCTGGCTAGGACTTCCAATACTATGTTAAATAGGAGTGGTGACAGTGGGCATCCTTGTCTGGTTCCTGTTCTTAGAGAGAGAGCTTTCAGTTTTTCACCATTGAAAATGGTATTAGCTGTTTGTTTGTCATATATGGCCTTTATTATGTTGAGGTACTTTCTTTCTATACCCGTTTTATTCAGAGTTTTTATCATAAATGGATGCCCTGTCTTGCCAAATGCTTTCTCTGCATCTATTGAGATGATCATGTGGTTTTTATTCTTCATTTTGTGAATGTGGTGTATCACGTTGATTGATTTGTGGATGTTGAACCATCCCTGCATCCCTGAAATAAATTCCACTTGATCATGGTGTATGATCTTTTTAATATATTGTTGTATTTGATTTGCTAGTATTTTGTTGAGGATTTTTGCATCAATATTTATCAGTGATATTGGCCTGTAATTTCTTTTTTTGTGTTGTCCTTGCCTGGTTTTGGTATCAGGATAATGTTGGCTTCATAGAATGAGTTAGGTAGTTTCCCCTCCTCTGCAATTTTTTGGAAGAGTTTGAGAAGGATAGGTATTAAGTCTTCTTTGAATGTTTGGTAGAATTCACCAGGGAAGCCTTCTGGTCCTGGACTTTTATTTTTTGGGAGGTTTTTGGTTACTGTTTTGCTCTCTTTACTGGTTATTGGTCTATTCAAATTCTCTGTTTCTTCTTGATTCAGTTTTGGAGGGCTGTATGATTCTAAGAATTTATCCATTTCTTCTAGATTATCCAATTTGTTAGCATATAGCTTTTTGTAGTATTCTCTTATAATCTTTTGTATTTCTGAGGTGTCCATTGAAATTTCTCCTCTTTCATTTATGATTTTACTTATTTGAGCCTTGTCTCTTTTTTTCTTGGTGAGTCTAGCTAAAGGCTTGTCAATTTTGTTTATCTTTTCAAAGAACCAGCTCTTGGTTTCATTAATTTTTTTCTATTGTTTTTTGAGTCTCTATTTCACGTATTTCTGCTCTGGTTTTTATTATTTCCCTCCTTCTACTGATTTTGGGCTTTGTTTGTTCTCTTTTCCAGTTCCTTTAGGTGTACTCTTAGATTATTTATTTGAGATTTTTCCTGTTTGTTGAAGTAGGCCTATATTGCTGTAAACTTCCCTCTTAGAATTGCTTTTGCTGTATCCCATAAATTCTGGTGTGTTGTATTTTCATTTTCATTTGTCTCCAGATGTTTTTTGATTTGTTCTTTGATTTCTTCATTGACCCAGTCGTTGTTCAGTAGCATTTTGTTTAATCTCCACATATCTGTGACATTTCTGATTTTCTTCCTATAGTTGATTTCTAGTTTTATACCGTTGTGGTCCAGAAAAGATGCTTGTATAATTTCAATCTTCTTAAATTTATTGAGACTTGTTATGTGGCCTAATATGTGATCAATCCTGGAGAATGTTTCATGTGCATTTGAAAAGAATGTGTATTCTTCAGTTTTTGGATGGAATGATCTGTATATATATCTACTAAGTCCATCTGGTCTAGTGTGTTGTTTAAGGCCATTGTTTCCTTATTGATCTTCTGTTTGGATGGTCTATCCATTGGTGTAAGTGGAATGTTAAAGTCTCCTGCTATCATTGTTTTACTGTCTATTTCTCCCTTTATGTCTGTTAATAATTGGTTTATATATTTAGTGCTCCTATGTTGGGTGCATAGATATTTACAAGTGTTATATCCTCTTGTTGGATTGTTCCCTTGATCCTATGTAGGGCCCTTCTTTGTCTCCTGTTACAGTTTTTGTTTTAAAGTCTATTTTGTCTGATTAAGTATTGTTACCTCAGCTTTCTTTTCAGTCACTTGCACGGTATCTTTTTCCATCCCTTCACTTTCAGTTTGTGAGTGTCTTTAGGTTTGAAGTGTGTCTCTTGCATACAGTGTATATATGGGTCTTGTTTTTTTATCCAATTGGCCACCCTAAACCTTTGGATTAGAGCATTTATTCCATTGACATTTAAAGTAGCTATTGATAAGTGTGTACTTACTGCCATTTTTTAACTTTTTTTCTGTGTGGTTTAGTAGTTCTTCTCTGTTTCTTTCTTCTTCTCTTGCTCTCTTCCCTTGTGGTTTGATGACTTTCTTTAGTATTATGTTTGGGTTCCTTTCTCTTAGTTTTTTGTGTATGTATTATAGGTTTCTGGTTTGTGATTACCATGAGGTTCATATATCATAACCTACGTATATAGCAATCTATATTGAGTTGATAGTCTCTTTAGTTTGACCTCTTTCTAAAAGCTCCAATCTTTTACTTCCCTCCTCCCACATTTTATGTTTTTGATATCATATCTAACCTCTTTTTTGTGTGTTTGTATCCATTACCCTCTTATCATGGAAATAGTTAATTTTTTCCTATTTGTGGTCTTCTCTTTCCCCTGTAAATAAGACCCTTTAACATTTCTCGTAGGACTTGTTTCATGGTGATAAACTCCTTTAATTTTTGCTTTTCTGGGAAAGTCTTTGTCTCTCCTTCCATTCTGAATGATAACCTTGCTGGGTAGAATATTCTTGGCTGTAGGTTTTTTCCTTTTAGCACTTTAAATATATCATGCCACTCTCTTCTAGCCTGTAAGGTTTCTGAAGAGAAGTCAGCTGATAGCCTTATGGGTTTCCTTTGTATGTAACTTGTTGCCTTTCTCTTGGGGCTTTTAGGATTCTCTTTTTATCTTTAATTCTGGATATTTTAATTATCATATGTCTTGGTGTAGGCCTCGTTGGGTTTATCTTGTTTGATGCTCTCTGTGATTCCTGGACCTGGATGTCTGTTTCTTTCCTTAGGTTAGGTAAGTTTTCAGCTATTATTTCTTCAAATTGATTCTCTGCCCCTTTGTCTCACTCTTCTGGGACACCTATAACATGGATGTTAGTGCTCTTGATGTTGTCCCAGAGGTCCCTTAGACTGTCCTCACTCTTTTTAATTTTTCTTTCTTTTACCTGTTCAGCTTGGGTGATTTCCTCTAGTCTTTTGTCCAGCTCACTGATCCGTTCTTCTGTATCATCTACTCCACTTTGGAGTCCCTCTAGTGAATTTTTCACTTCTAGTATTGTATTCTTCATTTCTGATTGGTTCTTTTTTATATTTTCCATTTCTTTGTTGATGTTCTCACTAAGTTCATCCATTCTGTTCCCAATATCAGTGAGTATCCTTATGACTCTTTGTTTGAACTCTGTCTGGTAGATTGCTCATTTCTGTTTCATTTAGTTCTTTTTCCGAGGTTTTATCATGTTCCCTTACTTGGAACATATTCCTTTTCCTCCTCATTTTGCTTCTTTCTCTGTGCTAGTATCTGTATACTAGGTAGGTCAGCTATGTCTCCTGATCTTGGAGAGGTGACCTTATGTAAGTGATGCCTTATGGGGCCCAGCAGTGTGCTTCCCTCTTGTCACCAGTTCCAAATGTTCCAGGAGTGACCCCTGTGTGGGCTACATGTGTCCTTCTATTGTGGCAGTGTTGCTCTTGCTGTAGGTGCCCAGGGAGACTGAGCTGTCCCCCTGGCCAGCTGGTTGTAATGCTCAGCTGTGTGTGGTTGTTGTAGACCCTTCAGTCTCTTTATTCGGTGTGGGGAGCCACAACACAGTTGACTGCAAGGTCTAATAGCACATTCTTGTTGGAGTTTCTCTGTTAAGTGAGTAGACCTCCAGCATGGCTGGTTTTTAGGCTCAGGAGCTTACAATTGTTATAAGCCTCTGGCCTATAAGGCTCTTGTCAGCTCTCTGAGGATTGCAGCTGGGTGAGGCTGGCCCCAGGCATAGGAGCATCCAATTGTTTCAGGCTTTGGAAGGTGGGACTGATCCCCTATGTGGCTCTTCGAGAAGCACAAGTCTTCTGCAGCTGACAAGCCCTACTGCCTACAGGGCCACACACATGGTCAACACAGCCCTGCCGCATGCGTGTGCCCCAATCTGCTGAAGCAGACCCAGTCGCCCCACAGCCGAGGCCCCACACACTCCACCAGTGCCCCACACAGTCCACCCACTCTTCGTGCCTGCCCTGCCCCAGAGAGGTGGACACACTCTCCCAGCTGCAGAGAATGCAGGCACCTAGCCTATGCAGGCTCACAAGTTGCCCGAGGGCTTGTTGTTGGGCGGGGCCAGTCCCTAGGGCAGGCTGCTTGCCTTGGCTGAGCTGGATTAAATCAGTGCTCTAGTGGGTGAGGCAAACCCAGGGCTAGCAGACCCGGGGGAGAACTCCAACTGCATCTGCCAGTGTCTGTGTCAGCACACATGCACCCGGTCACAGCAATGGCTGTCGCCAATGTCTCATTGCCTCGAGATGTCTCACCTCTCATCGAGATGAACCCAGAGCCTATCAGGTGAGTCTCTTTTCACCAAAGGACTGTGCATCTTTCTTTCTGACGATTTTACATTGCTTTCCAAAATGGGTGAATTTGTACATGGACCCTTTAAGAGCTGGCTTTAATTTCTTTATGACCCGGCTTTTCTGGGGGTATTCCCTGTTGTTGTTAGTAGTCAGCAAAGCCAGATATTATGACACCCAGTCTCAGTTGTGCTGGGTCCAAAAAATGCGTATCGCAGCAATGCTCCCTGGTTCAGGTCCCCCACTCCTCCAGGGAAGGCTGCGTACATTTGGATGGCTCCCGGGAAGCTGTGAAGCCCTGTGGCTTATGAAGGTGTTTTCCTCTCCAGAAGGGAATTTCTGCCTCTTCCACCTTAGTCAGGACTGTCGTTTGTTGCGGGGGTTCCTCTTATCCAGTTTTCAGTTCTTTCTCAGGGATAATTTTTCCAAGAATAGGTGTAAGTCTATTGTGTCCATGGGAGGAGGTAAGTTCAGAGTCCACCTGTGCCACCATCTTGACTTCTTCCCCTTCAGGCCTTCTATCTTAAATTCTTTTAGGCAGTTAGGGGGAAGGTCAAAATTTCTTCATGAGTCTTTTGTTCTTGAAAATAATCAGCCCAAAATAATCCACAAGTTAAAGAGACACATTTCAGGTGACAAATTTTGTTCCCCTTCAGAAGTTTTCTTAAAAGCCAGACAATTTTTCTAATGTCAAATTTATAGGCCTTTTTCTATTCCTTGCCCTTCTTGATCTTCTTACAATGTTCTATATTGTTCATCACTCGCTCCTTATGAAGTTCTCTCCTCCCTTTGTTTCCACAACACATGAACTTTTCTTGTTCATCTTTCTAGTTCTCCTGACATCATTTCAACTTCCATTTCACTCTGATTTTCCCGAGCTTTCTTTATCATATGGTGAGCTAACCCACTGCCACTGATTCAGATATCACCTGTATGCATTAAACCCACAAATCTCTTTAAATATTTGTCATATTTATGCATTCAAGTTCTGCCTCCTGGAGTGATTCTATATGAATCTGTTTCTGACATCTCAAATTCAATATACCCAAACAAGATATTGTTCTCTAATTCCCCTCCATCCATTCTTGGGTTTCCTGCATTCATTGACTTGTCATGACCTGCATCTGTTCTCTTCAAAATCTCTCTCCCATTTACACAAGAATCTATACTTGACCTCTCTTCCTGTTTCTATTGAACTGAGTCACAAAATATCACAAATGTCCTCCTAAAACAATGAATTACAACAGTTATTTTGGGGTGGAGGGGGGGATGAAGCAATGGAATCGTTTGTTCTAACTGAATTTTATGCTGAAGCTAAATACATGAAACAAACCACACTGAAGCAGTTCTGATTGAGGTGAGCAGGGCAAACCTGAATCCCACTTACTCAGCATCTCTGTTCTCCTGAGAGGTGGTTCCGTGAAGGTTATTGTCCTAGAGGTTTCAGAGGAGACTGTTTATCCTGTTCCACACAAAAGAAAGGGCATGGCTTGGATCATGATTTAGGAATATCATAGGCATAGCTATTGAAGGGGAACAGAGTTTGCCACCCTCAAATCAGGCTTTTTGGGATATTGATTATTTTAGGCTGATATTTTTAAGAGACAGAAGACTCAGGAAGTTTTTCTTTCATCTCTCCCTTAACTGCCTATAAGAATTTGGATAAATGGCCAGTAACAGGAACAGAGCTATCACCAGAGATAGCTACAAAAAATATGGGCTAGATGTGCTACGGGAGACTGAGTAGGTCCTAGAGATTAGAGTCCTCTCCATGTCCCATTGTCTTTGCACAGCATAGCAAATATTTGTTTACCATACATTTGCTTTTCTCTCTCCATGTGAATCACTTTCCCCCTCTTTGAAGCCTCAATGTACTAAGCTCAACATCCTTTTTTGTCTTTAGCTAAAGATGACATTTAAGGTGAGAGTTTTGGCCATTTTGGTGAGTTACTAAGTTTTCCTGGGTCTCTCCCATGTATACATGTTATTAAACTTTTGTTTGTTTTTCTTCTGTTAATCTGTCTCAGGTAGTTAATTCTTAGACTAACCAGAAGAACCTAGAAGGGTAGAGGAAAATTACTTTCTCCCCTACACTATCATACTGTCCACACTTTTAATTAAGTAGAACAAAAAGAAGGGAATGTGTTATTGTACTTATTTCATTCAAAGTTGCCAATTAGTGCAATATGTTACAAGTATTAATTATAAATTTGAGAATATATTTAAGGTAAATGGTTAATGTACAACATTACTACTTTCTACTGCCTGCATCTCTGAGAGATGAAATCTATGTTGGTTATTTCACATGGAATGCTAAAGTAGTTCTTTACCACTTACTCTAACAACCTCAAGAAGTTTATTCAAACTGAGAAAATGCTTTCTCCTTCCTTCAACAATTAAATAGAGATGGTTGTTAATTCTGAAGACTGTGAAGATTGGTAGAATTATTTAAGAAGGTGTATTTTCCCTTTGCCTTAAGTCTCCTATTCTCATGGTTAAACTCTTGTCAAATGAAAAATTCCTGCATTCTTGATTTTTGGTTTGTACTTGAAATTTTATGGGAAAGTTAAACTTTTCCAGCTGATTTAATCTGAAGAAAATATACTGGGATACAATTTGAAAGTGACTTTATGCATGATGTGGGATATTATAGAATTTTGGGGTCATAGAGCATTTTATACGTAATTTAACTAAAATTGGCTGCTAACACCAGCAGTCCAAGTCTATGGCCTTGCCTATACTTGCCATTATTCCACTTGTCTATTAGGTGAAAAGTGATGCCTTACTTTTATTTTAATTGTATTTCTCTCAGTATTAATTACTCAAGAATTTGTTTTATATACTTGCTAGTTTTTGGGGTTTCTTTTCTGTAAATTGCCTTTTCATATCCTTTACCCATATTTCTAGTGAGATTGTCCTTTTACTTGTTGATTTGCAGGAGTATTTTCTAGCGTCACTACCTTTTCAGTTAAAGACATTTAAAAGATCTTTTTCCATTCTATCCATCATATTAT
The DNA here is from genome assembly GCF_020826845.1 of Diceros bicornis minor. Classification (NCBI taxonomy): domain Eukaryota; kingdom Metazoa; phylum Chordata; class Mammalia; order Perissodactyla; family Rhinocerotidae; genus Diceros; species Diceros bicornis. The sequence continues at coordinate 53,824,977 of NC_080747.1, forward strand.
TTACCTAACAGAAGCAGTAAATAGTCAAATGTACTATTTATTTTTTTGCCTTACAGTTAATACTCTTTATGCTTTGTTTTAACAATCTATTCCTTATCCTGGGTCTCAAAGACATTCTCCATTTTTTTTTTGTATTAACATCATCATTTTTTCCCTTCTCACTTATGTCTCTAATCTGCTTCTGGAGTCTACTTGTGTGCATACTTTTAGGCAGGGATCAGTGGTTGTGGTGATCATGGTAATGTGCTTCTCAGATCTCCAGCTTTGGAGAATATAATTGAAAGATGGCCCCAGCTGCAGTGCTCTGAGCCCACCACTGCACTCACACTGAGGCCATGCTTCCTACAGGCTTCTCCAAGCCTATGACTAAGAACAGCAGGGTTGTTAAGGCAGGCTTATTCCTGGGAAATGAGGGACTCATCTGATGGGTGGCTTTGAGTTGAGGATGCCCCAGAGGCTTGGCGAAATTTTCTTGGAACTGCGTTGCCACGTGAGACTCTTCCAGTCCAACTCTTCTTCCTTCTCTCTCTTCCTTCTCTCTCTACTGAAATGCATTCTGAAAGATCTCTAACTCTTCCAGCATGTTTCTCACTTTATTCACAGAAATTTCCACAATAAATCTCTTGCACCTCAAATCCCACTTTGGGGTCTGATTCAGTGATCTGAGAAAATTTAGGATCAACTAATTCACTTCATTGCCTATTGGGTAAAGAAGATAACTTCCTGCGTGGCATGTGGGGCACAGATAATCCCTGGTGTAAGGTGATAGCTAAATTACTAAAAATGTTATCAGCAGTGACCTGAGAAAACTTCCTGGTAGAGGAAACACCACTGCAAGTATGATGGTTCTGACAATTGAAAGATGAGAAGGAAGAGTGCCTACGAAGATAGTGGAATTGGCTGGTTACTGCTAAATTGCATGGTTGCCTTGCATAGGGATAAGGAGAAACTGAGGGTCATTTACAATCAGTTAAAGGCTAAGCGTAAGAGCCAGTGACAGATAAGCCCTAATCTCCTACAGAGGAAGAGTAGACACAGCTATGCAGCAGGTTGAAGATCTAATAGTTAGATTCCCAGAGTTTGAATGTTTAGTCAAAGCAGATTTGCTATGCTTAGGTCAGGATCCTGGTTGTGAAAACCAAGGACCTTGAAATGTAAGATGGAGATAAGCGGAGGGATATCCTTGAAGATATTAGTTCTGCAGTGCCCTGAACCCTCAGAATTTGCAGAAGTAGTTCCTGACTTCTTAGTAAAGGGCCAGAATGTCTCCCATGCTGAAAGATGCCACAGAGCCCTTTCCACTACAAGGCAACAGGTGCCTCCTCAAGAGATATTCCCACCTAATAAATTAACAGCCAGGTCAATAACTCAGCTAGGCATAGGCTGGGCCTGATAAGGGAGGAAAGAGACTAATACACTATAAGAATTGTAAGAATTAGTGAGTATGTGCCAACAGAGGAGTACTCCTGTTCCTGACATTGAGTTTTGAGGGTGCTTGATGAAGGAGAGCTGAATGGAAGACTGGATAAGTAAGAATTCCTTGAGATATGGAGTTTAACACCCTGGCAAGGACCCAAGGAGATTGGTCAAATTTGCTGCCAAGGATGGCTCTTAACAGACTGGAGAAAGCAATAGCCAAGGCTGAGTGAAGCAGAAATGCCCTAGTTGCCCTGGTAGACAGTGGAGGAAGAAATAAAGAGGCTGAGGGAAAGGGGCATGCTGGAATGGATATGTTATTTGAAACCAGAGGACTCACTAAGGAATACGTTCCGTGGGAGGGCCCAAAGGACACGCCATTTACCAAAGCCACTAGAAATGAGCTAGTGAGAGGGGCTTGAACATAGTTAAGAAGTTCAGTGGTGACTCTCCTCTGCAGGTGAAGGCTGACCCTAGGAGGAGCAGGTACAGAGCTAGGTTGTTCGAGTAAAGCAGTGCTGGGAGGAAACAGTCTCCTTAAATTTCAATGCAGCGCCCTGGAGGTCTGGAGGAGTGAGGATGAGGCACTAAGTACCTGAAAGCAGCTGATTCATTGCTACCCTTTCTAGAAACTCTTCTCCTTAGTAGGCGTTTGCCCTGACACTTCCAAAATTGGTGGTCTGGATTGCTGAGACCAGTTTCTATTATGAAAAGCACGTGAACATTTTCTCAGGGCAACATAGGGCAAGGCAAGGTGTTGGGGGACATCAGAGTAAAGCTTAACAAACTTTCTTTCAATTATTCTCTCATTCCATTCCAGGCTTCTGCCACCTACCCTCCCTACGTACTCCAGTTCAAGATAGCCCTAGTCTCCCAGTCTCTCACTTTTATTATAATTTCCTGGTCTAGAATCCATGTTTACCTCTTCATTCTATAGTTTATCTGACTTGGTTGATTTGGAGTAAGGAGTAAGTATTCTATGCTAGTTCACCATTTTGGCTGAAATTAAAGCCAAGATATATAAAATATGCATACATATATGTGTGTGTGCACATAAAATGATGCCATTTTTGGGAAAAAAAAGATAGATAAGCCCTTTATAACTGAACAGATGTATTTGTTTATGTTTGTATAAACAAAGAGAACAATGTGAAAGGGTATACAAAACTTTAAACTTTGATTACCTTAGGAGAAAATTAGGAAGAGATTGCCAGATTTTTCTATGTACTATTCTATGTTGGAAAAGAGCTCAAGTAACTCTATAGCTTGAAATGAAGTTACAATCAAGTATATTTTAAAAATAACATCGACCAGGAGATGGCAGCATAGTAACACATTTAGTTTTAAGTTTCTTAGTGTCTTTCTTGCAGTGTTTTAATGAACATAGGTGTGGGTCACAGTGATCTGTGGTTTCTGCATTTCCTGGATTCATCTATAACAAAACGACATTAACAGATTGCACAATATAATTCTTGTTTTATTTGGGTTGGCTTCTTGCTTAAAATATCATTTAAAATTTTTAATCTTTGGTGACTAAATCACTCTGATCCTCCTCCACTATTTGCTACTCTTTTGTTTGGTTGCCATTAATATATCTTTCTAGGTTATAAGAAATTCCCTTTTGATTTAAAAAGCAAAAAAATATCTTTTTGGTTCTTTAAGGTACCATAAATTGGGGAAGTTCTGGGATCTTTGTCTAAGAAAGGTTGAAAAACTCATTTCTGACCACTTCAATCTACCTGTCTGTCTCTGGTGGGCCTACTGTATAGCTCATACAGAGATTCCCCTCTCTATTAGTGGACCAGTGCCCCAAGAGGAAGGAGCGTCTAAAAGTGGTCGTGCTATGCCTGGTCAACCACACTCCCTAAAGGGTCTGCTACCTTCAACAGCAGTTACCAAAAATACTTTTACCTCTTTATGTGCTCTTGAGAATAGGACTTGGTTTTATACATAATTGTATAACCACTGTCTACAATACCCAAAGTCTGACACATAGAAGTTCAAGAAATATTTGTTAGATGAGTGAGTGATTATGTAATTAGTTGCATAGAATACTTTAGGTCATTGATGTCCGCAGAACTTTCCGTGATGACGGAAATAATGTATGTCTGTGCTGCCCAACATAGTAGCCACTAGCCACATGTGGCTGTTTTGTATTTGAAATGTGATTGGTATGACTGAGGAAATGAATTTTAATTGTATTTAATTTTAATTAATTTAAATCTAAATAGCCCCATCTGGCTAGTGGCTACCATATTGAACAATGTAGCTTTTAGTGCATAGTAATGCTATGCAATTTTCTATTCTCCACTCTGCAGTGTTAGTGGATGATAGACTGAGCTATTCTGCCTCAGCTGAATATGTAAATCTCTTTTCAAGCAGTATTTATGCATTCTGAGAGTACTAAATAGAGTATACATGGTGTGATTATGCAGGATTTAGGTATTTGACAAATCAATCTCTCTATCCCTTGCTATAGATCTCTATAGGTATATGTCTATAGATCTCAATACATCTATATAGAGATTATCTATCTATCTATCTATCTATCTATCTATCTATCTATCTATCTATCTATTATCTATCTATCTATCTATCATCTATCTATCAAGATGAATTATTTGCCTGTGGCAGCTCAGCCTTCCAACAGCCTCCTTTCTCCAACCAGGTTCAGTTTCCAAATGATCTTAGTTTGGCCAGGATTGTTTAGGTATGAGTATGGTCATGATAGTTGGTCTTTCAGCATTCTCAATACATCAGCATTACAAAAAAGGGGAGAAGGAAGGTATTCCCCAACTCATGTAAGGGTATTCTAGGGGCAAGATTTTTAACAGTGACTTTTTCCTCTGACTATCGATCCCACAGCCGTGGTTCTCAACTAGGGGTGACTTTGCCCCCAGGGGACATTTGGCAATGTCTGGATACATTTTTGGTTGTTACAACTTGGTGGGGGTTACTACTGGCCTCTAGTGTGTAGAGGGAAAGAATGTTGCCAAGCATTCTACAATTCACAAGATAGCTGCCGCCCTCACCCCACAGCAAAGAATTCTCTCTGACAAAATGTGGGTAGTGCTAAGGTTGAGAAACCTGGCAGGACGGCAATGATTCAAAGAGAGCGAGTTTGAGTTTATTATTATAAATATATTTTAATGTTTACAATATGATATTATGAGGGAAAAGAGAGACTCTTACGTGATGTAAAACTCAAAAGAAAATGTTCCCATGACAGTTATTTCATTAATTAAATTAATCATAAAAGGGGGGGAAGCAAATAAACGTTTTTATACACAGAAAAAGTTTGAGTTTTGTTGAACACTAGTCCACAGTCACATGTAATGCCACAAAATATGCATTTAAATACATATAAAAATGACTATTTTATCATAGTAATGAAAACATTCCAAATATGCTTTGTTGATTATTTGAATATTCTCTATAAATACCATTCTTCAAAGAAAGCTGGCCACTTTTTAACAGTAAATTTAAATGTTATACAATAAGATCTTCCCCAAAATCTTGTATCAAAGTGTTTATGACTATCTAATTTTATATTGGCTTCTCGTATAAGTTATTTATGAATATCTAATTTATATTGGCTTCTCATTCTGCAAGTCCTTTAATTGTTCTGAAAGTTGATTGAAAATAAAACTGTTTGGAAAATAAAATGCATTAAGAAATAATAAAACAGAAGTGAAAAGTAAATTTACACCAGGATTGGAACTTTTCTGATTTTTAGAGATGAAAAGCAGCTTCTTCTCACTGAGTCCTCGCTGCTTGTCATTTCCAACTAACCAAAATGCCAAGAAACTTTGTCTATATTTTCTGAGTACCAAAAGGCATTTTTACATAGTTTAGAATAGAATCCTTTGCTAGGCAATATTTTCAATTCTCCTGGTGTCTGATTCAAGGATTTATTCATTTTCCCAAAGTAAACATTAATGTAGTTGTTTAAGGAGTTTAAAATCTGCACTATTGGGTGTAAATGTAAATGTCAACTTTTTTCAAGTTTCAAAGAAATGTTAAATGCACATCTGAGGGCAAAGGGGAAAGGACTCACAGTGGTGCCATCTGTTAAGTCCTAGCTTCATGTCTAGTGCCCCTCCATCACTTGTGTTAGCATTTGCCAAAACTAATTACCTTGATTTGTCTAGTATAGTGGACCTACAGATTCTTAGGATCATTTGATGAGGAAGATAAAAACTTTGGAGTCAGGGAAGGGCAGCATGCTCTGTCAGGGAAAAAATAGAGAATGCTTAGCCAGTTGGTATTTATCTGATTAAACTGCTAGGTTATTCTAAAATGAGGAGTGTGTAGTATGGACAGAGAGGTGAGTAAGGAGGTAATCACAGACACTTAGCAGCAATAGTGGATCTCTGTGGAGTTGACAGTATCTTTTAAGCTCATGGTCAGCAGAATACTTCAGGTGATGTGGAAGAAAGTCTGGTTTCTTCCTGTTTAAGGAGAGAGTTGTCAGATCACACTTATTTGCATCCTGAACTCGATGACAGTATACATGGCGACACATACTAAACACACAATTTGCTGGAGACCACACATGACATTTCCATTTTGGATGTGGAGGTAGTTGTCGCGTTAGAGGTTGGTTTTAGATTTGATCCAGTCCCGATAATGAGTCACTTTGGTATAAACTCCAGGCTTGTTTTCTTTTCCACAGTCTATTCCCCAGCTTACCACTCCAATAAGGTACCAGATGTTTCTATCACGTGCTATAACCAGAGGTCCCCCAGAATCACCCTGGAGAAGAAGAAGAGGAAAAAAATATCATCAATGTAATAAATAAAGTGGTGTCAGAAATGCAAGTTAATGAGCATCTGAATGTCTAATAAATTAATATTTTGAATTGAATTATGTAAAACTAATTCTATTTTTACTTATCATTAGTATTAATATGATAATTGAGCTTATTACTTATTATCTCTGCTTATCTCTATTAATGTCTTCATCTGGAAGATAGTGTGAATAGAGCTAATGTTTCAGTTTTATCCTTGCATAGTTTTTAGTTTTGTTCTCTCTAAACAGAGAGCACAAATTGAACCTAAGTCCCAGCATCCAATTTTTGTGTAAATGATGACATCAAGACCAACTGAATATCACCTCCTCCATGAAGCCTCTCCTAACTCTGTTAGGTAGAAATAATCTCTTGCTTTGAATTTGAATCTCACCTTGTTCCACTCACATCAGCTGATAGGAAGGTGTCCTGGACACTGTATCACTGTGCAGCAATAGGTGTGAGAGGAGGAAGATATGCAAATGGCACTTCAAGCAAATGTGCACCATTTATTACACAAAGGATTTTGCTCCCAAACTAAGGTGGAATCCCTAGCCTTAGTGAACTGGTTTGAAGTGTGTGAATCGTGAAGACTTCCCTGATATCTTTAACCCAAGGTTTAGATAAATGATTTTTAATTTTATCTTTTAGCAATGAACCTATTCAGTCAAAAGTAGTCTTATGTGGAAGCACCTTACAGACATTTTTTAATAAGAGAAATGATCCTGTTTGAAGCTAGGCATGGGGTCCTAGAGTCTTGTGCCTTTAGCTCTCTTCCCTTCACCTGCTTTTTAGTACGCTTAGTGCTCAGTGGACAGAATGTGAAAATCCTGGTCTACCAAAAACTGTCCTCCCTAGCTCTTTTCTCATAGGCCCATATCCTAATTTAGGTCATCAGTATGCTAGTGGGATGGAAGCAAGGGAACATGGACCAATGGAAAGAGAACATCTGCTCTCTCACCGAATAAACTCAAATACAACAGATTATTTTTGTGGATTTGAGTCTGTTCTAAATATAGATTTATTTATGTTCCTCCTTGAAAGTCATGTAATCCAATTGTATCTTGGACCACCCACGTTGTTTCTGCTTCTCAGGAAATAAAGTGAGTGGAAGGAGACCTTGTATTCCAGAATATGTAACCAAATCTTAGTTTTTTGTTCATTATTTTAGTTATTTGTATGCTATAGTATTAGATTGTAAATTCATTGTGTTTTTTTTAATGTTTATGTTTCCCTAAGTAATTGCCATAGTACCTTGCAATTCACAAAAAATTTGAATAAATGAATGAATGTTTATTACATCATATAAGAGACAGCCAATAATAGTGACACCTTTGCAAATAAGAAAAGCACTCTAATGTGTCAAATTCTCAAAGCCATTTCTAATCCTTGAAGAACTGCTAAACTGTTAGACCCAGTTTCAAATGCTATAGGTGTTTATTTTTAGTCCTTTAAACAGCCAGACTAAAACTAATTTTCTCCTTAAATAGTTAATGCTTAAAATTAATGTTTTGCATGGTTAAGGGAAAATGCTATTTATTTAATTAGTTTCTATACATTATTTGTGAGGTAATACTTTCATATGAATAAGTGTAGATAAATGTGTTTTTTTTTTCCCGAAATAGCGTAATTCTATCTGGATGTACAGTGTTTAAGGTCAAAGGTTCAAGCACCAGTGAGATGCTGCTCTATCAGCCATGAGATATCTGCAGATCCCCTCCCACAGTGCCTCACGATTGTTAGAAATTAGAGATCTAAAAATTGGTTATGACTATGGCTTGAAGCAATGATTGTGTGGCTTCCTGACTTGGTTCCTACTATCTGCTTCCAGTTCTTTTCTCTAATCAGAGTCCTAATTGGCACCTGGTGATCATTTTTTACATATGGTTCTGGATAATAATAGGGTGTTAAATGAGGAGTATTTCTTATTGTTTTTCCATTCCCTCATTTTTACACTCTCCTCCACAATTTAATTTATGGAGTCACGTGAAGTGACATTGGTCTCTGATCAGTAAGGCCATCTCTATTCAACAAATTTATTTTTGTGGATGTGAGCCTATTCTTACCTCACAGGCATCTAGTTTTCCTCTCAAGAATCCAGCACATATCATTCCTGATGATACAGCACCACCATATACATATACTTGATTACATACATCATTACTTATGATCTCTATTTCAACTTGGCGCAGAGTATTGGGAAAGGGACCTAAAGAAGAAAAAAATAAATAGATGAAGAATTTCTACATTGTTGCTTATGATGGTTAATTGTTGTGTCTTGCAAAGGATGGATCAGTGATAAAACATATGTCTTGAAGCTGTAGGATTCTGGGCTTGATGATGGTGCTCAGATTCCAGTTATATTTCTTGGGTGCCTTCTATGTCTGGGGACCATTCTTGGCACATTTGCTTCCACTATCTTATTTTCCTTGCAACAACCACCAAAGATAAATCTGAATATTTTCTTTTTCAGATGAGGAGGCCAAAACTCACCTGATTATGAATCTTGTTATGATCACATAGCTAAATGTAGGATAACATTAGAAGTAAACCCAGGGCATTTCTCCCTGCCTGGGATAATCAGTGGCAGTTAACCTTATCTTAACTGGAAATCTGCCTCATCATTTTACAAAGGACACAGCTATATTGGGAATTGAGAATCCTTTAGTAAGAGCAGTATAGCACAAAGTTGTACTATCAAGAAGTAACTTTAATACTGAATAGATGGAATCCTATTGCTTCATAAGAAAGACCATGTTTACTTTGATAATAACTTAAATTGCTATCCAAAAATAATACCGTTGTGAGAAACAAATACTAAGATAAGAAATAGATCATGTTTTACTAATTAACCTCACATTTTTTGATTTTTTTATTATATGAAAGGTATTATTTAGTTGTTTATGGTACTGTTTTAACCATTATATTCTTCTTATTCTCCTTTAACAGCTTCTATTTTAAAGATTGTTAATCCGTCATATAAAGATGGATACTCTATTTACAACAGTTTCAAAGACAATTGAGAGGATGAAGGAGGGCAGTGCTATTGATTTGAGCAACAAGTCAGGGTAATTCTGTGCTAAGGGCTCTGATCTTAGAGGCAGCAGATATGAGTTTTGAACACTTTGCTCAATTTATGTGCTATGTGGCCTTGGGCACGTTACTACCTTACTAGAGCATCATTTTACTCACCTATAAAAAGGAGAAAATGATACCTATCTCACGTGTTTATTGTGAGGGTTAAAAAGTAACAAATATAATCAGTTTGATAGTGCCTGGTCCCATATTCAGACTTTGACCTCAATGGAAGCTGTTGGAGTGAATTGTAGAGATTAGGATTATAAATTTAAAACTCTCGTGGGTCTAAAAGCTGTGCCTCAATGTTAAGGAATGGATGGTAAGAGCTACAGCTTTTATAAGACGTCGAAGATCTAGGTTTCTAGGGATTTTGTCGTTCACTGTAAATAAATCTAATTATCTGTTTTAAAACTAGTAAATTCACTTACCTAGAATTGACTGTCTTTCTGAAAACTAAGTCCAACTCCTCTACAGTTGTTTAAAATTATCTAGGGTCTAGTGAATTTCTTCACCTCAGTCATCATTTTTAAGCATGGGAGGGTCATTCTGTGACCATTTTCTCTTTATTTTATCTCTGATTCTGCCTGAAATGCTCCCAGTGAGAGAATCTGCTCACCATCTACTCTTTATACAAATTTTTAAACTATTTGTTTGTGTAGGTGCCTCAGCAATATTCAATGCTATCTCTTTTGCTGTTTCTAATTCGCATTCCAAATTTATAGGTCTTCCTAGACTTTAATCAACAGTATTCCAATACTTAAAATTTCTGTGTGCCTATTTTTATTTTAGCTAATTGATCTAGGATGCTTAGTTTTAAATTTAAAATGCTTATAATTCTTTAATCTCAACTTTTACAAAGTCAATTCAAGTGCTTAACAATATAACAAGCTATTTTACATTATCAACTATTTAAGGAAGAAACTATCTGGAACAGAGTTTCCATTTTATAAGCTGTATGGTAACAAAATTGCTAATTAGATATAATTGGATAAATCTTGGGAAGTTGGAGAAGAAAACCTGAGTACCCCTTGTCTCAGTTTCAAAATACAGAAAAAAACTCGTAATCAAATATCTAATACTTAACTTTAGTCTGTTATCTAACACATTCATAACATTATTCCTGAAAAGTATGCAACTTGTTAGAGTAGGTGGATCAATGCATAGTAATCTGCACATTATTGGGCATTGAATGATTCATGATCATTCAGTCCCAAATCATCCTAAACTAATACTCTGGGAGGGGGTGGTGACAGGTTTAATCAGGTTCTAGAGGAAATGGAATGGTGCTGCCCTAGTGGCAGATGCTATCCACTTCTACTCCAATGGGTAAGTGGCTTGTCTAATCCCAAAGGATTTAATTCCACTTCATACTCATCATACTGCCTGTAGAACAAGGCAGATCCCCCAGAGATGAGGAATAGAACTCTCAGATTATAATGACAGTGTATCAATCTGGACTCAGTGTCAGAATTTTGGAGTGCATATGGAAGGGAAGCAGATTTCTATAATAATCTAATATAATCAACGGATAAAGACTCAATAGATAAAAGCTATACTTTAAGCAAGTACGTAAGTAAGACTACAACTGTATAATGAGAGCCTGGAACAAGAATTAGAAGTTCAATGGCAGATTAAACCATATGTAAAAAGTCCAAACAAGAGACAAAGGAACTAGAGACTCATATTAGGATCTACAAGTCTATATTCGCAGTTTATTGTGTATTATTAAATGTAGTAAAATGTCATACTTGTCAACTTTATAAAGTCTTGGGCTCAAAACTACTCCATAAATACATGGATCAGAGGGGGCTCATTTATGTTTAGCCTCAGAAATGCTGTTCAAATTGCTTGCTTAAGGCTCTTTTTGTTTAGTTGCATGACACATTACAAAAGTTTATCATTACTACCGCTCAGAAATCACATACTTTAAGAATCATGCAGCTGTAGTAGAATCTCTGCATATGAAAGACAGCAACAGAAAAGAAAAAAAATGATGTGAAAAAATATGCTTTAACAATTTTTGAAAAGAAAGTTATAACTAGTTTCCAAAATAGCTCATAAAGAAGACAATAAACATAGATACTGTGTAACAGTAGTAGCCAAAGTTTCCGTAATACACCATATCTGGGTTTTTTGTTTGTTGTTTTTGCCATATTTTTCATGGAACATCTTGATTTCCTCTATTTTACATATTCTGATTTTGTATCTTAGTTTATATCTCCATTCAAATGGAGGATGGATTTGTGTTTTTCGCTTGGGTATTTTTACTGAGATACTCACTCACCGTTTGCTTTTAATGCTCCCCATCCAGTCACAAACACTTTACTATTGGGCAAGACTTCAAAAGTAGCATCAGGGAGACAGACTCTGCGCACGTCATTGGAAAACACGACGGGAGTGGAGAGCTTCACCACAGCGATGTCATCCTCGTGCTTATGGGCAGCATAGTTTTCATGAACGATAATTGACTGCACATTTCTTCTCATCAGTGAAGGGCTTAGAGTTGTTCCAAAACTAGCCGTCCAGAGTTTGGGGTTTTTGTAACTGATCACAGATTAAAAGGATTATGGTTGGTTCATTTCTGATCTAATGTTGCCCAGGACTCTGGATGAGTATGAGGCATAAGGGTGGGAGAGGGGCAAATTGTTTAAGGTGATAGTTGACTCTGATCCTCCCACCTTCTTATTGGAGGCTTCTCCCCTAGGACTGCTTTGCTTTTGTTTAGCTGAAGTCAAATACTCCCATTCTAAGGTACTTTAAATTACTCTCCTTGAAGGGGAGTTTGCATTTTTTAAAGGAAACAATATATTGTTGCTATTTTTGATTATGAAAGTAATAAAGATTCGTTGCATAAAATATAAATAAATAAAAATTAGACATATATACCCACATATATGCATACATATACAACTCATATCCATGCACAGTTATATAAATGTGGGTCTAGCTATGGAGACGGAAAGGGAGAGAGAGAGGTGTAAAATTGGAGCCACACTTTATAAATTGTTTTCTCATCCTTTCTCTTTCGTTAACATTTTATCCAGAATATTTTCCCATTAAATATGAATTTCACTAGAGTTACGGTATCTCTTTATTATCTCCAAGTGTCCCATATGTTAAATCTTCAAAAAGCATGCAAATAATAAAAGCACAGCACCAAAGATATTCATGTGGGATAATCAGATGTAAGTTTGTGGGTTGGGATTATTAGCAGAGTTTAAAAAAAATTCACAATATATCTCAAGAAAACTGGCGAATGTGTTGTTTAACTTTTCTTAGTGTTGGCTTGATCTTAGTTAAAGTTGAGATTGCTGGAGAATATATATTCAGTTGGAGCTGAAGATACTCTCTCTAATTTTTTTCTACTATTCTTCAGTAATTGTTACTTCTTCTAAGCCTGATAGATAATCATGAGACCATTAAAGGGCCTAAGATGATTAATGAAAAAGGGATAAGAATTAGAGGAAGTGAAGGTGAGAAAAAGAGGTGAAATTGGTGATCCTATTGGTACAGACTGAGGACTTACGTGTCAAAGCAGTGGGCAGCTGTCAGGAGCCACTGCTCACTGATCAAAGATGCTCCACAGAAATGGATGCCATCCATCTGCAGGCTGGCTTGCCATGGCCAATCAGCTTTCTTTGCAATATAACCATTGGCAATTCTTTCCATGGACTGGGACTCCTTCCCTAAACCACAACCTGTCAGAAGGGAATAAGATGGTTATTTCCAGAGTTATAAATGTGTGTAGGTATATTTGGCACATAAAGATGGAAATATTTATCAATTTGCCTTGCCTTAAAAAATTAATCAAAATTATATAATATAACAATGATTATTCACATTGGAAAAAGGATAAGCTTAAAAAAATAAAATACTTAATGCCCTCTTTGATTTAAATCAATTTCACTTAAAAAATTTTTTTTCATATTTTTCCAGGTCATGTTCTTCTGTACAGCAGTTTATCCCAGTGATATTTGAAAATTTTGAGTGTGAAATGCACACTATTTACTGCAGAAAAATACCATTTGACCTCTTCTAAAAGACTTGTCTATTAGTACAACCATTACATTACTATAGCATAAATGTCAAAGTTCACACATTAAAGTTAGTAGATGTCATTTAATTCTAAGCCAAATTTTTTACTTTGACAAAGTGAGCCAAATAAAAATAAATAAGATAAAATGAAAGGGAATTTTTAAGTCATCAGTGAAACTTTCTGTGAGGAAGAGCAAGTATTTCCATATAAACATTCCCAATTATTAGTAGTGATATTTTTTCCCTTAGGGAGAGTTAAATCATGTATCCATTCAGCGATATTATATACTTTTGGGAAACAGTAAACATGGGAATAGAGAAACACTAAGTTTTTTGAGTTTTATTATTTTGTTTATAAACATCTCAATGATGTTCTTGAACTTACAGCTGTTGAGAATGTGCTCTGCTTGTGCTTCATTCATATCTGGGGAAAAAAACAAGATGATTGTTCAGCAATGGAACAATTATAATTTAAAATACTATGCCTACATGACATGAATGTTTCTGGTTGGGAGGAACTGAATTAGTCAGGAAAGTCTTAATTTAAGGCAATAGAATAAATCCTACAAAAATGAGAGGCCTAGACATAAAGTACATTTTTCTTTTGACTATAAGTGGACTCTGGGAAAATCCTGGTTCATGATTATAAAATCATTGGCATAGAGAAGGATAGTGTTTGGCACGAAGGAAGACTGCATCTAATTAATTAATACAATACCACTTTATTAAAATATAGGTTAAACAGAAGGGGCTCTAGGACCACATTTACATTTGTACTACTATATGTTGGGACATCTTTTCTTTCTGTCCTCATTTGCACAATTGTGTTATGGTAAAGGGATTCAAAGCATCTTAGACTCCTGGCATCTCCACAGAGGTTCCCTATGGAATCAAAATCCACCAATGTATCAACAATTGCTCAAAACATGTTAGTCATTTTTTTCATGAAGTGAAATAGAAGAAAGCATGATCAATGACTATTCCTCAAAATTATATGAATTATTCCTTGTGCCAGTTAGTATAATGAGCAATTCAGACCCACTGTTTTTAAGATGAAAGCTAGTGTGGAGTTTATTGGTGAGCCTGCAAATTAATGAGTCTTTAATTTAGGTCAGACTCTAAAGAGGAACTATGCTCAGAGAGTTTATTGGAGTAAATCCCTTAGAATTAGGTTTTGCCAATAATAACAGTCGTCTAATGTCTTCCCTGGCCTTTAGAATAAACCCAGACTTCCTACCTGGATCTGCATGACATGGTCCCTAGTTTTGTGTTTGATGTCATGTTGAATTGCTCTTGCTCTTAGCCACTACTCAATGGTCACATTGGCTTTCCTGTTTCTTGACTATGACAATGTGTTCCTGCCCACAGTCTTTATTCTAGCTTACTTCTGCCAGGATGGCTCTTCCTTGGTTTTTTTATGACTGATTCCCCATTGTCATTTACATCTCAGTTTAAAATCTTCTCCTCAGAGAGGTCTTCCACGACAACCAAATCTAAAGTAGCCTCCCACTCTCTATTCTCTGCATGGAGTTTCATATTATTTGATATTACCTTGTTTATTTACTTGTTTACTGGGTCATTATCATTTTTTACCCCAATTAGAATGTTAGTTTTTGAGGACAGAGAATTTAGGTCCTGGCACAAATAGGTTCTCAATTAACACTTGCTGAATGAATAAATGAGCAGTAATGATAACGAATAATTTACTGAGTCCTGTGTACCAGCAACTGTGACAAACAGTACATATTGCTTACTTATATCCTCACAATAATATTATGAGGCAATTCCATTAAGGACATGATTTAAATAGTTCTTGAGGCAAAATGCTTGTCCTGAAACCATTTCACTAGAAGGTCAGTTATAGTTTAGTGTCACCCTCTGTAGGTTATGGATCAGTGAGAGAGGGGTGGAGTTATGGTTAGTTCACAGCTAATTTTAGCCTAGGCTTATTTCTATTTATGCAGAAACTATTGATGAAATTTCTATGATGGTGCTATATCTAATATGTGACCATTATCCAATAGATGTGTTACATTTGCAGGATAAAAGAGATTGAGTGGCTCTAGTTCTAGAACAAGATTGTGTAGACTCACTTTTCCATGCTTGTCTCCTATAGATACAACTAAATACTTTGAAAATTATCCATCAGATAACAATAAAAGAACTCTGAAAGCTGGAAGGAAGAAGGCATAATGGCTAGAGACTTCAGGTTTTGCGGAAGGGCAGTATGGTGAGTTTCCTGGTTTTTTTTTTTTTTCATCTCACATATACCTTAAACTGGGGACCAAGAAAGGCCTGCAATCTGGAACACTAACTAGTCTGCAACACTAATAGGCATAGGCAAAAAGTCCCAAGAAAAGTCTGTTCCCTCCATCCAAATACTGGAAAAGGGGAAGCACAACAGAGACCTGGTGTGGAGTCCAAACCTTCTGATTAACATCCAGGGATGGCAATCCATTTTGCCAGTTGCAGTGACAACAGGAAGCCCTTGACCATCCCAATCCCCACTTTCTTACCAGGGCACCAGCTGGCAGACTGATAATATCAACCTGCATACACTCAGTGACATAAGTAGACCCAGGCCCACTGCTCCTTCCACAGAGGGTGGCCCAGGGATACAAGGCAGCCCAGAGAAGTGTATTCTACTCCCATAAATGGTGCTGGCAGCAGGAATTGAGAAGAAACCCTAGAAGACTAAAATTGCACTGCAAGAACTATGAAAACTAAATTGTTATTGAAATGACAAAAGTAGGTGAGAATCTACACTCTAAACCTGAACAAGTTAACTACCTGCTAAAATAGAAGAATTAATAGGATCAACAGTCTCCTAACATAATGACTAAACTGTTCAGAACATGAACAAAAATTACTCGCCATGCTATAACCCAGGAAAACCACAATCTGAATGAGAAAAGACAATCAACTGATGCCAATACTGAGATGAACAAGATGTTGAGAGTATATAATGTGGATTTTAAAGCAGTTGCCAGAAAATAATTCAGCAATCAATTACAAATTTTCTTGAAACAAGTGAAAAAATAGAAAATCTAAGCAAAGAAATAGAAGTTATAAAAAAGAACCAAGTGGAAAATTTTAGCACTGAAAAATACAATAATAATTAAAAAAAAAACAACCCTGCTGGATGGTCTTAATAGTAGAGTGGAGATGATGGAGGGTAGAATCAGTGAACTTGAAGACATCAATAGAATTTACTCAGTTTGAAGAACAGAGGGAAAATAGACTGAAAAAAAAATGAACAAAGCATCTGAGATCCATTGGGTAGTAACAAAAGATCTAAGATTCCTGTCATCAGAATCCCAGAAGGAGAGGGAACTCTTTTGAGTATGGGACTGAAAAAGTATTCAAAGAATTAGTGGTTAGGAATGTATCAAATTTGGCTAAAGACAGAGACCTCAAGAAGCTGAGTAAGTCTCAAATAGGATTAAACTCAAAGAAATCCACACCAAGACGCATCATAATCAAACAACTAAGAGCTAAAGACAAAGAAAAAATCTTAAAAATAGAGACAAATGATACATTACCTACAAAGTAACACCAATTCAAATAACAGTGGTTTTCTCATCTGAAACCATGGAGGCCAAAAGGAAATGGCATAGCAATTTTCAAGTTCTGAAAGAGAAAACTATCAACCATGAAGCCTATATAGAGTGAAACTATCTTCAGAAATGAAGAGGAAATAAAGATATTCTCAGAAGAGAAACTAAAAGAATTTGTTTCTAACAAACCTATTCTTAGATAATGGCTAAAGGAAGCTCTCCAAACAAAAAGCAAATGATAACACAAGGCCAGAACCTTCAGAAAGGAAAGAAAGACCCAGAATGGGTAAAAATAGGAATAAACATAACATACTATCTTTCATTTCTTGAGTTTCTTTAAACATATTTTATGGTTGAAGCAAAAGATATAACACCAATCTGATGTTGTGATGAATGTATATAGAGGAAATACTTAAGAAAAGTATATCTAAAAAGTGGAGAGGGTAAAGAAATCAAAATAGAGGTAAGCTTGCTATACTTCATTTGAAGTGGTAAAGTGTTGACACCTGTAGGCTGTGATTAGTTACATAAGTATATGATAATACCTAGAGCAGCCACTAAGACAGCTACATAGTAATAAACTCAAAAACATTATAAATAAATCAAAATGGAACTCTAAAAAATGTTCGCTACCCACAGGAAGGTGATAAAAAAGGAACAGAAAGACAAGACATAGAATAAATGAAAACAAAAAAAGAGAGACTTAAGCTCTAACACATCAATAATTACTTTAATATGTGAGTGGTCTAAATACGCCAATTAAAAGACAGAGAATGGCAGAGTGGATTAAAAAAACATGAGTCAACTGTATGCTTTCTACATGGGTAAACTGAAAGTAAAATGATGGAAAAAGATACTATACAAATATTAGTCCTAAAAAGTAGGAGTGGGTCTATTAATATGAGATAAAGTAGACTTCAGAGCAAAAAAGATTACTAGGGACAAAGAGAGACATTACATAATGATAAAAGGATCAATCCACTAAGAAGATGTAATAGTTTTAAATGTGTATACACCAAACAGCAGAACTTCAAAATACATCAAGCAAAAACTGAGAGAACTGAAATGAGAAATAGACAAATTCACAATTATAGTTGGCTACTTCAGCATCCTCTAATCTCAACAATTTATAGAATTACTAGACAGAAAATCAGCAAGAGTATAGAACTAAACAACACCATCAACCAACAGGATCTAATTGACGTTTGTAAAACACTCCACCCAACAATAACAGAATACACATTCTTTTCAAGCACCCATGGAACATTCATCAAGATGGACCATATCCTGAGTCATAATCTTCTGCACATTTAAAAGAATTGAAATCAGAGTACATTCTCTGTCCAAATGGAATCAAACTAAGAATCAATTACAGAAAGATAATGGGAAAATCTCCTAAAATTTAGAAATTAAACACACTACTAAATAATCCATGAGTCCAAGAGGAAGTCTCAAAGAAAATAAAAATTACATAGAACTGAGTTAATATGAAAATAAAACATAGCAGGGGCCGGCCCAGCGGTGCAAGTGGTTAAGTGCATGTGCTCCGCTTTGGTGGTCTGGGGTTCGCGGGTTTGGATCCCAGGCAGGCACCAACACACTGCTTGTCATGCCATGCTGTAGCGGCATCCCATATAAAGTAGAGGAAGATGGGCACAGAAGTTAGCTCAGGGCCAATCTTCCTCGGCAAAAAAGAGGAGGATCAGCATAGGATGTTAGCTCAGGGCTGATCTCCCTCACACACAAAAAAAATAAAAAAATAGCAAATATTGTGGAATGCAGATAAAGCATTGCAGAGAGGGCAATTTATGGAACTAAATGCTTACATTAGAAAATAGAAATAATCTCAAATCAATACTCTAAGTTTCTATCTCAATAAACTAGAAAAAGAAGAGCAAAATAAGCCAAAAGTAAGGAGAAGGAAGGAAATAAGAGAAAAATCAATTGAGATCAAAATTTCAATGAAGAGAAAAATCAATCGAAATCAAAATTTCAATTTGAAAACAGAAAAATAATACAGAAAATTTAATGAAACAGAAAAACACTGGTTGTAAGAAGAAAAATCAATAAAATTAATAAACTTCTGGAAAGATTGACAAAGATAAAAATAGAGAGGAAACGAATCACCAATATTAGGAATGGATTTAGGGGATATCACAAAAGAGCCTGCAGCCCTTAAAGGCTGACCAAAGAAAACAGTGAACAACTTTACATTCATAGATTTGAGAACTTACAAGAAATGGACAAATTCTTCGAAAACTACAAACTACGAAAACTCAGCAAATATGATATAGATAATCTGAATAGTCCTTCTACTAAAGAAATTAAATTTGTAATAAAAATTTATCAAAAAAGAAATCCCCAGGCCCAGTTGGCTTCACTGGAGAATTTTGTAAAACATTCAAAGAATTAACACCAATTTACACTATTCCTTTCAGACATCAGAATAAAAGGGAACATTTCCTAATTCACTTGATGAGGCCTGTATTACGCTGTTACTAAAATTAGATCAACAAGAAAACAACAAAGTAATATCTGTCATGAATTTAGATTCAAGATCCTCAACCAAAGTTTAGCCAATTGAATCCAATAATGTATAAAAAGAATAATATGCAGTGACAAAGTGTGTATTATTCCACGTAGATGGTTTAATATTTGAAAATCAATTAATGTAATTTACCATATCAACAAGCTAAAGATGAAAAATTATATGATCATCTCATTTTCACACAGAAAATGCATTCAATAAAATTTGACATCTATCACACCCACTAGGTTACCCATAATCAAAAAATCAAAAAATAACAAGTGTTGGTGAGGATTGGGAGAAATCAGTACCCTTATATATTGCCGGTGGGGATGTAAAATGGTGCAGCCACTGTGGAAAAAAGTTTGGCAGTTCCTCAACAAGTTAAACATGGAATTACCATATTTCCTAGCAATTCCACTCCTAGGTATATATCCAACAGTATTGAAAATAGATATTCAGACAAACACTTGTACACCAATATTTACATCGCTACTATTCACAACTAAAAGATAGAAACAGCTCAAGTGTCTATTAGATGATGAATAGATAACAAAACGTAGTGTATCCATATAGTGAAATATTATTCAGCCATAAAGAGGAAGGAAGTACTGATACATCCTACAACATGGATGGGACTTTGAAAATATTATGGTAAGTAAAAGAAGCCAGACTCAAAAAGTCACATATTATATGATCCCATTTATATGAAACATCCAGAATAGGTAAATCCATAGAGACAAAAAGTCAATTAGTGGTTGTCAGGGGCTGGGGGAAGGAGGAATGAGGAGTGACTGCTTAATGGCTATAGGATTTCCTTTTGAGGTGATGAAAATGTCTTGAAACTAGGTAGACATGATGGTTGCACAACACTGTGTACTAAATTCCATTGAATTGTACACTTTGAAATGGTTGATGGTTAATTTTATGTTATGTGAATTTTACCTCAATAAAAAAATCCCATACCCCAAATCCAATACCCATTCATGATAAAAACTGTTAATCCATTAGGAATAAAAGGGAACTCTTTTGAGTGTGGCACTGAAAAAGTATTCAAAGAAATAGTGGTTGAGAACTCCTTTATGTGTTTGTCATCTGGAAATCCTCTTTGATGAAATGTCTGTGCAAGTTTTTTTCTAAGTGAACTATTATTTATTTTAAAAATGTTGAATTTGGGGAGTTCTTTATTTATTCTAGATACAAGGCCTTTGTCAGATATATAATGTGCAAATATTTCCAACTAGTATGTAATTTGCCTTTTCCTCCTGTAAATAGTCTTTCACAGAGGGAAAGTTTTTAATTTTGATGAGATCAAATTAATCAAACTTTCCTCTTATGGATCATGCTCTTGGCAATAAGTTTAATTCTTGCCCCAGTCCTGGGTCCCTGACAATTTTCTCCTATGTTCTTTTCTGTAAGTTTTATAGTTTTACATATTTTTCTTATACTTTTTATATATTTTATACTTATTTCCATATATTTTATAGTTTCACATTACATTACATTTACATTTAAGTCTATGATCCATTTTGAGCTAATTTTTGTATAAGTTGTGAGGTTTAGGTAGAGGCTCATTTCTTTTTTTGGCTAAAGGATGCCCAATTGCTCTACCACTGGTTTATTGGAAAGGCTATCTATCCTCCATCCTCCAGTTACTTTTGTTCCTTTGTCAAAAATTAATTGGATATTTTTTTTGTGGAACTATTTTAGATTCTCCGTTCTGTTCCTTTGATTTATGTATCTATCCTTTCTCCAGAATCACACTTTCTTGATTACTGCAGCTATATAGCAAGCCTTAACATTGGGAAGAATGATTTTTCCCACTTTATTCTTCATTATCAAAATTATTTTTAATACTCCAGTTCCTGTCTGTATAAATTTTAGAATAATCTTGTCTATGTCTACGAGAAACTAGCTGAGATTTTGATAGGAATTTTGCTAAACCTATATATCAATTTGGGGAGAATTGGCATCTTTATTATGCTGAGTTTCAGCATTTTCTTACTTTCAACATACAAATCCCGTAGTTTTTTGTTATATTTATAACTGAATATTTCATTTTCTTTGGAGAAATTGCAAATGTTATTGTGTTTTTTTATTTCAATTTCCACTTGTTTGTCGTCAGTATATAGAAATGCAATTGATTTTTGTGTATTGATCTTGTATCCTGCAACATTACTAAACTCACTTATTTGTTCTAGGAGTTTTTTTGTAAGTTCCTTGGAGTTTTCTATGAGACAATCATGTTGTCTACAAATAGATACAGTTTTATTTCTTTCTCTCCAAATAATGTCTTTTATGTATTTTTTTAGTGCAGTTCTAAAACTCTATGTGGAAAGAGGAATGATTCCAGGTTCCTCGGTGTTCTGTGGTATTTATTAATTTTAAAAGACTGCTTTTGTTTCCTGCACTCTTTTAAGAGATTGAGTTAGTTTATGGAGGTAAAGATAAAACATTTTGCAAATACCAAGTTCCTGCCCTGTGCTGAGTTCTGTGTTAATCTTGGGGAAGTGTTTGTAACTACAGAGGACACATTTTCTGTATTGAAGGAATTATCAGTCTTTTGCAGAGACAGATGAAATTAAAAGTATACAAATTAAAGTAACTTCCAAGCACTCTTGGGAAGCACAGAAGTATTAAGATGAATTACTAATTTGAGGAGATCTTTCCATAGGAATGAGGAATGTCTCAATAGTAACTTGCTTAGACAGACAACTGAAGATCCGGTGATATGTGGATCACCAGCAGATGCTTGCATGGACTGATAATGACTGAGACCAAAACACCCAACTCTAATCCAGCAACACTGTGAATGACCCAAGTCCACTAACAACGCAGAGTGTGGGGTGGGAGTAGGGGGTAGATCCAGATATGAAGTTTAAGTTTCTATCATTTGACTTAATGGGAGCTAAAAATCAAAATTAATTAAAAAAAAATAAAGTTCCATTTCACATATACCTTCATACATCTCTTCAACAAGACATTTTCTTTGGGAAGTCTTGTCTCTGCTATCTAAAGCCCAGAGCATTGGATTCAGAGTCTAGTCTGTCCTGTCTGCATGATTAATAGAGCTGAATCTTGGGCCTTACTCACAGAGACTTCAAGTTCTTATTTTCAAGCTATTTTTTCTTCTTTCTGACTTTGGTCAAACCTATAATGCAATTTTCTCCTCTATTTACATATTATACTATACCTGCTCTAGCCCTCTGGAACAGTTTGGGGGAAAAAGTACTGAGGGAAGACTCATTGGTAACTTGTAATTTTCTGTCAGCCATACAGTCTCATTTCACAATTTACACAAGTTCTGGTAAAATATGACAACTTCAAAGTTAATTTATAGAAGCCTAACAATGGTCTAGGAATTATATTGGGCTTTGTTTAATCTCATATCCCAAACATTTATCATTCAGCTCTTTAGGTCTGTGTTGCGAATGAGATAGTATCTTTATGCCTGATACAGGTACTATCAGGATCTGGCATCTTTCTTCTCCTCTATCCCCTCCATGCCCTGGGCCAACCCTATCCTGCATGCTGTAGGAAGAGTTTTGATATTGCAATCTAAAATGCCACACCTCCTTCCACTGCAGCCCATATCATGTTTTTTGCCCCACATACTGTGCTTTCTGTGTCCACACCACTCTTACATCTGGATTCAGATTGGAGAAAGAGTTTTGCAACAGAAAGAGCCAGTCATTATACATTACTATATCAGTAACAGAGTGTAGCTTTTATCACATGCATGCTTAATTAATTCAAACAATTCCATTACTATCTCTTTTGAAAGAGGAAGAAATACTGTTATATTTGGGTTATCATATAATTCTTGTTTCATAATTATTTCCATACTAACCAAAGGAAGATAATCTTTGGTGTTGATTGTGTGGGGATTTATTATCAAGTAAATGAGAGACTTAAAAATGAAAAGTGGTTTCATTTATGGTGAAATAAAGAAGCTTTTTCTGTAGATGAAAAGATTGTTAAAATGATAAACTATAACAAGGGAAGAAAAATGGTATTTCTTGCCTCTAAGATAAGGTAATGAAGTGTCTATCTTCAAGAAGCTTTCATTTAATTTCAACTTCTGATGCAAAATATTATCAGCTTGCTTTTTTATTGTGTCTGCACTGTTAGGAGCAAACTGAAATTTAAGTAGTACATCTGTTTTCAAACCATCATTACTTGACCTGGAAAACAAAAACACCAGAATAAATGAGTGAGGTCATAGCATATTGATTATTATTTTATACCTTATTATTTAAAAAGTAGTTATATCTTCAAGAAAATACAATATAAATATTTTATATTTTTTTTGTCATGGATTTTTTTCGCTTCCTATATCATATAGGTGTTAATATCTGAATTATTCCCTGCTTATAAAACTTGATCATATTCAGGAGTATCTGAGAGTTCATGGATTTAACAAGAGCTTTTGATTTATTATAAATATATTTTTTTTCTTGATTTTTAAAAATTCATAATATCTCTTTATTGTTAAAATAAAAAGTAAGTAAAATTGGGAGGAGTAGTTAATGATTGTAAGAATCTTTAACTGAAATGCAAGAGTCTTTAAAAGGACAACCAGTAGAATATATTTCATCACTATTCAAGTTAAGAAACTCTCCTCCTATAGGTACTCTGTACAGGCAAAATAACAAATGCGATAATATTAAATTACTTTTGCTTTTGGTATATACAAGATTTTTAGATCCTGTCCACAAAGCAATAATTGAAGAATAAATAAATAATGCAAAGTTGACTTTTCATCATACAAATTAATTAGTTGTGATTACCTAAGGTTGACAACATGAGACTTGATGTAATGATGATTTAAACTGGATCTTTGAAATATCTTATCTATCTGAGGAAAGAAAAAAAAACCAACAGTATAGAATTTTGTTAAATATGAATTTCACACATTTCAATATATCACAAAGATTCTTGTATAAAACCTGCAGATTCAAATAGCATTTATTTTTAATTTTGTTTCCAGCTATCTCCAGAAAGCTTATTTGGGCATAATCCTGTTGTCATGAAATCATCTCTGTAATTGGATGTTGATATTTGAACAACTTGTCTCGTGGTCAAAGATGGCTGATATATAGAGTTGAATTAAGTTAGGTATTTCAATAGCCAGTTAAAAATATACAGAGTTGGAGGTGCAGAGACTGAGTTTCTTTGAAATCTTGATATGTATGGACTTATCACCCACTATCATTCACACTTAGTTGTCATCCTCATGGATGTGACTAAAGGATCAGTTTTTTAGGCCTTAGTGCAACTTTTTAGGCCTCATTTTGATCCTGTGGTAAATGGAGGAGAGGAGAATGTATATTTACTGGGAACTTCTTTAAAACGAATATACTCATCAAAAAAAAATGCATGAAATAATCATTTAGAATAAGAAAAGACTATATATGCCATTTGTGTGTCATTTTAGACTTCTTATATGGGATAATTTCTCTGTGGTATAAATTCCAAGAAGAATTTATTTCTTGCCAAAACCACAGCTTGTTATAGAATCTGTGGCTTTACGAACCTGATAATTAACATTGACTCATCAAGCTGTTTTCAGGAAAAAAGATTGATCATATGCCAAACCTTAAGTGTTGATAATTAGTTCCACAAATCAGAAGAGAAGATCTGCCACGTTGTGAAACTGGGCATATGTTGAACAAGTGCTTTTCACTCATGTGATTTAATTTATGAATTTTCTCTGGTGAAGTGCTGTCATATCATATTGGATAGGTTGGTAAGCATAAGTTTATTTAGAAATCAATAGTTGTTCAAAAATGAATGACCATGTGTTTTCCTACTGACAGACTGTGAAGGGAAGTTTGTTTTCAAGGAAATAGTTTTAAATACACACATGTACATTTAAATGACAAAACTAGTACATATTCATTGTAAAAAGTTATAAAAAGCAAGCAATACAGCAAAGTATAATGAAAAGCATTAAAATCATTTCTAAATCTCTATATAGAGAATCTGCTATTTGCATTTTTGGTATATGTACTTTCAAATTTTCTACATACATTTATATATATTTTATATAATATTTATATTTCATATATGTTATTATAAGTTTTCTACTTTCCTTCTTCCATTGTCTTTCTAATTTCATGATTTTTTGTTGTTTCCCTTTAAATCACAGCTTTGTGAACCATGTATTATTCACGGCAATTGAGCATATAAACAGTCTAAATTATTGAACTCCGCAAGAAGTCTCTAAAATTCATTTTAGGTACTGGTTTTAATCATTTCTAAGAAAAATGTTTGGTAGAACTGTAATTCGTAGTCTAAATCAGCAGTCTGCAAATTATTGCCTGTAGGGCAAATCTAGCCAGCTGCTTGTTTTTGTATATGGCACATCATCTAGGAATCGTCTTGACATTATTTTAATAGTTGAAAAAAATCAAAAGATAAGTAATGTTTTGTGACATCTAAAAATTTTACAAAATTCAACTTTCAGTGTTCATAATACTTGTATTGGATCATAGCTACACTCTTTTGTTGACGCACTGTCTATGGATACTTTTGCACTACGATGACAGATTCGAGTAATTGCGGAGAGACTGAATGGCCTGAAAAGGCAAAAATATTTACTATCTGGCATTTTACAGAAAAAGTTGGCCAACTTCTGATCTAAATGATTGCACTTTCCTTCTTTATGTTGTCTCCACTTATGCTCCAGAGGACAGGGCCAATACTAGTGAAATGGCCATTTATTTACTAGTCATCTGGATGAGTATTTTTATGGTCCTACCGTGTGGCAGACAGCATGAGAGGCATTGGAAATATAACAATAAGCAGACTTAGCTCCTCACAAATCCAGAGGGCACAGACATATGAAATAAAAATGATGTAACAAGACGGTAAGTGCTCTAGCAGAGGTGTATGAAAAGTTCTGTGAAAGCCCAGGAAACAGATGCTAACATTTATTCAGACATTATTCAGACACTTCTCATGCTTTTTATTCACAACATAAACTAATCCTCAGAATAACTCAAGGAGTTGGGTGAAATTATCTCTATTTTGTAGTTTTTCCAAAGTTGTTAAGCTGACAATGGGTAAAATTAGAATATGAATCTAGTTGTTCTGACTTCAAGCTTAGTTTGTTTCTAATTTCATATATTGCTTCCTGTAACACAACATTCTATACCCTACCCTGATTTTTTTTCCCCTAATCAAAATTTCCTTAGGATATGTTTTGGAAAAGACGTGCCAAATCCAGTCAGTTGCAGCCTTCAACTCATTTCATCAGCTTCTGCTTTTGGCTGGGAAATGGCTAAAGAAATATTTCTGAACCTGGCAAGAATGATCTGTCATCTTTGGTCGAGGCTAGGCTCAGTAGAAGCTGTGTATTCAACCGATGTCTTCAGTAGAAGAGCTAGTCTGTGTGTTTCTGTGGTTTATTTTCAGGAATAAATATTTGATCTAAGTTGCCTAATGGAAAATGTAGCAGGGTCATACACATAGTAGGTGCTTAATAAATGGTGTGTGGTAATGTTGTTTTTGCCTAAATGATTATGTTTCCAGATAACTCTAATAATTTTTTTTTATGTGTTTGAGCTATTTATTTTTCTATTGTGTTGGGCTTATGTTGTTCACTCTCTAATGCAATTATGCCTGGTCCAATGTATTTTTCCAATTTTCCTGAGATAATGTTGGTTAGAGTTGCCAGAATTAGCATATAAAAATAATAAAAATACAATGAAGTTTTAATTTCAGATAAACAATGAATGATTTTTTCACATAAGCATGTTTAAAATATTGCATGAAGTATATTTTCCGGAGGATCTGAAATTAAAATTTAAGTAGTCATTCTGTATTTTATCTGGCAACACTAAAAATATGTGCAATTTGGTTTTTTCTCAACTCACCTCTTAGTTTATTTTAACCTCCTTCTTTATAGTAGTATCGTCAGGGTAGGAATAATGCCAGCAAAGCTCATTCTTACCTCATTACTGATTTTTTGTTTCAAGTCAGTCCTAATTTTTGAGTGTTCTACTGAAAAATCAGGATTATAGTCAATACTGGGGATCTGGAAGGAGGTTTGGTAATAGTGAGAATTCTGATCTGGAAGAGAGAACAAAAATGGATGGTTTCTCTTTAGTTCATTTGACTTGTATAAATATCAGAAATAGAGAGGATGACATGCCAAAAAATCCTATAAATAATAAAGTCCTGGGAATTAAACATTCAATCGCTGTGACCAGTACCTCCCTCTAACCCTTATTTAGGTCATACATTCTCAAAGTCATGTGGTGGTGAGTTGTGTCCTGACATAATTATCACCAGTTAGTAATAATTCATAAATTTATGCTGTTAATTAAATAATGTTAGAATGTAATATATTTTCATATGTTGACTTCAAAGTTAGAATTGCTACTGAAATATATTTTTACTCTCAGTACATTAACTATTATTAAACCATACAATAACATAGGATGTGAATCTATTGCATTGTTCAAGAGACAATTTTATTTGATCCAAGTCAAATTTTAAATGTTAGAAGTAATTTTTTTACATAAAAGATTATCATTTCCCAAATGTAGATAAAGTTATGCAAATTAATATTGTATTATGCAAACTATGCATATGTTTATGCAAATTATCATTGCACCAAAAATTGAATTATAAAATATTAAGGTTTTAAAATAAATTAAGTGGATCTTTAAACTTTAAAAATAATACAATAAGATAGATTCTTACCAAATGCCAAAAAGTAAACAAGGAGACCGATGATTATTGCTAGAACCAACACAACAGCTATGATAGTAAGGGCAATCATCCATGGTTTCAATGAACTTGTTCTTCTACCCAGTATGGGTGGCCTTTTGAGAGAGAGTTGTATATTAAAAACAAACAGGAATTAAACACTAGAGTCTCAGTTTCACATAGTTTTGGTATAGAATGTCTTTTCTGGAATTCATGGTTTGCTCATATTGCGTTTGGTAGCTTTTTTTTTTTTTTTTTGTGAGGAAGATCAGCCCTGTGCTAACATCTGCCAGTCCTCCTCTTTTTTGCTGAGGAAGACTAGCCCTGGGCTAACATCCGTGCCCATCCTCATCCACTTTTTATGGGACGCTGCCACAGCATGGTTTGCCAAGTGGTGTGTCGGTGAGCACCCGGGATCCGAACCGGCGAACCCCGGGCCGACGCAGCAGAGCGTGAGCACTTAACCGCTTGCGCCATCAGGCCAGCCCTCTGGTAGCCTTTGAAAATTGTTTGAGTTCCTTACCTTAACAATGCAGATAGTCCCTAAAATATTTATTCCTAGATGTTTTTAAAACAATAAAATAATTTTTTCTCCCTGATTTCTTTTAGTACTAATCTAATTTTAACTTAAACATTGACTAATTTCAATGGCTAAATTTCCATGGCTGTTCCAGATTGGACAGCCAATGAGGTGCAAAGGTGAGCTTGCACCTCAAAGGTGCTCGGTAAATATTTATCTACTAAATGAAAGAACGTGTCGTAAAGTAGTAGGCAGCCCTAAATTATTTGCAACACAAAAGCTGTTTTTTGAGATGAATTGCTTCATACACGGCAGGAGGAGAAATGACATTAAGCATTTACCTGGAATCAAGATACGATTACAAATTTTGTACCTAAAAATCGCTAAGCAATAAATCTCTCCTCTTTCCTTCTGGGCTTCTCCCTCCCCTTAATCCTTGCAATTCAAAGATTTTAATTTTTGTCAGACTATCCCAACAAGGTGACTAAACAGGTTCACTGTAGTGCAGCCTTGGAGAAACCGTTGACATTCAAACAAAAGAAAAATATGTGACCTTGTTTTTGAGGCATTCATGCCAAAGGGAAGATGAGCAGTGACAAAAGCTACCCATTCAGCAGGTCAGTCACAAAGAGTCAAAGCATTTTTGAAAAGTGTCTTCCTTTTAATTCTTCTCCTACCTTCATTTAGATTCTGAGTGGCTCATTATCCAGACTATCTCATGGGGAGATATTTCTTGAACCAAACCTCAGCAGGGTGGAATGAACTCTTCTTGTTCTTTTCAGTGTAAGCCATATTCTTTCAATGTTACAGTCTTTTACCAAGGTACATCTTCAGGTCCTTTCCCCTGAGATGGTTCTCCTAGCATCTGTTATTTTTCCTAGAGTTTTTTCAAACACTTTATATAACCAAAATGTTGTCACTCAATGATTCAAAGATGAGAAATAAAGAGATTTCTTTCTGCCAGAGCAATGGCCACGTGATTTGAAGGTCTCATGGTCTCTGAAAGAGGTTCTTCAGTATAGTGGTTAAGAGTGTGGGTTCTGCAGCCCGAGTACCTGAGTTTTTATCCTAGCTCCCCCACTGTGGGGCCTTGGGCAGTCTTTCAACCTCTTTGTGCCTCTGCTTCTTTATTGGTAAAATGGGGGTAATAATACCTACCTTGCGGGTTATTGCAAAGACTAAATGAGTTAATATGTGTAAGAGCACTTAGAATAGTAACAAAGACATGATGAGGACTTAGGAGTTTTGGTTATTTTATTATTTTTGTTATCAAAAGCCGCTGAGAAAGAATACTAAGGAATTTGTACATAGAGTGGAGTGAGCTGGTGGAAAGTGTGTGCTGGATGGTAGATGTGCTGCTCTTGAAAGAAAGAGGTGGGAATTCATGCCCAGGACCTTGGAATCTGAGTAGCAATGCTGGGCACAGGTTGGGAAGAAGCTTAGGAGCCTGGAAGCCCTGAGTATCTCCAAGGAGAGTTCCTGCAGATAAGAGATTCCAAGCTTGGGGGTAGGGGGACCACCAGAGCCTTCACAGGGTTCAGAAGTAGGCATTATGTGGTGAGCACATTTTGGAGCATCCATGGGGATGGAATTAATGGACAAAGATAATAAATGTGGGAAAACTTAAGACAAGACAAGATGGGTGAATCATCTAGCTCGGGTTTTAATGCATTGTTTAGGGAAGACAGAATAACACTGGAAGAAAGTTGTTATGCAAAGATCAGGAAATGGTGGTATTATTCATAATAGCAGTGGCTTAGCGATGATGATAATCATGATCATTTTAATTGTACCACCAGATATGATGAGACTTTCCTTAAATCTGTGACGTGGGTAGAAATACTAAAAGTGGTACACAAAGGTTAAATGAAGATTTGTGCTTCCTTTTATGTTTCGTGTTCTGACAAGCTGTGTGTCTTGTTTATGTAACCCCACATTATGCAAATAACAAAGACATGTTTCATAAATGAAAAGTTGATTGATGTCATAATTAAAATATAATTAAAATAATTGGTGTTTTAAGTGATACAAGTTCAAAAGGGAATAATCAAGGTCAGAGAGTGCTACTCTTCAAAGCTCTGCTCATTAATGCAAATTTACACAGTGACGTTCCTTGAGAAGCTGTTCCTTGAAGGAAATTTTAGAGTATTGAGATAGCTAAAACCTGATGAGGACCAAAGAGAATATATATGCCATTGATCTAGACTATTGAAGAAAAGGTGATTGGCCAGAGCAGTACTTCTCACCCACTTAAGCCAAAACTGCTTCAGTTTTGTTGGTGCATTTTCCTGCTTTCTTACTAATGTTTTCAGTTAAGCATCATTTATTCTTAATCATCTCTCTTCCTTTCTACTGCTATTTAAGAACAAATTTTGGGCCTGCCCTGTGGTGTAGTGGTTAAGTGTGTGCACTCCACTGCTGGTGGCCCGGGTTTGGATCCTGGGTGTGCATGCATGCACCACTTGTCAGGCCATGCTGTGGCAGCGTCCCATATAAAGTAGAGGAAAATGGGCATGGATGTTAGCCCAGGGCCAGTCTTCCTCAGAAAAAGAGGAGGATTGGCATGGATGTTAGCTCAGGGCTGATCTTCCTCCCAAAAAAAAAAGAACAAATTTTGACCTCCACAAGAAGGCGGGGCTTGTTTTGAACATTGAAACATGAATAAATGTATTAGGTGCAAATGTTCTCTAATAAACAAGTCCTACCGTCACTGTATATGATCATTGGGAAATAGTTTTTATTTAAAAAATAAAATTTGAAACGTAAAAAGAAAATTAAGGCCTACCTTGAGTCAGCGAGAACTATTGAAAGAACTATTTGATACTGCTGGAGAAGTCATATGAGTGCCAAAAGGGAAGGATAATGATAGGTAATTGACTTTGACAGCTTCAGTGAACAATAACTGTGAGGAGATTTTATATTAAATGAAAACACACTTTGGAGCTTCCAGAGCCTTTTGGTGTCTTCCTGCCTGCCTTTCTTCTTTCCTTCCTTTTTTCTTTTCTTTCTTTATTTCTTTAACAGCTTTATTGAGATATAATTCACATACCATACTGTTCACTCATTTAAAGTGTACAATTCAATGGTTTTCATTATATTCACAAAGTTGTGCCACCATCACCACAATCAATTTTCAAACATTTCATCACCCCAAACAGAGACCCCAAACCCATTAATAGTCACTCTCTATTTTCCCCTAACCCCCTAACCCTAGGCAACCACTAGTTTACCATCTATCTCAATGGATTTGTTTATTCCGGACGTTTCTTATAAATAAAATTATATAATATGTGGTCTTCTACATCTTCTTTCACTTAGCATAATATTTTCAAAATTCATCAGTGTGATAGCAGGTAGCACCTCCATACTATTTTCCATAGTAGGCAAGACTTCATTTCTTTTTATTGCCAAATAATATTCCATTTTATGGGTATACTATATTTTACTTATACATTCACCAGCTGATGGACATTTGAATTTCTACTTTTGAGTTTCTACTTTTTGGCTGTTATGAATAATGCTGCCATGAACATTCATGTTCAAGTTTGTGTCTGGACGTGTGTTTTCATTTCTTTTGCATGTGTATCTAAGACTGGAATTTCTGGGTCATATGATAATTCTATGTTTAAGCTTTAGAGGAACTGCTAAGCTTTTCCAAAGTAATTTTCCCATCAACAATGTAAAAATGTTAGAATTGTTCCACATCTTCACTAATCTTTTCTTTTTTTTCTTTGCTGTCCCATAGTGGGTTTGGTCTCCCTTTTCTTCCTTCTATTTGTTTCTTCTGCCTCATTCTTATTCTATCACTCTCTTTCCACCTTAGTCTGTTCATTTCTTATTTCCCTCTTCCTTCACTTCTCTTTACTTTTTTTTTTTCTTGGTGAGGAAGATTGACCCTGAGCTAACATCCATTGCCAGTCTTCCTCTTTGTGTTGAGGAAGATTAGCCCTGAGCTAACATCTGTACCCATCTTCCTCTATTTTATATATGGCATGCCACCACAGCATGGCTTGACGAGCGGTGTGCAGGTCCATGCCCGGGATCTGAACCAGCGAACCAGGGCTGGGCTGCTGAAGCAGAGTATGTGAATTCAACCACTATGCCACTGGGCCAGCCCCTCTTTTTACTTTCTTGTATCCTACTTTTAAAAACAGATACATGTATTAATAAGATTATTCACAATTTTTTAGATTATTCACTCTTGGAACCTTAAAATCTTAGGACATCTGCCTCTCCACAACACCTTCACCTAATCAATCTACCTCTGAGTTGTCTTTCCTATTTGTCCCCTTCTTTGCATTTCCCTAATACCACCCTACCTGAGGCATTCATGTGTTTCATCTGGACAATCACAATAACCATTAATAGATCTCTTTATCTCCAGATAATTTCCCCTCAAATACATTCTACAATGTTGCTCCCAGAATTATCTCCCAAATATACAGTTCTGATAATGTGATTCTCTAGTTTAAAAACCCTCAGATATTTCTCATTACATAGATGTAAACTCTTTAACTAAGTATCCATTCATTTATTCATTCAAGAAATATTTATGGATATCCCATTATGTGCTAAAAACTGATTCTGTTGCTGGAAAAACTGTGGTGAACAAGACAGACAAGTTCCCTGCTGTCATGGAGCTCATAGGCTGGTGAAAGGAGGCTGAAAATAAACAAGCCAATGAATGTTTCAACTCATGAAAGTAAAATACGTTAACAAATAGAGAGTGACTGGAGGCAGGGGGGAGAGGGTGCTTCCCTGGATAGAAGGGAGTCCTCCCTGAAGAAATGCCGTTTGAACTGAGAGGTGAATTGTGAGGAAATGGCTTCTAGAAGAACTGGGAGAAGAGCAGCTAGGCGGCAGCAAGTACGTAGAGCTGGAACCAGAGTGAGCTTGTTGAGATCCTGAAAGAAATGAGGCCAGTGTGCTGGTTCACTGCGGGGCCAGGAAAGAGTAGAAAAGGTTCAACCAGAGAGACAAGCAAGGACCAAATCAGGGGGACCCTGAAGGCCATAGCAAGTTGTTATTAGTTCTAAGCATTATAGGAACCCATTGGACAATTCTAAACATGGGAGAAATGTGATGTAATTTACATTTTTAAAATAAAAGTCTTTCATTTGCTGTGTCTAATTTACTCTTGGGCTCTTCCCTTCACATGCGCTATTCTGTTCTTTACATTCACCCACACCTGTTTTGCTCACAACACTCCCCTACCTAAAACGTCCTCTCTTACTCTGTATTTCTAACCTCCTTTTCCCCAGCTTCTGGCATTTCTATTTCTAGAAACTTCCAATGTGTTGATCTGATGCTTTCCCCTTCCTTTAAGAGCCATTTCCTTTCACAGGTATCCCACCCAGTTAGCAGCTACCCTGAGGTTTCCTTTACTGCTTTGTTGCTGTCTATTTTTTTGTATTGGTCATGTTCTATTTTCTCTTCTGGCTATTTGTGCCAATGACCTCATCCCTCTCCCTACCTCAGCTGCCCACTCTCATACTCATGCTCTATATCTTGTCATTACCAAAGCCTCAATTTCTTCATAATTTAAATTTTAATCATCCAGCTCTTCAACTACCACCACTCACCTTTCCAGCTTGCTGCCTTGTAACCTAACTTCAATCCCACTGGGACCTATAATCCACTGGTCCTTCTATCTTTTCACTGTCTCCCATCACCCTCACGTTGGCATTGCTCTCTTACCTAGCATAAATCCCATGGTCCCTCGTTAAACTAATTCCTTGGCATATACCCTCAGTCCTGTAATTCTTTCTCACTTTGTCATTATCATCTAGCAAACTCCAACCCTGGTTAAATAAAACAATTGATAATGCTCTGACCAAGACAGTTGAGCCTCTCTGTAGAAGTTGCCCTCATTTTGGAGATTTGGTAACCAAGGAATCTCTGTCCAGATAGTTCTCTTATCCTCAGTTTCCTATTACTCACTCTTACATTTCAGGGGCAGAATACCCACCAGGTGTGACTATATTACTTCAGTTAAACAAATGGTATTTATATATATATGTGATAAGCTATCTTAATTGTTGGGAGAATTCTTTCTATCTGTGTTTGATAAATTTGCCCAGTGTAATCAGTGCCTCACCAGGGTGGTTCTAGAGAGTCTTAGAGCCCCTGAAAAGGTAGGGAGTGATCCTTTACTCAAGGTTTCCCCACTTTATACTCCAAACAGGTTTGGGAGAACAAAGGGTAAGGTGTAAGGGTGTAAGGGTGAAGCACAGGTCACCCTAACAGTAATAATAATGATGATAATAGCTTTCAGTTGTATAGTACTTTATAGTTTCTGAAGAGCTTTAACTTACCCTGCGACACTTGATCTAGCCAACTTCTACATAAGGTAAATATATGATTATAACAATAATAATATTATTATTATGCCCATTTTTCAATTGAGGCTAAAGAGATTTGTCTAAGAACATAAAAGTACCTGATTAGTTGAGCATACCTAAGTTCCCTATTTATGAACACTTTCCTCTGTACAACACAGGTTCTAATCCAAAATTATTACAGCAATGACCAATGGTACATGTTAGAAAAATAGAAGCTTGGGAAGAGGGAGGTAAATTTTGCTTAGTAAAATTATACTAAGAAATAATTTTATTTTCAGCCAAGATCTAGGGGTCTGGTAGAGCTCCAAGACTCATAAGAGTAGTGCATAGCAACAATTAAGAGCTTCTAGTCCTATGTGGAGTAGTCATGGCAACCAAGGCCTTACAGTGGAGCTGCCCAGCTGACCATGTGGGAGAGGCATGCCTGAGTCACATGACGTATGTCTCAAGATGGTGAGGTCGCCAGCTGTCTGGGCTGTGACCTCTAGGGCACCCCCAAAAGAAGTGGATGCCAGAAATGATTATTCCTGTTGAGGAGACCTAAAATCTTTTGGTGAAGAGAATTAATTTGCTTACCAGTGGGACACAATAAACCATTGTATTGGCTCTGTTCTCAGAAACATAGGTAGGAATCTAAATCAAAGAAGTATAATAAATCCCAGAAAATCACCTGGTCATTTGTTACACAGATACCTCTGGCACAAGGGTCTTGGTCAAATCCTGCTTTAATATACTAAACTCTGTTCTCTATGGCGCCTCCATTGAGCCTATTAGCAATGATAAACTTTTATATTTGTAATCGTTTGCAGTTTTCATGGTGTTTATCTCAAATATCATTACAGAAGTAGAAACAGATCTTGAGTCTGGTCTAATGACACATAGCTCTTAACTGGTGGCGTCTTGATTCAGAGTCAGGTGTTCTGACCCCAAATCCATGCTTCTTCCATGCTGTTTGCTCTAAACTGCTATTTATTTTGTAAAGGGAACATTTCAGTAATCTGGATTATAATTTATTAGTTTTTCATAAAATAGTGAATTTTTATAGAGGACATGAATATTTTTCCAGAGAGTTGGTATTTGAGTTTGAATTGCAAGAATTATAGAGGATTCCATTTGTATAAACCTTAAAGGATTGGTGAATTCCGGTAGCTACTGTCAAAGCAATATTTAAGTGTAGTAATTATAAAAAATAATAACAACAACAATAAAACTTAAAAATTAAATTATTTATAGAATTTTTCCCTGCCTTGTTTGTGATGTATTTTTATGAT
This sequence comes from Diceros bicornis minor, assembly GCF_020826845.1. Classification (NCBI taxonomy): domain Eukaryota; kingdom Metazoa; phylum Chordata; class Mammalia; order Perissodactyla; family Rhinocerotidae; genus Diceros; species Diceros bicornis. Next base: position 53,861,229 of record NC_080747.1, read on the forward strand.
CGCTGAAACATATAAGTACCCTCATAATAAATCCATACAATGAGCATTTATTTTAAAAAGAAGGCCTTGTAATTTGCATTTTTCTTGAGGATGTCAACCTCGTCCAAAACAAAACAAAACAAAACACCTACTACATTAAATAAGGAGGCATCCTGCGTTGTTAGTTTAATAATCCCAGTCTACAGTTGTCCTCTCCTACTTTCCTGCTTATAAAAAATGTGCTCATCTTTAAGACCTCACTCAAGTGCTGTATTTGAAGTATTCATTTTCTGTCCCGCTTAAAATTGCTCTTTCTTTGAGTCGTTGTAGTGTTTTCTAAATTTCAGTTGCAATCATCACATTTTTTGCCATATCCACTGAAACCTCTAAACCAATTTCCTTAAATTTTTAAAATGGATTTATTTTTAATATAGCCAATCCCTAAGCAATAATACCAACCAAATACTGAGTTTGCTATACTAGCTTTATTTTCTCTAATATACATCAAAATAAATCTTACCTAAAGTCATCTCATATATCACCAGCAGTATGAGTACTAGTCTTCTACATAATCCTGCTAGAGTGCATTGATTATACCTGTGCTTAACATTAATTAAATTCTAAATTGTATTATATTTGTTACTACTTATTCTCTCTCTCTCCCTCTTACCAGAGATCATGTTTCCTTAATCTTCTACCACGTGCCCAGTTACATGTCTTGTCCTTGGTAGTAATTGAGTACCTTTTGTTGTTGTTGAAATGAAATGACACCAAGCTTATCTTATTGTTATTTAGATTCTTGGTTGACATAAGAAGTATTCTCAGTATTCACTCATTATGACCCCTGTGTATGAGCCTGAAAATGTCTGTCTGGTTCATTTACTAAATCGGAGGATCGAGATTGCACTTTAACTCAGTAGTATGTCAATACCTAGGAAATTTGGAAGGCATTTCCTCTTAGATGACTAGTAAGCTGGGGAAAAGAATATAGCCTGTGCCATGAATTTTTGAAGTGAAATTAATTGTGAATGGATTGGGCAATAGTAATTTCAGGCTACAAACTACTCTTTTATAAGTCCATAAAACAAAATAATTATTGCACTTTACTTATTCCTACAGGAACATTTAAATATTGTACTATGTCAACACTATTCAAAAAAACTAAAAAACATTGTGTATTACTTAAATGCTACACAAGGAGAAGAGCTCTTCTTTTAAAAACTTTCTTATTTGTATAAATCATGCATTTTTCACTGTTTTAAGTTATTTATCACCTTTGCTTATACACTTCTTAGAGCTAAGAGATTAGACAAATCAGTTGCACATGATCTGGGCTTATTTTCATTCTTTGCCATCATACTTATGGATGAATAATCCACGTCCTAAAAATGACCTATGGAGGCAGAAATTATCAAGGGAAGTTAAAAAAACTGACTACTTAAAACAAAGGGGAAAAAAACTAATGATAGCATTAAATCTTCTCTTTATCAAATTTTCATAAATAAAATAGAAGTTAAATGGCAAATTGGAAGTTATATGTTACAAATTTGAAAAAAAAGATAGGTTAACATATCAACATGAATAAAAAAACCACTAAATACGCATTCTTTTTAATCTAGCAATTTTACTTTCCCATTCAAAAATGATTACCAAGTTTATACTAATACCAGCACTGCTAGTCACTGAGATTATGGCAGTGAACAAGCCTGTTACTCTGTCAAATTCATCATTGTATTTTTAACACATGAAATATGGTAGATGCTCAAGAATATTTTTTATTGAAATAATAGGAAGAGAGGAAGACTCAGAGAAGAATTCTAAAGAAGACTGCCATTTAAGAGATGGGCAAAGAATGAAGTAGCCCAGAGGAAAACCACAGAAGAAAGAAAATAAGGAGAAAAATAAGTGTGATGTGATAACAAAGGATAAAGGATATTCAAGGAAGGATTGATCCACAGTGTCAAATGCTGTTGAGAAATCAAATACAATAAAAATTTAGAATACTCATAGTGGGTTTGAGGAAAAATTGGAAGCGAGGGGAGGGACAGTAGATATAAACAATTTTTTTCGTGAGTTTGATTATGGATGAGAAGAGAGACAAGTCATCAAGGAGTATGGAGTTGATGGAGGATTTTTTTTTCTTGCGAATGAGACAGTTCTGAGTATACTTACAATGGTGTGAATGAGCCGGAAGAGATCCTGAGACTGGGAGGAAAATTGGGTTGACAGCATATTTGAGGGATCATGGATTCTAACTATCAGGTTCAGACATGTGAAATTGCCATTTGTGTAGGTCAAAAGTGGTCATATATTGACACTTTCATATGGATCAACCTAATAGACTGGAGAGCTTGGACACATTGTAGGCATCCTCTGAAGAGTATGAATAGATATAGGTAGATTTGTTGGTTCGATGTCAGGAAGTTGAAGGAATTCTCATCTAATTGATCAATCACATTATCTCTTTGAAGTAGTAGAAACATGAGAGGGCAGGTGGTGATAATTGGAAATTTGAGGAGGCTGGAGGAGTTGGAAATAGTCATCGTGGAAAATGGGAGTATAGACTAAGGACATGTAGTAGGAATTGTGGGTAGAGTTGAAGGCTCAGATGAATTGGCACCTCTTGCACATTTGTGAGATTTTCTGTAGCATTCCTCAGTGGTCTGGGCAGAGGTGAACCATTGTTCAGATAGTTATATTCTCTCTAGAATTCATCCAGATATGAATGATAACAGAAATATGGGACAAGAGAATTTAGTGGAGTTTAAGACATCATTAAAAAATTTGTTGAAATGATGAACATAAGGATCACAAGAGAAACAAAGATGTGTGTGTGTGTGTGTGTATGTATTTGGTGGGGGTGGCAACTGATGTGTATGACTAAATCATAGATTAGAAGAGCCAATGAATAAAAAAAAAAACTTGATGCATTAGAAGGTTAGGATAGTGGTAATTGTTCAAAGTTATGAGTCAGAGAGAGTAATTTCAAGTCATGACCAAGTCTAGGGTGTGAACATGAGAGTACTATTTGAAGACGTTATAGAGATGAGATCAAGGAAATAAATGACTAGGATATTGGAGATCAACCACATGGGCACTGATACCACTTAGGGTAAATGCAAAACTTAAAGTAGAGAAAGAGATAGGGAAGCAAGAGTCAGTCTTCAATAAATGGAGGGCATCATCATGGGTTCATAAGGACAGCGATGAGGAAGGAAAGAGGGTAGAGAGCAGAATTATGTGAGCCTGTAAGAATAAGGCAGTTTACAAGGGTGTGGAGAGTAATGGTCCAAGGTGGCATTAGAGAGTGAGGAGGATAAAGACTAAATCTTCAATAATAAACCCTTACTTGAAATGGCTGTTAAAATGCTGTGTCCTGAGGAAAGAACTATATTTTCAATTTTCCAGGGATATAGGGATTATTCAGCAAAAAAAGAAGTTTAGGATGTAGAGTAGTTTGTAAATCATGGGATGGCATCCCAGAAATTGTGAAAGTGCAGAAGGTAATTTATCATAAGGAAACAATTTTGGATGTGTGCAAAAATTAGGCACAGGGATGTTCATTATTATAGTATTATGTACACTATGTGTGTCAGTTTTACCAAGTTTGAAAAATAAAAAAAATAGAACAGATTTCAATTAAAGATAATCTATCATGACATTTTCCCGTAAAAAATACTTAACCATAGGTAAAACAGATACGTTTGTGTCTTGTTAAGTCTTATTTAAAAAAATATGATAAAAAAGAAAATATGAATGTGTATATATATATATAATACGTGTGTATATGTTCTGATAAAACTGTAATTGTATTTTTACACTTGGAATTATGCTACTTCAGAGATACTAATTACTCTTATTCATTTTAGGGGCCATCTGTCTTCTCATTTTTTTTGTATCTAGTCCTAGTCCTACATTGACAGTGCTGAACTCTTACACCTCAAGGCACTATTACAGAAGATGCGGGAAGCCTCTCATTTAAATAAGTTTGATTTCCACATTAAAATCATTAGGTCCTGTGTTTCTACATTTATATGTTTTCACTTGACAGAGTCCTTTTATGCCTATTGTTATAAAACCCAAACTTGATTTTAACAATCAATATGGGAAATAACTTAAAATCCACTGATAGGTGTTACTACATGTGAGGGGTGGGAGATGGGGTGAAATGGGTATAGATATAGATGGTTAAAAGGTGAAAATTTCCAGTTATAAAATAAATAAGTCATGAGGATGTAATGTACAGCATAGTGATTATAGTTTATAATACTGTGTTGTGTGTTTGAAAGTTGCTAAGAGAGTAGATCTTAAAATTTCTCATCACAAGAAAAAAAATTGTAACTATGCATGGTGACGGATGTTAACTAGACTTATTGTGGTGATCGTTTTACAATATATACTAATATCAAGTCATTATGTTGTACACCTGAAACTAATATAATGTTATATGTCCATTATGTCTCAATTTAAAAAAGAGACTCTAATATTTCTGTGTGAGGTAAAGAGAAAGGTAAAATTATTCAGAACCTCATTGTAGGAATGCGATAATCCAAGGAATCTATTTAATAATTACTCAATTTTAGGAAAGAATTCAAGGACTAAATATTATAAAGTTATTTACATCCATTTATATTGCTGTATCTAAATACAGAGTGGCTTTCTAGAAAAGTTAACAAAATATTTATGTGTTAAAAGGAGTCTTTAAAAGCGGTATGAAATTTGGTTAAGTCAAATGGAGACGATCCAGCCAGCAGCTGATGACTTGTTAGTTGGAAATTAGTTAGTGCAAAATAAATTTGAAGAAAAATTAAACAGTTCAACTAACATATTATGTGTCAAGCATTCTACTAGGTACTGGCATGTACAACAAAGAATAAGGTATATTTTCCTCACATTACTCACTGGTGACAAAAACTAATAAATAAAGGTTTGTCTATTCTGAATGGAGAAAACTCTCTGAGACTTAATTACACTGAAGCATGGATTATCAATGGGAAGAGTAGGAATAGCTTTTCAACAATACCTTCCTCATCCATCCCACCACCCTCATCCCTTGCTATTCCTATGATTCACAAAGCCAAGGAAAGTCAAAGCAATACAGCAAAAATCTATAAAGTAGGCATACTGATTTATCTGAATAGGGAATGGGACCATAGCATATTTAAGGATTTTGGACCTGGAGGGGAAAATTTTGAAAATGGAAAGTAATAGGAGTGGAGAAGTCTAGATGGTTTCTTGGTCTATTGACCAGATGTAGGTCTTTTGCTTTTCCCAGATTTTTACTTCAGTCCATTTTTCCTCTCTCTCTCCCTTTATGTCACTTTCATTTCTCTCTTTACTGTTCTGGTAGGTTTCTTTTGCCTTTAACCAGCTGTGATACATAATTGACATTTACATAAGCCTTAAAGAAACTGAATTAAAACTGTATGTTTATTCATCCCTATGCCTCCGATGCCCAAAATGGAGATTTGGTATGTACTTCTCAAGTAAATACACGACTATTAAAGATATTGAACAGCAAAGAAAATTGGATTAATTGAATTATCTTTATGGATATGGAATCACCATTTTTTTCCCTATAGAATGGAAATACTTTTAAGTAAAAATAAGAATAATATTAATAATGATAATCATCCTGTTTCTATTACATTCCGTTTAAAAAGTAATCCTAATGTGTGCCAGTTCTAGAAATAAGATCAGTGTGTGTGAAGAGTTGTTTTTGTTTGTTTATTTTGTTTTTTCTTTTAACAACCTAAACCTTAATTTGTGTCTCTAAGGTGAGCAGGTAAAAAGGGGACCATTTTGAACAATTGCAAAGAGTTAAATCTGTTGAGAGAATTGTGGTCCAGAAATCCACATGTGTTTAACTGAGTTTTATACACGATGGCCAATTATTACCAATGAAAAAAAGATTTCATTTGAATGAAGTTGAAACTCTGGTTAAACATCATTAGAAAAAACATTTGTAATTCCCTCATTATCTTGAATAATTTGTACTAATTGACATCATATTTGTACATGAAGAATTAATATTCAAAATGTAGAAAAAAATGCAAAATGGATCAGACAGGGGAGTGGGGGCTAAAAAGCATTTAAGATTTATTTTCTATAGACTTCCTTCCAAATTTATTAAAATGTAAAAATCTTAGGATTATTTATTTGCTTCTCACTTTTTATATTATTATGTACAAATTGTGTTTATATTCCTCTTTAAACTTTTATGCTAAAAGGCAAAGAATTTCTCAAAGAATATTTAGATTCTTATTTATTTTTTTGAGCTTTAATTATATTTTTCAATTTTAGGATGGGGTTAAAATACAATACTTCCTATACAACTTGTATATTTCCTCTATCTTCAATGTACCAATTAAATGCATAATTTAGAAAGATCACAAATAGCATTAGATATTCTAAACTCTGGACTCAGGGTTAGAAAACACTTTCTTCCTTACCCCATCCTTCCAATCTTACAAACTTAAACAATTTTACCACAGGCTTTTTGTTTTTCCTCCCTCTCTCTGTGGTTACCTCATTTCACATTAAACTTTCCAATTAAGATCCAACCTGTTGAACTTTTCAAATCCTTAATATAAAATTGTTAGCATGGTTTCCTGAAATAAAAAGTATGAACATTACTATGCTATTATTTTCTCTGGCAACAATAGAGAGAAAAAAAAAAAAGAAAACTATTGAATTCCCAATTTAGAATAATTTCCTGAATTGGAAACCACAATCTAAAGCAAATCTTTCAAACATGAAATAAAATTGAACTTACTGATACATCATACACTGTTGGGAATGCCAACTTCACCTCCGTGCTGCTGTCTGACTTCTCGTCAACTGAGTAGCATCCTGGGCATTCTTTCAGACTTGTAAGCTGACTAAAGAAAGAATGCGTAAGGATTTAAAATAAACTAGTTTAACAAGTTGGGATGGGTAAACTTTAACCAATAGTATGGTTTGAGGTGAAGAATCACTTGATAAGTCTTTGTTGCAGGAAGTAAGAATTTCCTGGTTCTGGCTAATTGAAATTAAATGAAAAATAACATCGCATCCAAAACCTAAGCAACACCCTTCAATACTTGAAGTTTTTTATTTGTCTTTCAAGAGGTGGCACTCTTCATTCTGAGTCAGTACAAATCTGGTCTTCAGGCCCTGTCATTCATATCTTTCAGATGCAAGCATGAAACAAGATCAGAGGTTTTCATAAAATGTTCACTAGTCTTTGACCTGCCTTTCTTAGTACAATGGTACATGTACCCATTATGTCTGGCCCAGAAATTCATTTGCGTCTACTCTAAAGGGTAATCCAGCTTTAAGGTGGGAAAATGGAAATATATTTGTGTCAATTGCCAACGTAAAGGGCTTTACCTGCCAATTGTCTCCTCTCCATGTGCTTTCCTTTGTAGCTACAACCGCATCTATGTTATTTGATTTGGAGGTATCTTTTCTGTTGATCCAATCTCTTTGTTCCCATTGTGTCTTGGCCCACATACCTAAAATATTGTTTCCCTTCTTTGTAGTACAGCTCTCAATTCAAAATCCACCTCACTATAAGATTCAAGTCATTTGATTAGAATCTGTCTACACAGGGTCTGGAGACTCTGAAAGCCTATACTCTAAGGTAACTCCTCCAGCATGTTGTTTCCCCAGCTCTCACACTATCTGGACAACCCTTGACCCACACTTTCCCTTCAAGTAGTTATCTAGTTTTAGTTTTGCTTATTTTCAGGTTTATAGACCCATTTCTCCTGTTAGATAGTGAAAGATCTGAGGCCAGAAACTGTGATGTCTTTGAATGAATGCACTTGCCAGCACCTCTGCAAACACTTGGACATTCAATACTTACTGAGTCTTTCTTTTAGCCGATTTGACAATCAACATTCACATTCATATTTCAATCCTTCTTTCGTTTTGAAAAAAAGTTTTTGGCAAAACAGGAACATGTGATATTTACAATAAATGATCATATGGAAAAATGTTCAAATTAACTAATAAATAAAAATTCTATGCCTTTGTCAATTTTTTATTAATGTGTAACAAATTACTACAAACTTAGCCACTTAAAACAACAGGCACTTATTATCTATTTTTATTCTGTAGGTCAGAAGTCCAGGCAAGCTCAGCTTTATTCTCTGCTTAGCGTCTCAAAGGATGAAAGCAAGGTGTTGGCTCAGCTGGGTTCCTATCTGGGGGCTGTGGTAAGGAATCACTTCCCAGCCCATTCAGGCTGTTGGCAGAATTAAGTTCCTTGCAGAAAGACTAAGGTCCCTATTTCTTTACTGCTTGTGGGCCTGGACTGCCCTCAGTTTCTAGAGGCTACCTGCATTCCTTGATGCATGGTCCCCTCCAGATAAACCACTAACAGTGCATCTTCTCACACTTGAAATCTCTTTGAGTTTTCTGCTATCAGGAAGAGAAAATTCTCTACTTCTAAAGGATTATATTAGACCCACCTGAAAAATCTCCTTTTCGATTAACCCAAAGTAAACAGATCAGCAATCTTAATCATATCTACAAAGTTCCTTTTGCCGTGTAATGTAACAACACAATCGTGGGTATGATATTTCGTCATATTCACATTGGGATTAGGGCAGATCTTGGAGAACCATTTTAGAATTCTGCTTAGAAAGTGTTTTGTTCTATCTTTTAAGGCATATGTTTAATAATATTAGTAATTTTTAGTGAAAATTCAACATTCACATACCCCAGGGATATGGGCAGTTGGTACAACAATTTCAGAAAGCAAACTTGTTAGAGTGATAAGGAGGAAGAGCTTCTATCCAAACGGAT